>NC_138543.1:38356654-38983199 GCF_964234715.1 Podarcis melisellensis
TCCTGTGTATTCCATTTCAGCAGCAAATTATACATTTTAGATAGATTTTTAGTATTGGATTCTAACAATTCTGTTTCTAATTTGACCTCTCCTTCTGAAAACCAAGTTTCCTGTCCTGCTTAAACATCTCATTTATCTGACGGTAGTGTAACCAATCTCGAACCTTAAGCTTTAGCTTCTCAAAACTTTATAGCTTCAGTTTTTCGCCATCATATTCTAAAATTTCACAATACTTAGGCCAATTAGAGTCCATGTTAATTTTTTTCACTGCTTTCGCTTCCATTGGTGACAACCACCTAGGGGTTTTACTTTCCAATAAATCCTTGTATCTATTCCAAACATTGTACAATGCTTTCCTGACAATATGGTTTTTAAAACTTTTATAAATCTTTACCTTGTCATACCACAAATATGCATGCCAACCAAAGCTATTGTCATATCCTTCCAGATCAAGAATGTCTGTGTCTTCAAGAAGTAGCCATTGCTTCAACCAGCAAAAGGCTGCTGATTCATAATAAAGTCTTAAGTCCGGCAGGGCAAAGCCCCCTCTATCTTTTGCATCAGTTAAGATCTTAAATTTTATTCTGGGCTTTTTGCCCTGCCAGACAAATTTAGATATGTCTTTCTGCCACTTCTTGAAACAGTCCATTTTGTCTAGAATCTGTAACGTCTGAAATAAAAACAACATTCTTGGCAATACATTCATCTTAATGACAGCAATTCGGCCTAACAAGGAGAGTTTCAGCCTAGACCATATGTCTAGATCTTTTTTAACTTCTGTCCAGCATTTTTCATAGTTATCCTTAAATAGATTCACATTTTTTGATGTCAGATTTACCCCCAGGTACTTAACCTTTTTTTCTATTTCCAACCCAGTTTCACTTTGAAACCTATCTTTCTCCTCTTTTGTTAGATTTTTTTCCAGCACCTTTGTTTTCTGTTTATTCAGTTTAAATCCTGCGACCTGGCCGAATATCTCCATTAATTCTAAAACTCTTTTGGTACTAGCCTCTGGCTGTTGCAAAGTTAGCACTAAGTCATCTGCAAATGCCCTTAACTTATATTGTTTGGATCCGACCTGTATTCCTTTTACCAGCTGGTCCTTCCTAATCATGTTTAATAAAACCTCCAGGACAGATATAAACAGTAAAGGGGATATAGGGCATCCCTGTCGTGTGCCTTTCTCTATTGGTATTTCATCCATTACCACATTGTTCACAATTAGTTTCGCTCTTTGTTCAGAATATATTGCACCTATACCGTTTTCAAACCCTTGGCCTACCCCCATCCCGTGGAGATTCTTCTTCATAAATTTCCAAGAAATGTTGTCAAAGGCCTTCTCCGCGTCCACAAAGATCAAAACTGCCTTCCTGTTAATGTCTACCTCTAGCATCTCCAAAATGTCTATAATGTTCCTCACGTTCTCTGACATATGTCTCCCTGGGAGAAAGCCTGTTTGGTTCTTATGAATCTCCTCCACCAAAACTCTCTTAAATCTTTTTGCCAAAACGTCTGCAAAAATTTTATAATCCACATTCAAGAGTGATATAGGGCGGTAGTTTTTAACTTGATGTTTCTCAGTTTCTGTCTTCGGTATAAGTGAGATGAATGCTTCTTTCCACGATTCGGGAGCCTTTTTCCCCTCTAATATCTGATTGCATACTTCCTTCAATGGCTGTATTAGCCATTCTTTGAGATCTTTGTAGTATTTCGCAGTCAAACCATCTGGTCCTGGTGATTTCCCCAATTTCATATTCTGGATGGCACCCTCTATTTCTTGTTCTGTAATTTTTTCATTCAAAATCCTTTTATTTTGTTCTGTAATCTTTGATAGTCCATATTTTTTAACAAATTCCTCTATTTCTTGTTCGTTTATAGGCCCTTGTGCATAAAGTTTTTTGAAAAAGCTTTGAAAACAATTACTTATTTCATTTGGTTTGTTGATAATTTTCCCATCTATTTCCAGGGATGTCACAGTGTTTAACTTTTGCCTCTTTTTCAGTTGCCATGACAGCAGTTTCCCACATTTATCTGCCGATTCAAATGTCTTTTGTCTCATTTGCTTTATCTTCCATTCTATTTCTTGATTCATCAATTCCATATATTGCGTCTGGTGATATTTTATTTCTCTTAAGATCTCATGAGACTTCGGTTTAGATCTCAGTTTCTTTTCTCCTTCCTTTATCTGTTTCAAAATCTTTTCCTTCCTCTCATTTTGTTTCTTCCTTTTTATAGAATTTTGCTGAATTAGGAATCCACGCATCACGGCCTTACTTGCGTCCCATACTGTTCTTTTTTCCACCTCCGTTCTCAAATTTATCTCAAAGTAATCCTTCAATATTTTTTGGGCCTTTCGATAAATTTCTTCATCTCTAAATAGGGTGTCATTCATTCTCCATCTGAAGGTTCCAGCCGTTGTTAATTTCATTTCCATCTTGACTACATTATGGTCGGAGCAGGTTTTTGTGCAGATTTCTGTTTTTTTCACTCTTGGTGCCAGGCTGCTAGAAATCCAAATTTGGTCAATTCTAGTCCAGGTCATTTTTGCTTCCGAGAAGAAGGTTCCCTCTCTTTCCAGAGGGTTCCTAGTTCTCCAAATGTCAATCAAGTCCATGGTGTCAGTGAGTTCAAAAAAGGTCTTTGGTAGTCTCCCATCCTTAGATATTACTTGTCTTTGTGCCTTATCCATGTTTGTGGAGACAACTCCGTTGAAATCTCCCATCATTATGATTTTAAAGTCCATAAAGTCCATTAAAGTCTCATGCAACTTCTTGAAGAACTCTGCCTTCCCCTCATTAGGTGCGTAAACTCCAACAATTAAGATCTTTTCTCCTTGAATTTGGATTTCTACTGCCAGGTATCTTCCTTCATCATCTTTAAAGATCAATTTTGGTTCCCATTTTTCCTTGGCATAAATCACCACCCCTCTTTTCTTAACTTTGTCTGAGGAAACAAATTCCAGTCCTAATCTCTTATTTATCAAAAGTTTCCTGTGTATCCTGGCAATATGGGTTTCTTGCAAACAGATTATGTCTAGCTGTTCTTTCTTTAATATGTGAAAAACTTGATCTCTTTTTCGGGGATGGTTTAGACCATTACAGTTCCAACTCAGAAGTTGCAGGGACATTTTTGTTATTGGGTATTTTTCCCACCCACTGCTCCAAGTTCTTGTTCCTCGTCAGTCGGTGCTTGGTTCAATCCAAACGATAGGTTTGTAATGTCCAGTATTCCCCCCTCTGCAGTTCCTTTCTGAAAGTCCTCCAGGTTTCTCTCCAAGAAGTGTTCTTTATCTTGGATTGTTTTTATTTTGGTTTTCTTCCCTTTGAAGTTAAAGGACAATCCTTGTGGGAATTCCCACCTGAATTGAATATTGTTTTGTTTTAATATGTCGACTAGGTCTTTAAATTGTGTTCTCACCTCCAAAAAGTATCTGGGAATATCTTTGAAGATCTGTATTTGGGAATTTTTGATAACCAATGCCCTCTGGAAATGTAGGTTCAATATTTTATCTCTCTCTTCCTTGGATCTGAAAGTTATTAAACAATCCCTTGGCTTCTTGCCTTGCTTTCTTCCAATCCGAAAGGCTGTAGTTATTGTAAATTCCTCTTCCTCTTCTCCCAACTCTTCACTCCAAAATTCTTGAAATTTATCTGTAAGGAATTCCCCAAGCTTGTCCTCCTCCTCCTCAGGCACCAGTCTCAATTTCAAGTTCTTGCCTTTCCTCTCGAGTTCCATAAGGGCCAGGGCTTCATCATGCTCATGTACCTTCTTTGCAATAGGAACAAATTTCCCTTTGGTTTCCTCGGCCGTGGTCCTCGCGTTTTCGGCTATTTTCCTCGTCTCTGCACTTTCCTGAATTAAACGATTTATAGAATCTGTATTAGTCGATATAATTGTCGTATTCAAATCCAATCTTGTTGTCAGTTCAGTCAGTTTCTTGGAGTTCTCTGTAGATTGCCTAGTAAGCGATTCTAAAGATTCATTTATCCTGAGTAGAGCCTGTGTCATGGAATCCATTGATACCGTTGTTGTTCTTTCCTGTGTTGCTGTTGCTCCTGTCAAGGAGCCTCTTTTCTTTTGAGCCTGAGCCTGTTTTGCCTTGGATCTTGTTGATATTTCATCCAGTGGGCCGCTCATATCTCAAGGTCGTTCCCACAGGAACAGTTGCAGTTGGAAAATCCCACTGTTTATATCTCAATGCAACAGTCTCTCCTCTAAACCTCTAGAGGGAGTACATTGTATCCAATGCGAGAACAAAGAAACAGGGAGAGAAATAGCCATGCAAAGTTCCAAAAGCGAAAGTCCAAATAAAAACCCTACTTTTTTGCAGTTTAAAATGTTACAGTTTATATCCGCTAAAGTCCCGTTATTTTATGTCAGACAAATCTTACTTTGTATCCTCAGTCAAGTTTTGACAGCTTGCTTCAGGCGCTCATTGCCCCGGCAGCCTGGCCAGGGGTATCGGCAGTGGAAGGTTTCCCATTCAAATCTCCTTTCTTGAGCAGATAAAATTAAGTCAAATTTCTTCCCCCCCTCTCCTGCTCGTTGGGGGGGAGGTCCTCTTCCGATGTCAAGTTTAACCAATTTAAAAAGCTTAGAAACGTCCCCTTTAAACACAGCTTGCTCTTTTCGTTGCTCAGTCAGTCATGTAGCTCCGGGGGGCAGACTTCCTTATTTTTTGCCTCTCCCGTTTTCAGCCAAATCTTCTTAAATTTTAAAGTCCCGTTCCCTTTATTTATTGTTCTTACTCACGGGTGTTGTTTCCAATCGGTAGCTTCAGGAAGGAATCGGCGCTCTCCGTCAATGGCGACGCGGCTTCGCTCCGTGAGCTGGGTTGCGATCCTCAGCACCGCGCTCACACCCGATGCCGCTCCGGAGCCTTTAAAAAGGCTCTTTCGCGATACCGGGGGGCGCAAAGGTGCCCACCGAATCTCCTTGTTCATAGGCTTCAGCGCCTGTGATTTTAGGGGTCCCCCGCTCGCCGTAGCGGGTCAGACCCGAACTCACAGAGCAGTCCTGCTTCGGAGCTCGAAGCAAGGACCGCCATTAACGCCATTAGTATGCAACCACAGCAGCAAGAATCCTGTTGGCAAAGTATTGGAAGATGCAAGAATTACCTACTCTGGAAGAATGGCAATCGAAGGTGATGGAATATATGGGACTGGCAGAGATGACCGGCAGAATCCGTGACCAGAGGAAAGAGACAGTGGAAGAGGACTGGGGGAAATTTAAATTATATTTAAAAAACTATTGTAAAATTGTGGACTGATAAGATGTTAAGGGGTAGGAAACAAAGAATTACAGCTGTAAATCTTAAACTTTAAGAAAACTCAAAAGGGACTTGACTAAAGATTGATCGATGAGTTGCTCGAAAAAACGGTAAAACAAGGATGTGGCGAAGGGAAGGCATGGGGAAGTCAATTTTTGTTGTTTGTTTTTAGTGTTTGTGTTTGTTTTGTTTGTTCTTATTATGTGAAAAAACCAATAAAAACATTAAAAAAAAAAGAAGCATTTGATTCTGGTTATAATCTAACCAATCTAACAATTTTTAAAAATTATATCTGAACTGCTTAATTTATGCTTTGTTAACAAATCACGATCTTGAACCAGGCTTGGATCCTGGTTAGCTTAAGCCAGCTTTCCCCAACCTGTATAGAGCAGATATTGGGTTGGGGGGGGGGGCTTGGGTTGTCCAAAACAGCTTTGTGGGACAAACTGAGAAGACAGAAGGGCTGGATATGCCACACTGTGTACAAGTAAAGATGGTACTTTGAAAAACTGGGACCCAAACCATAAAATTTCCATGCTTTAAAGGTGAAAAACAACATTTTAACTTGGACTTGCCTGACTCTGAGTGCAGTTAGATTGCAGGGGCAAGGAAGAGGCTGTGATCCCATATCTCTAAAATGCTTTAGCACCTGCACTTCAATAGGCCCTAGCACTTCAGCTGTTCAGGAAAGCCCCAATAACCCACTGCAAGGATACGGGAAACTTTTGCTTCTTGCACTAAACTGAACTAGGTTTTCTCATTATAACTAGGGGGAGCGTGTGGGGCTCTAGGTGGCTTCAACTAGTTGTCCCCAACTCAATGCCTTCCAAATGTTTTTGATTAAGGCATACTGAGATTCTCCCTTTCAGAACTACCTTTCTCAGCACTTCCTCTTAATGCACAGCACACTGTTCCTTAGTTTTTTTTTTAATACCACAGCTGGAGATAATGAAAGTAGGGCAATCTGTTCCTATTATCTTCCCATTCTAACTTTCTCACTTATTTTTAAACAGTCTAAATATCTAAATAACGACAATCAAATCAGTTTCAGAAAGTCACCTTCAACATCTCTGGATTAAAATATTTTGAATATAATAATGTTGTGATAAGAGAGGAGAAATAAAAGAGCTTATTGCAGATTTAAATTTATTTGAACTTCTCTTAGCATATCCAGAAGACTGGGGTTATATTCAACATTGTTCAGTTTGCATATTTTGGAGGACCATAATACAGCTGTTAATTGAATTTTAAAATATCTCAGTTTGAACGGTTTCTATTGATCATCTCTTCCAGTAACCCACTGTGCAGATGAATGTAATTTTCAGGAAGGATAATACGTTAAAATAGAAGGCATAGTTAGACTCTCTGTCTAATAGGCCTTTGAATTACATATCTGACAGTCTTTGGGTGCTTGTTAATTCAAATAAACTGAAATAAAACAAATTATTGAAAATAAATCTCCTGTACTAGTTTTAATTTTTGCCCCTAAATATTGTACGGTGCTTATCTGGGAATAAATCTGAGTAGGTATATGCATCACATGTTTCCAGTTGCAACCAGTACCTGGGAGCAGAGCTAGATGACTATGTCAATTTTGGTTTCTCTTGGAGTCTCATTTTCTAATGTTAAGTTCAGTTTTCCACATTTCCACATCAGTTTGCAAATTGTTTTCAACAAGTGAATTTCTCATGAAAACTCATTGGCATGTTTATGTGATTTTCCCCCACTACACTTCGCCTAATATACAATTTTTTCCAAACACTTTCTCTCAATATAATACATTTGTATGATATTTTCACTAATATACGCTTTCATAAGCTCACCTTAGTGTATGTAAATATTACCCGGCTGGAGATATGCATTGCAAAATTCAGATAAGTGTGAATTTCAAAGGATGGCTGTGATAATTTGTTTCAGAAAGTGCAAGTTAGGGTTTAAATGTTGAATTTCTCTTCCACCCCTTCCTGGGAGTAAATCTCACTGAGTGGGCATGTACAGTATAGGATTGGACTGAAAAGCTGCTCTCCCATCAAGGAGTTCCGGAAGATTCCACAGTAGTTGACTGGTGAAATCTAAGCCTTAGCATCTCCTTAAAGTAGGAAGTGGGCCTTGATGTTGAGGGAGGACTTTCTTCTTTGTCTCTTCTTTGCCTGTTTTACTTTCCTCCCATTGGCTGAAAGAAGAGGTTTTAAAAGAGGAAGCTTTAAAAAGTCACATAAATTCCAATAGAAAGGAGGCTATTCATGTTTTCCAATCTATAGCTCAGCCCTTCTGTTTCAGCTTGCTGGTTCGCTAGTTGATTCTCTAAGGTCTGTTGTCACAAACTGCTGTCAGCTCTCCAGGTTGCAACTATGAGCAGAAGTGAAGCCTTGTGGTTAGGAAACCATCTTTGTTCTTGTAAAATGCATGTTTGGGCAGGTGCCCATGGTTAGAATCCTTAGGTAGCTGCAGGGGTACCAGCCCCTGGGAGAAAGATGGATGGATCAGTCCATGTCAGCTTTGCATGTTCATTCATAATCCCACCCCATCCCATTTCCTTATCCATCTGTAATTAAAATATGCACACAAGCACACATACAAATTAACATTACTTATGAATTTAATTTTCCACATGTATTCATTTTATCCTACAATATGCATTTTTCTAAGCATTTTAACCTAAAATGTACATTCTATATACATATTTATTTTGTCTTTTGATCCTCTAGACTGTGTGTGTATGTGTATCTATCTCTATCTATCTATCTATATCTATCTATCTATCATCTATCTATCTATCAACCAGCTATCTATCAACCAGCTATCTATCTATCTATCTATCTATCTATCTATCTATCTATCTATCTATCTATCATCTATCTATCTATCTATCTATCTATCATCTATCATCTATCATCTATCTATCTCTATCTATCTGTCAATCATCTATCTATCTATCATCTATCTATCTATATCTATCTATCATCTATCTATCATCTATCTATCTATCTATCTATCTATCTATCTATCTATCTATCTATCATCTATCTATCTATCATCTATCTATCTCTCTATCTATCTCCCTATCTATCTATCTATCTATCTATCTATCATCTATCTATCTATCTATCATCTATCTATCTGTCTATATCTATCTATCATCTATCTATCTATCTATCTATCTATCTATCTATCTATCTATCTATCTATCATCTATCTATCTATCTATCTATCTATCATCTATCTATCTATCATCTATCTATTTCTGTCATCTATCTAAGTGTTTTCTGCAACATGTCATTGATGCCCTCCACTGATTGATAGGGGCTCTCCAGAGTTTCCGACAAGGAGCCTTACCCATCCCTAGCCTCTCCCAGCTGCCAAATGTGTCCCCACAAAGTGGTTTTGAAATGCTGTGAATCACTGTATTATAATAATAACAACATGATCTGTGGGGGCTGCTGTGGGGATAAGGAATTAAAATAATCTCCCCCTACTCATAGCAGGAAGCTGTGCAGAATCTCTCTTCTGAGCATAGCTGTCAACGTTTCCCTTTTTAAAAGGGAAATTCCCTTATTCTGAATAGGATTCCTCGCAAGAAAAGGGAAAAGTTGACAGCTATGCTTCTGAGCATGAAAAGAACCCTTCCTCCAAATCTAGTTCCATCTCAAAATCTTTACTCTTTATATGGTGTGTAAATTAAGATCCTTGGATCACATTTTTGTGTGTGCTTTTTTGGAGCATGAGAGAAATTGTGAGGACAGTAACTCTTCCTTTTAACAAACACCTTTTTGATGTTATAATACATCATTTGCAAAAACTGGTGACTTCTAAGAAGCTAGAGGAGCGTTGAAAGCTCCAGTTAAGAGCTCAGGTGTTCCATGGTGATACACAAAGCTTGGAACTATAAAAAGCATGCATGCATCAGAAGTCATGAAAATTCATAACTCATTGCCTGTGTTTGCACTAAATAATTTAAAAACAAAGTCAGGGAGGAAGTCTGGGAAGTTAACAGCCCTGCAGGTTCCATAAAAAATAGTCTACGTCTAGTATTTAATTTAGCCTCCACCTCTAAGAAACACAGTTTCCAGCCTTTAGTCGTTTCTAATTTAATTATTTTCATTAAAATGTATGCTACCTTTCAGCCCCATGAGGGCCTCCCCAAGGCCATTTATCACAATTAAAATCCTGGTACAATTAAAAGCACAGAGTATTAGAATTCCCAAATAAAAGCAAATAAAACAAGTTCCCAGCCAGAAGGATTAAGGGAGAGAAACAGTTATCTCTGAGAGGGTAGATGAGGGGTCTATAGGATGTTGAGAGGAATGACTGACAGCTCAGCTATGGCTACTGTACTGCCAGTGAACACAGGATCTCTCCCCCTGCCCCCGAAGCAGGCTGTTTTCCGAGATGATGATAGGAAGAAGAAGAAGAGTTTGGATTTGATATCCCGCTTTATCACTACCCGAAGGAGTCTCAAAGCGGCAAACATTCTCCTTTCCCTTCCTCTCCCACAGCAGACACTCTGTGAGGTGAGCGGGGCTGAGAGACTTCAGAGAAGTGTGACTAGCCCAAGGTTACCCAGCAGCTGCATGTGTAGGAGCAGAGATGCGAACCCGGTTCACCACTACACTACACTGGCTCTGGATTGGGGAATTAAGGGGGCATGTTGGAGTTGATTGACGGAGATCTTGGATGTGCCAGATCTAAAGCCCCCTCCTACCTCTGAAATGCCTCTCAAAATGTTGGGAAAGACCTTCAACTCTGGAGCCGGAATTTACCATAACAAGATCGCTGCTGGATTAGGCCAAAGGCTCATTTAGTCCATTTTCCTGTTCTCACAGTGGCCAACTAGATGTGTATTGGGAGCCCACAAGACGAACCAAAGTGAAAACAGTGCTCTCTCTACCTATAACACCCAACCATATGTATTAAGAGACATGCTGCCCTCAACAGTGTGGTCATTAGTGTCCATGAGAGAGTTAACAGTCCAAAAGCGGATAAGGAACAGAAGATTTACAAGCACACAACTTCCACCTTAGGAAGCATGAGGTGGAGCCATCTGAAGAACATCAACGAAAAAGTGACACTTCTTGATATCAGTGTGTGAGCTACAGTAATAATGCAGAGGACTAACCACCTCACAAAGTACATATTGTTACAAGTTTGTGGGTGCTAGGCTTAACCTAAATTCCCGATAGGTGCTAAAATTTAATTAAGGCTTGGGGTCAAAAGCTAATTAAGATAGGCTAGTCTTCAGTGTGAAGTGATAGCTAGACCCCTGTGTGTATTTGAGTCATGTGTTAGATGCTTTTAATCCTCTGGAATTAGCATTTGTGAAAAGCTAATTACTCTTGGCAAACTTCCTAAACTTCTAAATCTTAATGATCCAATGTATGTTAAGAGCTAATTAAGTCAGACTAATTTCCTTGGAGGTGGGGGCGGGGTGGGGTATTGAGTCATTAGCAACATCAAAGGAACTGGGTCTTGCCCTGTATTAGAAAAGGCCAGTGATTAGATTAGTGAAGGACAGTAAACTGACATGTGTCCTAGGGATCAAGGCAAGCTGAAGAGCATTGATGTTGCTTCAGGTATGGGAGGAGCAGGACCCTCATGGAACGTTGATGCTCTGAACCCCTCCATCATAGGCTCATGTTATACATATGCATAAATAAACCATATATCATGAAGACGCCACAGTCTCCACTGTGCCTCATTTTCCAGAAGGAAACACAGACCCCGGGTAGCCATACCTCGAACCCTTGAAGTCTTGCAATGTTGTAGATACTGGGATGAAGTGTGACACTGATACTGATATTTGTGTGTGGAGTGTGTGTGTGTAAATAAATAAAGATAATGAAATATTATTCAAAAATAATTATCTACAGAAAGGCTGAATTTAGACAGTGCAAAGAAAAAGACTACATCTGATAAAATTGTAATTTGGGTAGGAGAGAAGCCTACACATCAGTGGATTTACTGGAAGATTGTTACTGCAGCCAATCACTTGTGCTTGGATAGAGCATGTGCCCATAGATGCTTCTCATGTTTTCGTCAAGTTAACTGATAAGCCCTTCAAAATGTGCTGTGATGCTTTTCTGGAATAGATCTATGGGGAGAATGGTATTAGATTTAGTCAATTTATCTGCAGTCTACTCCATCACAATATCTACACGCCACCCTCCGATTAAATTAAATTCTTTAATTAGTTCTACTTGCTTGGATAAATTATATCCAGGAATATCAACTCATCTCTCAACTTCTTAGGTGATTATATTTAATCTGGCCTGTATAAAGAGTTCTGGGATGGAAACCCTTCCTGAAGTTGAGTAGTTATCTATGAATGTACTATTTAACAGTGACATTGCCAAATACTAAATCAAGAATCTGGCACTTAAACAAACAAAAATCTTAAGCGTACAAAAGTTCATCAAGTTAAGCTTGACATTTCTTAAATGCATTCATTCAATTCAAAAGGGAAAAAAAGAAAATATTTGAAAGTGAAATTCAAATTTGGATACTCCACATGTGTTTGACTTATGGTTTCAACTACACAGCAAGTCATCCTTTATTATGATAAAGCACCAAGATAAGTGGTTCTATATAGGTCAAAACAAGCTTTAAAACTCTGTTTATTTCAGGTTGTTCTTTGCTGATGGTTTTATGATGCTAGTTGTCTGAAATGGTTTTAAATCACTTCAGTTGAGGATTTTACTGTTGTTTTGAATAGTTGTTTTATGGCCATTTGAATTGCATTTGTGTGATTGTTTATGTTAGCCTTCCCAACCTTGTATCCTTCTGATGTTTGGAACTAAAACTGACCTCAACCCCAGCCAGTTTTATAGTCCAAAACGTCTGGAGGGCACGTAGCTAGGGAAAAGGGTATATATTGTATTTTATATTCATTCATAACTTCATTTAAATATTTATATACACCCTGTTACATGGGCATCTCAAGGTGGTACACAACAAATAAAATACAATACCAAAACCAAAACAAGATACAGTATTTATTTATTATTGCATTTATATTCCAACTTTTTATCCAAGGAGCTCAAGGTGGTGTACATGGCAACCCTCCATCTTATTTAATCTTCACAACAACCCTCTGAGGTAGGTTACGGTGAGAGGCAAAGACTGTGTCTCTAGGTCACCAGGTAAGCTTCATTTCCAAGAGGGGATTTGAACCTTGGTCTCCCAGGTCCCAGTCCGACACCTTAACCACTACACCACACTTGCTCTCATCAGAAAACAATCAAGTGGGCTTCCTTCCTTTCTTTTAAAAATAATTTTAGATATGATGAAAAGAGACCTCTGAAGGTCCAGAAGTTAAAGGAAGTAGGAGACGTGGGGGGAGAGATTTATGGGATGTCCTCCACAGAAGTTCTAGTCAGAAAGGGATTTGAAGGAGGTTTAGAGGTTTCAGGAATGATCTCCATCTGTTGAGAACATGAAAATGGAACTACCACTGAAACATCTCTCTGGCCTCCCATGCTTCTCTGCAAATCCCAGGACCATGTAACACATATGGGCCCCAGACTTCCCACTTTCCAGCTCTGTCTGCTCCTCGTTCATTCAGTGTGGTTCACTCAGATTTTGGCACACTGGGTGGCGCTGTGGGTTAAACCACAGAGCCTAGGGCTTGCTGATCAGAAGGTCGGCGGTTCGAATCCCTGCGATGGGGTGAGCTCCTGTTGCTCGGTCCCTGCTCCTGCCAACCTAGCAGTTTGAAAGCATGTCAAAGTGCAAGTAGATAAATAGGTACCACTCTGGCGGGAAGGTAAACGGTGTTTCTGTGTGCTGCTCTGGTTAAAGCTATGGTTTTCCCAGTAGTGATGTATGGAAGTGAGAGCTGGACCATAAAGAAGGCTGATCACTGAAGAATTGATGCTTTTGAATTATGGTGCTGGAGTAGACTCTTGAGAGTCCCATGGACTGCAAGAAGATCAAACCTATCCATTCTGAAGGAAATCAGCCCTGAGTGCTCACTGGAAGGACAGATCGTGAAGTTGAGGCTCCAATATTTGGCCACCTCATGAGAAGAGAAGACTCCCTGGAAAAGACCCTGATGTTGGGAAAGATGGAGGGCACAAGGAGAAGGGGATGACAGAGGACGAGATGGTTGGACAGTGTTCTCGAAGCTACCAACATGAGTCTGACGAAACTGCGGGAGGCAGTGGAAGACAGGAGTGCCTGGCGTGCTCTGGTCCATGGGGTCACGAGGAGTCAGACACGACTAAATGACTAAACAATGACAACAACAACAACATCAGTGCTCAATTCATTCCTGAGACAGTGAGGAGTATGTATTGAATATGCAAGCAGAGAAGGCAAAACAATGCCCCCTCTATCAGGGATTTCTTGCAGTGGTTTCTCTTTTGGCTCTGCAGAGGGGTTGACTAGATTATCTTTGAGACTGAACTACCATTATATGTGACCCATTTTCTGCATAGAATATTAGTTGTAGGATGAGCCAACCTGAATTTAGCACACATTCTCTAATTTTTGTACAGTTATGTAGGAAAGAGGAAAAAACATTGCCCCAAATATTTTCCCTCAAAGCAGGACAGATTACCAGATTTGGGTTTTCTGGTTTGTTTGTTTTTGCTTTCCGAAACACAGGCTTTAGTAGTGGGCAAAGCTGCTTTGTTTTGCCCTAAGAAACTGGCAGCTGAACTGAAAACGTTTACAAGAAAAGAGAAAGTAAGCTATGGTGGAGAGCACATATTGGTCATAAAATTCTTATTAAAAACCTGTGAAATTGGGCAATAATTTTGTAAACCTAATGGGAAAAACCCACAGAGGGTGAAGGTAATGATCTGTGCAGGAAGGCGGTGATTATTGACTTTTTCCAAAATGATTCACTATGTTGTTCCCTCAGTGGCACCTATATTACAGCTCACCTTCATTGCTGTGGTTGATTTCTGGCCCTCAATTTTCCTCACTCTTTGTATAGCGGGTTGATGATTGTTGGTTTTACCCTGATTTTGTTTATGATAGATCTAGCACAAATACCTTGTACCAACCTCTCTACCTTCATATTGTGTTATAACTGTCAGAGAATTCCCCCAGAAACAGAAACAAGAGTGCAATTTTTCACATTGTATTTGTCCATCAGAGGTAAGTAATGGAAATCACGCAAACAAATATGAGTGGTATTCACTATTGTTGGGTTTTTTTTAAGTCTGCAAATATTACATAAATAATTGCACTGATTTCTGCATTGTTTTTGAAGTTTTCCTTTCATTGAAGTGCATTGAAATTGTGTAACTGATTATGTTACTTCTGGCCATTGCAGGGAGCAAGATGAATAGTGTAGGGTTTAGCAGAAGCTGAACTGTAGTGAAATGGAAACGGTGCTGAATGGGATGAGCATGGGACAGGATGGGAAATGATGCATCCTTGCATCCCTAGTCATATCCAGGGCTTTTTTTCAGCTAGAACTCACCAGAACTGAGTTCTGGCACCTCTCAGGTGGAACGTCATTGCCATTATAAGAGAACAAGGGAGGTGTTCATGGTGAGTTTCTAGAAAAATAGCATTGGTTCTATACCATCTATTCCAAGAAGGATTTGCTATTCTCCCCCAGTCCTTATCTGCAGCTGAAAGGAAGTAAACAGGAGGCAAGAGAAAATGGCATATGGTGTAGTGTAGTCCCAGAGGCCAAATGTGGTCCTCCAAATCTCCCAATCTGGCCCCTGGGACTCTTCCTAGGCCACCCTCTTCCCCCAGGTCACAACTTTCACTAGCCAGCTCTGCATCCTCCTTGAGTGCTTGGCTTTAATGTGACAATGCCTATTGCTTATCTAGATGGCGGTGTGTGCATCTATAGAAGCTTCTGATTTTTTTGCATGGCCAGAAAGCAGCCTACTGTACAAAGGAAAGACTCACAGCCATTGCCCACCCACTTTTTCCTCTTGGTAGAGATGCGGGAGAAATTTGATGCAGTTTGTATTTAAAGGTGAAGCTACATAATTTGCACTTTTTGAAACAATTCAAAAATGTGCAAACCTTTGAAATTTGCACTTCTCTGAATATTGCAGTGCATGCTAGAGTTGTTTAGCAGAGCCCCTGATCTGGTGTCAGGGATTGGCCAGGCTCTTAGGAGAGGGTGGAAGAGGACAGGCAGGACAGGCAGAAATGAGGGCTAAACTTGTGCTATATTATTCCACTATAGTTCTAGAACTGGATTTCACATTGTGTGTAAGCTCAAACACAATGTGGAAATTAACAGTTAGGGAAACATCAAGAAAATGGAAGAAACCGCCATGTGAATGCAGTTTTAAAAACAACCACCACCAACCACTGAGTTGATGTTAATGATTTCTGGATAAGGGAAGGGGTTGTCGGTGTCAAGTTTTTATTTTTATCTGCTAGTTAGTGAGTGGAAGTATTGTTTTGTTTATTGTTTGCGTACTGGTAATGTTTATTATTATTATCACTGTTGTGGGGAGGCTGGTGGGGTTTACTTTCCTGCAGTATATTATATGGAAAGTCAATGTATTATATGACCCCCCACACACTTTCTAAGGTATAATGTACTTACGTATGCATATTTTTTCAATGTAAGGTTGCTTGGAGACCCTTTGGGTAACAAGTGATTAATAGATTTAATAAATAAATAAAACTTCACCGGGGGGGGGGGGAGTTCTCTGTGATTCATAATATTATGACCTGCCATGCAGGAGGGCAAACTGACCCTGCTTCAGTCAGCAGATGGGAGGGAGTAGGTGAAGGCAGGAACTGCTGCCTGAATGGTGCAGTGGGACTTTCCAGAGTGCTGACTCTGGCAGGACTGCTGTCGTCTGGGCTGCTCTTCAAGCAGTAAAATATCTTGGGCCAGCACTGAACAAAGCCCAGATTTTGTTCACGGTTCCTCACTCTCTTTTTCTGCCTCATTTGAGCTCACAATTACTTCACAGCCAGAAACATATTAACATAGCACCATGAGTGCCAGCTAATGGAAATATTATCCCCGTGGTGAGGTTCTGCTGAGGAGAGGCCAAGAACATTTTAAACTTGGAAATTTCCTTCTAACTCTGAGAGCTGGGTTAATCTTGCTGAGGTAGAAAATGTGCTGCTGGGGGGGGGGGAACCATACACAAGGAAAAATGTAATGTGTGAAGATGTTGCCACCGGACAATAGTGGCCTCCAGTTCCCATTGCTGCTGTACAATTCTCAGAGTACAGCCTGCTCTCATTGCAATTGTAATCCAAAGCTCACCTGCCCTATGAAAATCACAGGGTGTCCTCTGCGAGGCATGGTTTGTTCCCTTTTGGAAAAGCATCCCATGGCTATCTAATTTAAATCCACTAATGGCACCTCAAGCAAACATACCTATTCCCAGCCCATCTTGAAAGTATCAAGCAATTTATGTGTCCAATTCTGCCCTTGCCCAATTAAAGCAGCAAGGGCTACGTGTGTGGGCTTGTGTTTTTGTTTTCTAAATAATAAAACACTAATAATAAGGTTAGGGCAGAAGAATGAGGTTCTCACTGTAAATGACTGCTTTAGTGGGTGAATGGGAAAAAGGAGGGGCACTGCCTGTTTGCTCCCACCTCCTATGCCATCTTTTGAAATTTGGCAGAAATTGTGCCTTTTCTCATATTTCCAAATACATGCCTAATAAACCAATAGAATTTTATGTCTTTTCTTTCCAGCATAAATAATGCAAACATGACCTATGGAAACTCATTGCCACATGATGCTGTGATGGCCTTGCGTATAAATGGATTGGATGAATTCCTGGAGGCTATTGGAAGCCATAATGGGGAAAAGCAAGCATATCAGTTTTTTCAGTATCTAAAGTCCATTTGCTTAACAAATACCGGTGCTACTTTAGGACCAATGCCACACATTATTCCATTTGCTTAACAAATACCGGGGCTACTTTAGGACCAATGCCACACATTATTCCCTTCTATGTGTGTACTGAATGGGAACAGGATCATGCCTTCTTGCTCCTTCCCCTGTTCCCTGCATGCTCATTTAAAGGGCTTCCATTCATTCAGGAACCAGAATAATCTGGTTTCTCAACATACACATGTACAGCTGGGAACTTGGTCCCTCCACCAAATGTTCAGAGGTCATGTGGAGCCAATGTAGACATGGGAGGAAGATGTGGAAGGGGCTATTTACTGTACGTACTGAGAAATCTGTATTCGCTACCAGTGCACACCTATTCGGAAGCAATGGCTACTCCCAACTATCTGATAAGCATACATACATATGTCATTCTCCATTACCTTTTTATGTGTATACCTTTAAAAATACAATTTGTGAGATGGCTCAGGATGCTGAGCACACTCCATGTCCCAAGGGTCTCAACGAGTGCAATATGAGTGCAACGAGTGCAGGAATCTCAACGAGTGCAACACATGCAGACGTCCTTATCACTCCAGATTAATTTTGCTCACAAATGTCTGAATCAGCTGCAAAATATAAGCAACAGATGCCCATTAGGTGCAGGGCAACTTGTTCATGAACAACGCAGATGACACAGAAGGAAAAACAAATCCAGCTTGCAGTTGTGGGGATCAGCCGTTTGACTTCATTTTAAATGCAGCCGTCTTTTTTGTAAGGAACGTATTTTAACTTGGGAACTTGCGTAATTAGGCATAGGCTTGTAAGCTCAAAGCCAAATACCTGTTGCTGCGCCTCTAATTGAAATGAACACCCAAGCACCAATTACTTCCCTATATGGCTCAGAAACATAAGGATACCTGGAGGTAGGGAATATTTTAGTGTAGTCTAATTTAAATGCATAATAGCCATTAACACTAATGAGAACAGCAGAATTAAATTGCTGCGCAATTTCCTTGATGCTGATTTTACAGTGAATACATTCAGAAGACTACACTTTCAAAGCACAGTGCATTTGAGGCTATGAGTTGATCACTCCTCACCCCCCCAGATTAATTAATCTGGGGGGGGGGGAATATTGCTTCCTGGTTTGATTCTCATCATCCAGAGGTGGGGAACATTTTTTCTAGCCCTAGGGCTGCATTCCCTCATGCACACACTTCCTGGAGGCACATGCCTGGTGAAGCAATGGCCGTGGCTCTCACTTTTGAACAATAGGCTGCATTCCAGCCACATCAAATCAAGAGATTTCAGCATACATCAGCATCTCACTTTCCCCCAGCCAGGCAAGCAAAAGGCAGTAACACAGTTCAATGGTGCATTCCAGTTAGAGGAGGAGAGAGCAGAGCAGGTCCAGTGAGGTTCCTAGCTTGGAGCCCCCCCCCCCAAGTTATAGAGAGAATTACCCAGAGTTCCTTTTGGCAGGCCGGTTGAGATCCCCCACTTCTGCTATAACTGATACTGTGATTTCAGGTCACCACACCACACTGTAGCTCACATCCTCACTTAAGTTCATTATTGTCTTCATTAAACAAGGGTGATTGTGTGCCTCATTCCTAATCTTTATCTTCATTACGTTTGCCAAGGGAAAAAAGGCATTAGGGATGGTGTTAAGCAGCCGCTAGAGAAGCCCAGAGACCAAGGGGAGCAGCTTTTAAATAAAGTGTGGCTTCCTTTCCTAATTGGCCAGTCTTTAAGGAACACACCTGCAGTTTAATGGAGGATTGAGAGAGGTGCACATTTCTGCACAGGAGCCTCCTGGTTGCTGGTGATGTGGATAGGAAGAGCATAGATCTCATTTTGGCAGCAGCTGCAGATCTTGAGGCCTGCAGCACACCCTCGCTTGACCATCTTTGGGTCTGAGCACATGGAGAGGTGGCACTGGCAAGGTGTATTGGAGCTGGCACATATTAACCTTGCCAGGAAGAAGGTGAACAGGGCTATGTACCATGTGGTATTGCAGTTGGGTGGCCGGATTATGTGACACCCTGGGATCACTTATGACAAAGTGGACTTGTTTCAGCCTGATGGCATTCAATTCTCACTGATGGGCAATGAGGCCTGGCTGATGGATATTTACTGGAGTTTATGTTGGTTGCATTCAAGAAGAGGTGGCAAGAATACACAGAGGAATTATACCAGAAAGATATGGATGGCTCGTACACCCCAGGTAGTGTGGTTGCTGACCTTGAGCCAGACATCCTGGAGAGTGAAGTCAAATGGGCCTTAGAAAGCACTGCTAATAACCAGTGGAAGTGATGGTATTCCAGCTGAACTATTTAAAATTTTTAAAAATGATGCTGTTAAGGTGCTACCCTCAATATGCCAGAAAGTTTAGAAAACTCAGCAGTGGCCAGAGGATTGGAGAAGATCGGTCTACATCCCAATCCCAAAGACGGCCAGTGCCAAAGAATGCTCCAATTACCGCACAATTGCACTCATTTCACACGTTAGCAAGGTTATGCTTAAAATTCTACAAGGCAGGCTCAAGCAGTATGTGGACCGAGAACTCCCAGAAGTGCAAGCTGGATTTCGAAGGGGCAGAGGAACCAGAGACCAAATTGCAAATATGCGCTGGATTATGGAGAAAGCTAGAGATTTCCAGAAAGGCATCTACTTCTGCTTCATTGACTATGCAAAAGCCTTTGACTGTGCCGACCACAGCAAACTATGGCAAGTTCTTAAAGAAATGGGAGTGCCTGATCACCTCATCTGTCTCCTGAGGAATCTCTATTTGGGACAAGAAGCTACAGTTAGAATTGGATATGGAACAACTGATTGGTTCAAAATTGGGAAAAGAGTATGGCAAGGCTGTATATTGTCTCCCTGCTTATTTAACTTACATGCAGAATTCATCATGCGAAAGGCTGGGCTGGATGATTCCCTAGCAGGAATTAAGATTACCGGAAGAAATATCAACAACCTCAGATATGCAGATGGCACAACCTTGATGGCAGAAAGTGAGGAGGAATTAAAGAACCTTTTAATGAGGGTGGAAGAGGAGAGCGCAAAATATGGTCTGAAGCTCAACATCAAAAGAATGAAGATCATGGCCACTGGTCCCATCACCTCCTGGCAAATAGAAGCGGTAGAAATGGAGGCAGTGAGAGATTTTACTTTCTCCATGATCACTGCAGATGGTGACAGCAGCCACAAAATTAAAAGACGCCTGCTTCTTGGGAGAAAAGCAATGACAAACCTTGACAGCATCTTACAAAGCAGAGACATCACCTTGCCAACAAAGGTCCATATAGTTAAAGCCATGGTTTTCCCAGTAATGATGTATGGAAGTGAGAGCTGGACCATAAAGAAGGCTGATTTGCATCCTGAATGTCAGGATCAACTCCGAAGGAGTGATCAGCCGTCAATTGGGCTGGTTGATTCATGATGCATACCCAATGCCTATGCCAAACCCTACTTAGATCTGTAATCCATAAAGTTGTGGCCATTTTGATCCCAGGTTGTTGTCTTGTCTTTTCTGCTGCTGCTACCCCACCTACTCACCCCTGGAGGTCTCTGATCCACTGTGCATGGGGGGGGGGGGAACAGGACCGCAATGGAAATATGGCCATTAAGCACCACCCTTGTGGCTTGGAAGAGAAAGATAAGTAGGATCAATATAATATTTGTCTTTCCTCTATTGCCAAACTAGCAAAATAAATAAATTGGGAAGCAACCAACAAATTCATTTCTTTTGTACACAGGAAGCAGCTTGAATTCACAGATCTTTTCATAATGAGCTGACTGGATTAGGCAGACTTGTTAATGTAGCCTAAACAAATAATTCTAAACAAGCAACAACTTTTTTTTTGTTTAACGTAATTCAACATATTATACATGCATTTTCCTTTATAGCAAATGTATTGGTTTGAAGGGCTTTGTGCATTAAAACGGCTGAATGGTGCACAGTGGTGTTAGTTAATACTATTTGTTGTCTGATGTAAGCAGCTGTCTAGAGTAAGCACATACGGAATAAACAGCTTGCATTTATTTAATGCTTTAATCAACCAGTCAGAACCAGGCACTTTGCCCATTATATCGGGCGATGATCACTTGGGGCACTTTTTTTTATGCCTGTTTGATTCATGGAGTCATCTATTCACACCAGCAGTCGGGGGATCACAGCAGCTGTCACAATTGGGGGTCCATGGCTTTTTGTCATGCATGCTAGATTTAATGTGAGAACCTTAGAAGAGCCTTTCTGGATGAGATCAAAGTCCTAAGCGGACAGCTCCCATAAGCAAAAAGAAAACCAGATGCAAGGTAACACCAACTTCATACCTTTACTTAGTACCTGGATCTCCTGGCTGTGCAAGCCCGTGAAAGGCACCATCAGGCTCTTACCCTGCAGCTCTCACAAGATGGAGATGATGCCAATGTAATGTCAGTTCAGGAAGGATGAATATGGAGATGGAGGAAAGGAGGAACCAAATGGCTCTAGCATGGTAATGCTATTCCAGTTCTTCAACCATGGTTATCTGTTGGTTGGGAATACAGTGGTACCTTGGGGTAAGAATTTAATCGTTCTGGAGGTCTGTTCTTAACCTGAAACTGTTCTTAACCTGAAGACCACTTTAACTAATGGGGCCTCCTGCTGCTGCTGTGCCGCTGCTGCACGATTTCTGTTCTCATCCTGAAGCAAAGTTCTTAACCCGAGGTAGTATTTCTGGGTTAGCAGAGTCTGTAACCTGAAGCGTATGTAACCCAATGTACCACTGTAGAGTGTTTGATAGAAATTTACTTCTTGTTGTTGTTTTTTTCCTAGTTTTTGGTGGCTATGGTTAGATTGCTTTTGAGCCTTGAGTTTGTTTTGTTTTATTGTTGTGGTTTTATTATTGGCATGGCTGGCATATTCCGGTTCATATATTCTGGTTTTATTATTGACATTGCTGTTGTTGGTATTTCACTGTTATCTTAATTGTGTTCTGTGATTTCTAATGATATGATTTTTTAATGTAAACTGCTTTGAGGTCGATTGTGACAAAAAACATAATACAAGCATATTAAATATATATTATTATTTACATCAGAGCTGACACACAATGGGGATAGTGGTGAGAATTAAACTACTGCTGGGTTTTATGTCAAAGAATGGCATATGGAATCAAACCAATATTTTGTTCTTGCTACATTTGCCCTCTCTCTCTACAGGATCTCAAAGAAGCAAAATAAAATATATAAAAATGTTTAATGACCCAATATCTCCCTCAAGGGCACTACAATAAATAATGAATAATAAATACTGCCAAGTAGTGCCTGTTTTGGTGTTTAATGATGTATATTGCTTGGGACCACTCACTGCTGGTGTCCCCGCCTTTTACCCTACCACCACAGCTTCTGTCCCAAAGTCCTTCATTGTTCCCCATTGCATTGCAACATAATACTGCTGGTTTTCATGAGGCTGAGGGGGAGGGTAAGAGAGAAATCTGAAGGTTGTTATGCACATCTGCTGTGTAACATTGTGTTTGGAACTGAGTACCAATAATATGTTTTGAAGAAACTTTAAAATGGTGGTGTGGGCTGGAAATTATTTTTTTAAACAACTGAAAGGTAAAGTGAAAGCAAAAAACAAATGTGACTTTATTGATCAAGGTGCTGAGCAGAAACCAACAGAAGAACAGTGTGAGTTCCTGTCAGAATAAAAGGAAGCCCTTTCAGAAATAAAGAGGAAAGTAATGACAGGAAGGAGGGAATTGAAATTAAGGATGACTCAAAATGTATGAGGTAATTATATCTTCTGAAACAGGAACAGGAAAGGTAAGGATTTTAGACAATTAGGAACTAATGGGAGCCTTGAAAACACTGCTACTGGTAAACTGCAGGTAAGCAAATATGATGAGGAAATGCACAAACAAACAAATGGGGGCAGTCTTACCTATTAGCAAATAGTTTTAATTGTTTCTGAAAACTTGCAGATTTCTACTGTTATTGAGGAAAGGAAGATCCTTGAGATTCCAATCCCAGAGAAAGGATCTCTTCTTAGTTTCCGGAGATTAATGATTTGGGTGGTGGATGCAGAGAATGTCATGGCTCTTGTATAGCTAACAGTTGGGTAGAAAAGGAAGTCTTGGCAGATGCTGATTGTCATGCTAGGTAAGAAATGATGTACTTACTGAACCCTCCTCCCTTCCTCTTCCACAGCTAAATGAATGAATCTTTATTTGCGTCAGCCATCGGCCATAGCAATAAAACAACAATACGATGCACAAAGAATAGAAATAAAAAGTCAATTATATAAAATGCATTTTAGGGTTTTGAATCAATAGTCAAATAGTGGATCTTATTCTGATTGCCCCAGCTAAAAATCTTGCAGCCTTTGCTGTCACCTGCTCATCTTCCACAGCTGTTCAAGCATGAATGCCGCCCCCCCCAAACTGTACAGCTCCCATGATTCTTGACCACTGGGAATGCTGACTGGGGGTTTGTGAGAGTTAGGGTTCAGCACTAGCTGGAGGGCACCAAGTTTTCCATCCTTGCGTTAAAGCACAGGCATCTCATCTTCTCTGGCGAATATAAGAGCAACTCTGTTTTGATCTGAGCAGAGTCCATCTACATCTAGTTCAGTGTTTTGCCTCTAACATCAGCCAGTCCGTTGTTTTCATGGGGGGTGGGTCATCGTGATGCTGGGTACCACCCCCATTGTTTGTCTTCAGCATATGATCTTCTAAGGCACAGTGCCTCTGTAAATGGAAGTCCCATTTAGCTATTAGGGTTAATAGCCCCAATAAAATTTTACTTAGCACCTGACAACATCTCCATTCCATCAGACCACTGCAGAGGGAGAGGTGGGAAGGAGGTCTCCCACCATTGGCCATGCTGATAGAGCAACCTTTGGCTCCTCTTCCCCATGAACTGTTTCCATTTTAGCTTATCATTCTAAAAACTTCACAACTTAGTAGTCCTTTCCTCCAATCCATTTTCATTTTATGTTGTGTCTCTCCTGACTGTAAGCCTAAAGGTGAGGACTATATTACTGTTAAAATTTTTAAGTTGCTCTGGGAGCCTTTCTTGGCTGAAAAGGAGGGTAAAAAGTGTTCTAAATGTGTCAATAAATAACGCCCTCTGTAGATTTATCTTAGTTGATAATTTGCCTGCTGTGCTGTTATAGTTAGCCCTGCTGTTGTTTGTTTACCATTTTGCTATTTACCTTGTTGTTGTTATTATTATTAAGGCTAGGACACAAAAAGATGGTGATATTACTGCTGTTTTACATGGATTACTAATTTCAGAAGTGTCATTTTGAATCTGAAATAAATGCATGTAACGTTATGAAAAATATGCTTGTTAGAACTGCACAGATGGCCCTCCTTAATATTTGTGGAATTGCAGCAATGCTGTGGCTACGTGGAGTAATTTCGGTGCTATTGTTTTAAAAAGCAATGCCCTGGGCTTCAGTTCACTAGTTACTCTGTACTTTCTGCTTTCTAGAAGTTGCACGTATATTCCATGGGAGAATATAAAACACCTGCACCAAGAGATACAGTTCTCCCTGCCATCCTAATCAAGGCTAGATTACTGCAATGCACTCTACATGGGGCTGCCCTTTGGTCTGATCAGGAAGCTCCAGGTGCTGCCAAATGTATCAGCTGGACTGCTGATGGGGCAGATTGCCAACAACATGTGACCACCATTGTTAAATCATCTGCAATGGATGCCCATCTGCTACCCAATCAGATTCAAGTTTCTTGTATCAATTTACAAAGCCCTTATCAACTCAGGTGCAGAATACCTTGGGGGAAATCTAGGCACTTAAATTCCAGCTTGGTCACTGAGATAATCTGTAGGAGCATTGCTGGTTATCCCCCAAGTTGATAAGGCTCACTAATGTCAACAAGAAACTAAACCTTCAGTGCTGTTGGCCCAGTCTTGTGGAACACTCTTCTAACTGAGATTCATTTAATTTGTAAATGGCTGCTGAAAACCTTTATCTGCTGTCAGGCTAATGCAGAAAAAAGGAAAAATTAAAGGATGAACTGTTACAGTTAGTCAACGATTTGTCATTTTCAGGATTTTTTTTCTCATATGTATGTTTCTGGTGCACTGCTCTGAGATCTGTTATGAAACTGTGGAACACATTTGTTATGAATAACTAAATAACACATTGATCACAATTGACCGTGATAGTAGATATACGTACTTTCTAACTTGTCCTAGAATACGTCACTTCCTCCCACAGAAGTAAATACTCCCATCAGCTTTTCAATACAGTTGTTCACACCCATGGAAATAGTTTCTGTATTGCCTCCAGTAAAGTCCAACTTTATTGCACTTTCTAAATTAGACAATATGCTGCATTCTATTGATTTCTATGAACAGTGCATTCATAATGATTTTCTTGGAATCCTTTCCCTAATCCCCTTACCATGCTGCTTCTTAGCAAGATTTGTCTCCAGCAGTGTCTCTCTGCTGCCTCACTAGGTATGTACAATTATTATACAAATATGATTTTCTTTGTGCTGAATTGATAACCAGAAGGTTCTCTCTGCAGGAATCGGTTGGGTGCTAATGTTCCAACACACAACACTAAGATTCATACAAACAAATTATAAACTTCCTGCTTTGTGTGTGGATTTGTACGGAGATGTTAATGATTCCCTCCGCTCCCTCCAAAACTCTCTTTTTAAAATGCTCTGCTGAAATGTTGCCTGTTAAGTTTTCCATGCCATGTTCACATCTGAACTCCTACGCAAATAACAAGAGGTTTTCTCTTTTTGACTTTCATGTTTTTGAAATGATTGGTGCAGTGAAACAGAAGGAAGCTGTACAATATTATAAATCCAGTCTGTGTAAACCCTGTTCGCTTCTACAGAGCTTACTGGAAAGACCCATTAGGTCATACCTAGGGGCTCAAAACTGTCATACTTGATGGTAAGCTTCCATAAACTTGATGAATAGCAATCACCATTATCCCAATTGCTGGTTCCGTGAACCCCAACTCAGATGTAGGGGCCATATATCTAGAAGGGGCTATTGGTGATAATTTAGATGGAAAGAACATGCTTTGGATTTACAAGTCCAGGATGAATCTAATTTAAACCCTTCCAAGGCAGGGTTAGGAAAGCATTGTGCGGCTTTCCTAAATTTCTTTTCCTAATCTGTTTCCATATTTCTCTGGTGCTTTCTCAGCAATCTTACTCTCTGTTTGCAATTATCATTGCAAGTGTTATGCTCTTTGTTTTCAACGTATGAATATCTG
Organism: Podarcis melisellensis; assembly: GCF_964234715.1. Lineage (NCBI taxonomy): Eukaryota > Metazoa > Chordata > Lepidosauria > Squamata > Lacertidae > Podarcis > Podarcis melisellensis. The sequence goes on from NC_138543.1 coordinate 38,382,962, forward strand.
CAAGGGTCTCTCTTTGTCAGGAGCCACTGGAGTTGGGGAAGATACAAATGAGCAAAAGAAAGAGGGAAATGTATTTTGCAACGGATCAGTTCTGGGCTCCATTAATGGAGGGGGAAATACAGAGGGAAAGCTGAAATGGAGGGAAATATGGAGCAGGAAGAAGGGGCGACACAGGGGGGACAGAGTGCACAGAGGAAAGAGTGCTCTGCAGTGCTGTAAACTTTGCTGAATTTTGGATTTGGGGTGTTTGTGTGGCCCTCAACAGAGAAGAGAAGAGAAGAGAAGAGAAGAGAAGAGAAGAGAAGAGAAGAGAAGAGAAGAGAATGCTTTATTATCCCTGTCCTGTTCCTCCCCAAGCAGATGATTGGAAGCTTCCCCCAGCTAGGTGCTGCTGCCCCATCATAGCACCCATCTCCTGCTGTATCATTCTGTATAATGATAGAGCCGACCCTGTGTATAAATTTCCTTTATATTGTGAATTCACAGTCCATTATCTCCATTATGTTAAATTCAGTATTGGAGATTTCTTTTATTTGTATGCTTTATTATTTGTACTTGCAATAAATCTAGAGCTTTGCCGAGACTAAAACTTTTGATGAGCTGCAATGATGGCTTCTCAGACAAAGGATGGTGATGAGAAAGAAAAAGACAGTTGACAAAAAGCTTGCAGCTGACAGCTCAGTCCATACAGCCTAGCCAAACTGTTCAGGCCATACAACCCATTTGAGCTTATTTGGGGCTTTTTCATTTACTACATAATTCCTGCACAGGAGTCACTTCAATGTAGAAATTAAAAAGAATCCTCCTTTTTACTTATAACATGAATATTCTACCCAACGATTCTCAATACATGCACTAACAAACCATGTCCACTTGGGCCTTTTCCTGAGCACGCCAAGAAACTCATCTGCAAGATTGTTACATGTTATTGTTTATACTAGCCATTTGGTAACCAGCGTTGATTGGGAATTCTAAGAAACAAACAAACAAGCATCAGTATAGTTTTGCAAGGTTTAGCCTGCCATCTTGGTTCAAAATGGTGTCCAACTGTATCCAAACATGGGGGGGGGAGAGGGGAAAACACAGCTCCATTTCAGGAATGATCAATATCTCATTCTGAACACATAGAGAACAGACGGACAGACAGACAGACAGACAGACAACAAACAAACAAACAAACAAACAAACAAACAAACAAACAAACAAACCACTTTCTAAAATGTTTGGAAGACAAATGGGCTTCCCATTACTTCCTACATGGAAGGATTTGGTTATACAATGTAATTGATTAAAGGTAAAGGTAAAGGTACCCCTGCCCGTACGGGCCAGTCTTGACAGACTCTGGGGTTGTGCGCCCATCTCACTTAAGAGGCCAGGGGCCAGCGCTGTCCGGAGACACTTCCGGGTCACGTGGCCAGCGTGACATCGCTGCTCTGGCGAGCCAGAGCCGCACACGGAAACGCCGTTTACCTTCCCGCTGGTAAGCGGTCCCTATTTATCTACTTGCACCCGGAGGTGCTTTCGAACTGCTAGGTTGGCAGGCGCTGGGACCGAGCAGCGGGAGCGCACCCCGCCGCAGGGATTCGAACCGCCAACCTTTTGATCGGCAAGTCCTAGGCGCTGAGGCTTTAACCCACAGCGCCACCTGCGTCCCTCTATGTAATTGATTACAAGTGCCAAAATCTAATTTGTGATGTAGTCTGATAAGCTGCTTTAATTTCTAACCTTGAAACCTTTCCCTTCTTCAGTTGTTCATATCTGTCCCACATACAGTTGCCGTAATTGTGATCAATTATTTTCACGAAGTAAAGTTTACTCTAATTCATCAAAGAAAGCACCCAGTGTGCCAGAACAAAGGTACTTTTGAAAACAAGATCCTGCACAGACCTTCTGGAGTTTTAATCCCCTTTTGCACTATACATTCAAAGCATCATCATACTGTTTTAAACAGTATTCTCCCAAAGAATCCTGGGACTGTGGTTTGCTAAAAGTGCTGAGTTTTCTTATGTGACCCCTGTTCCCCACACAGAGCTACAATTCTTGTTAAACTACTATGAGAATCGTAGCCTCTGCTACGTTATTTTTATTGTTATTGTTAAAAAATGGCTTTGTATTTGGTATGCAAACTGTTTTGAGTACTCCTTATGAACAGAAAAGTTGGATTAAATGGTTCTCTTCAGTCTTACCATTGGTGGGGGCTGATATGAAACTCCAGAGTTTATTTGCTTCCTTGTTCTGGAGCTTCTACTGCAGAGAGCCCCAACGGTGAAGGCCTTGAGTGAAATGGGAGAGACCTGGCTGTACTCCATGAGACTAGCTTCTCCAGCCTGCTTCATTCTCTTCTGCCAGCTGGAATGCTAATGGATCTGTCTACTCCCCGGGCCTACCTGCTGGCATCTGCAGATATGGGACTGTTTACAGTCCACAAACATCCCAGAACTAGGGATGCATAAAAGTAGTAATGTCTGTTACTTCATTTCATCATCATAAAGCAATCTGACTGATTGTGTTCTATTGCTGTTCCATTTCTACCCTATACACTGCTATCTGCTGTCTGTTATGGTGGCATTATACAAATTGTCAGTATTTTGTCGTGATTACTGCAACCACGTTATACAATATTTACAAATCAATTTCCTTTCCTGTATTTTCCCTTTCAAAGTTAGTGAATTTCCACAGGAGTCATCTTTTGCAGCAAAAACAGCCAAGACCTTGTTAGAAACCAAATTATGGCCCATCACAAAGCCATCTACGGATGCAAACCATGTCACACTAATAAGTCCCACTAATTTCAGTAGGGCTAACTCCCAGGTAAGGGGGGGTTAGCCACTCCCTTATCTTGACTTCACAATTTGCTGTGAACTTGTCATGCTACCTTGTTTCCCTCTCTCAGGCATCAGGAAGGTGCAGACAGGTCAAGAAAGCATTAGGAGCAAAAAGGAAAGGCATTCTAAATTGACTTTTACTTTAAGCAGAGTATGACTGAAATCCTATCCACACTTACCTAGGAGTAAGCCTCACTGAATTCAATGGAATTTATTTCTGGGTTGACATGGTTAGGACTGCAGTCTTAATGAATATAAACTGCCTTTGACAACAGAGAATTCTTCAGAAATAAGAAAAGCAAAGAGGCACCTGTGTATATCAGAATATACTTTTTTACACCCTAGTAGCCCCTCCCTCAGCCAAAAAAAGTACCTTGTGTTATTCACTTCCCTGTATGTACTCTTTTCAAAGTAAACAAATCCACTAATGGCCCATCTATTAGCCATCTCCCCACAGGGTTCTTAACCTCTACTGAGCTTCATCATAACAGTGTTAGCATCAAACAAAGTGACATGTCAAAAAATACAATGTTAATTACATATAATCTCTGGATTTAAAAAAAGAAAAAAAGAAACCCAGCTGTGAATGAATGCATATTGCATTTGCTTCAAGGAATTCTGTTCCTGAACACTGAGCAAACACATCAGCTCAGGGGGCTGCTTCCTGTCAGCTGTAGCTCAACTGGGCATGGAGGATCCCAGTTTTTCTTCAGGGCCGGATTTAGGTTTGATGAGACCCTAAGCTACTGAAGGTAATGGGGCCCTTTATATGTCCAGCTGTCCTTTGTTAGCAACTACCATATTTTTCGCTCTATAGGACGCACCAGACCACAAGACACACCTAGTTTTTGGAGGAGGAAAACAAGAAAAAATATTCTGAATCTCAGAAGCCAGAATAGCAAGAGGGATCACTGCACAGTGAAAACAGCAATCCCTCTTGCTGTTCTGGCTTCTGGGATAGCTGCGCAGCCTGCATTCGCTCCATAAGATGCGCACACATTTCCCCTTACTTTTTAGGAGGGAAAAAGTAAATCTTATAGAGCAAAAAATACAGTAATTGTTGCTGTTTTTTTGTGTTGAACATATGCTATATTGTAATTTATGGACCTAATAGGTATCTAAAGCCATTTGCACATAACAAAATATGTATTTTATCAAAGTAATTGTTGAATGTATCTTATATTTTGGAAATGTACATCCAGGTTTTTTTCCTTTAATTTTTTGGGGGGCCCCCAAGAGAGTGGAGCCCTAAGCTATAGCTTATACATAAATCCGGCACTGGTTTTCTTATATAGTTGAATATAGTGCTTGCAAGTGTTTTCTAGTCCGTTGTCTTTCACCCAAAGTTTAATCAGAACTGGTATTTATACCTGAAGGTAAACTCAGTTAATGTCCAGAACAGTTTTTGTTTCTTCTACATGGACTTATTTATAGCTAATTAATTCAAAGAAATTGGAAAAATACTACAAAACAAGCTATCTGAGGCTATTGCCTTGAAGGGTGCATATGAAATCTATTTATTTGTTTGTTGATCACACTTGTACCCTTCCCTCCTAGGAGATTACAATGGCCATGATTATTGTTGCAAAATTTAATAATTTACTAATAAAGTCTTTGCCTTGGGTGGTCTTACCCCCTCAATAAAATTCTGTTTTATTGCACAATACAGATTTCTCATTTACAGAAAAAAATTATTCAGCTCCTTTGCTGGGTCATTAAAGCAAGCTAGCAAATAAAACCAGGAAGCCACATTCTAAGGGGAGAATGTGTTGGCTAACTCATCAGGCCCTCTGCATGCTGCTCATTCTTAATGCTACATCCTTCCTCGCAGGTGTTCTTTAAAAGAAAGCCAGTTTTCAAATTTGGCAGATTATGGAACTTTTTTTAAAAAATGAGGTGTTTTAGATCTTGTGAATCATCTGGGTTTTAGAAGTGCTGTTAGTAAAGGGAATTGATGTCCTCTCCCCCCCCCCCCCCCGCTTTAAGAAGAATTGGGGAAGCTGCAGAATCATTGAAATAGATTTGCTTTGAAAGGTGAGTAGCCACCAAAGTTTTGAATAGTTGCTGTTTGAGGCACATTTGCTGTCTGAAATTATGAGATTTTTCATAGAGCAGCAGCTTTAGATGGGAAGTGAAGCCATTCATATATAATCAATTTCTTTTTCTCTCTCCCCCACTCCTTCTCAAATGCAAAACCCTTCCTTTGTGTGTGTTCTCATAAGTGATTGTAGCCCTGGATTCTTTTGTTTTGAGTTCTTCCCATTTTATTTGGTGTATGACTAGAATGGCAATGAAGAAACCTTTTGTTTGCTCTGTTAGGCAGACCCTACGTAAGGCAATGTAACCGACCAAACACCACTGTAAGCTGCTGGAAAGATAACTTGCAGAAGGAAGACTCTATCCAGGGGGAGGAACGGAAGGAAAACATTTTCAACTTGGCATGGGACTTGAACAGTTTTCCTGAGGGCTTAGATCAGCCTTTTCCAACCTATACGGTCCAGATCAGTGGTTCCCAATTAGCTAAATTCTGCGGACCTCCTGTTTTTCAAAAGCCGAGCCATGGACCCCCTACTTGATATCTCTGTGGTAGTTTTTATTATGTGAGTGGTGCCACCATACCCTCCAACATGTCTCAGTGCAAAATTGGGATGCATATGTTCTGGGACGTGCTCTCGTGAGAGTCATGTGATCCATGCAAGAGCATGGCCTCCCAAAAATGTGATGTCCTGGACAGTTGATGAGTCTGTGCCACAGATCCCCCGGGGTCCTCAGCCCACTAACTGGAAACCACTGGTCCAGATTTTTTTTTAAAGAGCTTTTAAAAAGTGTGTTATTTTTAAATAGTGTCCTTTCCCCGAGAAAGCAGCTTTTCAAATCACATTTTTCTTACTGCTGTGTGGCAAATACATCTGATGTCTTTGGCTTTTTTTGCAAGATAACTGATCACTAGAATATCCATTACAAAAATGTAGATTTACCAGAAAAATAAGCATCTAAACCACAGATTATTCCATAAACAACATAGCAAAACTTATCAAATATGTTTTAAACTTGTATCATCTTTGTAGTGGGCATTTAAAACATGCCACAGAGTGCATGCAGACCACACAGATGGAATCAGTGAAGAGACGCAAAGAGATCTTTGCAAGGTTTAATAACAAAAACTCCTCAAACATACATCTTACATAGTGGTTATAACCATCACCCATCCATCCACCAGGCTGCAACATCGTCTGGTACAGCTGCTTGAAAAATGTTAATGCAGATGCAGACTCCTTCCTAAGATGTACTGCTGCAAGACTATTCCACATTTGCTTGGCAGTTGTCTTATTCCTTATGTAAGCCACTTGTTGGTCGCTGACAGCCAAATTATTGCCCTAGCTTTCGCATCTCCTTTCGTCCAAGCATTCGTCATGGGGTCAGGGGGTCCTCAGTCACATAATTCCACACATCACGAGAGGTCAAAAGCGCCTCCACACAAAATGCCCATAAACTATAGTTCTCATCTGTCAGCTGTGGAAACATAACAGCTTTCATCTTCCAGTACCACACCAACAGGAGGAGTAGACTTCAAAAATTTTCTCAGAGTCCAAAAATGTGCAGTCGTACATTCAGCGCCTGGGCCCATAACCAGTTATTGGGCATTTGAAACATGCCACAGAGTGCGTGCAGAGTAGACCACACAGACGGAAACACTGATCAGATGCAAAAATATATTTGCATGGTTTAATAACAAAATACTCCCCTAACATATATTTCACATAATATCTATCATCACAGCTAATTACAGTGGCCTATCAGACCTGTTACACCACCACACAGTTCGAAAAACTAGGTCAGGATATGCACCCTGGCCCTTAAAGTGGCACACAACCTATGATGAACCCTACCTTTAAGCAAAACTATTCAACACTTTGATCACTGGCCATACTAGATAGGGCATACCCTAACTTTTGAAGGCTAAGGGAAAATTGTGTGGCAAAAGCTATGCACTGAGGATGAGATTCCTTGCACTTCTAAAGGTGGAAGTATGATCAGTAGGGCTCCCCTCTGCCTATCACAACACCCAAGAGGGTCTTTGGGGATATTCATCCCACTCAGTTGCAAGCATTAAATGCAAGTGTTAAGCACTGGTGCATGGGTTGGTTGGTTCATTGATGTTTCCTTGTTTCTTTCTATATAGGGAGACTTCTTGAGTAAATGAATCAGGCTTCGGCTGCAGGCTGCACATTGGCAAAATCATATTAGCTCCTTGATCAAGTCAAATGTGTTGCTTATATGTACTCCAGATCACAGCTGTAATTAATGAAACAAGAGTAGGAAGCATAAAAGAGACACAGCAAATTGGGCGCTTTATTGAAGTCTAGATCTGTGCCTTTGAACTATCCAGAGGCCACATATCAATAAGAAATAGTAGAACTGAGGAGGCGGGGTTTGATATTGTAAATCTTTGCTATGCTCCAGTGTTCACAAGCAAAGTTAACCATTTCTCTGCCAGTGTAACCAGAAAAGGGCAAACTGTAATAACTGAACTGGCTTCAACAATATGTATGTGCATCTGTGTGTGGAGATAAGCACTCCACACACAGATGATTGTTCCCAATCATTTTTACATCTCATGATTTTTTCTGATCAAACATGTTTTGCAGGGTTGTTTTTTCAAGCAATCACAAACCTTGCACAGGTAAGATAATAATACAGGTAGGTGTAATTTATTTATGATTACAATTTTATGACAGCCTCCCTTTCAGGTTACAAAATCTTCCAAGATGTGTTACAAGTACAACACAATAAGCGATATCAACATAAAAAAGCAACCAGGATCCTTCCCATACGGTCAGATTGCAATGGTTGTGTATGCCATGGGTAACAATACCCACAGTCTTGGGTTTATCACTATCAGTGTAAGCAGTAATATATATTATTGAAGGTAAAGTTTCCCCAGAGTGGCTGGGGAAACCCAGCCAGAAGGGTGGGGTATAAATAATAAAATTACTATTATTAGATATAGTTTTGACAAGCAGAGAAGTATCAGCTGTTTCCACCCTGCTTACCAGTGGGTGCCAGTGTCATGCAGTGAAAAAAGTGTTGAACTGTGAGAGACCTGAATTAATGCTTGGCATGAAACCAATCTTGCCAGAAAAAAAGTTGACATTGCTGCAGCCCCTGTGCTGATCTGTAGCTGTGCTGGATCCCACCACTGGTGTCAAAGTGGGAACCAGTTGTTGGCTTTTGTAGTGGATTGAGTCTGAGTTCAAGTGCTTGGATGATGTACAAAAGAAAGCTTTCCCAGAGTGTCAAAATTCATTTCCTTATCTGAACTGGTAACCTGGCTTGTTCCACAGCAGACAATAACACTATAAATGGCAATCCAATAAAACCAGTAATTAAAATTCTCTTGTGGATTTTTTTAAAAATAATTTTTATTAACAGGCCAATCACATCACATTATCCAAATCACATTAGTTCCAAATTATACAGCCAAATTTTAAATTTTTGTTGGGGGTACCCATACATCAAGCTCCGAACGGGTCCAAACATCACTTATATTACTGCTTTAATTAAACAGTTCTATCCAGTTCAATCCAGATAGTCCTTTATTATTTTCTTCATTTTCTTGTTGTTATCATATATTCCTTTCTTTGCGATCTCTGATAATCTTCACAAGCGAATTAGAGACAGACTTCCTCTGTGTGGGTTTTGCACTCTCCAAAGATCATATCACAGGGACAGCCGACATTCCACGCTTCCATACAAAAATTATCTTCGGTCTGTCCTTTAATTTTCTCAGGCTTGCCAAGTATATCAGGAGGGTTCTGTCAGGTCAAGATCACTCTCCCACCATCATTCACATTCCAATGGTCCCGATTCTCCTCCCCCCGTCTTTCTTTCTCAGACAAGCCTGTCTTAGCGAGACGCCATTTTAAACTGCGTCATAAAATTTCCTCCGTTCTCATTATTTACCAATCGTCTCTTATAATCCACTCCACACAGTTCTTGAATTCCAGCTTGTGATTAATAAAACGCAACAATCTTCTTTCTGGGGTGGAGGGTCATTAATATCACATAGAGTAAAAAGAAAAAGAGTTTTTTCCTCCCCCCCCCTTCTTTCATTCCAAACATACCAGTCTCTTAATGGTGGTTCATCACTTGATTTATTAATCCATCCGTTACTCCAGTCACAGAGATCCATTAATCAGCAGTCTTATCTCCCGTACATTGCTTGATGTATGTGCTTTAGCTTCTTCCAATTTTATGTTTCCATTTATAATTCCAAGCTAAAGCGAACCAGCACGCGCTGATTGGAACCGGCGTCAGGAAGAGCTGACCTCATCGAGGGCTCGTGCCAAGTGACCGGCACCCCCTTCTCTCGAATCCGGGGGTGCGTTGTGGACACCACTGGCAAGGCAGCCCTCCATCTCCTTGGGGGGGGGGGTAGGAAGACTGCATACCTCCCATAGCAGCCTCTTAATTACCCCGTATGGGTCAGAGAGATGTTATTGTCGGCCATCTTCCAATGTGCCACCTGGTGGCCCCCCGTGGTATTTAAAGGTGTCCAAAGCATGTTTAGTTCGATGAATAAAAGTTTGATGAAACATGCTATGATGCTCCCAGAACATGTTCAGCCTATATATATATAATGACCTACTTGTGAGCTTCGATGTTGTATCTCTCTTCACACAAGTGCCCATTAATGAAGCCTTGACAGCCATTCAAAACAAATACAATCCCCCCGAATACATCTTGGACCTGACCAACCACTGCCTAACCAACACGTACTTCATCCACAATGGACAAAGATACAAACAGATAGAAGGAGCACCTATGGGATCACCCCTCTCACCGGTCATCGCAAACCTGTACATGGAACACTTTGAAACCAATGCTTTAGACAAGTCAGAACACAAACCCAAACTTTGGCTCAGATATGTTGACGACACCTTTGTAATTTGGCCACACGGGAAGGAAAAACTGGATAGCTTCCTCACACATCTCAACAGCCTACACCCCAAAATACAATTCACTATGGAAATAGAAGCCAACAACCAACTTCCCTTCCTTGACGTCCTAATCTACAAAAAACCTGATGGCTCCCTAGGACACACTATCTACTGGAAAAAAACACACACCAACCGCTACTTACATGCACAATCACACCACCACCCTGCACAAATAAACTCCGTAGCCAAGACTCTCATCTCCAGAACCAAACGCCTGGCTGACAAAGACCACTTGACAACTGAGTTACAGAATCTCTCAAATGTGTTAATTGCCAATGGATACCAGCAAAACAGGGTTACGAAGCTAATCCAAAAAGAAACACCCCCCAAAAACCAAGACACAGAAGAAAACAATGGCATGGCCCTCCTTCCTTATATCAAGGGCACTACAGATAAAATTAGCAAAATCCTCCATAAACACAATATCAAAACAGCCTTTTGCACCAACCAAAAAATAGCCAATATCCTCAGAAACCCCAAGGATAAAATCCAGTTGGAAAACCAAGGGGTCTATGAAATACCCTGCAAAGTCTGCCCAGCCACGTACATTGGACAAACAAACAGACGAATAAATGCACGTATCGCAGAACACAAGAATGCCGTCAAAAAAGAAGAAAAAACTTCCTCTCTTTTCCAACACATGAAAGAAACAGGACACGAAATTAATTTTGCAGATTCCAAATTGCTCTTTAACATGGAACATCACCACAAGAGAATAATCATGGAAGCCATCGAGATAGAGAAACACCCTCACAACATGAACAAGCGTGACGACACATCCCGCTTGCCAGACATCTGGAAATTAGCCCTCCCCACAAAAACTGACACCAGATCCAGAGGCACACAGAACGCCATCACCAATCAACCACACCAGACCCAAACCCAGACCCTCTCCACAGATAAATTACACACACCATCCAGTAGCCAAACCATGGTGGCACCTCCGGATGCTGCACCCCCCTGCAATCCCTACACAGATCTGGCTGACACAGGCCACAAAACCACAGCTCGCCCCTATACACGAAGCCAAGCCAGAGCACAACTAAGTGCAGTACAGCCATCTTCTCAGAAAAACTCTTCACAAAGTTCAAGAGGTCAAGACACAAAGACTTTAGCAACTAATCCACACCTAATGACCCACCTAAGTGGTACTCAGGATATCACTCAAGAAATCACTCAAGATATCCCTCAAGTAATTAAGGAACAAAAGAAGAAAAGGCACACTAGCCTGGGAACTTCCTCTCTGCCCAGAACATTGGAGGCTATACACCACACCCCCTCAACAGTATTTATAGGAACTCAAACACTGAGATCCTGCTCTGTTCCAGTAACAAGAAGCCGAAAGCACCAGCCTGAAGATGACGAGTGAGACCTCGTCGAAACGTCGCCTAGACACCCCAACTTTTACACGGGAAGACACCCGAGGACACCAAAACCTGCATTCCTGTACCCGTGAAAATCTACGAAAACAAATATATATATATATATATATATATATATATATATATATATATATATATATATTTGTTGTTGTTGCACTTACCACAATTCCATTGTTTCCAGGGGCTTTGGTGTCATTTAATTTATTTTTGTGAGTATTTCTCTGGTGGTTTGCATTCTGCAGCCTCCCCAAGAGCTCCCTGAAACCTCCATGATATCCTTGGTTGGGTTTTCCATGGGAAGGTGGGGAGGCTGCCTATTGTGTGGCTGAGAGCTGCTCATTGTTATTTAAAGTCTTTTTACTTTTAAAGAAATCAAGGAACATTTGTTTTTAAGACAAAGGGAAGAGTTTTCCTTAAAAACAAATTCAGCAAGTGTACCCATCTCAGGCAGTTTACATGCTTCCATGACCAAGGAAAGACACCAGAAGACAACTCTTCCCATGCAATCTTTTCAGATCAGGAAGCAATGGGGAGAGGGACGGGTAGGGAACTGACTATCTCACAACAAGATAAGCTCAATTGTGAATCTGGCACAATTCTCAAAAAAATGCTAAAGTTCTCTGCTACTGAGGCAGAAAAATGGAAGCCTTTTTCATGGAGGAAGAAAATGTTTTGACAAACTGGATAACAGGTTTCAGCAGGGCGTACAAGTATGTCACAAAGCAAAGTTATACACCTTTAATGTACAAACACATAACAAACTTATATACTTTTTCCACTTTTCCACATGGCCTACTTCTCCTGTTGACCTCCAAAGGGAGAGAATTTGTTTCACATTTGATCTGGGTCAAGCCAAGGTAATTCAACTGCCTGATCCCTACTAAACAAAATAATTAAATTCAGAACGAGATCAAGACCCTCTGTTCCCATTTCACTTGCAGTGTTTGGACCAGATTTTATAACCCGGTCTTTGTTGCTCATTCTTAGGGGCATAGCAATAGTGCATATGTTTGCTTATATATTTAAAATGTGTGAGTACATTTTTGAAAGAAGAAATAAGAATATGTGTTTTCTTTCAAAAACCATTAACAGCACACAAAAAATGTTGTATTCTGCCTTTCTGGGATGACTCCCGGCATCCTTATGCTTTTGTTTTGCAAATGGCAAAACCTCATATATTATATGTGTGATGTTATGGATAATTTTGATGTAAAGGTTATACATTTGCTTGTTTTAATGTTGAGCAGAAGTTGATTGATCAATAAGCTGAACAGACATCAGAACCCTTCCAAAAAGTTTTTAGTGAAGGCTTCCTCATGTGCTATATTTTTTAAAACATACATGTGAGGCATTTTACGTCAGGCTATGCACTGTATTCAGTCAAGATCCAAGCCACATTGGTCATATTTAGAGGGATTCAGGCTTCTGCAAGCTGATTTTTGCAAGGTTTTGAAAAATAGATTGAAGGGAGAATATAAGGTCTTCTCCAGCTTAGATTAAAATGGGATTGTAATAGTCACTTCATACTTAAGGAAAGCATCACAAACCACGAAAATTTGTATTTCTAAGCCTAGAAATTCAAATGTTGTCTACATCACTATTGCTGTATATACAGTACTACATTGCTAAAACACTGCAGTGACAACAGCATCAACACAAGAAAATGAAGTTTTCAGAAGAGCTAGTAACATTGCAGCTGACCTTGAGGAAATTAAATTTCACAGAGGTCCCTCCATGCCAGAAAAAACAGTATCCAAGTACATAGGTCAAGGGAGAGGGGTTGGTGGTGAAAAGGTTTGGAGGAAATTTTCCTGTATGCAAGGAAATGGGTGGTGGTGGAAGAAAGCTTCAGTTCAAATTCCAACCAGAGACCTTGGGTTTGCTTCCAAGTCAACAGTTCTCTGATTCTATGAAATTCACAGTGCTTGGCTCATATAAAGGCAACATAACAAATCCGTGAATCACATTGTGAGCCATGAAACATGAGTACTGATGCCATCAAGAGTTAGCTTATATTGTTTTCACAATCACTAAATCAGATCTGATTTCACCATTTAAGTGATCTTTGAGGAAATGGAACAAATCATTCTTCTAACCACTCCAACTGTGTCTACCGAATCTGTATGGTACTTACAAGTCTCATTAACTAGTTATTTGATTTGCATGTACTGCCTAAGCTGGTAGCCTTGGTTGTGCTGACCTGAATGCCTGCCCCTTTATTGTCTACTGACTGCTAAATCCACCCCCCAAGTCTGCAAGCCTCTGATCTTAGACTCACAGATATTTGTGCACAGGAATGTTCCTATTTTCATTTGTGAGACCTTAGATGTGTGAACATGGCTTCTGTGACTGGGTTTAGGCAATAAAGCATTGATAGATTTGTTACCTGCAAGGCTCCATTGCACCTGGAAGGAGAAACGGCTTCTGGACTATGAGACAAATGCCAGTCTCTGTTTCTTAACTTGTAGTTGATTAGCCAATTATCTTCGGTGCTCTCAGGTACTGACAGTCAACAACCAAACATGTCTAGAAGCAAATGAAGTTGGAAAATAATGAGAGAGAGAGAGAGAGAGAGAGAGAGAGAGAGAGAGAGAGAGAGAGAGAGCAGAGTGCTGTTGAAAACTGTCCATGTTAATAAGGATATAACCTAGCACATAAACAAAGTGTCAACAACTGTTGCCATTATGAAGAAGTTAAAAACAGGAGTAGGTGTCTCAATGTTTTTGTGTTCTGTATTCAGCCCATCAGGTTACTAGATAATGAAATTCAGTAGGGGTTTGGGTGTGCGTTGTAGGAAAGCCTTTGGCACAGTCATTGATAACCACTACCAATGGGCCCTGCTTTTGATAACCAAATATAAAGGGGGTGGGATGGTGGGATGACGACAACCCTCAATTATATCTAAATGTGAGCTTTAAAAAATGATTGATATTTTATGACTAAAAGCAATCTCGGTGAATAAGGCCATTAGCAATTTAAATTGCACAGCAAGATTTAAATCGTGTAATTTAAATCATTCCATCGTGATTGACCGGCACCAAATGACACACTTCAACATGGATCTCAGCATGTGGCGACTGAAAATGTCCCAAGGCCAGTCCAAACATTAGGCAGAGTAAAGTAAAGGTAAAGAGTAAAGAGTGAAAAAGGTAAAGGTAAAGGTAAAGGACCCCTGGATGGTTAAGTCCAGTCAAAGGCGACTATGGGGTGCAGCGCTCATCTTGCTTTTCAGGCCGAGGGAGCCGGCGTTTGTCCACAGACTGCTTTCTGGGTCATGTGGCCAGCATGACTAAACTGCTTATGGCACAACGGAACACCATATTGGAAACCAGAGCTCACGGAAACACCGTTTACCTTCCTGTCACAGTGGTATCTATTTATCTACTTGCACTGGTGTGCTTTTGAACTGCTAGGTTGGCAGAAGTGGGGACAGAGCAATGGAATCTCACCCTGTTGTGGGGATTCAAACTGCCGACCTTCTGATAAGCAAGCCCAAGAGGCCTAGTGGTTTAGACCACAGTGCCACCCGCATCCCACCTGGTGGTAAGTAGTGGGTGATGGTGTAATTTCTTCTGAGCTTGCCAGACACTTTCTCCTGCTGTGACACACAACCTACCCTGAAAATCCTAAGCTAGCCACTTGCCCTCAGATGCAGTGGGGGGAGGGGGCTGTCCAATTGAAAGAACAATCCACTGACGGTCCAGTGAGCTTCTTTATGTGGGATGAAATGGAGCATTGTTTCTGCCTTATGAAGCAAAATGTCTTGGTTCAGCCTTGAGTTTCACCAGATGTTAGGCAAAACTAGACTATTAGAGGGGAGGTAGGGAAAGGCATGCTACAAAACACCAAGAGTGAGTGCATTCAAGGCTTGGGCAATCTACTTTGTATGTTACAAGAATTGTGAGAACCATCAACCAGACCCTGGTTCCTGATGGCCACCCAACGTATACATAGCATAGGGCTGCCATACGTCCGGATTTTCCTGGACATTGCTGGGATTTCAAAGGTGGAATTGACATCCGGGAGGAATTTCTGAAAGGCGGTGCTGGATCTTAGGCAAGTCAATCGAAAAATCATGGGGTTTTTTGGCACTCAACAACTTTCGTGTTTTCCTAAAAGAATCCCAACAACTTTCAGGGGGTCTTGGTTTTTACTTTTTTAAATATGGCAACCCTAATATAGCATTTACTGCATTATTGAATTCACTGAGATTTACTTTCAAGTAAGCTTGAAACTGCACACACACACACCAGTTACATTCAACTGCTTCAACCCTTGCATATGCTTTAGAACTTTCTGTTGTTTTTAATTGAAAAAGTCATTTATCGTGTCTAAATCTGCATTGCTGAGATGGAGTGCATGACAAAATTACAGCAGAGCCAGAAGGTCTTTCTTGTGCAGATGCCATCTCAGATAGTCACATATTCATTTCAATGCCTTGAAATGCCACAAATTACATGTTGTTGTTAATTTATCTATATACCACATACCGTATATGCCCAAATGGCTTTTCTAAGTGGTTTAGAACTATAAAATCAACCCATAATTCAAACACACAATGGCATGCTACTTGACCAGAATTGCTACTTGCCCATTCTGATGAAAATATTCTCTTGAGACAGGCAGCAAGTCTAAAAGCAATACCATGAGACTAAGGGAAATTATGAACTTCAGTCCCATTCGCACAATTGAGTTGCTACACTCTTGAGGAATTAATCATTTTACCTGCTGAAGATCTATTATAAACAACATGAAGTGAAGAATTATTTCTATATCTCACATGGGTTGTTGGTGGTGGGGATTAATTAGTTTAAGGGCAATTCTTTAGTTGCTGCAAAGATTTAAATGCCCAACTGAATCTCAGGATGCAAGCCATAAAACAAGGAGCTCAAAGTGGAGCTACCCCAAATATATTGCTGCTATAAATGGACGCTAGGACTCAGTCCAGATGATTAATTTTGGCTGTGTATGCCCTGGAGTGTGAACCTTACATCTTTATGCAGCCAGTTTGTAATTGCCCATTCAGAGTATGGTCAGGAACGGTTGAAGTGACCTCAACATACTGCAATTACATCAAGGGAATGGTTTAATCAGAGCTCTCATAGCATGGAAATCTTTTGATTCCCCCCGGCCTCCATATTCTGCTTTTTAAAAAGCATCCCCTGAAGTTTGCTGGTCAGTGTGTTCCACTGGCAAATTGCTTCAGCATTCAGATACATTTTATCTGCTATCCATGCTGCAACTCTTCTATTCCACACTGGATCTGATCCATCTTGCAATAACACTGCTGAGCTATTGTTATCCCTCCTCCATTTAGTGTTGTTTAGATTTATAATTGTTGCAATATATACATCAGGAGTGGAGGATCTTTTTCAGCAACCCTATCTGGGAAACCTTCCAGAGGGGCACATGCCACTAATGGAAAGGACCAGAAGCACAAGGAGACTGGGCAATTAATGTGAATTTTACCTTTGTACAATAGGCTGGCTTCTACATACTCTCCCTCTACATTCCTGTCAACTGTCCTGCTTTGAGCGGGACACCCCAGAATTACAGAAGCCACCCCAGCTTCTGACTGGTTCCTGCTGGAGCGCAGCCCAGAAAGTCGTGCATCCCAATTTTTGTCTGTGGAATGTTAGAGGGTATGTCTCTAGGATCATAGGATTAATATTATTTCTTAAAGTAATAGCAGAGTCCAATTACACAGTGGAGGCAAATCCAAAACACATGCTGGTTGAAAGAATGAATAGTAAACACGACGACAGCCTCTGCAACAACGCTTGGCAACCATTCTTTATGCATTTATCAGACTTAGAGGCCTGAGAGTTTTATTGCCTCGTAATTTTGAGGAAATTGGATATTTTAGCACTGCAGCTGCTTTCTGACCCCCCCCCAAACAAAACAATTATAAGTTAGTGTTATTACAGTCAGACAACATGCAGAAGTGTAGTTTAAATATTGCTGAGCATTCCTTTTGCAAACTCCTGCATTTCAGGTTTTGTCCAAGCACGCACGCACACACGCACACACACACTTTAAGTGACAGCCATTTCAAAATACATATAAAGAGCTGTCTCCAACTCTGAGTCATAATGCCCCCTTTCAACTTTGCCATCCTATTTCCTATGTGCAAAACAAACAAAATAATATTTACCTATTTATTTATTTTTTTTAAAAAAGTGTTCAGGGGGTTTGGTTAACTGATAGCACAGAAGTGGTGGCATCTTAGGCCCATGGACTGAATGCATTCATCCAAGTCTCTCTGGCTGGCCCATAGAACTCTACCCTGGCCACACAATCTCCCTAGCCACACCCATTCCAGTTGTATTTGCCTGGCTGGCAGGTGCCCTTGAACTCTGACAAAACCTCCTGCTTGCCTGGAGGGAGCATGCAGAAACTCACCTATGACACAAAGGTACCATTTGTATTCATATGGGCCACCCACTTTTGCCTCTGGCCCCAGCCACCTATGACACATGGTGCTAGGAAGGCCACCCAGAAAAGAACGTGCTCCTTTAGCCAGAAAAGGCTCCCTGTCCCTATGATCTGGTGTGCATACAGTCCTAGGTCAAAAAGCTGGTGGCAGCTTCTGGGAGCTCATGACCAGGACTCATAGCAGAAGTGTTTGCAGGGGCATTTTGTGGGGGAGTTTAAAGGAAACGTCGGGGGGAGAAAAAAATAAACGCATAAACACAAAATTTTAGGACTTTCTGACAGTAAGAGCAACAGAATCCCTTGGGAGGTTGTGGACTCTCCTTCCTTGGCGGTTACTAAGCAGAGGTTGGGTGGCCACCTGTCATGGATGCTTTAGCTGAGATTCCTGCATTGCAGGGGGTTGGACTGGGTGACCCTCGGCGTCTGTTTCTCTACAAATCTATGATAAAACCTTGGGTACCTTTGTCTTAAATCCTGTGCTAGAAAGACTGTGAGTCTGACACAGGAGTGAGGTGTGAGGCTGCATGCTATTATGACACCGTTCCTACCAGGTAAAATGGCAGTGACAACAGCAGCTGTGGCAGCTGACTTTTCTTGTAAATGGTTTGCAAATGCTGTCAGGCATAAATAACAGCAGCAGCCCACTGTGAACTGCATATAGAAGATCTATCTTCTCCAGTGTCACTTTATACTACTTCACTTGAGATCTATTGCCTGCAGAATTCTGGAGACTGGGCACAGCAATACATTATGAGCACGGACAAAACCAGCTGGTGTATAATGAAAGAAATAAAACCTATCAAAATTTAAAAAATGCCACAGTCCCCTTACTGTCAGCTGCTAAACCCCCTGCATCTACTATACATTTGGGAAAGTTGTTCGTTCGCTATGTGTTTGGACTTTGAGTGATAATGTTTCAGTCCTTTAAAAAAATATAATGCTTTAGATCATCATAACAAATATTGTCGTTTTCAGGAATAGCCATGGTGCATTCCTGCTACTTTCCCTTTGTTCTAGTTAGCATGAGAGCAGCTTTCCTTATGTTTGACTGAAGAACTAATGGGGATGTGAGGGATGTTTTCAGTTTTGCAAGCTGGAAACCTCATCTACAAAAACTATTTTTTTAAATGTCAGCTGAGGATACAGACAAGGCTTGGTTTTTGTTTTTTTCAATATAGGTAATATAAATCCAGTAAATGGAATCAAAGCAGACAATAGAGGTCTGTCAAAGCATCTATAGACTATATATAGATTTTGGCTGGCAAGTGAGTAGTTCGCAGAAACCCACCCACTGAGACAGCCTCCTTTGCTGTGATGATTTGGAAGCACCGGGATCCAATATGATGCCCTGTTCACTTTAGAACAAGCAGGGTTTAGTTGCTAAACTCCTGTCTGGAGGGGTGCAGATCCCTGTGGCATAATCTATGCCGCCTAAGTGCCAGGGATGTTGGTATCTGACATGGTGTGGGTGGAGGAGGGAAGGAAGGTGTGCTGCTGCAGAGACAGGGCTTGCCGTTGTCAGAAATGAGCTCTTCACACTCTTTAAAGCAGCAAGTTTCATTGTAGTCAATGAAATCAATTACCGAGTGGGAGATGGCAGAAATATGTAGAGGAACCATGGGAGCAAACAAATAAAAAGAGAGAAAATTTCTTTTATAAGTAAGCATTTTCCCCCATTTGATTTCTCACACTTCTCATTCAAAGCCCTTGGTCGGAATAATAATCTTTAGAAACCAGCAGTAAGAATAATGGGGGAGGGGGTCCGCTGATACTTCCAATGTATTCTTGCTCCTGTTTCCACAGCCTCTTCACAGCCTTTATCCACCAATCAGCTGTTGCTTTGCCATTTAAAAAACTTGGGGCTGCTTCTTGCTCCATTATAGCATCCAGCCCTGTGGAGGAATTGCACAGCAAACATGAAGACATCCTGGAAATGTGGATTCCAGCCACAGGTGCCAACTTAAATGAAATATTGGGGGAGGGGGCTGTGGAGCTCACAGGGTCCCCGGACGTTTCACTGTCTATTGATCCTTGTACCACCACTTTATTTCTCGCTGCCACCACCCAGGCCCTACCTTGTACAAAACTGAGCCCAGTCAGGGTTAAATTGGAACATAAACTTCTGTTTTTTTATTGCAGTTTAACAAGCATGTGGTTTCATAAATGGTATCGGTCCATTACAATCATGGCTTGCCTATCCAGACCTATAACTTCCGCTACCTGCTCTCACTCACTAAACCACCTCTCAGATATTTACTTGTCTTCCTAGTTCCTAACTGTTCCTGACTCAGCTTATTTCACTACACTAACTCAACCTACCCACAGACTCTATCCCAGTTCACTCCCACTCCAACCAACCACCCAACTCCCAACGAACTCCTCCCTTCGCCCCTCCCAGAGCTGGTTTTATAGTCCCTCTGACTCCACCCCCTGAGTTCTGATTGGGTAACCTGTTTAACTATTTTACCTCCAGCACTCTCATATGTTAATGTCACAGGGGCAGGTAAGGTCTGCCCCGTATCACCAATCACAAGATGCAGTGCACACACACCATTTGAAAGGCAATGCCCCTAAACTTTGGGGGGGCCCTGGCCCCCTCAGATCTTTTATTGGGGGCCCAAAGGAATCTCCATCCATATCAGTTTGCACCTGTGATTCCAGCTGACTGAGCTTCCATGATGATGGAAGTGAGAGCTATGAAGGGGTATTGCCATTACTGTGAAGTCTTAACCCAGTATGAGTCACATAAAATTGCAGTTTGGACCAACACACTCTATTTTGCAGTGGTTACACTGTGGTGGATTCATTCCCCCCCCCCAAGGAGCATTATCCTGGTTGCCAAGGAAACAGGGGTGGATGCAGCCCCCTAAATGCAGCCCCCAAAATGGTGGCAATTTTGAGAGGTATGAAAATGCCTCCTTCAGTTCAAGTGGTCTCCAAGACGTCCTCAGGGTCATGGGGACAGTGACATATCACCATCCATTCCGCACACGACTGGATTAGGTTGCGGAATCTTATTCCATCTGCTTCAATCCACTTCAGAGTTGGGGCAAAGCAGACGCAATCACTCTGCTCTTTACCCAATGTACACAGGGTTTTCTGTTCACCTCTAGCATGGAAGCTCTAAATTTTCCAAGCCTACAGGGTGACACGCAGCAGCAGCAATGAAGGTAATGGCCACATCTGTTAGGACATCACTTCCAATGCCTCAATAAGTCTTGCTTCACTGTGTGGAAAAAAAATGAAGCCCAGAAACCTGACACTTCTGGATATTAGCAGCTCTTATAATTGCTGTAAGTCACACTTTTTAAAAACCCTTTTTTTGGCCCCAATTGCTAATTGCTGCTTCTGTAGAAATCTGCTCTTTCAAAAGAAGGCCACAGACATTGTGACATTTTTCACACCTGTAATATAGCACATGGAAGAATGTCTTTTTATTGATTCTGTCTCCTTGGTTTCATAAATCATTTCCCCATTCTTTGTTTCAATTGCAGCTGATTGCACTGTGGAAGAGGCAAGCATTACATAGCTTGTCTCTTTAACACATATTATAAATGTTTAATAAATCTGTCTCATATAAGCATTTTCCATGTCACATGGATTTAAAATGTCACATGGATTCTGGGAGCATCTTAAAAGGCAAGAGGGATTACAGGTGGTTTGGTTAAAGTGCTACTATTGCTTTTTATAGTATCCATCCAAAGTGGAAAAAAAGTCCAAAATGAAACAACTGTCCCAGGTTTTAATAATCCACATTATTAATTCTGGTGAAAGGAATTAAGTTCTTCATTGTTAGCCCTACCTAAAGCCCTGTGATTAGTAGGCTTCTATTAAAGAGTTGCTACATTTTTAACGAGAATAATTTAGATACATCACTAGGGAGCAAGAAGGAATATTGATGGTTAAAGTGCAGATATTTCTTTGCTCAGCTTCCAACATCTGTCTGAAGTGTGCGCTGTTTTCTGCCTTTGAGGACTGCCTCAAGTCTCAGAAGGGATGGGAGTGGAAATTATTATTAAGTCTTATACAGTATTTAATCCCTTTCCTATGACCTCAATTAATAACTAACTTAACCTTTTCATAGAGAAAGCTAAATTACATTTTCTAAGTTCAGGTTATTCCACGTACCATTTTATTGCCTCCTACATAATTAAAAGCCAAAGCAGCAGAACTTGACTGACATTACTCTTAAACATGACTATGGAACAAAAACCTTTTGACCAACTAACCCAACAGGAGTAAAATTCATGAATCAAATCCAGCAGACAGGATAGTGGGGTCAGCCGTATCAGCAGGGCAAATGATCAGGGTTGAAGGAAGTCCAAAACATCTAGTAGGCACCAGGTTGGGAACAGCTGGCATGTCTAATAGGAGGATTCTAAAGCTAAGACCTTTTGCCTACAAAGCATGTGACTGGACTTCCTGAACTATGGCCATTCCTGAAGTGCAGACTTCATTTGCTATACCCTAGCAACATGACGACATCATGAGCCAGCATCTAATTTTACATAATCCCTGACACCACAACACTTTATTCATTGCATTATACCGCTGCAGGAATTTTCTGTACCAAAAGAACTGGCAAGTGCTTTTGAACCAAACAGCATTTGCTTTCATAAAGGCAACCCAAACTTTGGGTGATAAATGCAGTCCCCGGCAAAAGGGTGGTTTTGTCAAACATCATAAACATTTAATTGCAGGAAAGTGTTCCTTTTCTTCCCTGCTTGTGGGCTTTCCAGAGGCTTTTATCTGGCAAGTGATGGAAATAGGATGCAGAACTATAGAGAACCTTTTGTCTGATCCAGCAGGCCTCTTTTAACGTTCTGAAACTTTGGCACAGCCCTAACGTTCCTAATGTTTATACACCCCCTTCCCCATTTGTACAGTGCATAGTATAGTATGTTGTCTATAAACACAGATGCTGCTTCTATAGCAATGTCTGAAAAATAACTGATGATCTGCATTAAATTTTGATTACGTGTACATCACTTTAAAGCAAATACGGTCCCGGTGCATCTGCAGCAATTTAGGGTTGTTTACAGCTTGTCGGTAATTTCCCTTTTCACCTGGCTCTCATCCCTTGAGTTTAGGAGAAGCTAGAAATCTGAACACGTGTTGATTGATGTCAAACTACAAATATTATTAGCAGCCTAACGGGGGTTTGCCCAGCTGGAATTTGGATATTAGTCATTTCAATTTTTCACTTGTAATTAGGCAATTTCATCAAAGGGAGACTTAAAAAAAAAAGCAGTCAACATATCATCATCTTCAGTGTGTATGTTTGATGCCACATTTTCAGTGTGTATACCCTGCCACACTCATCAAAAATGTGTCATGCTGTCATTTGGCCTTGAAAGCAATTTTTTTTTTTACACAGACCAAAGTTAAACACTGTTCCAGCCAAACTTTATTTTCTTCATTGTTCAGCCATTCTTTGCTGAAATATTAACATTTCATGATAAACCATCTGTGGCCAGATGAGATGCAATGATGGAGATTGTTATTATTGGCTTTTATCTTTGATCTGGAGTACATTTTGACATAGGGCTCAACAAGAAAATGGAAGTTCATGATTAGATCTTCAAATGCTTTTTTTTTAAAAGCTAGCAAATTAAAATAAGGCTATGACACCGTGGGAGGAGGGTTACATGCCCCCCCAAACTATTTCCTTGGCAGAAGTTCCCAACTGAAGCCATTAGTTCTAACTAATGGGACAAATAACAGGTTGGAAGATTTTTCATCAGGACAAGGGCACAGAGGTGAAGAATGAATTCTTCAGCATTGGTCCTAATCTAATATTTATCCAATTCTATGGCTACTTTTAACAAAACAAAAAAAGAGAGATAGGAAATGATTTCAAAAGGCATGCAAATGTGAAATTTAGCTGGCTTATATACCACAATTTGTAAAATAAAATAAAAATCAGAACAGTTTACATCAACCACACAACAAACACAAAATAAAGAATCAAAATCAGAGATTGACTACTTATTGCAGAAGGATATTTTCTTAGTTGCCAGCAGAAGCTTGGCAGCAATGGAAGGAAGTCTCATTGAAGTCATTAAGACTTCGTTCTGCATAAGATTGCACTGTGCCTGGTGGAAAAATAAAATGTGGGATTGCAACAAGGCATGAAAAGAGTAAGATTGTTCTCTTTCTATTGAGTCATTCGCCAAACAGATATTTTCTATGCATTTTGAACTGCAACTCCCAGAGTCACTGATCATGGGTCACACTGGCTGGAATTGTAGTCCAAGAGGGCACCAGATTGGGGAAGCCTGCCCATCACAAACTTTAGCAGCACCTTGGTACCTAGGGAGCTACTTTCAACAGGAAACCAAAGTCCTAGATGGTGCGCTACCAAGATCAGTTTCCACTGATGTTATTCAACCTGCCTCTGGTGTTGACAGGGCAAGTGGCAAACTCCATGGAATCAGATTTGACCTAGAAGTCACTGGTTGTGGACTGCTACCGAGCATCTTGCATAGAAGATCTGATCCAATCAGAGATCAAAGCTGCTCTTTAACGTCCACAACAAGCCCACACTCTAGAACTATGGCAGTGAGATGGTTCCTCTGCTTGTAGTAGGCATATTCGAACTCCCTTGGAAATAAGCAAGATTCCCGGGGGGGGGGGCACTAGGGGCGCATTGGAAGATGGCCGACAATAACATCTCTCCGGCTAACACGAGGTAATTAAGAGCTGATATGGGAGTATGCAGCCTCCCTGTGTCTCCCCAAGGGAATGGGGAACACTGCCTTGCCTGCTGTTGCCATATATCACCCCCGGATTCGAAAGAAGGGGGTGAGGGCACTAGGCACAAAGCCCTTGTGTGGGTCTGGCTCTCCTGGACGCTGTCTCTGATCGCGCACTAGCTGCAGTAGCTCAAAATAAACAATTAGGGAGATAAGCAAATGCACATACTTCAAGTGAAGATCGGGAGTAAAGACTGCTAATTAAAGGGATCTCTGTGAAGTGGAAGCGACGGGCTGGATTTAACAATAAATCAAGAAGAAAATTCGTCAAAGGATTGGTATGTAGCGGAACTGAAAAGGGGAGGGGGGAAACTTTTCTTTTTTTGTCTTATGTGAGTACCTAATAACCCCCCCCCCCAAGAAAAGAATCGTTGCAATTACTGATCACAAGCAGGAGGATTAAGAAATGTGTGGAAATAAATTACTAATCAAAGACATGGCTGGTGGGAAGATCGGGAAGGAGTGAAAGTTCTCTGTGAAGCAACAATAAAAAGAGATTTATTACGGCAGGCCTGCCTGCAGGAGGACGAGGGGGAGGAGGACTATGGCTTGTTAGTATATCGGAATGTGAGTTGGACCTGGCAGGGCCCCCTGAGAAAATTGAT
The DNA here is from genome assembly GCF_964234715.1 of Podarcis melisellensis. Classification (NCBI taxonomy): domain Eukaryota; kingdom Metazoa; phylum Chordata; class Lepidosauria; order Squamata; family Lacertidae; genus Podarcis; species Podarcis melisellensis. The sequence continues at coordinate 38,407,965 of NC_138543.1, forward strand.
GAGAGACTGGCAGGCCTGTGGAAATCAACGGACAGACTGTGGGAATGTTTTGTACGGAGGTGCGGAAATGACATCTGGGGTTTTTTTTGACATGGCTCTTGGAGGAGTGTAAAATCCACACAGGATATAACAACATTTGTTTTCAACCCGCTTGTGGAGACTATCAGAGATCACAAAGAAAGGAATATAGGGTAACAACAAGAAGATAAGGAAAACAATAAAGAGAAGGTACATTAAAGCAGCAGCAAGAGAGATGTTTGGATCCCTTTCGGAGCACGAAGTATGGGTACCCCCAACAAAAAATTAAAAATTTGGCTGTGTAATTTGGAACTAATGTGATTTGGAATTAATGTGATGTGATTGGCCTGTTAATAATTTTTTTTTTTTTTAAAAAGGAAGTAAGCAAGATTCCCAAGTGGAGTTTGTTAAATGGAAACCGGTATTTGCTTGTCGTGACTGAACATCACTACTTTGGATAATAGGGTACAAATAACCCATTTCTCAGTGAATATGGCAAGATGGCTGATTTATCTTCTCGGAGCCTGAGGAACTGGAACTAATTCTTAATTAGCAAAGATGGACCACTCAAATATCAAGCCAAAAGCAATACTAGGTTTATGATTTGAATGCTTTGTCCAAAGACATAATTAGCAAAATTACTGTAGCACATTTCAGTTTTCTCTTTCTTGACTGCTACAAGCAGCTGGCTTCTTTATCCTGTTCAAGTGATTTACCGCCAGCAGAAATGCAGCTTTTAAAAAACTTACGCATCAGTTTTGCCTAGGCTTCTCCTAACCCATAGGATCAGATTCTGTTTTGTGTGCTTGCATTTTTGGGAGGGGGAGGGGGTTTGTTTTGTTTTTAGGTTTCTATTTTGTTGTTTTAAGTTGCATTTTTGTTTTACTGATTTGTGTTAGTATCACATTGCCTGCTGTGACTGCAGAAACTGGTAACTCAAATTGCTGCTTCCCATGTTGTTTTGAAGTGACCTCTCTGGGGTGCAAGCCTGGGCAGTCTGTATGGAGGTCCTGGACTGCCTAGATGACATAAACCCCCTTCTTGGCCTTGCTAATGTGGTCCAAAGGAAAGCAGAGCACTACGTTTGGCACCAGCTTGGCTGCAGGAGTTGCCAGAAGGAGGCCTAAAAGGTGCTATCTAACTGTATCAGGAACTCCACTCTGGATTCGTTCAGTTTTTACTCCCAAAATATCCCGCAAAACAGTGGGTTCAGATTTTTCTTGGGGGTTTACTCCCCAAGCCTTTCTCACAAATGAGTATAGCTTCAAAGTAGCTGAGGCTTAGGGTCAGAGTTTTCCTTCCCCTAGACGGGCTGGTTTGGCAGGTTAAGATGAAAAGCTCCACATTCCCATTCCCTGGCCCTCTGCCTGATTTCAGACCAACTTCCTTAGCCTGGAAATTTCAGCCAACATGAATCCTTATGAGATCAATACATTTTGGGCACATCGCTCTGCTTTTGTGAACAGAATTTCAAATGCTTAAAAAATATGAAGTTATCATATAGTTGAGTGAAATGTAAGCCAGAATCTAATTTCCATTAGTATTCGTTTTGGGAAGGCTGTTACATTTAGACACAAAAACCGGCAGCTCTTTCAGGCACTTGACCGTCACTTGCAAATGTCAGCGAATGCCCACATTCATTTTTCTCATCTGATAAGGCTCGGTTAAAAGCTTTAATGAGCAATGATACATTCCTACACTGGGAGAACTCAATTAGAATAATGGAATTTGTGGCCAAAGTAGTGACAGTGAAAACTAGTCACAATGTTAATGGGATTCTAGTACCAAGAGTGTGGAAAATGTAAATTGCACAAGTTGCCAAAAGTTAGTGCTTACAAAATAAGGGGCCATCGTCAATGATAGTCCTACTTAGAGTAGGCCCATTTGAATGGACTCATGTTACCTACATCCATTGGGTTGAGGCTGAATCATGCTGGGTGTCACTCAATGATGCCCCCCCCCCCCGCAGATAAGCAAATGGTTGTCCTTTAAAAATAGAATAAAATAATAACATAGCTTCAGAAGAAAGCCATCTCTCAGGTGGTTAAGCTTAACTCTGGGGTGAGGACTCTGCAACCCTACAAATGTTGAAGTTCACCTCCCATCAGCCTGCACGACAGTAGTTAGGAATGGTGACAGTTGTAGTCAAGTAATATTTTGAGGACTATGGCTTCCCTTGAACTTAATCCAGCTGTTTATTGCACATTTGTAAATACAGTGGTACCTCTGGTTAAGTACTTAATTTGTTCCGAAGGTCTGTTCTTAACCTGAAACTGTTCTTAACCTAATGGGGCCTCCTGCTGTGCCGCGCCGCCGGAGCACAATTTCTGTTCTCATCCTGAAGTGAAGTTCTTAACCTGAAGCACTATTTCTGGGTTAGTGGAGTCTGTAACCTGAAGCGTATGTAACCTGAAGCGTATGTAACCTGAGGTACCACTGTATGCTTCTGCTCTTTTCACTGCTCCTGTGTTACAGAGCTCATCTACATACCCCCTTCACAGCACTGAATGGGTTGCAGCTCCATTCATCTCAATCTGCTCTCTGCAACCTCCACCTGCCTGCATGCTTACTTACATCCAGTCCAGGGAGTCACACTGCCTGTCTGCATCTCCTTGGACTGCATACACACCATACATTTAAAGCACATGACTTTCCCAAAAGAATCCCGGGAACTGTAGTTTGTTATGTGTGCTGGGAATTGTAGCTCTGTGAGGGGCCAAGTACAGTTCTCATGATTTATTTGTGGGAACTTGTGGGCTTTTAATGTTCGGTGTATTCCCTTGTAGAACTCAACAGGAGGCATTCAAAGTCGGGCCTTTGAACAGGGAATGATATATATGCATTGGGATGGGAAATAGAAAATAATTTTACCCATATGAAAATTGCATATCTGATTTTGCACATGAATGTCCTGAAAATGTGATGTCCCTTTTCAGTGATGTGCAACTATTATACAGGGCCCTGTCATTAAACACAGGAAGTTCAGAATGTAAAAAGAGCCTGCAGGATCAGGCCAATGGCTGGACAGCTGCTTGTGGGAAACCAGCAAGCAAGAGTACTCTCCCGTCCTGTGGCTTCTAGTAACTGGTACAGTGGTACCTTGGGTTACAGCCACTTCAGGATACAGCCGCTTCAGGTTACAGACTTTGTTAACCCAGAAATAGTACCTTGGGTTAAGAACTTTACCTCAGGATGAGAACAGAAATCACATGGCAACAGTGGGAGGCCCCATTTGCTAAAGTGGTACCTCAGGTTAAGAACAGTTTCAGGTTAAGAATGGACCTCCGGAACGAATTAAGTTCTTAACCTGAGGTACCACTATATTCAGAAGCTTTGCTACCTCCAATGGTGGAGATAGAGCATCACCCTTGTGGCTGGTAGCCTTTGATAGCCCTCTCCACCATGAATTAGTCTAATCCTCTTTTAAAACCTTCCAGGTTGGTGGATTTGTGGCCACCACTGCTTCCTGCAGGAGTGAGTTCCATAATTTAACTATGCGTTGTGTGAAAAGGTACTTTCTTTTATCCATCTGGAATCTTCCAACACTCGGCTTCACTGAATGTCCATGACTTATTGTGAGAGAAGAGGAAAAACTTTTCTCTATCCACATTCTCCATGCTGTACCTCATTTTATAAACTTCTATCAGGCTACCTCTTACTTGCCCTTTTCTCTAAACTAAAAAGTTCCAAATGTCGCAAAATTTCTTCATCCCCTTGATCATTTTGGTTGCTTTTCCCCAAAACTTTTCCAACTCCATAATATCCTTCTTGAGGGCTGGACATCCCTTGCGATTTTTATTCTTTTTTTTTCTTTCAGAAAGGCAAGGGAAGTTGGCTGTTAATAAAGTACTGGGTTTTCTATTACGTTATGAAATAAGTTGCTGTGTGCTTGCAATCCGCTACAGAGGCTCTTCATAGAACTCTTCAGAACAAATATCTTATACATATTTAGTATGTCCCTGCCATTCTGTGGAGAACAATTTCATTGCATTAAAAAGAAAGCAGTTGCTATTTCCTCAGCTCTCTCTTAAGTCTTCCCTCATGATGAAGTTGAAGAGTTCTGGTGGCAGCTGGCACTGAAGTAGGCTATTTTATGTTCCCTCTTAAGCTGTAAATGAAACTCAGTGGAGAATTAGTTAGAAAATTGATGCTTTTTAAAAATACCCCCCCAATGGAATGAAAAACAGAGAATGACCTGGGAAGTGCTTCAAAAGCTGCTTATCCTGTTTTAAGCTAATAATGAAGATGTTCTAATGAATCCATCAGTGCTTCTTCGTGGGGCAGGTGGGCTGGGTAGGCTGCTTTTCAGAGCAACCTCCTCCACATACCTGAAATAAAGACTTGACAATGTGAGAGTGAGGCTGCAAAACTATGAAAGTGCTAGAGGCTTTCAGATTCCTGGCTTTATCTTTGTAATCTCTACCAGGATTATTACCTTCTTTTGTTCAATCATTCCATTGCAATTTCACTTCGGTTTGTAAAACCTGGCTTTTCAGACCTTGCTTGGCATAAGAGGCAACTGTTCATGCATTCCTTTTATTCAACACTTCAATAATTCAAAGGCACACACCTGTTTATCTCTAGTAGAGGAAGATTGAGTTTCTCTTTGAAGATTTAAGTTTTCCATTTTTAAAAAATAAATTATAGAAACTCTGAGAAATGAAGTAGAAAACAAGAGCTGAATGATGTAAGAGAAGGCCAGCCATTTTTACCCAACCAGCTATAGCTTTCTTATTTTATTTTTTTCTTAAAAAAAAAAAAGATCCTTACTTTATACCAGGGACAGATTCTTTCCTATTCTTAGAGGCCACTATATTCTGCACATGACATTAGCCCAAGTACAGTGGTACCTCGGGTTACAGACGCTTCAGGTTACAGACTCCGCTAACCCAGAAATAGTACCTCGGGTTAAGAACTTTGCTTCAGGATGAGAACAGAAATTGCACGGTGGCGGCAGCGGGAGGCCCCATTAGCTAAAGTGGTACCTCAGGTTAAGAACAGTTTCAGGTTAAAAATGGACCTCCAGAACGAATTAAGTTCTTAACCCGAGGTACCACTGTACTTCAAAGTCTAGCCCTAAAGATAGAACTTCATCATACAGTGCATAGTGACACTATGGAATTCACTTCCACAGGATGGAGTCACTAATTTAGATGGCTTTAAAAGAGGATTTGGCAAATTCATGGAGGATACAGTTGTCAATAGCTACTAGCCACAGTGGTTGTGGTCTCTCTCTCTCCATTGTCAGAGGCGGCATGTCTCCAAATGCCAATTGCTGGCTCCTCAAGAGCTAAGTTGTCCACAGTCCTCTGCCTTTCCATCATATGCATGATATCAGGGGCGTGGAACTGCTGACCTGTAGGCTGGATCTGGCTCAAGGCAGCTCCCAATTCAGGCCCTGACCTCTCCTTGTTAGCCCCACCCTGAAGGAATCCACTAGGGAGCAGCTGATTCCCTCATCATGTGGTTTATATGAAAGAGTCATTTCAGGCAGCTCTCAGCCACCATAGCTGGTGATGTAAGGTGGGTGCAAGGCAGATGACTCAATGTTGAGTGGTACTGGGCAGACGAAATCAAATCATAGGGATGGCATTACGTGTGGCTTCATCACGCTGTGAAAATGCACCAATATTATGAATCAGGAGATAACTTCCAGAAAAGAGACAATCTTCTTTTTATGATCACTTCCTTGAGAATGCTCATAAATATTCAACTGATTCCTAATAGACATTCAGCCACCACTATTTGTTTGCACTGCAGTCTAAGCCTCTCTAGGTTATACAAAAATTGTTAGGAAGAAATGTGCAGAACTTTAAATCAGATTAAGTAAAAAAACATTGTTTGATTAATAGTACTCAATGGTGCTTTAACTACAACTTTTTTTCCAGATAAATTATGCAGCAGCATAAATCTTAAGGAATCACACTTTGGTCCAGCTTCTGAATAATGCAGTTGACAATTTCTCAGCAATACACTCAAACTACAGTTTGTGGATTATTAGGTAACTTTTCTGTTAATATGCTGAATGGCAATTTTTCTCCATTGCTCAGAATGCTTCCAAAAATTCACAGACTTTTGCCTATGTCTTTTATCAGTGCTAAAATCAGCTGCCTGCATTTTACATATTATTCCAAGGATGATCATATTATGCACAATAAAAAGGAAGAGATCTGTATTTTGGCGGCTATGGCTTGGTTCCAAAGATCTTCCTGCATGAGTGGAAGGTGCTTTTGCTTCCACACAGGGCTTGTTTTTACGGGGTGTGTGTGGAATGTGTCTCTATCTTTTGGCCTCCCTGAAAATAGAGTAGCAACTTTGAAAGCTAAACTAGCCAGCATGGAACCCTTGATCCAGATCAGGATCTTGACCTGGGGATTAGAGACTTTAATCCTTTCTCCCTGCTGCAGCCCCAAACCAGATTGCAGTTTGCACACCAGCAATTTGCATAGTAACAAAAGCTCTACAATGGAAGCTTTTCTTCCAATTGCAAATTGCCAACCCTGCATGGGGAGGAGCGATCTGGATATAGCAGGGGCAAAGTGCTCAAGTCCTCTCATCTCCATACTATGGTCCCAACCTGGATCAACTCAGCAGTAGAGCTATGGAGCTGCTGTATACCTTAGGCCTGAGAAGGGCCATAGCTCAGTGGCAGAGCCCATGCTTTGAATGCAGAAGATCTGAGGCTCCATCTCCAGGTAGGGCTGGGGTATGGATAAACTGTGGATGTTTAGGTAACACAGCTATAGATGAGCCAACAGTCTGATTCAGTATATGCTCCAAACTCCTACCCGACTGGTATTGCACAGTGGGATCTTTGCAATTCACAAAGCTAAGACCAGGTTCAATGATATCAGCGTTCAAAACTATCAGGATTCAGTTCTCTGACATTTTTTCCCCACCTTGGCTAAATCAAAGTAGATGGAATCATACTTGTGAAAAGCATTTGCTGTGCACAAAGGACAGCTGTCATAGCTCATAGATTTCAACTGATAGTGGCAAACTCAAAGGGAAGGGATACTCAAAATTGAGTATGAGAATGGAATTTGTACTTGCAGTATCGTGGAAACTGAGGATCTTCCTCATTACTCAAAATACAATCCTCTTAGCTATCCAACTAGAGGAATGCCATTGGCCCCAGTCCTTACTGTAATGCAGTTTTGGGCAGTTGCACACAGATTGTTTGCATTCTTGATGTTTTCTGTCAACAAGAGTGACATGAGGAAGCTGGGTACTTTAGCTAATATTCACTGGAACCTTTTGAAAATAATCACAGTCCCTTCCGCAGGCGATTAATTTTAATACAGCACTGCTAAAAAAGGGCTTTTGATTGAGATATTTTTTTTTACAGAGACTTTTCTAGTTTAATGTTATTCTGCAATGTTTTGCCAAGTGATAAAAACATTTTTTAAAAGTCTCTCTAGCACTTTAAACCTGCCTTTCAGGTGGTAGAGAAGCCAGAGTGCTCTGTATCCCTGTCATAGCTACACTTTAACATGTTCAAACATGAATTATGGAATCTCCTTCCCTTTTTCTAAGTGGGAACGATTATGTGATGCATGAGCTGCATAGTACTTTATCACATCTTTCACTGTAGCCACGACAGAGGCATAGAGCTGGTCACACTCCTCTACCACAAAAAATAAGGGTCCATTCAGGTAAGCTGACAGACTGGCCTTCTGCAATGCTTGAGGTGCTACATAGGCAATCAGGTTCCAATATTGGTCACATCCACACCGTACATTGAAAGGACACTGAATGCACATAGCTTCCTTCAAGGAATGTTGGGAACTATAGTTAGTCAAGGGTGCTTGGGGTTGTAGTTCTGTGAGGGATAAACAACTCCTGTCCGGAAACAAATGTCCCCACAGTGGAAGGACGTGTGGATCCAGAATTGGCCTTCACAGTCACTTACGAACTCATTGTTAAAACTGTGTTTATGGAAGACAATCTTACTCGGCTATGAGTGATCACCAGAGAAGAAGAAGAAGACAATTCCTAGGATTTTTGGGTGGGGTGGGGGAGCAATGTGCTTTAAATATACAGTGCGGATGTGACCATCTACTCGTTTAGAAACACAAAAGCAGATGAATATTCACGAAGCCCATTATTTTGGCTTTCAGATTTCACTTTCACACTTGTTAATGAATTAGGCTTTCTACTGTAATACTACAACATATTTTTTATTTTAAAATTATGGTGGATTTTTAAAAGCTGTTTAATTACTCACTGTGGCCACCTAAATCATTGACAAACATGATTTTGGAACAAGCTTGTTATTGTTAGCTTCTTGCGGCTGATAAGCATTTTGTGCAAGGTTCTCCCCGCACCCCGTTCTGAGCTTTCTGCCAACCCATTCCCCTGCCCTTTTGGTGTTAAACAAAGGCATTATCTTCATTTTCATGCAAGCTTAGACTTTGTTTCAACAGAAATTTAAATCAGGCATTTAACCTTCTCTTTGCTTATCTGGGTCGGCGCTGGCATTTCCATTAGGCTAAAGCGAGCATCGGTGGCCTGACACTTGACATTATTTCACTGGAGAGGATGTCGTGAATGATGCCACTATATACCCTTATCACTGAAAGTGAGACCTGTGAGACAGCTGGGTCATAAATGTACCATAGAAGTGGTGCCCTCAATAGGATGCTGCTTATTGTTCTCTTTCCCTTAATAAGGGACTGTATAGTCTAGGTTGCACTTGAATTAGCACTTCCATTTAACCTCTGGACTGCAGCAATTAACAACAGCCTTAGCGGGGGAAATGGTGATGTGAAGATCAGTGTCTGCATTCAAATCAAATCTCTGTAAATGCAAATGCCAGGGCAGTAAGAAAATGACTGCCTCCCCAAAATGAATTAGTACCCTGAGCTTGTTCACTGCTTCAGCGTTGAACAGCGGGTTTTCCCTGGGAAGGCTTCAGGATGAGCAAAAAACCACTCTTAACTGAGCCAAGAAAGCATGGGACAACCTATCAGACCCATGCTTCCTAGGTACAAAAGATGCGGAAGCATGGACAAGCCCCTTTAAGCTGGGACTTGGGGCTGCATATAACTTAGTAGGACAAGGATGGAGAATCTTTGGTCCAGCTGCAGCTGATGTGACTAGGCCAATAACATCTAGAGGGCCACAAGCTCCCCATACCTGCTGTAGAGAATGGGGGGAAATGCACTTAGATGTTCCTTTTTCACTATTTACTCTCATCAAAGCTCTGTACCAAGGTTCATCATTGGGATGCCAGTCTCTGCTTCTGTTTGCATCTACCATGTTGCCACATAAGTGGATCCAATGATACTCCTAGAAATAAATGGGGCTTCCAAGAAAAAGCCCACAAATACAGGCAAAGATGGGTACCTTTTTTGCCAAGATTTAGAACATCACATGGCAAGGCTGAAAAATAAAATTAAACTGTAAACATTGTGCTCTACATATTGATTAATTTTTCCCTTGCGTACATTTCATTTGATATAAAATATAAGAGAAGACCCATTTGAAGTTCCTAGGAGTCCCAAGGTTCATTAAACCTAGACTATAAAACTAATTACCACAGCATATTTCTCTTTTTCAGTCTCCTGATCATCTTTAGTATTAGATATGTGCCATCCTTCTACAACTACCAAAAGCTTTCCAAGTTCCAAATAAATTATGACATTCCAACAAACAATGTGTTTTAAAGGTCTGTGCAGTCTTGCTACTGGTGAGTCTTGCTACTAAGAATAGGGTTAACGGCTACCCACTTGGTATCATGTTCATTTAGCTCCAACAGTAAAGAAAGAGAGTCCATTGGAAATTAAAAAACCAAGGTCCAAATTGTAACGGCCTTCTCCAACCTCGTGCATTCCAAATGTCAGCCCAGCCAGCTGAAGAAGGGGAAAAGAAAGCATAAATTCCACCTGCAGCTTAACCTGACTTGAAAGTTGCCATTCTTCAGCAAAATAACTTGAAAGGGAGATTCCACCATGAAACAGCAGCATCATTGGAAAGCAAGAGACCCACTGGCCCTATTCAGTGGCCAAAGAAGGAAGGCCAGAAGGAAGACTTTATTCCTGTTTCCTGTTGCCCTGGACCTGCAGAGCTGAATCTGGCCTCTGCCCCACACCCAACAGTAAGACTGCTGGGAGCAGGGACAGTGCATCCCATTTTACCCTGTCTTGTTCCTTTATCCCCCAGCCAAAAAACTCCCTTACATGGGTTGTGTGGTAGCACCTGCAAAGCAGCAGTGGTGACAGCAAATTCTGGCGAGAACTCATGAGATCGCATGCTTTCTGCAAGATCTGGAGATATTTCAGCTGTGGGATGAGCAAGGCGCCCATAATGGTGCTGCTTCTTGGGTTTCTGCCACCTAAGCATGGGAGTCTGCACTCCCTGCTCTCCATGACAAAAAATCAGGACAAGGAGAAAAACCTGCCCCCGCCCATTGGCTATTGAAGAAGCAGCTGCTTCTATGCTTATTTTCCTCCCCCCTCCCTTCATTTCTTTCTTTGAAACATGCCATTTAGATGTTAATAGCAATAGAAGTACCTGCCTTATGTGTGTGGTTGGTAAACACCCCCCCAATCCCACAGCTTGCCAAATACATACTTGCCAAACAAGGAAACAGTTTGTGTATCTGATGCAAGAAATACTAGTTAATGAAAACTTATGCCATAATGAATCTTGGCTATATCTGAATCAGTTTTAGCGTTCTGCTGCAGTTCAACTCTCTACTCCTAGTGTGTGTCAAATATCTGCTGCTTTAGTTTGGCAGCAGGCAACTAATTCCCAGTTTTGCAATTCCTTATCATGGTGCCATCTGGATTTCAGCATGTTAGTAGCCTTTATTAGCTTCTGCCTTACTGCAGTGGTGTGTGAGGGGAAGTCACGTCTTTCCCAACGACAGAAATGTTTCTACTTTCCTTCTCAATGCTCAGCCTGAACAATGGTGCCTGTCACACAACTAATGTGCTGACCTGGAATATTTAGGCTGTTCTGGAAGCTAGAACGTACACTGCAATGTTCTGCAGCGTTGAAATGGTTTGTGCCAGTAATCTGCAAGATTTACTGTTGTCAAATGGAGGGAATGCTACAACGTTGACATGTGCGATTTGCCAAACCGATAAAAACCGTAAGTTGTGGGGTCTGAAATGCGTTTGGCAGTCATTGACTCCATGTACTTTGTGGCTGTTGTAAGGGCAAATGCAAAATGAACATTTCTTGTTGAACAAACAAATCGAACCTGCAGTAAAATGTTGAAGTATTTATTTATGTAGGGCAGTCTGCTTTCCCAGGCACTGCCTGTGTATACCAACCCTCCACATGCCTTAACAAGATTCCAAATAGCCAGTTATGCCATCTTCTGTTTATTACATATTTATAGACTGCACTTGTTATAAAAAAAACAGCAAAGCGGTATACAACATACAAAACTGTAGCAGCATCAGTATGCATGCTTTAACCATCATGGTCATATCAACCACATAATAATAATAATAATAATAGAGAGGAACTATGTCAAGCAAAATATGTCTTCACATTAAAATATGCAAACTGATTTTAATAGCAGCATCACTAACATTCTAGCATACAGTGTCCTCTGAGAATCTCAAGCAGGACTTGCCACTCTCACATCCCTCACCTGCACCTCCCAGCTTTTTTTTTTTTAAAAAAAGATATTTATTGGCAATTTCACAAATTTTATAAAACATAAAAATCACAAAAAAGACACAAAAAACAAAAACAAAAATACATACAAGAAAAAACCACATGTATAACTTCATTCCCTTATATGCATGAAACTTACTTTCCTGACCTCCTCATACCTCTCCTTACTGTATTCCATTCTCTAATTAAGTCTCTTCAACAAATCCTTCCCTTAATTTCTATTAGATTTTTAAGCTTACTTTCCATATTCACATAAATGTTACAGCTAGCAACCCCTTAATTTCAAAATCAACATCGTCTTAGCATTCAACAATTTTACAGTATTTCTTAAGATAGTCTTTAATTTTTTTCCAATCTTCTTCCGCCTTCTCTTTCCCCTGGTCTCGGATTTCTTTTCCCATTGATATTCAACATTTCATGTCTTGCTGAGCATGCTCAGTCTTCAATGGGCAATTTTAACCATAAAGCAGGCATGAGGAATCTCCTCTAGATGTTGCTAAACAACAGCTCTCGCCATCGCCTTGCATTGGCCATGCTTGCTCAGGCTGATGAGAGATAGGAGCAATATCTGAATGGATAGTTCCCCACTCTTACTTTAGGGTTTCTTTTAAACAAACAAACAAACAAACAAACAAACAAACAAACAAACATCTGTACTTCTGCAAACTTTGGGAGTCTTCAAACTCTTGTCTTGTTTCTCCTTGGCCCCTGTTTTGGTTCCAATCCTGACAGCTCTTTACCACTTCAGTTAGTGTTAAGAGAATGTGTGATTAGCACGAGCTTTTGACTCTCATTGTAGCGCAGTTGGATTTTGTTCCTACCATCCATCTTGTGTGATGAGAAGTAGTTTGCTGGGCACATAATGAATGCCGTATCTGTTCTGAAGCACTTGCCTGATTGCTTTCCCATGTCCAAGTTGGATTAGAAGTGGGTTGGTTGTTCAGCAATCAGATTTGGATAAATCCCAAAATCAGGAGTCGAAATGAATTGCTCCAGGCAGGTTCAGGGCTTGTCTGAACTGCAGCAGGATCTCTGCAAAGCACCCCAAAGTGAATCAGGCACTTTCAAAGCAATTCAGGGCAATTTACAGATTTGTATGTTAAAAGAATGTGCAGACAGTATGTCAGCAAAGATTGAAACATTTCTCTGCAAAGTGTGCCATGTAAGGAAAACAGCAGGATGGAGAGAGGTTGGGAGAGAGAGCTAAGAACATCAGATGAGCCCTGCTGGTTTGGGTAAAAGATCCAGCTAGTCTGTTCTCACACCTGTTCTCACAATGGGTGTCATTGTCTGGCTGGATGCAGAGGAGTGGTAGGGGGTACGGCTAGGGAACCCCCAAGGGAAGAATGCTCAGAGGGATTGGTGATGGAATGATGATGAGTGGTCAGAGGGAGCAGACTGGGAGGAGGAGGTGTCGGAAGCTGAAGAGGTAACAGGGTTTAGTGAGAAAGAAGATTCTGTGGCAGAAAGCAGTCTGGAATCAAAGGCAGAAGCGGAGGCTGGAGAGGAGGGGGTCCAAGAGATAGAGAGGAGGCAGGGAGGAGCAAAGCTGGGCATGGTGAAGGAGGCTTAGATTGCTTGGGAAGGACCGGGGCAATGAGGAGACTTAGGGAACTGTGGGAAGTCGGCGATCTTCTGTCCTCACAACCGCTTCATAGGGGCAAGATCTACCAGGATGAGTTGCTGTGCCCACTAGGCCTGGCCTTCTGAGTTGACCGTGCTTCCTTGAATAGTTAACTTCACTGACGCTGTGTGATTTATTGCTGACCTGCTCCTGACTCCAGCTCCTGACAGAAGGCAATGAGAACCTTTTCCATTTCTAGAGTATCCTTTATGAGCTGAAGTGACCAGAAATGTACACAGTATTCTGGGTGTGGTTGCACAATAAATATGTATAATGCCATTATGACATTGACTGTTTTATTTTCAACCCTTTTCCTAATGATCCATAATATGGAATTTGACTTTTTCACAGCAGCTACACACTGAGTTGATATCATCAAGCTATCTACTAGGGCCGAAGGTTTCATTCTTTATCTGTCACTCACCACCAGTTCAGACCCCATGAATGTATATATAAAATTAAGGTCATAAAGGCTGCTCCACTTTACACATTGAATTATTCTTACAGTTTCACCACTGAGAACTGTTTGCTACCATCAGCAAGCTTGGCTACCTCACAGCTCACCCTTAACTTTAGATCATGAATGAGAAAGCTAAAAAGCATGTGTTCCACTATTCACCCTTGTGCAACTCAATTTCCTACATCCCTCCTTAGGAAGAACTGCCTATGTATTCCTACTTTCTGCTTTCGGTTCCTTAACCAGTTACAAATCCATCAGAGAACCTTGTTATTTTATTCTATGACTGCTAAGCTAACTCAGGAGTCTTGGGTGAGATGCTTTATCAAAAGCTTTTTAACATCACAGCACACAATCTCAGTGGGATCACCTCTATACCAGATGTAGAGAAACTTTGGCCCTCTGGATTCCCCCTAATATAATACATTTTTAATGCTATTTTCATTAATATATTCAAATTTATGCCTCATCCTCCCTAATATATGCATTTTTCTCCAACACTGATTAGAGAACTGCATTGCAAAATATGGAAGAATGTTTGTGTTTTGGTTTTCGTATTGGTAGATTTGCCTTTAAATGAAAGCAACAACAAAAAATTCATCTCAATGAGTTGCTCTTTTTTGGGGGGGGGGTCTCCCTTTTTTCTGTACATCTGCAAACCTTGGGGTTTTCCCCAAGCTTACTGGTGTATCCAGTGCAGTCTTTAGCATATGCGCCGCCGGGGTGCAAAGATCTGCCCAGCGCCCCCAAATTTAGTTTAGCTCTCAAATTAACTTTTATTATGCTTATGTCAGACACCATACTTATGCCTTATCTCTTGCTTATGAAAGAAGGGAAGAACTTTTTTATTTGCTCATTTGTTTACAATACACTTATACTTAAGTATACAACACCACCACACTTAAACTTGTAAGTATTGTTTAGGCACCTGCTTAGGAGAATCACCAGTCATGCCAAAGGTGCTGCTGACCCCACAGCCGCATAGCAGCGCAGCTCAATACAATACGTAACATAATATTTTGATGTAAGAGTTAATTTCGTGTGCACTGCGCCGTTGAGAATGATAAACACTGTCATTGAGTCTGACAAGTGCTGCCGTTGTGAATGACAAGCGCCGCTGCTGGCACGGCACATCTCGGGTAAATGAGCGCAAAAGGCGAAAGTCCTTTAGTGAAATAGTAGGTATACATTTCGGTAATACCTAGGTATGTATGCATTTTGTTTTTCTAGCTTGATCAAAATTATTTATTTTTTCATAACAGGTAGATAGTTAAGAGATTAGGCAGCTTCAGTGGTGGGCACCTGGCGCCCGCCAGAATTCAGCGCCCGGGTGCCCTGCACTCCTTGCACCCCTGGGTAAAGACAACCCCAGGGGGTATATCCCTTGTGTTGCTGTTTCGGCTACCTAAAGCAACAACTCTCACACAATTGCATCTCATGTCAGCAAGAGAGGGAATTATCTATATTCAGAACATGCCACATGTGACACAGAACAGAGGCTTGTAGAGTTATACTTTCATGGCTCTCATACCGGGTGTTGGAGATTATTGAACTTGCTTGCAGAATGCAAGCTGTATTTACTATCAGTAAAAAGATTCTCTCTCTGAAGGAGCTAATCATTTCAACTGGTTCCAATTAAACACTCAAATGCAGGCTTGAAGATGAGCACAGAAGTCCTAACAATGTCATTATGGGAATGCTTCAATTTGAACGTGCATAAGAATTTTAGTGGATCATGCTAATTACTTGCACCACTATGCAGGATCAGGGATAGTGGATGAAGTTTATAGTGAGTGGGGAAGTAAGTAGCTTTCTCTTTACACTAATGATGAAATATGGTTTTGTGGGAGAGGGAAAGCATTTTCTCTTGCCCTCTCCCCTCTCATGGTTCCTATGGAAACCAGCCTAAGTGGGTGTGCTGTTTCCATGCTTATTGAAGATGTAGATTTCACATCTAAGATGGAATTACAATTACAAATGGTGCTCTTGAGCAAAATGGAAAATCAGTTCAAAGTCACAGGCAGAGGATTGTATTAGATAAACACTGATTGGGAACAGAGAAATCATGGCCGTTTCAAAGATAGTGGCATTCCAGAAGTGTAGCTCCGGGTGTGTTACAGCAACCCAAAACTCAACACATGGGATGCACAACTTGTAAAAGAAGACATTGTATCACACAGGGTCTCTGATACTTCATGTGTCAACTGCATCACCAGTGCTGCTGATCGGCAAATCTGCAAATGAGGACAAAGAAAGCAAGATACCCTTGAAAAAACATATGTGAGCTCAAACAGTGCATTACAGCCCCCTGGTTCCTTTAAACCAAATGCAGACATGCCTGTATCTTTCTCTGTCTAGGAAAACTATTGCTCTATTTTTATCACTCCTTCTTGTCCTGTTCCTTCCTGCTTGCTTTATTCAGAGGTGGAGAAGGAAGAAACTGTTGAACTTAAGAGTGTGTGTTGCTAAACCACAGAGCCTAGGACTTGCCAATCAGAAGGCCGGCAGTTCGAATCCCTGTGACGGGGTGAGCTCCCGTTTCTCGGTCCCTGCTCCTGCCAACCTAGCAGTTCGAAAGCAACACAGTGCAAGTAGATAAATAGGTACTGCTCCGGTGGGAAGGTAAACGGTGTTTCCGTGCGCTGCTCTGGTTCGCCAGAAGCGGCTTAGTCATGCTGCCCACATTACCCGGAAGCTGTACGCCAGCTCCCTTGGCCAATAAAGCGAGATGAGCGCCGCAACCCCAGAGTCGGCCACGACTGGATCTAATGCTCAGGGGTTCCTTTACCTTTTAGGTCCCCAGCTTAATTTTTTTCTATTATAAACTGATGTATGGAACTGATATATAATCCCCCTATTCTATGAATTAGGAGGGGGAAGGGAACAAGTGCATTGCCTCTACTTTTGACTTCCACGTGGTCATTTTAAGCCTTCACAGTCCCTATGCAAGGACAAATGGATAAGGACATAAGACGAGGCCCATCTTGTCCAGCATCTTGTTCTCACGGTGTCTACCCAGATGCCTGCAGGAAACCCACAAGGAGGTCCTGAGCACAAGAGCACTCTGTCCTCTTAAGGTTTCCAGCAACTGGTATTCAGAAGCATGTTGCCTCTGACAGTGAAGATGGAGCATAGCCGTCAAGGTTGGAGGGTGTCAGCTGCCATCTGGGCTGTGCTCCTTACCTGACTGGCAAGCTAACAAACGCAAAGGGGTGAGCCAGTTTAGCCACAACTGTTCTCACTGCCTTCCCTGCTGATCAGTGGACCCCATTGCTCAGATGATTCCACAGGGACAACAAAGGGAGCCTGATCTCCTTTTCTGAAATCCCTAAGCCACTCTACATGCTGATTTAATCACTAATCCTGCACCCCCAATAAAACCTTTTGGGACTTCTAACTCCCCACATTTTAAGATGGGGGACTATGTTGTGACTTCTACTTAAAGGCTTCACATCTGCCCTGCTTTCTTGCTATTGTTACTTGAATCTATTAGTTTGCTATCCTGCATGCACAGTGGCATGAAGTCAACATAACTTCTTTTTATTCATCTGACAAAACATATGTACCCTGCATCCACTAAAGCCTCTAAGCAGCTTACACAAAACAATATAAAATATTGATGAAAGATACAGAAAAATCAAAGGTTAAAAGCTAATTGACATAAAATTTATCAACCCCCCCCCCAAAATCTATATTTTGTTTTAAAGCAGCTTTAACACATATGCACATCACAAAATTGCATGTTGACCTTACTTTGCAACCACCTGTTAACAAAGATAGTCCTAGGCAGGTCCAGAACTTTCTGTATTGCCAGAACTAGGAATGTCCCTACTTCCAATTAACAGTTGCCTTTGCCTCTTCAGAATGGTAACAGTCAATCTAGATTCTGTATGTTGCTGGATTTGGGCAGCAACTCCTTGTATTTTGAGACTAATTGCTCTCCTACTGTACCACTTGAAAGCTGGTGGTTTGTTTGTTTGGGGTTTCTTTTTGGTTAAAAGTGTATTCAAAAACAGCAGCTGCTTTCTGCTGAGATTTCTCAGTGCCTTGTGGGCTTGTTTAAAACAGTTCTCTAATTTTGGTTTTAAATTCAGGGCATTATCCCTCTTCTGCTGTGTCCAACTGCTCCCGAGTATGAGTAACTTGCTTGTGGATGACTGGAATGGCTGGACATGGCTAGCAATAGACAGAGCAGCTTAATTCCATTATGTTTCAGTCTGGCTGGCATTCAGTCTCAGGTCCATTGCATTCCATTCAATTTTGTGCAGATGGTTTTTTAAAAGAATGCATAGGAGGTCCGTATTTAATTTGTGTGCACTTTTCAGTGGTTTTCAATGCATTCATCCAAATACACCCACACCCACACACTACACTCATCTTTTATGTAAAATATAAATGTTTGTCTGTATTTTTTGTGCACCAAAAGAGCATCTCAAACTCTGAAGAGTGTAATCTGAGTAGTAGTAGTAGTAATAATAATAATAATATTTTTATTATTTATATCCTACCCATCTGGCTGGGTTGCCCCAGCCACTCTAAGAGAAAGTTCAGGGCTGTCAGATCAGTGTGGACAACTGTGAGAAGGCGACTGAACAGATTCCTCCGCCTTCCCTTAACAAGGTACATAATAATGCTTGGTTCCAATAGTTTATACTCAGCCCATGACGGTCAGGGAAGGAGGGAAAAGCTGAGTCCCGTTGTCTGGGGAAGGGTAAAACTTCTGCCCTGCTTGCAAAAGATTCCATGTTCAATCCCTGGCATCTCTGGGTAGAACTGGGAGAGAACCTTGCTTGAAACCCCCGAGAGTCACTGCCAGGCAGTTCAGGCACTCCTGAGCTAGATGGACTATTAGGGGTCAGCAAACTTTTTCAGCAGGGGGCTGGTCCACTGTCCCTCAGACCTTGTGGAGGGCCGGACTATATTTTGGGGGCAAAAATGAATGAATTCCTATGCTCCACAAATAACCCAGAGATGCATTTTAAATAAAAGCACACATTCTGCGGGCCGGATTGAGAAGGTGATTGGGCCGGATCCGGCCCCCAGGTCTTAGTTTGCCTACCCACGGACTAATGGAACTGATGCAACATAAGGCAGCTAACCATGCTGCTATATTGCACCCAATGACACATGTGGCAGCATGGATCACACCTTGTTTGCTTCCCTCCCACAATTCTCCAGTGTTGAACAGATCATATCCCAAGGGGATGATGATAATTTGAAAACAGAAAACAGGAGCATCACTGTCCAAAACATGGACAGAAATGTTCTCTCCCCTGCAGTGATCTATCCCTCATCTACCCTGTTGAGAGAGGTCCATCATCATAGCACTAAGTGATGAGTGTGGGGCTTTTAATCAGTGGGGGAAGAGAGGTTTTATTAAGTGCAATTCAGCTTCCAGCTAATCAGCCAGCAGCAATTGAGGTCCTCAAGGTTTCTTACTAAATCTAAATGGAGATTATTGTGACAGGAGAAATTGCTTCTACTCTATTTAACAGAGCTCCGTAGCTAGGAAAGGATTAGCCAGGAAAATTAAGAGATATGACAGTTGGAAAACAATAGGCGCACCACTGAAATATTTGCAGCCTTCATCAGGTGATTGGTCCATCAAATCCAGTTCTGCCTATTCTGGTGGTTAATTTTCCAAGGACTTCAGCAAAGGTTGTTTCAGTCACTCGCTATCATTCACTTTTAGCTGGAAAGCAGGAAGACTAACCATAATGCATTTTAAGCATCTGTATATAAAGCATGTGTTCAGTCAATGCACTGCGGCCTGTCTCCTCTTTGGGCTTATCCACACATACCTTTCCTCCACTCTTTTTAGGGCTGGTTCAGCAGCAGGTCAGAATGAAGACTTAGAAACTCAAAGTAAAGTCAGCTTTTATTTAAGAAAATAGTATACAAGCAAAGTGCACCCAGGCACTACTGCCCTAAGTGGCAACTTTGCCAAGACTAACTCTTGGCCCCTCCTCTCCCCCCCTAAACCTCCTCCTCTAGATGTCTCCCAAACCCAGCATAAACTCTGGCGAAAAGGGAACCTCCTATGGACTTTCTGAGCTTTCTTTTCAGCTGCATTCAAACCCCTATGTGACCTTGGAGTCAAAAAGGACAGGGGAGCTTACTACAGTAGGAGAGCAGTTGTTGCAAAGCTGTTGCAGCTTCTGTCCCCTACTCCTCCTCTCTTTTAGGTCTGGGGCCTGAAGTATCTCCCTCTGCACCTTGTTGTGCCCTTGAAGGGCTTTCTGCCTTTGGCTCTTTCCCTTGAGCCTGTCGTTTCTTCCACCTCCCAGCCTCCAACCTCATCTGACCTGTCTTCAGAGTGCCATCACCACAATCCAGGTTGTGATCCTTCCTCCTCTGCTACTTACCTAGGGGGTTCTTCGGCTGGAGCCCTTCAGCCAGTCCCTGGCAGTTCTGTCCAGGTATGGTCTGCACTTTAAAACTTCATGTCTTTTAATTTATTTTTTCAATCTCTGCAGCTTTTCCATGAAAACCCACTCTTTAAAGCTCAATTAGAGCAATCAGCAATCCAAGGAAAGCTCACATTGATGTTTGTTGCTACGGAGCACTTAAGAGCAAGTTTTCACGAGGAAAGCTCTGGGGCAACAGACAAACAGACACAGAGCTTTCTAGTGCTGACCTGTGCCTGGAAAGAGGAGGGCTAAAGGTAAGGGTGGATAAACCTTTTATCATTCTGAAGAACAAAAGGCACCCTGATTTTAAAGCTTGGCTTTCTACTGACCTCCCTGTGTGCCATTTTTTAAAAAATAATTTTTTATTAACTTTCTTTTGTATTTTAACAAACATATCATATCAATAACATACATGTTACAAATTTTCATCCCCTTTCCTCCCAGGCTTCCCTGGGTTTGTTACCCGCTTACTGCTGTTTCCACCAATTCACCATATCATTTCTTCTTTGTTTTAAATGTTCTATATTTAAAAAGTATGTATGTTTATTTAAATCCTGCCATCAAGTCAATGTTCTTTTTTGTTTCTGCAAATATAATATAAAAGGTTCCCACTCTTTTTCAAAGTCACTGTTGTCCTTTTCTCGTAGTCTATCTGTAAATTTTCCCATTTCTGCGTAGTTCATCAATTTCTCTTGCCATTGTTCTTTTGTTGGAATTTCTCCAGTCTTCCAGTTTTGAGCTACCAAAATTCTCACCTCCATAGTAGCATACATGAATAATGCCCTCTTCTCTTTCGGCAGATCTTGATCTAGAATACCTAACAGGAAAGCTTCTGGTTGTTTAACAAATGTCATTTTCAGCATTTTTTTCAATTCATTGTATATTTCCCAATATGTTTTTACATTTTTACAATCCCACCACACATGGTAAAAAGTACCTTCAGCTTCACACCTCCAAGACTTCTTCTGTTCATTTTTATATATGTTTATGTTTTTTGCTGTTATCCATACACCCAAATATTTTACCTTTTTACCATTTCTGTTACTTCTTTCCTCTCATTTTCTTTAAGGTTTTTTTAATAGCAGTTTGGTCTTATTTTTGTTTAATTTAAATCCTGCCACTTGTCCAGACTCTTGTATTATGTTCATTACTTTTGGGAGGGAGATTTTCGGATCTTCCACAGTGATTACCAGATCATCCGTAAAGGCTTTCAATTTATGCTCACTTCTTTTTAATTTTATTCCCAATATTTCTTTATTTTCTCTTACTTTCCTCGTCAGTACTTCCAGTACCAGAATGAACAACAGCGGTGATAACTGACATCCTTGTCTTTGTGTGCCATTTTTTGACTGCCTGGCTTGGGTCATTTTTTCCCTACACATTGCCAGGACAAACCTTGCTGCCAGGTTTTAGCCACATCGCCAGAATCTCAAGTCACCATTTTGTGCCACTTTAGCTGAAATGGATGTATTGATGTTGAGCTGTTCCTTAAATCTGAGAGTTGCTTCTCTCACCATGTCCTTTGAGGTACCAACAGCAACTCACCTCTCCTGTCTTCAAAGTTGTGTGCAGAGAAGTATTTAATGACATGAAGGCAACTCCCAGGAAAGATGGTGAATTGAGCGTTCTGGAACTGGCTCTGCAGTTCAAAGGTTTGTTTACAGATCCATGGGGTGTTTGGTCATTTATATTATTCAGCTAGATAAATTGCCCTCACATTTTGGCAGGCATGAAAACTACTCTTGGGAGCTATCCAATGTACTGGAACTGTAATGTGAATTGTAACTGGGAAGGAGAGTTGCTGTACTGCTGTACTGCAGAAAGAATAATTAGGTTCCGCTGTAAGGTGAAGTAGTTTAAGATGATGAGAAGCAAGATAGGCCATCTTATAGTCAAGAAGAGAGCTAAGCTAATCAAACCAATGCGCTTCATCAAAACATCACACATACAAAATTTTCACAAAAGTGTTTCCATCACCAAAGTAACTGGATCAACATCCTGTCTCGCCACTCTGAACTGCATTTGTTTCATTGCCCTTACATCACAGCAAGGCAGGGAACAAGCCCCCACATTGCCAAGGCAACCAGGCCAATGTTCCTTGCTTTGCCAAGCTGTGCTGTGAGGACAAGCAATGAATGCTCCATGATGAAGCAATCTGGTATGGCAGGAGGTGTCAACCCAATTGCCTCAGCAATGAGGACACATTACATTGCATCCTGAGAATACAGCATTGGTTTTGTTTGCTCTTACCACTGCTACATAGTCAAATCTGATTGGCTATTGACCTAAGTGGTACTCTGATGTCCTTGCATTTGTTGCATACTTTGTGATTGCTCATGATCTTTCTTTCTTTCTTTCTTTCTTTCTTTCTTTCTTTCTTTCTTTCTTTCTTTCTTTCTTCTTTCTTTCTTTTTCTTTCCTGCAACACTTTTCTTCAGAATTATTCAACTCTGACATATTTCAGAATTTAATCTCCTGTAGAAAGTGATGGCACTGCAGTTATCTTTAGAAGGATGTATGCCTATAGCTGAACAATTTGTGTAGATCACTTTCTGTTTTCATGAAGCAGCTCATACTTTCTACCTAAACAACCAAGGAAAGTCTTGTCAAGTATCTATCCAAGTTGCTTGAGATATAGCAGATTCAGTCTTGGAACTGCCTGATTGAAGATCCAGCTTGTGCTGTCATTTCTTTTGAGAAAGCTTCACATAATTTGGATCAACATGCATACATTAGTCACACCTAACACCCTCATCACACATTACTTCACAATTGAGATATGTGATTTTGTGCGTGCATGCCTATTTCTTACACAAGGTTAAAGAAAACTTGGTTAGTGAATGAGTAAGCAGCTGACTCACATAGGCAGGAATAACCAGCTGCACAAATATGATATGGGGGACATCTGGCTTTTTAAATGCCATTTACCTTCCCACCGCAGCGGTCCCTATTTATTTACTTGCACTGGCATGCTTTCAAACTGCTAGGTTGGCAGGAGCTGGGACAGAGCAACAGGAGCTCACGCCATCATGGAGATTTGAACCGCCGACCTTCTGATCGGCAAGCCCAAGAGGCCCAGAGGATTAGACCATAGCACCACCAGTGGACCGTAGCCACTGATAGTCTTATTCTCCTTTATCCTCTATGAACCCTCCTTGAATTTTCCCAATCCCTTTTAAAAACCATCTAAGCTGATGGTCTTCAGTATACTTTGTGATGTAGCACAACTAGTCAACTCAATGCAACCATCATCTACTTCTGGGATGGGGAAACTGGTGCCTTGTGAGCCATTTGGCCTAATTTTGTGTGATCCACAGCCTCCAGATACCACGGGCTCATTGAACACCGATTTATCCAGGTAGAGCTGGGAACAATTCCTGTCTGAAATGGAAACCCTGAAGTACCATTACCAGACAGTTTAGACAATACTGAGTTAGAATGATTGATCATTTGACTCATTAGGAGGCAGCTTTTGCATTCAAAGTATGCTTTCGACCACTAAGATACAACCCTTTCCATTATTTAAATTTAAAGTATACTTAAATTTTAGCTTTCCTATTGAAATCCATTAAGACAAAATTTTAGCTTTTGCACAAATTAGGGCAAAACATTGGGTTGGATCATGCTCTTTGTAGTTTAAGCAAGTCATAGCAGGTATCATTTTGGGGTTCACAGTTCTACTCTGAACATTTACACTCCCCTCCTACCTTGGGACCTATATGTCTTGGGGAAGCCAGTAGGATCTTCACCAGCTTCAGGTGGTCACAAAGTGCAAGGGGGCTTTGATATCATTTTAGCAAAGGAGAACTCAGCCTCTCAGTGTAAGTATGTAACTGGCTGTATATTGTTTTAACCTGAAGGAAAGAAGATAAATGTAAACAGTGGCCTCAAGGAAAAGACGAAGGTGTGACTCTGCATTTAGAACAGCTCAATGAACAGAGCAAAACACTGAGAACACAATCTGAAAATGCAATGGATCAGAGAGAAGAGTCTTAGACTAATACGAAAATAATAAAAAATAAAAAATAAAAAAATCAGGCTCCAGCAAGCAAGTGAAAATTAGAACTTGGCCCAAAACCCAGGAAATGAAGTACAAAAAGAAGAAAATACTTCCAAATGGAATTTCAATTTCATGTCAAGCCCAAAAGATAAAATCCAAATCTTGCCTCATAACATTTATCTACCAAGTTAATAACAGATAGTTGGCCTGAAACAACAAGTTAACAATTTATGGAGAAAGGAGACTAACTGAGATAAGGCAGCTGATCTATGTGGAGTCTGAAGCTATCTGGCTTAGGGGCGATATGGAGATATCTATTAGCGCTGGCTTCCTTGTTTCTTAGGTGCTCCTATGAGAAAAAAGCAAGACAATGTAGAATTAGGACAATTCATGAGAGGAGATGCTTTTTATGACTATGGCTTCAGAACATTGTAATCCCCATGTCTATATATATGGTGAGGAAAGTAATTAATGTAAACCCATTTCTTTTTAAAGGGGTCCTAAGTATAATGGGTAGTATCCAATTGGTGTCTTTCAATTGACTGAAGGCATCCATCAGCAAGCAGAAATGGGAGGGATACATTTCTGGCAATTCTCCCTGCTCATGAAGCTCCTAAACTTTCCTTCAATCAGTCTCAGGGGGGTCATACTGCCCAGGGCAGATTTTTTAGGGTGAGAGGGCTAATTAACAAAAATTGCTTCCCTCCTGATAGATGCTTCCTGTCAGCAGACTGCAGGAGCAGGTATCTTGAGATTCCTGCATTGTAGGAGGTTGGACTAGATGGCCCTTGGGGTCAATTTCAACTCTACAATTCTATGATTTATGAGCTTACCACCTCATTTAAAGTTGTGCATTTCTGGAGTCCACTGGTGTTCCCCCCACCATTTGGACCAAGCAGTGAAAGATCAGACAAGTTCAAATGATTCTGAAGTTTTACTAGACACAGCTATAACAGGCTAAGAAAAGGGATTACACACATAGGCACCGACTCAATGGGGCCTGAGGGAGCCCGAGCCCCCTCAAAAATTCGTTTGGGGGGGCTCTGCCCCCCCAATAATTTAAGAAAATTATTACCGTATTTTTCCCTCAAAAAGAGGAAGCGGCTGCTTTCCTGCATTCTGCCTCAGGGTCTTACTGCCCACCCTCCTCTGTTTCCTTGCTGTGTTTGCTCAAATGGAACAAAGAGCAGGGAAAGCCCCTCCCCTCCAGGCAAGGAGAGGGCTGAAAACATGCAGGAGAGAGAGAGAGAGAGAGAGAGAGAGAGAGAGAGAGAGAGAGAGAGAGCGCGCTGGCTGGCTTGGGTGGGCAGGTGAGGGAAAACTTTTGCCTTCCTTTCCTCCCTGCCGTTATACCCCTCCCCTGCATTCTTAGCCAGCTGCTTCTCTGCACACCCCTCTTGTGCTCCTTGTCCGTTCTGTGTTTTTCCTTCCCTCCCCACTTAAAATGTGGTTTAAAAGCATGGATCCACATGGATCCTCAGGATCTTTGCATTGGGTCACCCCAAATTCACCAACAGATCACATAGCATGTCCATGGCTACAGCCTGCCCCCCAAAAATCACGCACCCACTGTTGCCTGGGGCTGCAGTGGTGCAAAAATGTGGTTAAAAAGCATGGATCCACAGGGATCCTCAGGATCTTTGCATTGGGTCACCCCAAATTCACCATCAGAGCACATAGCATGTCCATGGCTACAGCCTGCCCCCCAAAAATCACACACCCACTGTTGCCTGGGGCTGCAATGGTGCAAAAACGTGGTTACAAAACATGGATCCACAGGGATCCTCAGGATCTTTGCATTGGGTCACCCCAAATTCACCATCAGATCACATAGCATGTCCATGGCTACAGCCTGCCCCCCAAAATCACACACCCACTGTTGCCTGGGGCTGCAATGGTGCAAAAACGTGGTTACAAAACATGGATCCACAGGGATCCTCAGGATCTTTGCATTGGGTCACCCCAAATTCACCATCAGAGCACATAGCATGTCCATGGCTACAGCCTGCCCCCCCCAAATCACACATCCACTGTTGCCTGGGGCTGCAATGGTGCAAAAACGTGGTTACAAAACATGGATCCACAGGGATCCTCAGGATCTTTGCATTGGGTCACCCCAAATTCACCATCAGAGCACATAGCATGTCCATGGCTACAGCCTGCCCCCCAAAAATCACCCACCCACTGTTGCCTGGGGCTGCAATGGTGCAAAAACATGGTTACAAAGCATGGATCCACAGGGATTCTCAGGATTTTTGCATTGGGTCACCCCAAATTCACCATCAGATCACATGGCTGTGGCCACAGCATGAAGCACAAAAATGATACATCATTAATATTCACCGCCCACGGCGGCAGCCAATCGGCTGCCGCAAAGGGCGGGCCCTCACAGGTTCACTTAAGGTCGGGGCAGCCCGGGGCTCGCCCCTTTCGTTCCCCCAGCAGCAGTGGTTTGGAGGTCTTGGGCCCCCCCCCAATATTTTTTATAAGTCGGTATGGGCCCCCCCAATATTTTTTATAAGTCGGCGCCCCTGATTACACACACACACACACAAAACACCACACAGAGAGCAAATGGTTCTTATATGTAATGGTCTCTTTTCTGGCAAGCATAGGTTGCCTCAAGTACATGTCTGACTCTTAAGTTCATTTTTTTGAACCGAGTACTATATCACAAAATTTGTAGAAAGTAGAAAATCAGAAGGATAATTATGTTCCAATCCAGGCCACTTCACTTAAAAGTATGGACTGGACAAAAACAGAACAAAATGAAGAAGAAGAGGAGGAGGAGGAGGAGGAGGAGGAAATTATCCATTACCATCTCAGTAGAGGGTTAGCTAAGCTAACCTGTGGCATATAGATTCTATTGCTTTGTAACTCACATCATCTCTGACCACTGGGTATGTTGGCTGAGGCTGATGGAGCCCAGTAAACACAGGTTTCCTGAACTTGGTCTATAACAGTATATAAAATATACACTGCACATCAGCATATGATGTGTATGTATTGTTATTTTCAGCATCATTTCACTTAGAATGCATCCAAGTGAGATCCTAGTGTGTGCTTGAATACTGCACAAACTCCTAGCCTCATCTAACAACACAAACACCATGCCTACAACCCTTTATCAAGGTGAAATGCAATCAATCAATCAATCAATCAAATAAATAAATAAATAAATAAATAAATAAATTTGTATATCACCCTTCATCTGTAGATCTCAGGGCAGTTCACAAGATAAAATTACAATATAAAAAACACAAAATACATAATAAAAATAAGAACTACAAACCAATAATCCCACCCCCACAACACATTTAAAAGGGCATCAGATGTCAGTCCTGGTTGAAGAGGAACATGTTCACCTGGTACCTAAAGGTGTATAATGAGGGCACCAGGCAAGCCTCCTGGCAAGGAGAGCATTCCACAAATGGGGAGCCATTGCAGAAAATGCCCGTTCACATGTTGCCACCCTCCAGAACTCTCGTGGAGAAGGCACACGAGGAAAGACCTCAGATGATGATCACAAGATGCAGGTAGGTTCATATGGGGAGAGGTGGTCCTTGAGATATTGCCGTCCTGAGCTGTTTAAGCCTTTAGAGGTCAAAACCAGCACCGGAAACCAATTGGAAGCCAGTGCAGTTGGGCCAGAATTGCCCAATTAACAGTTTAGAAATGGGTACTGGGATGGATCCAATATGTTCTCCTACTTCTTCCCTGCCAAACAGCTGATTTTGCAAAAAAGGAGCTCTGCTCACATAGACCTAAATACTCCTGACGTTTTTTGTTAGACCAAAAACCAATATTATTATTGTTTTTTGCAGAATAAATCAGCCTCCGATGAACAATGTAAAGTTTTCTCTTGCTGCGCTGTACTTTGCATTGTGTATATATCACTGAGCAAAGCATGCCACCAGTTATCATCCATCCCATTTTCTCTGCCTTTTTTCTCTTCCTTTAAAGAGTAGAGGATGAGATCCGCTGAGACCCAGGGAATCATTTGCTACAGAAATGGCTCTTGAAGTGGATATGCTCCATCCATGCAGATGCCCTCATTTGTCTGGGAACCAGTGATCTGTTTCTGTTATGTCTTCTTCTATGTTACATTAGTCCTCTGAGCAGCTTTTGTTAGGATAATCTTTTGCAGGGCTTCTCAAGCGGTTCAGAAAATCAAGGAAAGCATTGCCTGAAGTAGTGCGATGTATCTCCATTTACTCACAACCCATTCAGTTGTCTCCTGGCATTTGGAGTACACACTGAAATAGAATCTACTTATTGCCATATAAAAGCTACACTTGCATTGGATTGACAGGTATGCTGTAGCAGATTTGTGGTTTGCCAGTGAGTCGCATTAATGAAGATGCAAGAGTTCCATCGTAAGGCAATCACATCTGGACTCGAATCTAATTGCAGCGGAATGTGAAAAAACACATGCCAACCTTTGTAATACAGATCTCTGAAATGCAAAGAAGATGGATTAGGAGTTCAAATAAAGAACACTGGCATCCTTGTTGCTGTTGTTTGCTCAGAAATTCTAGGAAACAAAAAAAAATCTGTGCTGTTTTGAAATCCATGGATACAATCAATGCAGTTTTTGTGGGAATTAAGACTCAAAGTATATGGAAGACAGGCCTGGACCATTTGACCCTTTAATTAGTTCTCTTTCCCCTCCTATAAAAACTGCAGTGGTACCTCAGGTTACATACGCTTCAGGTTACATACGCTTCAGGTTACAGACTCCGCTAACCCAGAAATAGTGCTTCAGGTTAAGAACTTTGCTTCAGGATGAGAACAGAAATCGTGCTCCAGTGGCACGGCGGCAGTGGGAGGCCCCATTAGCTAAAGTGGTGCTTCAGGTTAAGAACGGACCTCCGGAACGAATTAAGTACTTAACCCGAGGTACCACTGTACTCGAGACACTCTCTTTTAAAGTTTAAATAACATACAACTGTTACTGATCATACTTGCACTTGCAGATTAAATATACAATGCAGGTCGGTGATACTTAAATTGCTAAAACATCTTGCATAGATTAAACTCTTACAGACTAACTAACTCTGAGGCAGACAGCAGCACAACACAACATACCTGCTGCTCTAAATCTTAAGACTGTTCCACTAACTGCCAAAGCTGTACCAACTGCCATAACTGACACAGAGTGTATGACATCACAGAGTTCTACAGCTCTTGCAATTAACCCTTTACATCAGGGTAGGCAAACTAAGGCCCAGGGGCCGGATCCGGCCCAATCGCCTTCTAAATCCGGCCCACAGACGGTCCGGGAATCAGTGTGTTTTTACATGAGTAGAATGTGTCCTTTTATTTAAAATGCATCTCTGGGTTATTTGTGGGGCATAGGAATTCGTTCATCCCCTCTCCCAAATATAGTCTGGCCCCCCACAAGGTCTGAGGGACAGTGGATTGGCCCCCTACTGAAAAGGTTTGCTGACCCCTGCTTTATATATACATTTTGGATGCTAACATGCCACAGTTTTGAAAGGTTGTTGTGCTTAAACAACTTGGGACCAAAGTACCTTAAGGATCATCTGCTCCCTTTTGCTCCACCTCAGTCACTGAGAACCTCTGAGGAGGCACCTCTTGTGCTTCCCCAAGCCTCTGGGGTTCAGTGAGCTCTTACTAGGGACCGAGCCTTTAGTGTGGCAGCCCCTGTCCTGTGGAACTCCCTGCCAGTAGAGGTTTGGTAGGAATCATCCCTGCCTTCTTTTAGATGTCAGCTAATAATAGGCAGCCTTGGGAATGTGGATTTTCCTTCAGCCAACCTGTATTTAAAGTTATTTTTCTGATGTTTGGTTAATGCTGTTGTTCTAAACTTTGTATGGTGTACAGCACCTTGCTATATTTCTACAAAACTGTGGTTTATACTGAAATAAATAAATAAATAAATACCATAGCCTTCCTTTTCCCAGCCAAGCACCTTCCAGATGTTTCGGACTACAACTCCCCTGAGCTGATGGGGACGCAGTCCAAAACATCTGGAGGGTATCAGCTTAGGGGATTCTGCTGTGCCAATTTGCACCTTGAAGGGCAGGGGGGGAGGAGTGATTTTCACTGAGACTGCCATGCAGTAAGCAATGTTTAAACCCCATTTTGACTTGTGCCATGTGCCTGATCCTCATCAACTCAGTTGCAACCATTTAAAGGCGAGAAGAAGGAAAATTAACACCATGCCAAACTATGCATTTATTGTGTAGTTTGGCCCTCTGAAAATCTGCCTGTTCAGATCCTGAGAATGACCTTTCTCTTTTTCTTTCCATTTCTTATGTACAACATCTCTTTACTTGTTATACTGCTGTACCCCAATGGTAGCAGATAGCTGAAGCAGATTAGCTATGTTCAGTGGGGGAGCCCAACTTTCCTTGGACAAATGTTATAGAACGGATATTGTTGGACTATAAATCCCATCATCCCCGACCATTGAATGTTGGAAGTTGTGTTCTAACAACATCTGGTCGGCACCGCATTGACTGCCTCTGCTCTAGATTTACTTTGTCTCATGACTCTAAGAGCGTGTGACCCCAGAGGTCCAAAAATGAACTCCTTGAATGGATATTCATTTCCTCCTTTCACCAGACTGGTCCTCTTTAACTCTCCAATCACATCCCTATGACAAAATGATGCAGGAGATACGCTATGAACTACAGATGGATCGAGTTACAGTGTGGTTCCATCTCAAGTGGGTTGCAAGAGCAGATTTGTGTCATGGAGCAGGTGATGGAAGCTCTTATAGGAAATGGTAATAATGAATGTCTCAAACTGAAGACTCCCAAGAGTCTCAATTAAATGTCTTTTCAGAACTGGGTAACCTTCAGCCTCTTTCAGGTACTCAGAAACTAGTTGGGTGATATGTTTTTTCTCCCCCCCTTTTTTGCTGTTACCAACACACAACTTTCAGTGACATTTACTGATACCCAAGGTTTGATTTATTTTTTATTGACAGTCACTACTTCCAGGGATGCTTGACAACTCAGATCTAAAGCACCAATTTCTCCTCCCTTGACTGACATTCTTTGTGAATATACAAACAGGAAGGAAAAACTTAAGCTTAAATACCAATGGATTTTTTTTCTGGTACCTGACTAAAAGCAAAAACATTTGGAAACTTTCCAGGTAACCAAGGATATTGTTTAAGGTACACTCTGTCAAGAAGCTTGCGATGTGACAGGAAATATCTTGATTCAGTGTCCCCATGGAGCAGAGATTGCAAAAATATACATTAATGTGGTGTCCTTTCCAAGTAAGTCACAGACCACTCTGCAAAATGATTCTGTTAAAATGATTAACTGTGCTTAGGAAATTCAAAATGTGATTTGATTACCTCTAAAAGAGCAGGCGTCAGGGGTAAGATTCTAGTCGTGAAGGAGGTATGCTTGCAAATGGTGCCAATTTCATCTGTACATAAAGGTGATGCTGTCATCTTGCAAGCAGAGAGATTATATTTATACCATGTATATGTGATGATGACATAAAAAGAAACATAGCCTTCCTGTGGACTTTCAGAAGTCAGTTAAGAAACGGCTGCAAGGAATGAAAGAATGGAGTAGGGGTTCTTAATCTTTTGGGTCCTGCAGGTAGATTTGAGTTTTCAAAACCTATAAGGCAAGGGTGGGGAACCTTGGGTTTGGGGGTCAAATGTGACCCTGTTTATTACATTTATTTCCTGCCCTTCATCCAAAAGGAATATGTACGGTATTTGAACTCTGATATTGCTTGCCTAGATGGAGAAGAGAGAGAACTGGGTGAGTGTATAAAGAAAGGTAAAGGTAAAGGTACCCCTGACTGTTAGGTCCAGTTGTGGACGACTCTGAGATTGCATGCTCATCTCACTCTATAGGCCGAGGGAGCTGGCATTTGTCCACAGACAGCTTCCGGGTCATGTGGCCAGCATGACTAAGTCGCTTCTGGCAAACCAGAGCAGCAAACAGAAACACCGTTTACCTTCCCACCAGAGCGGTACCTATTTATCTACTTGCACTTTGATGTGCTTTTGAACTGCTAGGTTGGCAGGAGCAGGGACTGGGCAACGGGAGCTCACCCCATCGCAGGGATTCGAACTGCCGACCTTCTGATCAGCAAGCCCTAGGCTCTGTGGTTTAGACCACAGCGCCACCCGCATCCCTGTGTATAAGGAAACTAGCCAACAAATTTGCCTGTGTTGTTCCACCCACTTCTGCCTCTGCTTTCGCCCACAAGTCACCCACAATATGGCTGCATGGAGACATTGCCCCTCACTTTCTCTAAATGTGTTCAACCCCTGTCTCTCTTGTGTTCTTTGCGTGGCAAGTTTCCTCCCCCAAATGAAATGAAGACTCAGACACATTGTTTAAGGTTAAATGGGCATAAAAGGCCACAACTTTATTGATTACGGAATTGAAGGTATTGGCCTTAGGCATTGGCTTCTATCGACTACCCGGCATGGTGACCGGGAAGGGTTGAACACAAACCGCGGGAGTCCTGTTGAAGTACGCCAACTAGGATCCCACGGGTGTCACCGCTCGGGGGCGTGCCGGAGGCCCTACCTCTCCAGGCTTCGGACAAGGCCACGCCCCCCCGGGAGTCCTCTACCGGACTACCCCTTCTCCTTGGGGGAAGGTGATGGCGCTCCCTTCCCCCCTCCTTTTTGCCTGAAAATTGCCCCATGCCAATGCCTAACCGCCAATACCGCGAAAGTTGTGACAATTGCTACGAGGTAGGCGAAAAAACCAAAAGGCAGGAAGTGCGCCAATTTGGAAAAATTCCTACCAGGCCCCTTGCGGCGACCAACCGGAGTCCATAGCAAGGTCGAATCTAGCTAAACCTAAGGGTGGGTGGGATGGGAAAACCGCTCAGCTGCTGGGCGAGGGGAAAAGAGGGTGGTCCCTGGGCATGCCTGGCCTTAAGTAGCCCAGGCCACGCCTCCCCCGGCCCGCCGATTGGCGGGCTGGGTTGCAGGCACGCCCAGGGATTCCCCCAACTCTCGCGGGGGCAGGAGAAGCCCCCGCGACTGTGGGAGGGTCCTGCCCGCAACACCCTCTCCTCTGCAGGCTCGGAAAGGGCTTTCTCAAGGAAGGAAGGAAGGGTGCCACATCCTATACTGGTCCCTTCTCAAGTCTCTATGCTGGTTGAAACCTGCCTTATATGGCACAAACTTGATTAATGGGAACCTGAAAGAAATGGAAAACAGAGAAGGGGGCTTATTTCCCACAGTTAACTAATTTTTGAAGAAACTTGAAAATGGTAGGTTCCTGAAAAATGACACCGCACAAACTTCTCTCCAACTACTCTTCTGCCACACTGGCTTTATCTAAATGTCAGAATTCGCTTTTCTGACAGCAATAGCTTTAAAAATACCAGGTTTACATTCTTTTTTAAAAAAACACTAAAATAAAATAACTTCCTCCCCCCACAGATTTCACCACTTATTTTGATGAAAACTCATTTGTCAGTCTTCGAGAAGCAAAGCTTTTTGAACCTCTATTATCTATTCATATTCAAAAGCAATCCCCGCAAAAAAGTTAATTTCTTAGACTTAGACAGCTGACAAATATTGCAATGACTAAAGTCTAAAGAAATCACATTTCCTTTTCTAAAAAAGTTAATATGCCTGAAAATGAATGTTTGCTGCCAAGGGCTTTGCTGCTGGCCTGGTCTTCACAATGAATAATAGAACTGTAATATAAGCACCAAGAAAGGCGAGAATCGCTTAGGATTTAGTTCAGTACTTTCTTTGACCTCCCAGCACAAACTATTCAGTGAAATAAGTTACTTTTTAAAAAAACAAAAGTGGCATACTATTAAAGATGACACTATAATCTAGTCCTAATGTGGGTTCCTTTAATAAGCCTTCTCCTTTCCTAGGCATCCTTGGTTTGTGTTACAAGTTACTTGTGATCCAAATAGTTCTTTCCATAGAAGGAAGGCTGGAACGGGTTATGGGAAACATAGGTATCCCTCTCCCATAGTTATACAATCATTGTTGGCATCCATCTGTCTTGAGAGACAATGGAGTGCGCCTCCAGGGGTGAAGTCACATTTATGGAGAATCACAGCATCTGCTGTGGCTGCAGAGATCAGTAACTGCTGCCTCCCACATTGTTTTTGGTGTGTTAGCAGCACCAATGTGAACTCTCTGGGGTGCAAGCCTGGGCAGTGTGTATGGAGGTCCTGGGCTGCCCAGATGACAAGACTCCCTTCTCACCCTTGCTAATGTGGTCCAAAGGAAAGCAGAGCAATATGTTTGACACCATACTGACTGCAGGAGTTTCTGGAAGGAGGCGTACAAGGCACCATATCCAACTGTCTAAGAGACTCCACTCCGGATTTGTGTAGGATTTACTTCTTAGCCTTTTCTTCTCCCAAAGATGTCCGGCAAGGCAGTGGCTACTCATTTTTCCTTGGGGTTTACTCCCAAAGCCTTTCTCACCAATGAGTATAGCTGCAAAGCAGCAAAGGTTTAGGATCAGGGTTTTCCTTCTTCTTTCCTTCTCCCTCTACAACCTGTGCAGAATCCACCTTCTGGGCCATTGGACTCACTATTGGCTTCGTCTGCTCAATCCGCCTGAGTCTGTCTTCACATGTAGGGGAATTCCCTAACTCACCAAGAGTTTGAGACCCATTGGCTACCCTCACCTGCTTTAGCCGACCAGTCAAATCCATTTCTCAAGGTGTGGCCATTGTCACAAGCTGAGAACTTCTAGGAGCTACAAGTGAGAGCTGAATGCAGGATAGGGACCTAGAGTGGACAAACTACCCCCAGAAGGAGTGTGCTGTATCTTCCACCCTTCTCCTAACACCCCATACACCCCCATAGAATCATAGAAACATAGAATTATAGAATATAGTTCAATCCCCTTCAATGCAGGAATTTCAAGAGTCCCCCATCCAATTTGAAACCATACTGGACCTTGCTTAGCTTTGCAAATGTGCTAGCAGTTATTGCTGCAACACTAGATGTAGCACTAGATGAACAAGTCTTGTTCTGTGTTTTATGGGTTTTGGTTTCTAATTTTAATTCTCTTGAGTTCATTTCTCCACATTTCTACCTTAGATTGCAATAAATAAACAAAAATCCTCAGGAAGATTCATTAACATTTTAATGTAAATTTATCTTAATAGTCACATGTTTGTATGTAATTCTGCCTAATATTTTAGCAAAATAATTTCTCCAAAACACTTTTGAATGGTTTTTCCAGTAATACATGCCTTCTTTTCAAGCTGCACCTCTTCACACCTTCCTTGGGTGTTTTCTTTTTCCAAATAGAATAGGCCTCTGAACTCCGATAATGGAGGAGACAGCAATACTTCTGAATACCAGCTGCTGGAAACCACAGAAGGGGAGAGTGCTCTTGTGTTTGAATCCTGATTGTGGGTTTCCCACTGGCATCTGGTACAGGATACTGGACTAGAAGGACCATTGGCCTGGATCAGCGGGCTTTTCTTATAATGACTGTTATCTTGCCTAAAAGGATAGTGAGAGGTGTGTGTGTGTGGAAACAAAGCTATTGCACAAATGTAAGATTCACATTCTTTGCTCCACCCACTTTTTTTCTAGCTGCACTAAGGATGGACAACCTGTCCATATTTATTTTTCTCAGTTTCTCATTTTTCCAGTCTTAAGTTCAGTTTGCCACATTTTCAGTTTGTGAACAACTTTTTAAATTTCCTCATGAAAATTCACCAGCATTCCAGTACATATTTCTCCTAATTAGACATACTTTGCAATACCATTTCCCCTAATATTATGCATTTCTGCGTTTTATTTCTCACTAATATATGCATTTTAATGCACATTTTACCGTGACAAAATGGAGAGCTGCATTGCAAAATTCAGAGAATTGTGAATTTGAAAAAATGGCTGTATTTCAGTTAACATATTCTTTTTCAGAAAAATATGTGAATTTGGTAGGTCTGCCTTTAAATGCAAACTGAATTCAATTGCTCCCCTCATCCCTAGGCTCCACCCACCACTGGCATGTTCCCTCCCCCCAAAACAGTTGCTCAGAAGGACGGGTGGTCCTCAGGCTGGAACAGCTTCCTTGCCTCTGCATTAGCCAGGCATGTGCATTGCTAGTTTTAAAAGGTTTGCAGAGGTAGGCACTTTTGTGGAGTGAGCACATTCCCCTCTGTGTTCATTATCCTTAATCATTACAGTTGACAAGCCTTATGAAAACCATTTATTTCAATATCAATAAGTCTATTTGGAAATTACGCTTCTCTTCTCCATGCCGAAGCCAATATTTAGCTCACGTGCAAACTTTTAAAATAAAACCTTTTGATGATTACAGGCAAATGCGAGTAATTTAAAGCATTATAAAAATGTTTATTTAAAGCGGCATCTTGGGGGCATCATAATCTAATTCACTAGATGTGTATTGGTAGGAGCCACGCTGTTATGTGGTCTGGCAGGATTTTAATGTAGATCGCAAAGTGCCTGAAAAGATATTAGCAGAGCAGCAGAGCTTCTGGCCTTAGAGTACCCAACCTCATCAGTGTTATATAAAGAACTGGCAATGGGTTTTGAGATGGTGCTAGAGGACTAGAATAAGCAACTTGACAATTTCTATTACATTTCACTACCAAGGAGGCCTTTTCAATCCGCTTGCAAAGATTAGTCGGTTAACCTTTCAGCCACACCAAAGCAGAGGGGGAAATTGCCATGATGCGCTGTAGTTACGGTGATGTAAAGCTTGCAATGCTACCCAAACCAACATGGAAGCCAAAGGAAGCCACCCAAACATGGGCCTTGCTAGCTGTGTGTGTGTGTGTGTGTGTGTCATTCAGGCCACAAAGAGGAGGTGAGCTAAGCCCCGCATGAACCCCATTAAAAACTATTGCAACAGAAGCACAGAAAAACTTATGTACAAATTATTCTCTGGGTTATTTTCTCATTTCTGCCTGTGTTCCAGAAAGTCAAGGCAAACTGCAGAGGCAAATGCCCACCCTCTACGTCTAGTGCCAAGAAGAGGGATTTGATTCTTTTACTGCCCAAATTGCATCCTACACCCTCTGGCAGATGGAGCTGAATGCAATCAGAGATTAATTTGTCTAAATTAACAACTGCCTGGGGCAAAACGAGAACAAGTCCCTTTCAAGCAGGTATCATTCTGACCACTTGGGATTATGGCTTAATGTTGACAGCAATCTTATCTGATATGTGTATAGGCAATTTCGAAACAGAAATGTGAGTCATGTGGCAAGAAAATCCCCTGCTGATATCAAGATGAAGCAATAATGGAGACAACTGAGAACTATCACTAAGATATAAGGGGTATAAAGATATAAAGAAAGAGCACACAGAGATAAGCTGATTGGCAAAGCTCAGGATTCATAAAATTCAAGTGCCACAGATGGGAATGCCTGAAATGTCGCCTACTTCTCCCACCTGTTTTTCAGTTGATTTTAGACATGGCATGGGACAATAGAAAGGGAAGAGAAGGAGGGCTGAAGGCATGTGGCAAGTCAGAACACATTTAAACATAGAAACATGCTCAAAGGGAAAATAACATCACAATGTATCAGAGCCAGTGTGGTGTAGTGGTTAGAGTGTTGGGCTAGGGCATGAGAGACAAGGGTTCAAATCCCTACTCAGCCATGAATCTCACTGGCTGACCTTGGGCCAGTCACTCACTCTTAGCCTAATCTACCTCAAAGGGTTGTTGTGAAGATAAAATGGGGAGAACTATGTATGCCACCTTGAGCTCCTTCGAGAAAAGGTAGGAGATAAATGGGACACGGGTGGTGCTGTGGACTAAACCACAGAGCCTAGGACTTGCTGATCAGAAGGTTGATGGTTCGAATCCCAGCGACGGGGTGAGCTCCCATTGCTCGGTCCCTGCTCCTGCCAACCTAGCAGTTCGAAAGCACGTCAAAGTGCAAGTAGATAAATAGGTACCGCTCCGGCGGGAAGGTAAATGGCGTTTCCATGCGCTGCTCTGGTTCACCAGAAACGACTTAGTCATGCTGGCCACATGACCAGGAAGCTGTGCGCTGGCTCCCTCGGCCAATAAAACGAGATGAGTGCCGCAACCCCAGAGTTGGTCATGACTGGACCTAATGGTCAGGGGTTCCTTTACCTTATGTATGCCACCTTGAGCTCCTTCGAGAAAAGGTAGGATATAAATTACATAAGCAAGCAAGCAAATCTTATTACTTATTCCCACCATCTGTGTTAGTTCAGAAACTAGCTCCCAGAAACACACATTATGCTCCCAGGGCATGGTTTGAAGGCACATGACGGTGCCACCTTTCTGAAGCTAAGGACTCAGTCTGGTCAATGCTTAGGAACCGTCTGCATGTAGGAACTACATTCCAGTAACTACATTTCCCAGGATTCCTTGGAGGAAGCTATGATTTTTTAAACTGGCATGATACTGTTTAAAAAGGATAATGCAGATGGCCCCCAGCTTTTCTTGATCATACCCCACCACCTATGGAAAAAAACCACAACAACCCAAACTTTATATATTCTGCAACTTGGCTTTTAGGCGCTAGAACTTTTAGCACATAAGTGAAATGCCAAGGAGCTGTGCTGGCATTTGTGCATAACCCATGGCTCTGCAGCTCTACAAAGCACACCTGGCATATGGCAATTGGGTCACTGACCAATTCTTGAGCATCACTGCCTTTCCCCTGCAAATGTACCAAAGAGGATTCAAATTGTCCTTTTGGGAACAATGCAATCAGCTACTACAATCTGTTGAATTTCAGCAAGAACAGCCGCTCTATTAACGGTCATACTTGCCAGGGAACTTGCAATGAAACTGGCATTGCTATTTTGCCTTATCTGTATATACTTCTATACTGCTTCTCTTTAATTCTCTGAACAAAGATCAGTGGTCTGAAGTTAATTTCGTCCATGCATTAAGCTGTAACATAAATCCCCCCCTTTTAAAGTAGAAGTCATCTAAAATACTGTTTAAAAATACTGTATTGGGAGGAGATCCTCCAAAAAGTATTTGAATATTTAGCATAGTGAATTCTGTAGTATATTGTACTTATTATGGGTATTACATGAAATTCCCACAGCAGTTTACATTAAAATGAAAGTTAGAAGCAGTAATTCACTTCACTTAGGAAATTAAAGGTGTGGGTTTTTAAAACACAATTTTGTATATTACTGTGGCAAAAAAAAATCAATTGAGTTAGTATTTTGAAGCATTAAAAATACCCAAAGGAAATGAGGTTTTTTAAAAAATGCATAGATCATGCAACAATAAAATATGTTATGAAGACTCCCATAGTACCTCTGACTCACCACAGTTGGAGTTTCAAGTGGCAGGGTAAATTGCAAAGAGGGTATGCGGTTTTTGCAATGAGCAATGGGATCCTGAATCTTATTTCTATTGCAGATGACTGGTTTGCTAATACAATATTAAGTTTATTACTCAGTAGTGTCAAAACAGCAGCGCTGTGCTGTAGCATTGCTGCGGAGTAGAAACAAATCAAGGAAATGAAGACCTCTTTGGAGATCTTTCCTAGGGGAGCATGCTCAGGATGGGCTGGTACAACAAGCTCACTATAGCACAAGCTGTGTGGGTGGAATAAAATAAATGAACTCTGCACTCTGGGGTAGGCATGTCCCAGGCATTCATAATAATCTTCTCTGTTTCATGCATCATTGATATATATATATTTAAAAATTATAAACTATCTTTCATCCAAAAATAGATTTCAGGACACTGTACAAAGAAATGCAAGGCCACAAAAACATTTATTCTTGGGACCAATTCCAGAATGTGGAGGTATGGGGTTGTTGCTTGAAACTTTGGCAGTTCTGTGAGGAGCTATTCTTACCCCTATGCTGTTTAACATCCACAGGAAACTGCTGGGAGGTTGAGATGCCAGCTGGATGTGAATGGCACCCACCTCTCTCTCTCATTTGTATCAGATGCAGGTAAGGCTGTGGACATAATGGATTGGGGCCTGAGTGCAGTAAGGTGTCATGGGTCAGGAGTTGGCTTCACCTGCTGAGCAGCAGCCTGAAGGAGAAAGCAAAGTGACTCCATCTGCTGCTGATCGGCCTTCTTGCTCCTAATGAGAACCAGATGGCTCCAGCTTTCTTAAGCAGGATTTCCAGCCTCAGTCAGTCGCTGGAAACAACATGTGTCATTCCTGGCTGGACCTTGCT
This sequence comes from Podarcis melisellensis, assembly GCF_964234715.1. Taxonomy (NCBI): domain Eukaryota; kingdom Metazoa; phylum Chordata; class Lepidosauria; order Squamata; family Lacertidae; genus Podarcis; species Podarcis melisellensis. The sequence continues at coordinate 38,448,231 of NC_138543.1, forward strand.
GCTTCTTGTGAGTCTGGACCCTCAGCTTTCTTGACCCCTGGATCATCTGACTACATGAACTGAGATATTCCTGACCTTAGGACTGGACTGAACCTTGTACAGGGCGAGTCCTTTAAAAGAGTACACATGTTCCACGGGGCCTCTTTTAAAAGACTCACCCTGTATAGTGGTACCTTGGATTCAGAACTTAATTCATTCTGGAGGTCTGTTCTTAACCTGAAACTGTTCTAAACCTGAAGCACCACTTTAGTTAATGGGACCTCCCACTGCCACCACGCCGCTGCTGCGCGATTTCTGTTCTCATCCTGAAGCAAAGTTCTTAACCCGAGGTACTATTTCTGGGTTAGCGGAGTCTGTAACCTGAAGCATCTGTAACCAGAGGTACCACTGTATATGGACTCTGTCTCCAGAAAAGTACCCGCCTGAGACTTGGCTGGTTGGCTCGCTTTTCCCTCTACTGAGTTCTGCTGTGGTTGGCGGCACGGGACCACAACATAAGGGACTGTATAAAAATGAATACACTGAGTCCATATAAGTTACTGTGTGGTTTGTCCACTTGTGTGAGTGGTATTCAGCCTGTTAAGGAAGGAGTTGCAGTCCCCCTAAAGCAGGGCTGGGGAATCCTTGGCCCTCCATATATTAGACTGCAATTCTTATCACCCCTGGCCATTGACCATGCTGACAGTGGACAATGGAGTCCAGCAACATCTAAAGGACCACAGGTTTCCCACCCCTAGGACTACTTCTTCCTGAAAGTGGCTCCCCTTAGGGCTTGGCATTCCTGCATTCAACACCTCCTTTCTTTGATCTTTGTGTTACGCTGGCTTCTTACACCTATAAATCAACTTTCACTCCTATATTAGGTGTCTGAAAACACCTGAAAACCCCAGGTTCTTAATTTTGTATCGGGTAGCAGCAACAGAAGATGCAGCCTGATAGGAACATTCACCCGCTGTCAGTTGCCTCCCTTAACTAAGTTAGTCTGATTTGCCTTTTCTCGTGGAAATATTATTTGTGCCGTGCTTTGGGAAATGGTGAACAAGGAGAAGCTGATATTACCAGCCTGCTGCAGAGATACATGGTGACTTGCTGGGTACAAACTTTCTCTAGGCTCAAAGGTTTTGATTCATTCCTGGTTCCTGGAAACCGTCCACCTCCAAGAAACTAAATTTACACCAACAGATTAACTCACTCTGTGGAGCGACATTACCAAGCTGTCTCCAAAAGAGTAATGAAAACTAGGGATAGAAGGCTGGGGAAGAAATTCCATCACTTTGTGAGTCATTTGTTGAAAGCCAACTCCAAGTACAGGGGAAGATCAAAAATGCCTTTCTCTCTGACATAATCAATCAAAATGCTCTATGTGAAAAGCTACTCTTCGTTTATGTTTATGGAGTCCTGTCAGCTATGCAAGTAATTACACAACAACTCCTGTCAACACCTATTTAAATTAAGTTTCAATACTGATACAGAGCAGTCTAATGTTTAGCTCTGCTTGGTCCAAAGGGTTTCATCCCTGATGCCTCAAAATGTCTCTTTTGTGATAGGTGGACAAAAGAGGGTTTTGGGGGGCGGGGGGTATTGGGTTACTACTTTTGGTTTGATTTTATATATTGTGGTCTTGTTGTGAACCGCACTGAGACCTCCAGGTATAGGGTGGTGTGTATAATAAATAAATATTAAAATAAATGAATTAATGAATGAATGAATGACCCTATTAGACATAGTACTCTGTGTTGAATCTGCCAAAAATGTGGATTTTGTTTCCTTGTACAATTAATCCTTCAGATTGAGCCTATAAAGCTTATTCTGAACCAGTATCTCAGATTTCTATCATTCCTTCACCATCGTATTTCTACAACATTAAATTTCTTCCACAGTGTTGATGTTTGAGAGTATGCAGATGCCTTCTGTCATGAAAGTAGACAACCATGGCTTAGACTTATATAATATAAAGTAATATATTGACTTATATTGGAGGAATGGGATGAAGAGGAAATTAAGTTTGAATTCACATTTTAATGCATATTTACCCAGTTTGAACTTTCCAAAACAAATATGCAAACCAAAACACAGCAATCCTTTGAAATTTATGCTTCTCCAGATTTTGCAATGCACTTATCCAATCAAAACTCAAAGGAAGTTTCTGTCAAAAATGTGTAAATTAAAATTTCATACAAATATATAAGTATACATATATACGTATACATATATATATAATTTATCAAGCAGTATTCATTCTTGACACAATCCAAGAAAGAGAAACATGAAAAAAATTAACAGCCATATTTTTATACTAGTAGGAATTCATGCTAAAGTGCTGACAATTTTTGGTGAGGATTTTTTTTAAAAAAATGTGTATATGGAAATGAGATGAACTGAATTTAAGAAAGAAAAACTAAAAGTCATGGACAGATTTGTCTATTCCTAAAATGTAGCAATGAACTATAGAAGGAGCAAAAGTAAAACTTCCCTATTGCTTATGGAAACACAAACCTAAAACTTCTAAGGCTGTGCATAAACATACTCATAACCTGATGAGGATAACAACAACGACGAGAATAATAATACAGTGGAATGGAAGCAGCCTGTAATTTTTTCAATTCTAATCTTTTAGTTGACAAACGAGCAGCATTTAACATGAAATTAAAGTGGGTATTTAATCCATTATTCTCTATTATATGGGTTGTAATGAATGAAACAGAAATAATGAGGAAATGACATTCAATTTTTTAAATGGATGATTTTATAACCGGCAAACAAATATTTCATTGTTATATTACACAATGTAACATTTTATTATTCAAAGGCAGAGACAGATAATGACTCTAAAATGGTAAAAAATAGTAGCATACTATAAAATCATAAGCCCAGAAGAAGGGATGTGGGTGGTGCTGTGGTCTAAACCACTGAGCCTCCTGGGCTTGCCGATCAGAATGTTGGTGGTTCGAATCCGCACAATGGGGTGAGCTCCTGTTGCTCTGTCCCAGCTCCTGCCTACCTAGCAGTTCGAAAGCACGCCAGTGCAAGTAGATAAATAAGTACCACTGTGGTGGGAAGGTAAATGGCGTTTCCATTCGCTCTGGCTTCTGTCCTGGTGTTCCGTTGCACCAGAAGCAATTTAGCCATGATGGCCACATGACCTGGAAAGCTGTCTATGGACAAGCGCCCGTGCCTGTGATTTCCAGTGTCTGTGCAGAGGCGATTTCTGGTGCCGCAGAAGTGAGTCCCCGCACCACGCTGCACTAAACCAGCGCAACGCGGGGACTCACCGAGCGGGTGGCTTGGTTTGGGGGCGGCTCATGGGCTGGTTAAACAACCCCCATGGACCCCTTGTGGCCCATGGGCCTTAGGTTGCCGACCACTGCCCAACACACTGACAGTGGTGGCAGGAGTGGCAAGGAACACAATAGGATGGATGCAGCCAAATCTCGCTTTCCATACAGCTGCAATCATGTGGCGCATAACAACTTAATCATTTCTAACTCTTTCTTATTGAAATCAAAGGGGCTTAGAAGTGTCTAACTAGTTTTTCCAACTTTGGAGGCAGAACGTATTCATTGTGGCTAGTAGGCCCCTCCTCCAAGAAATTGTCTAATACAGTGGTACCTCGGGTTACATACGCTTCAGGTTACAGACTCCGCTAACCCAAAAATAGTGCTTCAGGTTAAGAATTTTGCTTCAGGGTGAGAACAGAAATTGTGCTCCGGCAGCGTGGCGGCAGCGGGAGGCCCCATTAGCTAAAGTGGTGCTTCAGATTAAGAACAGTTTCAGGTTAAGAACGGACCTCCAGAACGAATTAAGTACTTAACCCGAGGTACCATTGTACTCTTTTAAAGTCATCCAAATTGGTGGACATCAATGTCTCCTGGAGTAGTGATTTCCCAAGTTTGACTATGCGCTGCGTGAATAATTACTTTCTTTTATCCGTCCTAAATCTTCCAACATTCAGCTGAGAGGGGAAATCGGGGCATTCAAGGATCCAGTCAGAAAGGGAGACTTCTGTAATTCCAGAATGTCCCAGGAAAATCAGGATAGTTGAGGGGTATCTGATTGTTGGGTGAAGGGTGGTACGCAAATTTTAAAAAAGATTATTGGAGAATAATAATGCTAGAAGGTGTTTGATAGGCTAGATTTCAGCATAAATGAGGCTGGCAGGTTATAGTGGATCAACAATGCGGCCTACTGTTTAAAAATATCATTGCAAATATACTGCTGACTAGTGGAGGTAGCCATCTTCCCCCACCCCTATAAATAATAGGACTGAAGAAAGCAGATGGGGTTCTCCTTTCACCTTCAGCAATGCTCAGTGTCATGGCAAGGTTTTGTAAAAGAAAGGAAAGACACCTTCCAAACCTTCTGCAATCTCTTTTTTCAATGGCAAGCTCCATGCCCTGCCTGCACTGAAAATTATTTGGTGCCCTCTGTTGTTGTTTAGTTGTGTCTGACTCTTCTTGACCCTCTACCCTTCTCCAAAGCCTCACTTTGTGGAGTCAAATAGCCCTGTGAAGATGGAGGAGGAATTTTGACCCGGCGTTAACATTTTGAGCAAGATGTTGCCAAAGTTAAGCACTTCAAAGTTCCAGCTGATTTAAATGCAAGAAAGTAAAGTAAAGCCTGTGTTCAAGTGAAACTGATGGGTTTGAAAAGTGCTTACTTTTGACCGGTTGGCACCCTTTCTATTTACATTCAGCAAAACACTCCCAGCCTCTCAAGCATTTTGATTTCATGTTAAGGCATAAAATGCCATTAAAATTAACAGGCGCTCGTAAAAAAGAATGTGTCAAACTGTCAATTTGGGGATATTAAATTACTCCATTGTCATAACTCAACGCATCAGTGGTTAATGTGCTTGCAATGAATTAATGTTAATTGAAGGACAGTAGTTATTTTGCATGACATATGGGCATTTGATGGAGGGGGTCATCTGTTGTAATCGAATTTCGTTAAGTGCCGAGAATTACAGAAGGGAGGCACATATCCACAAAAAAACTATTTCTAATAGTCAGATGCTCCAAACCTTAAAACAACCCTGTCCTCTATTATTACTACTTGTTTATTTGTTTGTTGCAGAAAATTATTTTCAAAAGTTGTAAGCAGTAAAGAGGTTCCATCTTTAATAGGTGTACATGTTACGTTATAAAAGCTTCCTGAAACAGGAAGGTTTTCAGAGCACGCTTTAAAATAGAGAGGCTTGAGTAGGTCTTCCTGCAGAGAGAGGGCTCATCCACACTTGTTCCTTGCTTTCTGCAAGGTTTTGATTTTGTCCCACAGCTTTCCTCAGTGAAATATACTCGAAGTTGAGTGTTGATTTCATGCTCTTTATTTCAGCTCATAGTAAACAGTGAGCGAGTGCTTCCTCCCAAAATCTCTGGCTATATATACATTATTTACACAATGGGTCCCGTGTGATTGGCTGATTCAACTCCCTTCCTAGAGCCTGATTGGACTGTTCCTGCAGGCCAATCAGGTTGCTGATTCACTTTCTCCTGGAGCCGGATTGGGCAGCTCCTGCAGACCAATCAGGTTGCTGCCTTCTAGCAACCTACCTGCCTATTGTTCTAGGATCCAAGCTCAGTACATAGCACCCAGGAAAAAACCTGCTGTTTACTGTTGAATTGTAACAAAGATCAATCAGGTTTCCTGCGATGGGTTTTCCCACTAAAAGCGGCTGGGCAAAAGAAAAGTTTAGCAAAAGATTTGATGTGAATGATTTGGAAATCATTTGTGTGAAAAGTTTAAACTGCTATGAGAATGGACAGGCCACAGGACCCCCAAAATGCTTGTTCATTCAAGTGCTATACAATAAGTCAATATGCCAAAGGTGTGATAGATTTTAAAATGGCTGCCATAAATTTTTGTTAATCTGGTTTTAGAAGTAGATCCACGTAATTTCTTTTCAGTTTTGGCAGGAAGCCTTAACTTAATGATTATAGGGAGGAAAGTGCATAGAACTGACTTGCAGAATATCCAAGTTGAAGGCAGTAACACTAAGCAACAAACACAAAAGGAGCTAAAAATTCCGACGAATTGTCTTGTGAACAATGTGCAAGTATTGTCCTCTTATAATTGCTGTCAGAGGATTTGCCTAGCTAAGTTCTTTTGAAAGATAAGACAAAAAAATGGAGGTTGTCCTATACATCAGTTACTCTAAATGATGCTATAACAAATTTAGTTGCTAGTAGAGCAAGACTTGAAAAGATGATGGTTTGATGGATGCTGCTGGAATTTGCCTCTAGGGGTTTCATATCCATGGCTGAACTTTTGAACTTAGTCTTCAAAATATTCCATTTCCCTTTAAAATTCCTAACAAGAGGGGCAATAACCCGAGATCATCAGATCAAGAAAACACAGACAGTTGTGAAAGAGATCCAGATACACCTGAGGACCAGGTTGGAACTCACCCAACCTTCTAGGGGCTGCATTTTAATGTTGGACAAGGCAAAACAGAACATCCTCCTCCTTCAAAAGACTGGGGGGAAAGGGATGTCCCTCAAGCCCCATCCCTCATTCCACAAACACACATGCACCATATACCAGGCACAACACATTTTGTCTCCCATGCATATGCATAAATGCAGCCTCATCCATACAATCTCACACACCAGACACACAGGCAGGCATGACCCTAAGTTATGAAGACCCTTAGCTACAAAGAGAACATAACAAACAAACCTTCCCTTCTAATTCCTGCTGGTGATGGCAGTGAAGATGGAAAAATAGGGCAGGGCAGAGACCTTGGTCTGTCTGGAATTTCCCTCAGCATGTAGAATTGGTAGTATATGTTCTGGTTTATCTCAAGCCCTATTTAGGCATTCAAAGAATGCATGGGGGAAGTGTAGAGAGGGCATGTGGGGCTTCATGTGCCAATCCTACCCTCAATGTCCCCATAGCTGACATGGCCCACCATTCATGGCACTGGTTTCAGTTGGGCCACAACTTTTCAAGAAAAGGGGGCTCTGCCATGGATCAAGGTGTGTGGAGGTTTGTTATCTGGGAGGGTTTAAATGAAGGCACATCTAAGGGCAATAGCTTAAGCTGCTACTCCCTCACCATAACAGAAATAGAGACATTTCTCTATCGCCTTAGCGGGGATGTTCCCCAGTTCATGTAATTATTTGAGGAAAAGAAATATACATAGCAGCAACTCCACACAAGCAGCAAACATCTTTGATGAGATAAGAGATTGTCTGAAGGGTCCCTCTTAGAGTGTTTCACTGAATGTGCATGGAAGCCGCTGCCTAATCTGGAATCAGGGTTCCTGATCAGCCAGAAGCTTCTAGGTACATTAATCCAAACACATCTAGAGGTCTCCTTCCTCCCCATTGTCATGTTTATATTCCCTGTTCAGGCATAACACCTGATCAGAGCACTTACCTCATGTGAATGTGACTGAGAAAATATTTGCCTAGAATACATCAATACTATCCTGTGGCACACCTACTGACAATCTGTTTTTGAAATACTAATAGAGTATTAATGTCTCTTGTTTGCCTGAAATCAAAATAAGATTAAGGCTTAATATATATATCTCATGCTGATATATATATATATATATATATGCTTTCGTAGATTTTCACGGGTACAGGAATGCAGGTTTTGGTGTCCTCGGGTGTCTTCCCGTGTAAAAGTTGGGGTGTCTAGGCGACGTTTCGACGAGGTGAAGATGACGAGTGAGACCTCGTCGAAACGTCGCCTAGACACCCCAACTTTTACACGGGAAGACACCCGAGGACACCAAAACCTGCATATATATATATATATATATATATATATATATATATATACGGTATATATATATATATCACACAAATGCAAATAGTTTTTCTCAGCATGAGTTTTTAAATTCTCTTGCAGGCAACAATATTTTAATAGATAGCATTCTTCAAAGCATTAATAACAAAATCCTAAAACTGTACATTAGCAATAATATGCACATTTACTGGTTTGTCTCTGTGAACTGATAGTTATTTATGAAACAGTAAGTTGATCTTGTTGGGACACAGGTGGCGCTGTGGGTTAAAGCCTCAGCGCCTAGGACTTGCTGATCGAAAGGTCGGCGGTTCGAATCCCTGCTGCGGGGTGCGCTCCCGCTGCTCGGTCCCAGCGCCTGCCAACCTAGCAGTTCGAAAGCACCTCCAGGTGCAAGTAGATAAATAGGGACCGCTTACCAGCGGGAAGGTAAACGGCGTTTCCGTGTGCAGCTCTGGCTCGCCAGAGCAGCGATGTCACACTGGCCATGTGACCCAGAAGTGTCTCCGGACAGCGCTGGCCCCTGGCCTCTTAAGTGAGATGGGCGCACAACCCCAGAGTCTGTCAAGACTGGCCCGCACGGGCAGGGGTACCTTTACCTTTACCTTAAGTTGATCTTACAATATGTTTTCTAATTCAATGCTTCTACACAAAAGTAGTTCAGGCTTCAATCCTGCATCTTTTCCCCTGGAAGTATGTACCCCTGAAGTCAATGGGTTCATCTAGTGATAGCTATAGTGAGAAAATTGCTGTGATCCTATGAACATGAGAATAAGCTGAACTCAATGGGGCTTGCTTCTCAATGAATATGGATAGGATTGCACTATTAATGTTTATACAAGAAACCATTATTCATTCATTCACATGAATAAGATACCTAATCCTTCATTTTGAATCATTCAGAGCTTCCTCTTGTGAAAGTCTCCTTCCAGCCAATAGAGAAGCTCCATAATCATGTCACATGACTAGGAGTTTCACCCCTGAAAAACAGTATCTAACCTAAAGTGTAGTGGAAAAAGATGATTTACATGTCATTATAGAATTACTGTTGCTGTTTTTTCCAGTGGTTAGACTATGTCCTTGAACTCTGATAATAACTCTATCTTGACCACATGGAAGAAACATGGGGATATGCAATGTGTGTAGCCTACATTACAAAGGAAACATTTACATTCATTGCTCTGCCCATTTCCCCCTCTGGTCCTGCTCAACACTGGCATGTGGCCCCGAGAAGATTTCCAAAAAGGGAATGTGGCCCTCATTCTCCTTAAAAGGTAAAGGTCCAGTCGTGACCGACTCTGGGGTTGCGGCGCTCATCTTGCTTTATTGGCCGAGGGAGCTGACGTACAGCTTCCGGGTCATGTGGCCAGCGTGACTAAGCCGCTTCTGGCGAACCAGAGCAGCGCACGGAAATGCTGTTTACCTTCCCGCTGGAGCGGTACCTATTTATCTACTTGCACTTTGTGCTTTGGAACTGCTAGGTTGGCAGGAGCAGGGACCGAACAATGGGAGCTCACCCCATCGCAGGGATTCGAATTGCCGACCTTCTGATCAGCAAGTCCTAGGCTCTGTGGTTTAACCCACAGCGCCACCTGCGTCCCTTACCCCTTATCCCTGCTTTAAAGTTTTCAGTATTAGTATCACCAGCTATTTCCCCTAGATACACATCAGAAACACATTGATAGCAATGGCACAATAAAGCAGATTTAGAAAAACCATCCCAGTTTCTGATTTGATCCCGGAATGTCCCACTTTTCCTTAGGCTGTCTCTATTTTCACTGGAAGAATGTTGGAGGGTATGGAGTTCTCCACCCCCTGAGCTGTCTGAAGACAAAGGGAATGTTTTTTTTAACGTCTAATGTTTTATTATGCTTATATATATGCTGGAAGCCACACAATAAAAACCTGAAACACTTGTGGTATAAAAAATTGTAGGAGTTCAGCTGGAAGCTATAGGACATGCACAGATTGGAAATGAAGCGCTTTGTCTGCCCCAGACCTTTTGCAAACACAAATAGTGTTGCCAGCAGGGTTCCATATAATCACCCCGATATCCTCATAATCTACTGGGTTTTTTAGACTGGATAAAATCCCAAGTCACTCACTTATTCTAGCATGACTGATAGATTTTTCAAAGCTGTTTAACTACACACATTTGAAACAATAATCACAGGAACTATGATTACACTATCATAACCTTGATTCTTTTGCAATCAAAGCATTGAGTTGCATCCCTCCCAGATCATTGTCTCTCAGAACGTTATATTTCCAGATTAATTATAGCACAAATAAAACCCTCCATCTCCTGTGTCTTTCATTAAAGGAGCTGCCAATTCTTTATCTGACCCACCTCTCTACATCATTCCTGAGGGTCATAATCAAGGTGTTATGTCATTTACCTCTCCTTCATCTCTTCTCGGTGCAGCCCCCCCCCTCACCTGGCGGTGGGGGCATTCCCTCATTGTAAATTAGCAGAGTGAGCCTGTCCAACAGCAAGGGAGAACAAGGAGAATTATGAGGACACACATCCTTACATTATGTTCCAATCCCTTTGTTTGGATATGAACTTCAAGCTGTCACTCGCACACCAAGGGCAACAGCATAGCCGGTGCTTCCATTAGTCAGACTGAGGCAACTGTCTCAGGTGGTGGGCACAGGGGCAGTGAATTAGTGCCTCAGATGGCTCCAATCTGCTCACCCTTTCCTTCCTCTCTCTTTGAAAGTCCTCAAAGGTCCTTAAAGGGAAGCTTTCTGGGCAAGCTGGCTGTGAGAATGCCCTCACCTCACTCAGAACGTCTTGCTCTGAGCACCCACTAGGTACTTTCTGGAATGAGGCGGGATGTAGAGGGCACAAGAAACAAACAAAAGAAAAGAAAAAACTGGGGAGGAGAAGGGTGTGCAGCCACTGCTTTCATAAAGAGGAGGCTGGACAACAGAGATGGGAAATGAAGGGAAGGGAAGGGAAGACTGATGGCTTGGGTGGTCCAATCTCTTGTACAAGCTCTGGGCAATAGATTTTCATGTTCAGCGGTAGACTGTGTGGGGTTGGGGTTGGAATTTTCCCAAGACACATGCTGTACTTAAAAGCATGGAAACAGCTTTGATGCATACAGTACACTGCATTGGAAAAATTCAGGAAAAGGTGAAGTAACAGTATGGGAAATGGTTCGGCAGCACACACAGGGGGATTTTTTGTGTGCTTCGTGACTTTTTTTGTCACGGAATCAAAGCACCCACCAAGAGAGAAAACGTCTTTATGTATGAACTTCACTTTTATTCGCAGGATTTATGGCCTCAAGCCATGAAAGTGAACCTCTCCCTGCTGTCATTTGACAAGCTCCCAGATTCCTGAGGTCTGTGCACAGTTTGGCAAAGGACTACACCCTGTGTAATAACACGGTGACAGTTTTGTACATGACAAAACAGGTCAGGAACTTGCGAAAACGTTTTTTGCAGCTTCCCTGCAGGAAATTACACCAGTTACTCTGTAACTCGCTTAACTAGGTTTGAAATGAAATTTTGTGGCTAAGGGAGACTTTTATTTGTCTTTATTACTATCATTATTCTATTTAGCAGCCAAGTGACAAAGCATAGCATTGTGTTTCGCTTGACCATGTGATGACATATTTAAAACGTTAGTCCCTTGAGCAGACGAGCAAAAAGGCTTCCCTGGAATGGGCAGAGAAAGGAGGTTAGCATAGGAAGCCTCAGACACAACAAGCTTACCCAAATGCTTTAAAAAATATAATTGAAAATGTAGCTTTTAAAATAGTGTTGGTGCTCAAAGCTCAAAAGCAGTTATTTAATTTAACCAATAAGAGAAGAATTCAATGTAGCACTAAGTAAAAGTCCCTTAGTGGTGTACTAGATGCTCTAGCAAAATGTCTTGTGCAAGAGAAGGTGCAGGGAGCCAGCTTGGTGATTGTTAAATAAATTGGAGTTCTTGTTATTAAATATACCAAGAAAAAAGCACACCAAGAACTCAGGCCAATGTAAGTTTCAGTAGTGGGAGTGGTCCCTACTCACAAGTCAATAGTCAATAGTAACAAAAACTAATCCATTCAAAAGTATGTATTCTGACAAGAATTACAAACTCAAATAGAGATTACAAACTCGAACTCGAACTACATACTTTTGAATGGATTAGTTTTTGTTACTATTGACTATTGACTTGTGAGTAGGGACCACTCCCACTATTGAAACTTACATTGGCCTGAGCTTGGTTCTTGCACAACAAGTGTCTGCTAGTGCACCTCTTGCACAGGATTTCATAATGTGCAACCATTATACTTGCCCTTACACTAGCCAAAGAGCCCTTGTGTTAGCGGTAAGAGAACACTGAAACTGAGCCAGTGCATTTAATCCAAATGTGCTCATGTCATCCTCTGTGGTTTGAAATGTACAATTTTATTTTAAATAGATTGGGGGGGGGAGTCACGCAGATGTGCATTGCCCACAGCGTTCCCACCTGGCTGTTGCTGATTGTCTCTCTAACATGCTCTTCCTATACCTGGTGCCCTCCCAAACCATGGTACATGCTGGCTAGAAGTGCTTTTATTTTAGTTATTTAAATATATATTTTACACAGCTTATCATTACAAACAAATCACAGAGTGGTTTACAAAGATAGGGGGGAAACCCACATTAAATTTGTTCCGATAAAAGCAGTGTTACAGATACCAACATTAGTACAGGGTAGCTGAACTCCACCTCCCAGCAGACCCAACTAACATTAACCATGATGTCTGGGGCTACTGGGTTTGCAGTCCAAAATATTTGGATGGCATCAGATCAGGGCTGGATTTATGTTTGAGGAGGCCCTAAGCTACTGAAGGTACTGGGGCCCTTTATATGTCCAGCTGTCCTTTGTCAAAAACAAATTGCTGATGTTTTTGTGTGCTGAATATATGCTATATGATAATTTATGGACCTAATAGGTATCTAAAGCCATTTGCACATAACAAACTATGAATCAAAGTAATTGTTGAACTGAAATACAATTAAGAAGAAGTATATTAATAGCGAAATACAATTAAGAAGAAGTGTATTAATAGTGAAATAATTATTAAGCTCTAACTGTATGTAGGTTTTATTTTATTTGGTTTTTTATCTTATATTTTGGACATGTACATCCAGTGGTTTTTTCCTTTAATTTTTTGGGGGGACCCTCAAGAGAGTGGGGCCCTAAGCTATAGCTTGTTTAGCTTATACGTAAATCCAGCACTGCATCAGATTGAAGATGGTTTCTCTTATACAACCATCTCCAACCTGGTGCTCTCCAGATATGTTAGGCTCCAACTCCTGTCAACCCCAGCCATGATGACCATCAGTTGGGTATGATGAGTGCTGGAGTCCAACACATTGGGCTGACAAGGGCTGAAAAAAGACTTCTCTCATGTTGTGTTTTCCTGTGCCCCTGACACCAGCCCTACCTTGCAGATTTCGTATGACCAGGAAGAATAAAGGAGTTCTTTCACAGCTTGGCTTTGGCTGGAGCTGAAGCTAGCCAGATCAACTTGCTCAGGAAAGAAAGACAGGTGAGACTAGATGGAAGGAACTTAGGAAGTTAGACATTTCCTCTGAGCCAACCAAAATATAGGGTATTAGGGCCACTCTGTATACTAAGGGCCCAGTTATATCTTAAGTTTGGACCTTTACAGCTTCTTTCATGAGCAGAATTCTCGTTCTAAGAATGGTCTTCTTTAGTCTGCAGAGTAAAAAATTGAATCCAATACTATATATTTTAGGTAGTACCTAAATCCATAAATGGCTTCAATCTATTTGGAGTGTCAGGAAATAAATACACTGAGGATTTGTATCCACTGATGTCTGTTAAATAACATGTGCCTTCTCATTATTTTATTAATTACTTGCAAAGAAAGAAATCTGAGGCACAAGCTTGATAGGTCATTGTCAAGAAGTTCCAATTTATTATTATTATTATTTTAAGTAATAAAACTGGGAAAGTTGTTGGTTATTTAAAAACATTACCAGTTTAATCAGCAAAGTTGGTAAAAGTTGAAAACAGCTACATAGGGCAGCTGATTCTGAAACTTTCTGCATGGTAAATTATCCAGTTTCTCCTACTTTTTATAAATGAACTTTTGGTGCTAATTAATGCAAATAGCTTGACAGGTGTTCATCCAGGTTGCCTGGTGCTGCTTTAAAAACCAATTATTTGATGAGGATTTCTGTGACTGCTTAAATGACACATTTGTGCATTTGCAGAGGCTGAAGCAATTTCTTCTGATGATAGTGTGGTTTTGATTGGCCTGGTTTGATTACTGTCTGTCTGGGTTATTCTTGATGGCAGGTGATATGGAATATACCTCATTAGGATAACTTGATTACTTCCTTTTACTCTTGTCCACCTTCCTATGCATTAAAGAAAAACTAATGATTTTTTTTTAGAGTTTTTGGCTAATCCATATAAATGGCCTGTTGATTTAATATGGTTATTCTCTTTTAAAGCCTGAGTTGACACCCTTAACATGGATAAGGATACCTGTTATGAAATATGGTTAATCCATTATCAACAGAGATCAGTAAAAACTGGTGGGAAATGCTAGTGTTGTAGAAAATTCCAGAATTTACCTATGCACTGTGTGAAGAAGGACCTACTTTTGTCAGCTATGGATCTTCCAACATTCAACTTCATTGAATAACTCTGAGCTCTCATTATGAGAGAGGGAGAAAAACATCCATTTATATTCCCCCCCCAACATGCATAATTTTATTCATGCCTATCATGTTCACCCCTTGCATACTGAAAAAAAAATACACATCACCTGGGAAGACAGGTGAACTAATGCCAGTGTACTGGAAGAACAAATATCACCAGTGTCAAAGCAATGATTCTTCAACATCAACTTCATTGGACTGGTCATGTTGGTCGGATGCCTGATGATCATCTTCCAAAGGAACTACTCTATTCCAAACTTTAAAATGGTAAGCATAATGTTGGTGGTCAACAAAAGAGGTTCGAAGACTATCTCAAGGCAAATAAAAAAAAAAAGTAGTATAAACACTGACAATTTGGAAACACTGGCCTGCAAGCGCTCCAACTGGAGAACAGCCCTTGCCAAAGGTGTCATGGGTTTTGAAGATGTTCAAACTCAGGATGAAAGGGAGGAAGGTAAGAGGAAGGTACGCTTGGCAAACCCTCATCATGATCAACTCCCACCTGGAAACCTATGTCCCCACTGTGGAAGATATTTGGATCCAGAATTGGCCTCCACAGTCACTTACGGACTCACTTTTAAAACCGTGTTAATGGAAGACAATCTTACTCGGCTACAAATGATCACCAAAGAAGACCTTTAATCCAAAATGCTGCAATCCCTCCTGATAGGAGAGTTGTTCCAGCCCCTTCATCGCTTTGGTTGTTCTTCTCTGAGCCCAGTGCAGCTCTTACTTGTGAGAAAGCATCACTGGACTCAGTGGGACTTCTGAGAAAGCATGTCCAGGATTCATATACTATGAATGTCCTCCCTCTTTTTATGTCTAGGATTCATTTTACTAGCTTTAAGTTGCATTCCTATAAATGTTTGTTCATAACTAAGTCCAATCGGTATAGGATTGTATTCTAAGGTTGAAATTCCATAGACATCTACCTCAGAGTAAGGCTGCAATCCTAACCCAATTTACCTGGGAGTAAACACCACCAAATTTTATTGGATTTATTTCTGAGAAGACACAGTTAGCTTTGTGCTGTAAGGCTGAACCAAAATCTAAATCTGCTCATTAGATAGGGAGATTTTGTTGTCAGATACATATGCAAAATTACACAAGAACTGAAAGTGTTTTGCTATTTTTTTGTTATGCTGGAAGCCCTGAAAGAGCCTCCTCTAAGACAGATCAGATAGGTTGGGGCTCAGCTCTAATCGCAAACCAGCGCAGAAGACAGGCAGCTTCCCTGATTTGGGACCATGAGGTGGCTGTACTGTTCAAACTGTCTGCACACTGAATTTCACCATCTGTTATGTCCCATATTATAATTGAATTTTGGTTGCTTTCCCCTCTGGGACAATCAGAATTTAAGCAGTTCAGCGGATAGGAAATGCCTATAGAACAAATTGTGTCCTGGGACTCAACAGAGGACAAGTCTGCATGAACTGTCCAATTTGTCTAATGTACCTAAATTTGCCTAAGGGACTCAAGACCTGCTGAACTGCACCATTAAATCTTGTAAGCTAGCCTGAATGTATTTGTATGGAAAGCAACAGAGCTTGCAAAGCTGAGAAGATCACATCACCCCCAACCCCAACAAGTATTTTAAAAGGAGTACTGTACTGTGGATGTTAAGCAAACCACTTCCACAGCCTAGCTTTGAAATAAATTCTATACTTTGTGAACATTTCTGCTCAATACAAAAGGCTAATGATGAAAAAGATAATGTGGTAGAGGGCTGATTAAACCTTGCCCACTGTACCTCCTCCTACCCAGTTGCTTGAAACATTTTTCTCCATCCTCACCTCATTGCCAGTCATGTAGACCAGGGATGTCCAACCAGTAGATCCCCAGCTGATCCTGGTAGATTGCGGGATCCTTATCATTATCTAAAAAAACTGTGCATCCCTCCCCCAAAAACCTCAACACCTCTCGGCAATCTACCCACCCCATGCACACTCCTCCTCCCTCCAGTGACATAATAATAATAATAATAATAATAATAATAATAATAATAATAATAATAATAATATATTTATGACCCGCCCTCCCCAGCTGAAGCCGGGCTCAGAGTGGCTAACAACGGTAAAATTATACAATATACTAAAATCATTTCATTATAAAATCAATTCAAATCAGATTAATGGCAACCATTGGGCTAGAGTTCTGTGAGGATTGCCAAAGGAGGGGGTCAGGCTGTGCCCTGGCCAAAGGCCTGGTGGAACAGCTCTGTCTTGCAGGTCCTGCGGAAAGATGTCAAGTCCCACAGGGCCCTAGTCTCCTGTGACAGAGCGTTCCACCAGATTGGAGCCACAGCCGAAAAAGCCCTGGCTTTGGTTGAGGCCAGCCTAACCTCTCTGGTGACAGCAGCCATGAAATTAAGAGACGCCTACTTCTTGGGAGGAAAGCAATGACAAACCTAGACAGCATCTTAAAAAGTAGAGACATCACCTTGCCAACAAAGGTCCATATAGTAAAAGCTATGGTTTTCCCAGTAGTGATGTATGGAAGTGAGAGCTGGACCATAAAGAAGGCTGATAGCCAAAGAATTGATGCTTTTGAATTATGGTGCTGGAATAGACTCTTGAGAGTCCCATGGACTGCAAGAAGAACAAACCGATCCATTCTTAAGAAATCAGCCCTGAGTGCTCACTGGAAGGACAGATCGTGAAGCTGAGGCTCCAATACTTTGGCCACCTCATGAGAAGAGAAGACTCCCTGGAAAAGACCCTGATGTTGGGAAAGATGGAGGGCACAAGGAGAAGGGGACGACAGAGGACAAGATGGTTGGATAGTGTCTTCGAAGCTTCAAACATGAGTCTGACCAAACTGTGGGAGGCAGCGGAAGATAGGAGCGCCTGGCGTGCTCTGGTCCATGGGGTCACGAAGAGTCGGACACGACTAAACGACTAAACAACAGCAACAACCTCTCTGTGGCCTGGGACCTCCAAGATGTTTTTGTTTGAAGACCGTAAGGTCCTCTGTGGGACATACCAGGAGAGGAGGTCCCGTAGGTACGAGGATCCTAGGCCGTATATGGATAGATCGCTGCCAGTTATTTTTTTTATACTGGGAGTAGATCACAGTCTCTTGGGGACATGCCTGATAGACTATGGGGATGAAAGTTGCAAGAGGAAAGGTTCAGCGCCTCCCTCCTGGGCACTTCATTTGCATGTAAATTAAGAGCTATGTCATATGTGAATGAGGCAGACCTGAGATACCAATGCTGGTTTCTCTCCATTTCCCATTCTGTTCTCCATGTTTCCCCATCAAGGATGTGAACGTTTTTTGAAAGATCTTGTGAAAATTCATCAAAAAATTCAGGTGCAGATTTCTCCTAATATAGACATTTTTGTATGCATTTTTTTAAAAAAACAAATATGCATATTTTTGCAAAGCAATTCCTGCTCATATAATGCATGTTATATGTTATTTTCATCAATACATGCACTTTATCCTAGGGTATGCAATTTTGTACCAATTACTTGGTGGAAGAAATGCATTGCAAATCAGGAGACATGCAAATTTGGTAGGATGGCTGTGTTTCAGTTCACATAGTGTTTTGGAACATGCAAATTAAGTAAATTCACTCTTAAATGCAAACTGAATATCTAATTTAGCTCAGCTGGTAGAACATGAGACTTTTAACCACAGGGTCAGGGGTTTGAGCCCCACATTAGGCAAAAGATTCCTGCATTGCAGGAGGTTGGACTTGATGAGCCTTGTGGTCCCTTCTAACTCTACAATTCTGTGGTTCTATGGATGGATTTTCTCTCCCACTCCTAGAAGTGAACAAAACCCCTCTCGTATCCTGTTTGGTATTTGCTAGTCAAAAGCAAGCAAGCAAACAGTAAGTTTTTGACTTTCTGCAAAATTCCCTAGGACTTGTCCTGTGCAAAGCCCTTTTAGATAAATGAGAGCATTTTTTGATTGATTGCCTGTCAGTGTGATGCAGACAGTAGAAAAGAATACATTGCTCAGAAGTGCAGGTGATGCTTTGTACGCTGAAGGTCCCCGGTTCAATTCTGGGTGACTCTGGTTAAAAGGATCTCTGGTAGGTGAGAAGCCCTGGAGAGCTTCTGTCAGAGCAGGCAGCCCAGAGCCAATAGATCTGACAGCTTAAAAAAACACAAAAGGCAGTCTTTTATTTCCAAAGGTTGTGAGGTTTTAAAGAAGCCATCATGCAATGAGCATATTAGTGGCCAGTTGCAACTCCTTCCCCACATCCACTTGGGGGAATGGTGCTGGGAGAAATTAAGTGTTTGCACATTTGTTACCCTTTGACATCGCTGAAGAACATAAGAAGAGTCTACTGAATCAGGCCAAAGGCCCATCTAGTTCTGCATCCTATTCTCACAGTGGCCAACCAGATGCCTATGGGAGATCTGATAGCATTATCCCCAGAAACCTATATTCAGGAATTCAACAGTGGAGGCAGAACATAGTCATTGTAGAATTGTAGAGTTGGAAGAGACCACAAGGGTCATCTAGTATAACCCCCTGCAATGCAGGATTATTATTTTTTGCCTAGTATGGGGTTCAAACACACTACCCTGAGATTAAGAATCTCATGCTCTAACAACTGAACTCTCCCATCATAGCCACTGATAGCCTTGTCCTCCCTGAGTTTGTCTAATTTTCTTTTGAAGGACTATAACTGTTTCTTCTGGGAGCAAATCCCATTGTTTCACTATGCATTGCATGAAGAAGCACTTTCTTTTGTCTAAACAAAATTAAAATAACATTTCCAGTAGCACCTTAGAGACCAATTAAGTTTGTTACTGGTATGAGCTTTTGTGTGCATGCACACTTCTTCAGATACACCTGTCTGTCCTAAATTTTCCAACATTGAGCTTCATTGGATGTCCAGGTGTTCTCGTGTTATGGGAGATCTGTTAGCAGAAAGAAATTCTTCTGAAGGTATGCTCCTCTTCTTTCTAAATAATCTTATAGAAATCGTAGCTTAGTGCTTTAGCTAATAGCACCCCTTTGTTGCTCATATTGATTCTTATTTCCTCTTATAGCATAGGAAACAGTGAGCAACTGTTGTGCAAAAGATACTGAATTAAAACTGCAATCCCAATAATCAGTACAATATATGGCATGAGACATCTGTTTCCTTGCAGCTACTGTGAGTAATAAAAAAGGATAGCTGTGCAACGTTTAACTAGAGATCCTTCCCCACCCCCATAAAATAAATATGTCATCTTGTCCTCAGGCAAAAACAACAGTTCCATAGCTTCTGTAGTGACCTCTGGAAAAATATTTCCACTAAATTCAAGTGTACTTACTGTAAACACATGCTTGCATGTTCTTTGAACGTAATGAGATTCGTGTTCTGAATAAGCTGAAGATAAATGAAATATAGAGTAAATGAAGAGTAGGTCCATGTAGGAAAAATACAATAAGGTTTTCTGATTAGATCTATTCATATCTTCTAAGATAGCAGGGAATAAGTCTTTGCCCTCTAATGTGTGCTGCTCCCCATAGTATTTCAAGAGAGCTAACACTCTCTCTCTCTCTCTCTCTCTCTCTCTCTCTCTCACACACACACACACACACACACACACACACACACACACACACCGCCATTTTCCCTCTCATAGGACTATCAGTGGCTACTCATCATGATGGCTTTGTTTTAGCTGCACTGTCAGAGGAATATGTCTCTGAATACCCATTGCTGGGAACTGCAAGAGGGAAGACTGCTGTTGTGCTCAGGTTCCATATGCAGGCTTCTCATAGGCATCATGTTGACCTTTGAGGATGCTGCACTTGATAGGCCTTTGACCTGATCCAGCAAGGCTCTTCTTACATTCTTATGACTTGTTTTCCATACCTGTGGCCAAATCTGTCAATATCCTCCTTAAAGCTTTTCACCCAGAACTGAACACTGTACTCCTGCTGAGATCTAACTAGTGCAGAGCTATTGCAGGTATTAAAATTGTGCGGCTTGAAGCAACTGGGTGCCTAAACTCTGTCTCCTTTTGGAATAAAACATTGTCCAGACCAATTAGATATTATTCAAAACTTCTACTTGCAGAACTTTCCTCAGAACAGAACAAAACTAATGGTGAGACATCCACATAACTCCATACAAGAACTGGTGCATGTCCAGCACAGCCTCAGCATCTTATAAAAAATAAAAGATAATTCCAGACAGACCCAAGAACAAAGGTCTCTCTCCTTACAGCCTCCATTTTGCCTGGAGCTGCAGTCACTCTCAGAGAGGCTCATTTACACATCCTTACTCCCACATAGCCTGGGAACAAAGGACTAAAGGCAACTCCCTTTCAAAATGGAGATTTGCAACCGAATACCTTTGTCATATGATCAAAAGCACACAGTTCAAGAGCAGAGAACATTCACAGTTAATTATCAACTAGTTAAAGCTCAGAGAGCAGCACTTTTTTAGCTTCAATGGAGTTTTCCCAGAGTTAGCAGCGCACACCCAGGCATTCTTCATTTCAGTGTCAATTAAATAATTATGTTTAACAAGAGCTAGTGTGGTATAGTTAATAGATCATTAGATTTACACCTAGCAGACTTGTGAGGAAGTCCCAACCTAGGAGCTGACTGGTGACCTGAACTTTTAGCCATACCTGGACCACAAGTTTTATCTTAGGATACAAGTGATGATCCCATGTAAATCAAGCTTTATATGGGAGGTAGGGAAAGATACCAATGTGATAGCTAGCTAGCTAGGGAAATGAAAGTATTGTAGCAATTATAATGTTTGACATGTGTTGACCTTCCTGGCAAAGAGGGGTATACCTTATGCAAAATGGGCTAAAATAGACCCTCCTGCAGAATAAAAAGAGAACTTTGTTACTAGGACTTTGCCGGTTAGATTCGTTACAATGTGGATATAAATTGTTGAAAACAAGGGACAATAAGTTAATTTGACTTTTGGGTGTGATCTGGAAGGAAACTAAGTTACCATAATCCGAGGGGACTTTGGGACACTACAAGAATTGTTGCAAGTGGAAAAATACTCATGGATTTGAACTGGACTTTTTATCTCCTGGGAAAGCTGCAAAAATGAAACATTATTTTGTCTACAGAGGTCACTACACTAAAGGAGACAATAGATATATCTATTGAAGAACAGAAGGGACTTGACGCAAGTTTTTGTTCCTGAACAAATAAAGCCTCTGTAGAGGAACTAGAAGATTTTGGAATTAGAATGTTTTTGCAGCGGAACAGGAAAAGAAACCTGAGGAAAGTGAGGAAAGAGAACAACAAGAAATGGACAGAGCTGGAAGTGGGAACATTTGGGACATTCAGATTTAAAAGGATTAAGAAACAAAATTTGAGTTTTACTCGTAAATATAGAGATCTGGATGAAAGAAAAAATGGACCTTCTTGAGATAGAGTTTTTCCAAAGACTGGGTGTTTGAAACTAAAGACTACCAAAAAGACGGCAAAGTGGAGCTGATCGAGATTTGGACATGGTGTGGGGTCTCCAGGCTGACAGCAAATAGATTGATGGACATTGGGGATCGAAACCGGGAAAGGGGGGAGGGAAATTCGGAATCCAAAGGGTGTAAAATTATATTCTGTTCTTTATTTTGTTATTTCATTCTGTCCTGTGTATTAAAGAGGGGAATTTGTGGAAGGGAATAGGGATCGATCTTAGAGGGAAAAAATATTTTTAAGTTGAAGGATGGTGGAATATAAAGGGAAAATGGTTATATAAGATGAATTAAATTGAACATTGGGTCATGATAACAATGATAATAAGCTTAAAATTTAGGGTAAAAACTTGTGGAACTAATTTAATGGAAATGGGATACAAGAGAGGGTGGGGTGGGGAATTCCTGGAAAGATGTCAATGAAAGTAAGGCCTAAATGTAAATGTCTTTTTTTCTTTTTTTTTCTTTCTTTTTTCTTTTTTTTCTTTTATATTTTGGATTTTTCTGGAAACTTCAATAAATATTATTTAAAAAATAAAAATAAAATAGACCCTCCTGCAAAAAGCACAAATTTATAAAAATCTGGCAATATGCATCTATGCAAAACAGGACCACCTGCTTGTCTGCACACATATGGGAGTTTTGATTGCTGACAATGCCATGGCCAGTGCCTCTTCTGCAGTAGAAAAAGGATCAGTTCAGATTTTCTTTTCTTTATTCATGGCTGGGAAGCTTAATCTGCACCAAAGCACGGTAGCAAACAATATCAAAAAGTCAGATTGTAAGCCGTCCAACGTGAGGATATTCTTATTCTATGAACACTTCGAAATTACTCAGTAGCAAGTTGATACGCTTCAGCATTTGGTCTTGTCCCCTCAGGGATAAATTGTTTGCAGCTTGCAGAGACTTTACGCAATGAATGATTCCTCATTGAATTGACTCAAATGCTGGCTCCGATAGAAAATTATAACTAATCACGAAAAGATGCTTTTAAACAGCTGAACAGATCGACTCTACATCTGAGGTTGGCTTTGCATAACAGTGGAAATCTGTCTGGAATGTCCTAGTTTCAGATTTTGCCTCCATGCAGCTAACTTAACACTAAAATCTCAAGATTCTCTGTTGGTAATAACAGAGTATATTAAAGTATATTAAAAACCCAACAGAACAACTATGCAACAAGGCAGGCTGGATGCCTTATCTCTACTAAGTACAGAAGCAGATGTGTTATGTAAGATTTGTTCTGAGGATCTGCTGAAGTACTTTGCAATTAGAAAAAGTAGGAGAAAAAAAATCAAATATAAATAAAGCGGAAGTAGACAAAAATAAACATTATTTTCCATCTTACTGTAGATTTTTTTCATTTTGAAAAATACAATTTTATTTTACAGTTTATTATTGTTTATAGTTTTAATTAGGTATATATGACACCAAAATCTTTTACGTGCTTAGGACCTCTAAAGTTCTTAATCTGGCTCTGGTTTAGGATGCTGCAGTCTACCACTGCAGATTCTTTCCCGTTTGCCAATACTTATAGATCCCATATCAATAGTTTGAAACCCTAAAAGTATGTTTTGTCCTGGCTGACACAGCCAAGGAAATGTATTGAGGCTCAGCATTCCCTGTGCCTTGAATAGAAAATGGACCAAAAATATAATCCTTTCTTCACACCCTGATGGAACTGAAAAAGAGGATGTTTGGGATTTGAAGGACTGTCTCCTGGGACAACTGAGGAGACGAAAAGGGATAATCATGAGATCCCAAGTGTCTTCTGGCCCCAGAGATAGAGCTGCTTTTCAAAGGTACTCATGGTAAGAATCCCAAAGAGCCCAGGAACGCAAGCCTCTTAGCTTCCCTCAGAAAGCAGATAAGTGCCGTGAGAGCAAAACGAGGTGGCAAAGTTGACAACTGTAATACTTTCCCAGCACCTTCTGAAGAGCTAAGAAGATACTCCTGACACTTCTGCTAGCAATGCTGTTGCAGAATCCTTTTCTTCATTTTCCCTCGGTGTCCAGGTTTATTGTGTATAAAATGAGGTGTGCCACCGATGTTGACTTTCTGCTTTCATCTGAGTGGCTTACTCATTGCCTCTTTCTTTCCCCAGTGATTGACTACCTGGTGTAAACAGAAGGAAATGCAGGCTAAATACACTCTTCGTATATTGTATATACATTTTGGTACATGTTTTTGAGCTGTGCCCCAAAATTTGAAGAAATGCAAAGACTGAATAACAACTTCATTTAGATCCATGCATTAGTCCAGGAAGGGGAATCACAAACAAAATTCTTGAAAAAAAATTCTAAATATACCAGTGATAATATGGAACCTTTGGATTTGGAAGAAGTATACCTCTTCTTCTGACAGCCATTTGCTACAAAGCAGCAGGAGGAGAGGGCTAGTGGCCCTCTACTCCTTCTGGTGGGCTTCCCACAGGCATCTGGGTTCACCCTGCGGATGCTGGACTAGATGGACTTTTGGTCTGATCTGTCAAGGCCCTTTTTGTGTTCTTTTATTCTTATTTTAGGTGTGTCTTAAGTAACACTGGGATGCCCAATTAAAAAGCATAATGGGTTAAACAGCTCTCACATACCCTTCAACATTTCTCCAATGAAGTTGAGGACATCCTATTCAATACTAATAGTAATTTTATTTTATGCCCCACCCATCTGACTGGGTTCCCATAGTCACTCTGGGCGGCTTCCAAAATATATAAAATCATAACAAAGCATTAAACATTCAACAACTTCCCTATACAGGACTGTTTTCAGATGTCTTCTAAAGCTTGTATAGTTACTGATCTCCTTGGCTCAGGGGTCACATAACTCCATACCATCCAATGTTTCTCATATGAAAATAGGGGCATCCTAAGGAAAAGTAGACGCGGGTGGTGCTGTGGGTTAAACCACAGAACCTAGGACTTGCTGATCAGAAGGTCGGTGGTTTGAATCCCTGCGACAGGGTGAGGGGTCCCTTTACCTTTACCTTTAAGGAAAAGTGGGACGTTCTGGGACCAAATCAGGAATTAGGATGGCTTCTGTAAATCTGGGACTGTTCCTGGAAAACAGGGAGACTTGGAGAGAGAAAGCTCACTGGATTGACTCAAGTAGGCAGCTATCTCTGTGACTAACTGGATTACAGGCTTATTTGGAAGATAAAATGAGATAGCCCCATAATATGCTGTCATTTACTCTTTTAAGGGTGGGTGGATAAATACATATTGGGAGAGCTGTGTTTTGTAGTCTAAATAGACAGTTCCTTATGTTAACACAAAAAAAGTATTCTTTGTACTTGAAGGCAGGGTATGCCCATTTCATCCTTTCCCGTTCATTATTTTCATTTGCTGATCCTCTCTCCATTGCAAGGTAATTTAGTGAACACAATGCTGGTGCACGTTATTTGATTAGCCGGAACCATGCGCCCCAGGGCCAGGTATCGACAAAATACAAACAGAGCCTCCAAACATTTGTTTTGAATTTTTGTGAGGTTGAAGAAAAAAAGTGCACGTAACATTATAATGCAAGCGTACCTCTCTCTATATAAAGTATTATATAAAGTATATATAAAGCATCTAATCTACATGTCTACCTAGAAATGCGTACAGCGTCAAACAGTCAGAAGCCAAATTATACAAAATATCTATGTGCAATTTCACTTTAATGATTCGTTTACTTCTTAGCAGTAAACACAGTAAGTAATTGACTTGCACTCTCAGGCATTCATTGCTTTTCATTACCGTATCATCACTCCTTCAAGTACCAAACTCCAGTGGTGAGTGTTACCCAGATTGTAGCCAAAATAGGGCAACTGAGAAATCAGCAAGTTTGGGGTAACCCTGAGATTTGTAAGAAACACATTTAATAATACAACACATTTAATAATACAACAAAAACAAAAACATATATCCTCTCAAAACCTTATTTTCTTTAACCTTGTTTCCCGGACTCCCCCCCCACCCCCTCTTCATACATCCCTATTTTCCTAATTCACTCAGCAAATTTTTGTTTCTCCTTAACCCATAATAATATTTTTAATGGTTTCTCTTCAAAGTTGACCCCATTTCTCTCATCCCCAGCTCTTATAAACATTTAGATTCTTTCCTAAGGTCGGCTTAATTTCCCTTCCACCGATTCCCCATTTTTAAAATATAAACCCTTTTCACACAACCCAAAATTTGTCATCATTCTTACCCTTCTACCCCCCTCCCCCTCCCCAGGTTCTAGTCCCTTTTCAAACAAAAGTCAACCATGGTTTTTTTTTTTTTTAGCCCGGATTCCTCACGTCCGAGGCTTTTAAATCACTTTCAGCTCCTCTCCGTCGATTTTGTTGGAAATCTCTTGTGTCAGTCATCAAATCTCGGAACAACCCATCCTCCATCACTCCGGTTTTTCTTCCCACGTGGATACTTAAAAACAGATGCTGCCAAAAGTCAACCAGTCTTTCATAGTCAACAGGGAGGCCCCAATCATGTTTCTTGTGTCCTTCAAGTTCCTGTATTCCGAATGCTATAGGGGCCCCCTCCTTCCTCCTCGGCATCTTTTGCAGTATTATAATCCAAATAATCCAAGAATCTTTTGCCTTTCGTTCCGTCATTGTAGGCTTCTTGTTGATGTTTTCCGATTGATCTTTCTCATCTCCTTGCTCTCTTTCCTCGAATTCTTGAGATGTCATTTCTATTTCGGTTGCAGATTCCTTTCCTGTCACATCCTTCGTGCATTCAGCAGAGTTGCTTGTTCCTGGATCCAAGGTCATTAATTGTTTGCTCATATTCAAACTCTGCTCTTGCAGTATTCCCACAAGATAAGACATCCTGTTTATCTCTGCCTGCAGTCTTTCTTCTGCAGCCATTTCTTCTGCAGCCATTGTAGTAGCTTTAGAATCCCCCTAGAGGGATTCTGGTTACTTTGTAAACTTTCCAACAGTCCAAGCCTTTTTTTGTTTCTTTCTATCGAGTCTCCAACCACTTTGTTTCAATTTAACCTTTAATTCAGAGAGATATTAGTTTACCAATTTGCGATCTGTCCATTTAATAGCTCTTTTGACAGCTTGTTCTTCCTCACCAGACTCAAGCACGGAACTTTCCCTGGTCGGGGGGGGGGGGGACGATTTCACAAAGAATTTTCTCCTCACTCTCCAGCACAGCACTTCTTCTTTTATTAAATCGTGAAAGAAGTTTCTTTTAGGTGTATAACTAATCTTTCCCGCCTTAGTTTTTAAGTTCTTTGCTTTAAAATTGTCTGTAATCAGGGGGGGGGGGTGCGGACTCCCTTTTAGCACACCCTCCGGTCGTCTCAAATTCAAGGAAAAAATTTTTTAAATCCAAATTCCGTTTACTCACGGGTTAGTTCTTTCAGTCCAAATTTTCAGGGAGAAAGTCAGCGCTCTCCGGTCGTGGCTCGCGGCTTCGCTTCACCGAGGTGTCGATCGACTCTCAGCGCCACACTACCCTCCGTACCCTTTTTCAAGGGTCGGGGGGGTGCTTAAGGTGCCCACCGAGTCTTCCCGTCCGCAGGCTTCAGCGCCTGCGGTTTTTGAGGGTCCCCGCGTCGCCGGCGCGGCAAGACCCGTCCTCCGTGAAGCCGATTCCCTCCGCAGCTCGGAGGGAATCCGCCATTTCCAGATCGCGCTAACCCGGAAGTCTTGACTTGCACTCTCAGGCATTCATTGCTTTTCATTACCGTATCATCACTCCTTCAAGTACCAAACTCCAGTGGTGAGTGTTACCCGGATTGTAGCCAAAATAGGGCAACTGAGAAATCAGCAAGTTTGGGGTAACCCTGAGATTTGTAAGAAACACATTTATAATCTATGTGGGAGGGAAACTATGAGGGTTAACCTTTTGGCCTCAAAATAGCTCAAGAACAACTGTTTTATCATTCATTGTGCTTCTGAATAGTTCTCCATTCAAATGAATCCCAGGGTGGTTTACAAATTAATAAAACATACAAAAAATCAAAAACTTATCAATGAAGCAGCAGTTGAAAACAAGTGGACAAAATATAGCAGCAAATACAAATTAAATAAAACTTTCAAAACCAAAAAGCTACCATAGATACCCACATTTTATGTTGTGAACCGCCATGAGATCTATGAGTATAGGGCTGTATACAAATGATGATGATGATGATGATCATCATCATAAATAATACATTGAAGACACATTGTTTCCCCCAAAGATTCTGGGAACTATAGTGTTCCCCCCTTATAAGCTACAATTTCCAGCACCCTTTGCAAAATACCCAGGATTCTTTGGAGGAAGTCACATGCTTTCAACGTGATTTAAATGTGTGATGAGTATGCTGCTGTTCACTGGCAGTTTCTTCATTGGGCTTATCTTCCCCAAAGGACACATGGGTCTTTAAGCAAGTGAATACCTTATTTTTATTCAATTGTAAAGTTAACTTATTATAGTGCTGTTTTGTTTTCCTACTGTTTTATGTTCTTTGCTGCTGGTGGTTTTATTGTTGTTTTTTTCTGGTTTAGCTTTTCTATTTTATTGTGGTTCTTTATCTTAGCTTTTGCTTCTTTCTCTGTGTGTGTTTACAACAAAATTATGGCTATTAAGCTACAGCTTAACACTACTGGATAATGTCAGTTGCTGAGCAGCATGCAAATGTTACTGATTAAATAAAATCAGTAATGTCTGATAAGCAAGATGGAGTCTCTGACCACTGGTGGTCTGTTCAGGAGTTGATAGTCTTGAGAGCAGTCGCTGGAGTCCATGAAGAAATATAACTTGGTGGATTACATTTTTCCACTTAAGAAATGTATTAACACTCTTGGGTAAGTATTTTACAGCCTAACACTTGGCAGTAGCTGTGCCAGTGATGACTCACCGCTTTTCTCATATCCCATCTTTTTTTGGTGCAGAATAGAATTGTAGATTTGAAAGGGACTCTGAGGGTCACCTGGTCCAACCCCAGCAATTCAGTAATTTCAACCGAAGCACCCATGACAGATGGTGATCCAAGCTTTGTTTAAAACCTCCAGTGAAGGAGACTCTTCCACCTTCTGAGGGAATCCATTCCACAATCAAACAGTTCTGAAAGTTCTTCCTTATCATTTGTAAACCGCTGAGATGCCTATTTTAGCATTCAACAATAGATCTATAAATAAAATGGCAAAGATTGAAGAAATTATTGTTACTGGGGGGCTGGGGAAACTTTCTTCTGTAGAAATCCTATAGCAATGAATTGAAGTTTAGAAATGGATGATTGTATTCTTGACCTACTTCACTTTGGGATTGCATCTGTTGTAATGATTTGGCTCAATCCTCACAAAATATGAACTCTAGAAGCCTATGATTGCAAGGGCACTTAGTTCTGGTGTCATTCTGCAGTGCACTTCCTCACCCTCATCTCATGTTTATAACCAATGGCAGTAAGGAAATGCACAGTTTGATGATGTCATGTCACATGTGATGTTATACTAGATGGCACCAGGAAGAGAAAGAGACTCAGAGTTTTATCTCCCTTGCAATATTTAGTTCTACCTTCAGAGGTTCTGATATATCGTGTCCTCTCTTAAAGAGGGCACGTGTTGCGGTGAGACCTGGAAACCGAAACCCTGTGTTGTGGGTGGGTAAGATTGGTCAGCCACAACACCCTATTGGTAGGTCCCTCAATGCTGGGTTCAATCTGGCCAATGGGGCACAGTCCAAATGGATCGAGGGACCTTTATATACCCATGCAAGTGACCCAGAGCTTCCTCTTTCGGCGCGTGCATTCAGAACACCCGCCCACCTCTCCCAACTTTTAGAGCTTTTGCTCTTGACCTTGCTTTGCTATTGTGTGTCGTCTATCGTTGGGACAGGAGCACGGCAGGAATGTTCCCACTTGGCTGATTGGCTGTTGCCATTTGGGTTTTGCCTGCCGCGTAGCAAATCATCACAACTTGTAAGGTTGCGGATAGGCTCTGGTTCAGGTGATAGGGATGGGAGAACGCTCTCGCTATCCCTATGTGAAGGGTATTCCGTTAAAGGAATCCAGGGACTCACATGGTTTGGTTAATCCTTGAGAGGGGTTTGTGCCTGTGTCTGAGTCCAGGGGGACATCTGTTCCTGACTTTCCGCCTACCCAGGTGTTCACCCTTGGTTGACCTACGCTGGAACCCTGGGTCAGTGCTACCTGCATGGCAGGGAGCTAGTCAAACCAGAGCCTATGCAACCAGTCACTTTCTGTAATCAATAAAGTTGTGGCCTAAATTCTGCCAAAAACCAAACTAAAATTTGAGTCAAGTGTGAATTTATTTAGGGGGCAGGTTTCTGGGTCTGAACATGCAACTGGAATGATCTAAGCATCTCTTTATCTAGAAATCAAGCATGGGATTATTCCTATTGCATCTCTTACCCACACTCAAGCTCATTTAGACAGATACCCCATGAGCTGTACTTCAAAGATCGGAAGAATGGTATTATAGTAGATTAGTTAATGATCTACCGCAGAAATGCCAACTTGAATAAAATATTGGTGGGCCTAGGTAAGCCCCACCCTGCATAACTGATCACACAATGCAGTGTGTGCACACACCATTTGAATGGCAATGCCCATCAACTGGGGGGCGGGGGCCTGGCTTCCTCAAATACTTTATGGGGGGCAATAAAGCCCCTAGGAGTTGGCTTCTATGATGTACTGCCATCACTTAAAGTTCAGGTAGCTTGTATTGTGCCATAAGACAATAAAACTGAGGACTAGGCTATACAGCTGACAGTTTTAAGTGCAATATACAATGTGACATGAGATGGTGATGGTGAGCTTTATGGAAAATTCAATGTATTTTTTAAAATGCTCTTTTTTTAAAAAAAAAACCAAAACATTTTCAGAACTGTTTTTATATGTGTGTAGATTCCAACTCAGTGGGAGAGGAGTTTTCTTAACCAGGAACTCTGGAAAAGGCTGACTACTGGAAAGCAGGATGACTCTGGTCTTCTGCTTCAAGACTGATGTGCATACTCTGCTGGTCACACTGGTCGAAGTGTGGTGTAGTATCGACAACAAATGATAGGGCCAAGTCTAACATGTTATGGGCCAACTGACTTCTACAACTGCGTGAGAGTGTGTAGGAAATTGTCTGTTGTACAAGTGCCCTACCCCTTTTTGCTTCTGCCCCACCCACTCTGAAGTTTGCCCAGGAGGGAATGCAGCTCTTGGGCTACAAAAAGGTCCCTCGCCCCTTCATTAATAAGCACCATCAATATGCTCCATGCCACTGAGTTTCAGTGTTTTTTCTTGGCTTCCAAAAAAAGTGAAGGTGATTATAGCTCCACAGAGAACTTTCCTAGTTAACTTTAGTCCATACAGAATTTCATTTTCCTAAGTGAATATGGAAACCATATAGCAGTGGCCAAAGGTCAGCAAACTCCAGCTCTTTCGCAGTTTTATTCCATTAATACAAAGTAAAGTCTCCAGTTAATGAGAGCCATTTCGAGTGTGTGTGTATGTGTTTTTCCTTCTTAGAATGAGAGTTCGCCATGAGAGGAAAGGAAATTCCAGCAGCGAAGGTCCCTCCCATGCAGAACCTCTGCTAATTGTAATGTCCATTCTTATGCAAAACTCCACTTCCCTTGTGAGACCTATTTCTAGCAGGTCAGTGGAGACATTTACTCTGTGATAGCTTCTTAAAAATTGTACATTTATGCATGCAACAATGAGGCAGAAGGGCATTCAAGGCCATGGTGCATGTAAAGCTCCTTACTTTGTGGGACCAATAATTACAGTAAAGTACCTAATTTGCTTTGAAGGATGGGTCCATTAATGTAAAATGAAGGTACTTTACTAACAGAGCAGAAACACACAAAATTTCACCCAGAAAATTTGCTGTCAATGCGTATAGATGTACCAAATGAATATGTACCAAATAGGGACGTGGGTGGCGCTGTGGGTTAAACCACAGAGCCTAGGACTTGCTGATCAGAAGGTCAGCGGTTCAAATCCCCACAATGGGGTGAGCTCCTGTTGCTCAGTCCCTGCTCCTGCCAACCTAGCAGTTCGAAAGCACGTCAAAGTGCAAGTAGATAAATAGGTACTGCTCTGGCGGGAAGGTAAACGGCATTTCCGTGCGCTGCTCTGCTTCACCAGAAGCGGCTTAGTCATGCTGCCACGTGACCTGGAAGCTGTACGCCGGCTCCCTCAGCCAATAAAGCGAGATGAGCGCTGCCCCCCCAGAGTTGGTCACGACTCGACCTAATGGTCAGGGGTCCCCTTTACCTTACCTAATTTGCTTTGAAGGATGGGTCCATTAATGTAAAATGAAGGTACTTTACTAACAGAGCAGTAATACACAAAATTTCACCCAGAAAATTTGCTGTCAATGTGTATAGATGTACCAAATGAACGGATTTCAGCCATCCCACTTGGTGATGTAATGAGTGACATTTGGGGCTTGTTGATTTGGAATTGTTTTCCTCTCATAATGCTTCTGCTTTGGGTTTTGCTTGTATCTGCAGCTCTTCTCCTATGCTGGAGACATTTCCAGATAGTCAGAGTTCATGTAATCATGAGGAAAACAAAAGCGCAATTAATTTTATGTCTATTCTTTTGGAAAAGAAAGTGTGTGAGGTGGACTAAGATAATTGCAATTATGCCCCACTGAAATCAATGGGGCTTTGAGCATTCCACTGTATTCCAAGCAGGGACTTGGGGTATTCCACTGTACCTGGGTCTTGGAGCATTGCTGGCTATTCTCCTGCGGTTTGGAGTATCACTACAGACTGGTGATTTCATTGCTATTGTGTACAAAAATATTTGGATCAGAGCTTTGGCAGGCAACAAATGCTCATAAGACAAGTACATAAATACTGATTAATTAAAAGATGTAGCAACGCTTCTGCCTATTAAATCCCTTAGCACAGAGGTATAATTAGAAAGTGGGGATCAAGAAGAAAAATATTTTTGCATTAGTTCTCCTCCATATGCGAAATGTAATCTGTGCTGCAGTCCTCAAAAGGAATGGACAAATCCAGTTCATGCCGAGACCACATAACACCGGTCTTGAAAGACCCACATTGGCTCCCAGTACGTTTCTGAGCACAATTCAAAGTGATGGTGTTGACCTTTAAAGCCCTAAACGGCCTCGGCCCAGTATACGTGAAGGAGCGTCTCCACCCCCATTGTTCTGCCCGGACGCTGAGGTCCAGCTCCGAGGGCCTTCTGGCGATTCCCTCACTGCGAGAGGCCAAGTTACAGGGAACCAGGCAGAGGGCCTTCTCGGTAGTGGCGCCTGCCCTGTGGAACGCCCTCCCATCAGATGTCAAAGCGATAAATAACTACTTGACATTCAGAAGACATCTTAAGGCAGCCCTGTTCAGGGAAGTTTTTAATCTGTGATATTTTAGTGTATTTTTTGTTTCTATGGAAGCCGCCCAGAGTGGCTGGGGAAACCCAGCCAGATGGGCGGGGTACAAATAATAAATTATTATTATTATTATATTATTATTATTATTATTATTATTATTATTATTATTATTATTATTATTATTATTTATTATGCCGCTTTCACTTGTATTCATTCAGAAGTCCTGTTTCCACATTAATCTGTACAAGATGAATTCATTTAGGTGCGCAGTTAAGCATAGGCTTCAAAATACATTGGTACCTCAGGTTACATACGCTTCAGGTTACAGACTCCGTTAACCCAGAAATAGTACCTCGGGTTAAGAACTTTGCTTCAGGATGAGAACAGAAATCGTGCTCCAGCGGTGCGGCAGCAGCAGGAGGCCCCATTAGCTAAAGTGGTGCTTCAGGTTAAGAACAGTTTCATGTTGAGAACGGACCTCCGGAACGAATTAAGTACTAAACCCGAGGTACCACTGTAAGCATTTCTAACATTTTCGTCTTCTGATAATACAGTACACAGTTTTAAACTCATTTTGATACATTTTTTTAAACCCAAGAAAAAGATGTTTCCCAACTTTCAGGAGATGCAAAAGCTGGTAGGTATAACTAACCTGCATTTTACTCTGGGTGGCTTGGATCAGGTCAGTTCATACCAAAACTCACAAAGGGAAGAATTCATAGTCCTCAAAAATTGAATCATCAATGAAGATGTGTGAACATGTCCTGCTTACCTGAACATTGGTGCAATATACCAATAAATGACTAGTTTGGAACAAAAAGGAATGCATTTCATGTTAAGTTGATAGACATATAATTACAACAGAGTTGCTGAACAACAAAATGCACAGGTTTATTCTGTGAGCTCAAAAGCAGAAGTAAGTGCAATGTCCTATCTCAAATGTGCCAGGAACATCTATCCACTTAATTTCCTTTAGTTATATACCACAGCTCCATGGATCTTTCACTGTATCTGCAGTTTTGCTGCCTATTATTACCTCTGTCATTCTCTAGGCGGAAAGAGAAATTCTCTTGTCTTGTCATTCTCGTCGCTTTGAGCAAGCAGAAAAATAATGAAGTACAGAATCAGGACTGTCTGGCAGAATGTAAGGTGAAGATATTTTACTTTTGCTGTCCAAAATTTAATTAAAAATAAAATGAGTTTATAAATCAATTTATGAAAGCAAAAATCTCTCATTTAGATAATGTAGCTTTATGTCACACCTGTTTTGCTTTTTGCTATAATTCATCACACCCTCCAGTCTCATTTTGGTTTCAGGTTCTTAGCTGGCATACCAAACAGCACTGAGTATAATTTTTTTCTCATTACCGTTAACTAAACTGTATTAACTCTCATATTGAGCTAGTAAATCTTTCCAGCCCCTTATTTATTGGTTGAATTTATACCTTACCCTTCCTCCTAAAGGAGGCCTTAGGCTCTATCAGAAAAATTGTGTTGCACGTGGCTATATTTATGCCCAATCTGCTAGCAAGCAAGCCTCACTGATGTAAATACCGAAACAGCAAACTTCACCACGACTTCTTTTCAACGGGTGTTTGCATGGGAGATTTCCTAGTGGATTGTTCCCAAAGTAGATATCAGATGCAAAAGAAATGCCTTTTATTCCACTCCTACCCCACAAAGAAACAAATGCCTTCCTCCATCTCCCTGTTCACCTAAAAGAAATGACAGCATTTTTAAACAAAAGTAGTCATGAAAAATAAATAAAACATTAAAATACACACAACCAAATGGAACCATTTCCACACAGATCACAAGAAAATCTAAAATAAAGATACAGGAAACAACGCCAACAGCCCCCTCCCCCACAACAACAAAACCCCCAAACAACACCCCAGACCAGACCTCTATCCTGTGGCAAATGAACCTCCTGTGAGGTTTACTGATGCTAGTGAAACTCAATAATAAATTTGCCCAGACATAGAATCCAGCACATCCGCAAGCCCTGCCTTGGAATCAATGGAATTGTAACCTTTTAATAACCGAAACTGAGATTCAGTAATTTCTCTTTTTTGCGCCTGCACTGTTTCAATGGTTGACATGACGAAGGATCTACAGTGGTACCTCAGGTTACATACGCTTCAGGTTACATATGCTTCAGGTTGCAGACTCTGCTAACCCAGAAATAGTACCTCGGGTTAAGAACTTTGCTTCAGGATGAGACCAGATACCGTGCTCCTGCGGCAGCAGGAGGCCCCATAAGCTAAAGTGGTGCTTCAGGTTAAGAACAGTTTCAGGATAAGAACAGACCTCCTGAATGAATTAAGTACTTACCCTGAGGTACAACTGTAAACCCTACTATCTTTGGGCATGCCCAGCTTTTTAAAAATGGCATTTCTATCCCAGCTTTTTCTCCAGTGAGTTCAAGATGGTGGTCATGGTTCTCCTCCACATTTAATCCCCACAATATTGCTGTGAGGCAGGTTAGGCAGAGGGGGTGTACCTGGCCCAGGGTCACCCAGTGAGCTTTATGGTCGGGTGGGGATTTGAACCCTGGTTGCCCAGGCCATAGTCCGACGCTCTAGCCACAACACCCCACTGGCACTCTGTTGCTTACTGCAATTCCTTAAGCCCTATTCAGGCATGAGCAGTGGAGGGGAGAGGTGCATGACAACTCTATCCCCATACCTGTAAGTGTCCAAGAGTTAAAAGGTGACTGTCTGAAGAAGGTGGTTTTCTGTACTTATGGAACCTCCCCGTGCAATTTAAAACCTTTGGAAATCAATAGCTTACATCACATGAGAGTCTACACATGCAGTTGCTCCAATTCATAGCAGATGATGGGAATGCAGGGGGCACAAAGATCAATAGGAAAATAATACAGTCGTACCTTGGTTTTCGAACAGCTTAGTTCTCAAATGTTTTGGCTCCCGAAGGCCGCAAGCCTGGAAGTGAGTGTTCCGGTTTGCGAACTATTTTTGGAAGCCGAACGTCTGACGGGGCTTCCACGGCTTCCAGTTGGCTGCAGGAGTTTCCTGCAGCCAATCAGAAGCCACGCTTTGGTTTCCGAACATTTTGGAAGTCAAATGGACTTCCGGACCAGATTCTGTTCAATTTCTGAAGTGCGACTGTATAGTTTAGTTACAGTTATGAGAAAATGGTGCCTCTTGAAATGGCAGCTAAGAACCTGAAACTAAAACGAGGGCTAGGACGATTGTGTTTCAGTTCTTATATTGGAAATGAAACACTTGGTGGCATTTCTACCCCTTTGCAGCAATAGCAAATGCTGAGCATTCACTTTCAAAGATGTAAATTTATATTTTAAAAAAACTACCTCAGGAGTGCCCCAACAGTTACACTGAGGATTGGGAATATGCCCTATTTAAGATGAAAGAACCAGAAATAAATAACTGTTGGGCTTCTTTAATAAAAGAACATGCAAAATAAGTTTGGGATAGATGTGATATGAACTTTTTAATGACACACAGTGTGCCACTTCAATACAGTAGCTTTTTTGATAATTAAGCATGAAATATTGAACCCACCTATCAGCACGTTTATCCTGTAAAAAGCACTCTTATTGAACATATATTTAAGGCAGTATGTGCACACAAACTGTCGCCACCCTCCATTTATTTTCCTTTGACAGGGTTCGCACTCCTTCTCAAAAAAAGGAAACGCTGGCCGCAATTTAGCACAGAAATGTACTTAAGCCTATTGAAATCAATGGGGACATGAGTGCTTACATTTGTGTTGGATTATGGCCATTTGTCTCCATCCATTCATTCCGCCCAGCTTTAAAGAATGCCATTCATCAACTGTTATTTGCCGAATTGTTTGGATGAACTTAATGCCATGTGCAGCAATTAAAGATGCTATTTAAGAGCAGGCCAGGCATCCAAGGTCCCTGGGTGCTCATCTAAGCAGCCAGTGAAGAGAAACAGAAAATAAAAAGGCTGTGTTTCCTCCCCACCCCCAGCCCCAATCCTTCCTTTTCTCACTGGAACTGCTCCTACAGGATGCATCTCAGAGCAGAATAAAACAGGCAGCAGCAGCCCTGCCCTGAGAGCCATTGCAATATTCTGATGGGTCGCATTCTTTACCCAGCTCTTGTTGGTCCACCTTTGGGAATGCACTGGTGAATATCAGGCCCACCAAGTGTCCCTATTTTCCAGGGACAGTCCCAGATTTGATTGATTTGATTTTTGATCCCAGAATGTCCTGCTTTTTCTTAGGATGTCCCTATTTTCATCGGGGAAATGTTGGAAGGCATGATAGGACGTCCCTATTTTCAGCAGCAAGCCATTATTTTTTTTTAGGAAACATGCAGAGTGGTTATTCCTTTATTGCAAATGGACCCTAATGCTGTTTACTCAGAAGTAAGTCCCACAGTATTCAATGGAGCTTAGTCCCAGGTAACTGGATAAAGACTACAGCCTTACAATGCAATCCTAAGCATTTTAATTCAGAACTAAGTCCCACTGAGTTCAAGAGGATTTACTCTCTGGCGTGTTCCTGATCTCACAGTTTCTGTTGTTGTTGTTGTTATTCTAAAGCAGCAATGCTGCAGCAAGCAAAGGCTCTAGCAGCTCAGACTGCTGCTTGTGGCTGGAAAGCCAAACAGGAAGTTTGTGACTGTTGCCATGGGAACAAAGGGGCAGTCCATTCTGTACTGAGCACCGGATGTTAGCTCAGTGGGTTTGTCATATGACCTGTACTGGAAGTACATGGGCGGAGTTTATTCTAACTGCTGATGAGTGCAGACATGTTTTCTCTGTACTGAAGTAAAAGACAGGAATAAAAGATGTAAATAGATTTCTGTCTGCTTCTTTCCCCTCCCTGGGGACACCAAAGGGGAGAGAGGAAGAACGGAGTGTTTTTCTCACAGTCTGAGAAGAATCGCTGAGACCTCGGCTGCTTATCAGCAGAGTGGCGCAGCCGGGAGGTCACAAGGAATATCTGCCGGTGCCTGGAAGACCGGCACATCCCTCTGACCGGGCAGAATTCTAACAGTTGTATCCCGCCTTTCTCCCTGACAGGCACTCAAGGCAGCTTACAGCTAAAATATTGTTTCATTCCATTTATCTGTTGAATGTGTTGTACACAATCCCTTCCCTCACACATTTTTTTCTTTATAACAATCCTGTGTGGTTGGTGAGACAGAGAGGTTGTAATTGGCTCAAGGTGATAGGTGTATATGTGTATATTCAGTGCTATTTTTCTGGAAAAAGAGGTGCCAGAACTCTCCCTGAACACCTTCCCTTGTTCTCTTAGAATGGCAGTGGAACCCCCTGAGAGGTGCTGGAACTGAGTTCCAGCTGAAAAACCCCCTGTGTCTGTGACATCTACGTGTGGGGGAGATCGAACACAGGAGAAACTTCCTGATGTAGAATAGGATGTCCCTATTTTCATCTGAGAAATGTTGGAGGGTATGAAATATGCAGCTTCATGCTTCCTCAGTTCACCCATGTGGATTGTTGTGCCCCAGAGCTATCTAGGACACCATGGGCTCCGGCGTTTTATTCCACTGTCACTTTTTAAAGGGAATAAATGTTGTGCGCTCTTTTCTGAGCAAGATTTATACCCCAGTTGATAAGTTGTTTGCCAGGTTTCAGCCTGGCAGTTTGAAATGGTTTGGAAGATAATAAATGTTGCACATCTGACTTTTAAATTGAAGTCTCAACTCAAGCTTAAAGTAGCTCAGCTGTCGGCATGACAGTATAAACACAAATATTGTCCAGCTTAGATGTGTTTCTCTCTCCACCCCCTCTCCTGCCGGCCACCTGCACCTACCCACCCCCACTTTCCCCTTCTGGAAATATGCAGGTGTGAGTAATTAATTAAAACACCTTGCGTTTTAGTAGATCAGCGTATGCAACAGATTTTTGTGTTTGGCCCACCGGTCTCCAGATTTAGCAAATAGTTCAAAGTAGAAAACAAGGATGGATGACGAAGCCAGTTTCTTCAACCAATGGCTGTCTCTTGTGTTATATTTTAAACTCAGGTGTTTGTTTCTATAAGTCACTCCAATGTCCAAATGCACACAAATATTTGAAGTGCCTAGCTCCAGGATGGCTCTCTGATCTATAAGGCCACTGCTGGAGGTTCTGAATGGCTTCCAGAATAATAGAATCATAGACCTGTAGAGTTGGAAGGGATCCCGAGGGTCATCTAGTCCCCCTGTGATTCAGGAATCCCAACTGGAGTGCTCCATGTTAGCAAAATATGATCTTTCGCTTTGTGTGCGTCTCCTCAGCACAATTCAGATTTGACTTTGAGAGAAGCAGAGTCAAATTAGAGAAAATTATCGTATGTATTCTAGTTACAGAAAGAGGAAGTAATAAAACATCTTGAAGTGAGGCAAAATAAAACCTAGAAATATGGGGAAAGTAGGTTCTGTATACTCTCAACATCACTAGCTGTGGGAAGCTTCATTGGTTTCAGGTAGGAGAAAATGGAACTTCTGCAACTGAAACCAATGCAACTCAAACATTCACAAAGATTCTGGATGTGTCTCCATACTAGATATAGCAGTTACCATATTGGGAAGCAGCTTGGCTTGGCTTGGCTTGGCTTGCTTTTATGAGTATACTTCAATGATTTGTTCTTTAAATGCCTCCTCTGAAGGCACATGTTGTTTTCTTGTGGCTGAATTATTGGAGGGCAAGATGGAGAACAGATGGTCTTTGGGCCCATCCCAATGTATTTTGCTGCCTGAAAATAGATGTCAGCCACATCTATTGGTCCACCCATTTCTGCCTCTCTCTCTGCCCATTTTTGCCTCTTGCCCTGCCCATAAATGACATGTGACCCTAGAGGGAATGTAGCCCATGAGGGAATGTGACACATCTCCCCCCCCCCCAGGCTAGAAAAAGGGCTTCATCAACCCTGCATTTTGTGGGATTCTCAAAACTGAGCCGCTGTGGCCTAATGGAAACATTGAACATTGCTTTTTCAGCTAATTTAGTTCATTACTTTTTGGGTGACTTTAGGATGTGGGGCAGATTACTAATTGATGACAAATTAAGAGGAGGCAAATGTTCAAGATAAATAAGGAGGGACAGAAATGAAGCAGCACAGAAAGTTTATTCATGTCTCCCTTTCATCTGACTTAGCTTTGATCTCAGGAAGGGAGAATATTTGTTAATTCAAACTTTAGCCTTTTCGACGACGTCAGCAATTGATTGCAATGCACGATTTTTCATGCTGTGATTACATGGTCAATAATACTACTCAAATTATACACCTCCAGCGTTTCTCCCTTCAGATCTGGTGGGTCCAAACATTACTGAAAGGGAAGCAAGAAACAGAGCTGGGTAGAGATTGCGATAGTTTTATGCTAGCTGCTGTTCTCTTAAGCATATGTTCAGTGAATTTAGTTTATTTTATTTAAGACAAATGTTGGCTCTGTATCAGTGTTTCCTTGCCAAAAACAATCAAAAGCTGGCTTTCCTTCAATGACAGGTAATGGGGTTAAAAAGCATGTCATAAATTTTCCTGTACTTCTGACAGCAGTGGCTAGAGCAGTCTCCCCCAGCCTGTCACCAGAGAGGTTTTTTTGGACTATAACTCCCACCAGCACCCAGTCAGCATGGCTAATGGTCAGGC
The DNA here is from genome assembly GCF_964234715.1 of Podarcis melisellensis. Lineage (NCBI taxonomy): Eukaryota > Metazoa > Chordata > Lepidosauria > Squamata > Lacertidae > Podarcis > Podarcis melisellensis. Next base: position 38,488,964 of record NC_138543.1, read on the forward strand.
CTGATGGGAGTTGTAGTTCAAAACATATGGAGGATGTCAAGTTGAGGAAGGCTGTGTTAGAGTGTTGGGGCTGAGGCAGGAAGACCAAGCATCGAATTTCCCTTCAACCATGAGACTCGTGGGGTGGAGATTATGTAAAACAGCATGGGCTTGTGAAACCCATCAAAGGGGCTTAGCTTTCTTGGACTGAGGCTTATGGAAGTAGCTTTCAAACTGTTTGGGAGAGCCCTGGATTTTCCTGAATGCTTATCAGAAAAGTAGAAAACTGCCTTATGCCTTTAGTCCATCTAGATCAGTACTGTAGTGTCTATACAGACTGGCAGAATCTCTCCCTAGCTCCCTTTGGAGTGGTCAAGGACTGAACCTGAGGAACCTCAGTTGCTCACTGCTGATCTTTCACTCTAAAGTGAAACTCAGAGCAGCGGTGAGGCTCAGTAGGAGTGCACTGCAGGGAGTTGAAGTAGATGACCCTTGGAATCCCTTCCAACTCCACAATTCTATGATTCTATGAACTTCCAGGGTGGATTGTGTGTGCTCTAAAACACTCCCCAGACTCCTCTGCACTACCTCCATGATTGCCACCAGCCGCAACATCAGCATGTAGCATTCTCAGACAGCTGCTGGGGTCCAAGCAACCCAGCAGTCATTGACGTGGGACATGTTCCTTGAAGGACAGATTCTTAGAAACCAACCCCCTGTGTAAACAAATGGCTGTGTTGACTAAGCAGATATGGAAGCATGCTATTGTGCAGCTTAACAGGCACAGACAATCTGTGTCCCTCCAGACATTGTTGGACGATAACAGCCCTCGATTCTGACTGTTGCCTGAAACTCTGGAGAGCCACTGCTGGGCACTGTGGATAATACTGAGTTAGATTGACCAGTGGTGGGAGTTGGAGACCAATGACACCCGATGAGCCACAGGTTCCCTATCCTATGATTACTTCATATGTCTATATAATATGCATTGTAACTTTTTAGGTTTCATTTATTTTTTTTGCAGAGGGTAAATTGGAAAACTCACCGGGAGTGATTGTCAAGGAGATGAGAAATTGTGTTCAACCATCCCTCCACACACAATATATTGACAGTGAATTTGCCAGCCAATTCCCTTGAGCAGCCCAAGGGCAATCTCAGGCGGATATGGAATGGGCACCCTACTTGAACTAGCATGCACTATAAAGAAAAGAAGCTTAAGCCCATCAAGAAGCAAAGCAGATGCTGGAGACAGGTTGCCTGCCAAAAAGGCAGCAAGTGCAATGACAGCCATTAAAGCTCCATCTGGCACCACACTGTTCTCAGCATGTGTTTTGCTGAGAATAGCCCCTTCAACATGTTTTGTGCAAATAGATAAATGTTACTATAGAAATTGATACTGATACGGAGCACAGAGAAAGCCTTATGGCTGATCAGTTTGGGCCCGATTTCCCCACTGCCACGGTCCTTCAGGTCATATTGGAGTACTAGAATTCCTCCATGCATGGTTCTGTTGTTTGCATGGGTATGTGTTAGTTTGTACATAAGTTTATGATGACTCAATTAAAAAAACACACACAGAATCCCTCCTCCCAGCTCGAATCCCATTGCCTCTGATATAAGCAAACTACTTCCAAGGGGACTCAAATTAAACATACCCACCACCAGGGTGTGAGTCTCTAAACCCCCTTTTCTCCCTCCCCCAAATCTCCTTCCCACAGTAGTTTTGCATGCAGAAGTTCAGGGGCATAGTTTGGGGGGGTGTAGGCGGCCGTGGCCCCAGGCACACAATTTTGAGGGGGCACATAGCTGTCCTTCCCTGCCTGCCACCAGGGGTCTCAAGCTGGCAATGTCTCCTGTCTGAAACTTTAGAGAACTGCTGCTTAAAGAGATTTCCCAGACAGGGTCGTCTTTAGCATATGTGCTGCCGGGGTGCAAAGATCTGCCTAGCACCCCCAAATTAACTTTTATTATGCGTATGTCACTATTATCATTTGATAAATAGCACTCACGCCTGCGTGGCTCCAAAAGGAGGTTTTTTTTGTTTAAAACCAGCTTTTCTAAAGAAGACAAAGAACACATTGGGAGTTGGTGTAAAGACTCCACACATGCGCTTACAGTCATAGGGAGCTGTCTGAAAGAGGAGGTGGGCAGGCATTGTGCGCATGCGTGGGAGAGCCATCGTGGGCAGCCTTTCATTATGGGAACAACCTTATTTCTCGAGGAGCTGGGAGGGCCCTTGCGACAGCACATATACAAGTTCTTCTTGGGAAGGTTCCGGAGCCTGTGTGCGCTCCTGTTGCTAGATAAGCACGTTCTCTTTCTGTCTGTCTCTCCCTCTTTCCTGTCACTCCCCCTCCTCCCGGCTTTGGTGAACAAGGCTTTCTAAACGTATTTGAACCGTAAGTGATGAAATTAAATTAAAACACAATTTGCAATGTTTCGCTCGGGGTCAGCGGCACCTTTGACACGACTGATCTTGCGCTGCCTGCCTGCTGCATAGCAGCTCAATACAATATGCTTAGGCGGTTTCAGCGGTGGGTGCCTGGCGCCCCCCCCCCCAATTTGGCGCTAGGTGCCCCATACCCCTTGCACCCCTGGGTAAAGATGGACCTGTTTCCAGATATCTGTTACGTTTCCCTTGTAAAGAGGAAACACGAAAATGGCCAACCCAAATGATCAAAGGGATGGAGCAACTCCTCTCTGAAGAAAGGTTTTGCCACTTGGGACTTTTTAGTTTAGAGATGAAGTGAGTAAGAGGGGACATGATAGAAGTCTATGAAATCGTGCAAGGCAAGGAGAAAGTGGACAGAGAATGAAACAGAACGTTGGGAGATTCAGGACAGATCAAAGAGAGCACATATCAGTATGAAGTGCTACAGCCTAGAGAAAGATTTATCACTTTGGTGAGAACTAGGCCTAAACTGCACCCTCTTGGTTGCTAGGCAACTTTAGGGGTCAGTAGCATGGCACAGATGCCTCTTGCCAGACAACTCGTAATTCCAATCTAGGGCAGATGAGGGGACTAGATCCGTGGCCATTGGTATCCAGACACACTACAAACCTGCAGCTTTGCTGATTATTTTTCTCAGTTTAATTCTCTTAGGGGAAGACCACATGGTGTGGAGGCTAAAATGGATGTCTGATTTCCACCTTCTTTTTCCCCTTTCTTGATGGGAAGGAGCAGATAAATGGCATTTATAAATGAGTCAGGGAAGCTACTGCCACAAAGAAGGATGCAGTTTTGAATAAAATTTGCACATGCATAATGTACATTTATAGGTGTCCATTTAGAAATAACAGCTGTGATTTAAATAGGAATAAATGCATTCCATCTTACCATAGTGGGGTGGACCAGGTGACCTCTGTTCGAAACTCCCATTGTTCTAGGAGCATTTTGCGACAGGGAATTTCATTAGCGTGAGCAGTTTCTGAGTTCTGGGTGCAGTACTGAGCCTAAGATTTCAGATTAAAACAGCTTTGTATTCTTGTTATTAAAAAGCGCTCCTAGACATTCCGCTGTTGCGTCCATAACTTAGGTTTAAGGTGCCATTTAGCTCCTAGCTTTCATATCTCAGTTTCTAACACTGTTCTGTGCATCCTACTCAGGCTGCTGTCTGGGTGCTGTTGATAAGGAACCTCTCAGGCCCCTACTGTCCTCCCTTTGTCTGTAAACCAAGCTTGGACTGCACACCCCTCCAATCAGAGGATTCCTTTAAACAGAGTACTGTCTCTGACAGCCTTTCAAATCAATGACAGACCTCTGTAACATGGGGCACACAACCGCCTTAAAGTGAGCACGACCTGCATCACATGTAAAGTTATTATTTTATGTACTGTATTCATTTCCTTAAAAAAAATTATATACTGCCTTATATCAATTATTTCAAGGCAGCTTTCCAGCACTGAAACAATAAATACACACAAAACATATGAAATTGTTGTAAGAATTCAAAATAAACCTGATGACAAAATTGGCATTTAAAACGAGGCTATTGTAGTCTTCATAGTACATTAGTGATAAATAATTCTTGAACTACATGTTCTTTCAAGAGCGGGCATGTTTTAATTTAATTTATTTTGATGTGATTGGGTTTATAGTACTTAAGTAGTTGTTAACTTCAGATTATAATTTTCAATTACTGAGTATTCAAATTAATATGAGAGAAGTGCCCGCAGGCCTTCTGTTTCTCAGTTGTTCCAGGGTTTACTATTTCCTCAAGTACAGAATAATAATTCGCAAGTAATTATATGATTCCAGTTCCATTGTCTCATTAGATAAAAAATAAGCTATGCTTCTGCCCCTGAAATAATATCAGTCTTTAGTTGAGGCACAGGTACAAGGAAGTCAGACCGCTGCCACAACCAGCTTGACATGGTTCACTAAGCCAGAGGTGGGGAACCTCAGGCCTGGGGGCAGAATGTGACCCTCCCTCAGGACTCTCCTGAAGCCTCATCCTTCACTTGCCCTGTTCCACATCCTCTCAAGTGCTTTTGGCTGGATAAAATGTGTTCTTCAACTGTCATACAGGGCCGTCTTTACTCAGGGGTGCAAGGGGGGTGGGGCATCCAGGTGGGGGGTGGCAGACACCCACTGCTGAAGCTGCCTTAGCTCTTAACTATCTACCTGTTATGAAATAATAAATACTTTCGATGAAGCTAGAAAAACAAAATACATATATATCTAGGTACAGTAGTACCTCGGGTTAAGTACTTAATTCGTTCTGGAGGTCCATTCTTAACCCGAAACTGTTCTTAACCTGAAGCACCACTTTAGCTAATGGGGCCTCTCACTGCCACTGCGCCGCCGGAGCACGATTTCTGTTCTCATCCTGAAGCAAAGTTCTTAACCCGAGGTACTATTTCTGGGTTAGCAGAGTCTGTAACCTGAAGCGTATGTAACCTGAGGTACCACTGTATTACCAAAATGTGTACCTACTGTTCACTAAAGGACGTTCGAATTTGTGCACTCATTTACCAAAGACGCACCACGCCAGCATATATATGTCATTCAGAATGGTGGTGCTTGTCAGACTCAACAACGGCACTTGTCATTCACAACTGTGCTGTGCACGCGAAATTAACTCTTACATCAAAATATTATGTGACGTATTGTATTGAGCTGCTATGCGGCAGCGGGGTTAGCGGTGCCTTTGACACGACTGATGTTTCTCCTAAGTAGGTGCCTAAACAATACTTATAAGTTTAAGTGGTGGTGGTGTATAAGTTTATTGTATAAGTGTATTGTAAATAAATGAGCAATTCCTCCCTTCTTTCGTAAACAAGAGATAAGGCGTAAGCGTGGTGTTTGACATAAGCATAATAAAAGTTAACTTGGGGGCTAAACAAAATTTGGGGCGCTTGGCAGATCTTTGCACCCCAGCAGCGCATATACTAAAGACAGCACTGCTGTCATAATAACTCTGGATTGCCAGGACAGAGAATGAAGAGATGTGCATGTAGAAACTGTTAGCAAAACCACTTAGATAACACAGATGAAGTCAATAGATTGTTTTGGTTGCCCTTTTCTGATTTTTTTCCAACTCTACACCATCCATTTTGAGGTGAGGTAACCAGAAATATACGTGATAAGCCAATGTGACATGCCATAGATTTGTATAACAGCATTATGATCTTGGCAGTTTTATTTTCAATTCCTTTCCTAATGATCCTTAGCATGGAATTTGCCTTTTCACAGCTGCCACATACAGCATCAACATAATCATTGAGCTATCAACTATGACCCCAATCCAACCCAAATCTTTAGTATGGTCACAGAATAGCATAGTACGACCCCAAGGTTTTGTTCCTGCCTGTAGCCACCAGTTCAGACCCCATAGGCATACATGTGAAATTCAGGGTTTCCCACATGCATCTGGTTGGTCACTGTGGGAATAGGATGCCAGATTAGATGGGCTATTGGCCTGATCCAACAGGCTCTTCTTATGGGCAGCAAGGGACATCTATTGCCTTCTTGTAGGCTTCCTGGAAGAATCTATCGAGAATCAGGATTCTGGACGAGATGGATCTCTGCTCTCATCCAGCAGGACTTTTCTTATGTTCTTGCTGTAAATTGTGCTGGCTTGAAATCCTTGTTTCTACATGACATGCTCCAAAAAGGTATAAACAAAAAGCCTACACACTGAATGTGCTTATTGCTCTGGTTGGCAGAGCTCCTTATATGCTTATCTCCCTTGCTCCCTCACTCTCCATCCAGTTCAATATTGTTGAAACGAATACGGCTTAGTTATAATTTTCTTGTCTCCATTGTATAATGTTTAACTGTACATATTCCCAAGAAGAGCCCTAACAACTTTCATAATGAGAAAGAATAACTCAGAAAATACAGAAGATTCCTACAAAGTAGGATCAATTGCAAACTGAAAATGTGCAGCATGCACTATTCATGCTGTATTTAAAGGAAAGGAGAGGGAAATCTAGGAGGAAATGAAAGCACATTCATCTATCTCCACTTACGGCTCAATTGTCCTTGTATAACAGATGCAAGCATAAAATATATTCCTAATACACAAACAGATGAACATTTTGAAAGACACCATAAGCAGGGTTATGCGTATCCCACACACAAGTAAAGGAAATATGCAGAATTTTGTACTGTGTGCAAAATTCAGCAGCTGGGGAGGGGAGCACATTTAATTTACTGGTAAATTACTCCACCTGTTCTTAGGCCTGAAGGCTATGAAAAAGATAAACTTAAAACTGTGTGTCCAATGTGTTTTTCTCCATGTTGGCTATGGTCCAAAACATCTGGAGGGTACCAGGTTTTGGGGAAAACGGTCTAATGAAAGTCACACTCCCAGGTTGCTTGAAGGATCCACAGGAGCAATTCACACCAGGGTGTGAGTGGGAAATGGGCAACTCTCTTGAATGGTATTTCAGTACTTGGGCTGGGAGGATGACACTGGCCAGCAATCAGATTGCCTGGAGTCCTGCAAGGTTACCAATACAATTTTGGCCATTTTAAATTCCCCTTAGAGTGTATGGGTGGGCATGCCATGGATCTTCCAGCCACCACAAAGCTTAGTTTGGGCCTCCTGTGTGGAGGCAGGGAAAACCCCTGATCACCCTTGGGTACAAGGCCAGTAACTTGTGAGGAGGACGATGGTCATCAGTACCATCAGTCAACAGTACCATTGCCTGGGCAGGCCTTGCCCCAGCATCCAATCAGCAGAGCCAGGAGGCTCTTGGTGGCAGGTAGCAGACCACTCTTGGTCCACTCCTGGACCATAAATAGAGGGTCCACATTGGGCTGACTTCCCTGCCCACCCTCCCTATTTTAGGCTGCAGTTCTCATTGTTGAGGACAGAAGCTAGCTGCTTAATGATAAGTCTGGGGAGAAATTTTTATGCAGACATATGATTGAGCCTCCCCGGTAGCAACATTGTTTGTTGGCGTTACCTGTGCTGGAACCTGTCACAATTTGTCAGTAGAGGCATTGGACAAATCCACAGTTGGGGTAGCTAGAGGAGGACACTTCACTTCCCAGTGGGAGATCCCTTTGAAGGGATCAGTAATGCTGTACTGTTTTTAGTAATGCTGTACTGTTTTTAACACTGATTGGGAGCCGCCCAGAGTGGCTGGGGAAACTCAGCCAGATGGGCGGGGTATAAATAATTAATTATTATTATTATTATTATTATCATCTTGGGTGTTACCTTAAAGTCTTAGCTTGAGATGGCTGTTGTGGCTGTTACGCTCTCAGGTTGCTCGAAGGGTCCTCTCTGGGGCACTTTGTAGCATGCTAGGCCCAAGAGTCAGGCAGTTCTCTTGAACGTCATCCCAGCACTTCAGTGAGGATGGTGGCATCAGTCAGCACTCAGGTTGCTTGATGATTGGACAGTTGTCTTATGCTTTGCCAAATTCTGGGAGTCATAACCAATAAATTTGTGGTCATTTAAAAACCACCTCAGACTATGAAGTCATTACTGTTACCTCACACCCTGTCCCCTCCTGCATGTGGGCGCACAATGAACAATGTTCAGTCATGTAAGAATATGTTCTTAAAGCTGTATATTTTGTTTTAAAAGATCTCTGGTTTGTGCTGCAGCCTCTGTAGGGAGGGAGGTTTGGCCATCCATGACTTGTATTTGTTCAAATTATCCGTATTTCAGGCATCTTGGAAACACAACAGAACATATGCCTCAAATGACTGAAAAAGCACTGAGGCATCTTAGTATTAAACTATATGTTTTCAATATTATTGATTAATAACAAGAGACCACTGCTACAAATCAGAAACACCGCAGATACTGAATACATGCCTCACAGAAGATTTGCTGCTAATTTGTTTACTGTAGTCAAGTGATAGAATAAATGGCCATGCAGGGATCTGCAACTATTATTACAAGCTTAATTGAATGCTTTGTGTGGTTCTTCACAAATTATTTGACAGTCCCAGCCACACAAATGAATGTTGCTCAAGAGGTCAGTTGACCTTTTCCTTTTCACTGTTGTAGTTAATCACACTCCAAGAAAACACATAATTTACTGAACAGAAAGAAGCCAGGCTTCAGCGGGATAAATCATGGGTAATGTTTTGGTCGGTAAATAGTCTGTGATGAGGTTGGTCAGTTATTTTCAGTCAAAACAATCATTAGAAAAAACTGTATCAGACTCTTAGAAAACCACCAGTTTGGATTTCTATGTCCAAGACAGTGAAACACAGTTTAAAGTATTTTAACATGGCAGTGAGGAGAAAACGCAAAAGTCAATTCATTCATTCAATCAGCTTTTGCGTGATGTAGACAGCTTAGTGTGTGTCCGGAGGGGTATATGTATGTGGCAGGGAATCTGTACACTTCTAGGGAGTTGTGTATATTTCCCCATTCTCTTTTACATGTATAGGAGGAAAATGGAACACTAAATGATAAAGCATCAGTTGCCTTCCTTCCTTCCTTCCTTCCTTCCTTCCTTCCTTCCTTCCTTCCTTCCTTCCTTCCTTCCTTCCTTCCTTCCTTCCTTAAATCATACCATTTTTCAAGAGGGAATTCCACATCCAGGGTGTGGCCATGGAAACTGCACCTCTTTTGTGGTGTGTGTAGCAGAACCTCTGAAGATGATCACAACCTCTGGGCAGATTCATAGGGGTGTGTGTGTGTGTGTGTGTGTGTGTGTGTGTGTGAGAGAGAGAGAGAGAGAGAGAGAGAGAGAGAGTATTTCAGATACTGTTTAGGGTCAATCTGCAGTTGTCATAAAACCAGCTAAAACACACACCAGAAAGCAGTTTTACACCAGCTGCAGCTTCCAAACACTTTTCAAGGACAGCCCCACTTATAGGACATTGCAATAATCTAATCAGGAGGAGACCAAGGCATGTATCACAGTGACGAAGTCCACCTTTCCCAGGAAGGGGCACAGCTGAAGGTGAACGAAAGAAACTCCTGACCACAGCAGGCACTTGAGTATCCAGAATCAATGCCAAGAGCAAAACCTTAGAAGTTCTTGGAAGAGGATAACATTACATAGTGATTAGGACTGCAGGAGAAACCAGCTAACCTGTTGTGGCATATCATGCATCAGTTTGCATGTTGAGTGTGGCATAGGAGGAAAAGATTCCGAAAAATCAAACCTTAATCAGCTAAGCTTATTAAAAGTTTGGTGCTAATTAACAACTTTTTATGACAGTGCCCAAATGAACACTTGGTCATTACAATTAATTTAATATGACATATTAAATATCACTTGGTCTATCAGAGCAGCACAATTACCCTAGAATTACATCAAACGTATTCAAGCTGATCTTTGGCTTTAGTCTCGAAAACTTTCATCATTTATTGTAATTTGAAAGCTAATCCCATTAACTTAATTTCCCCCCTTCCTTCTGTAGCATTCTCTAAATGACTATTCTAGGTGGCCTGCTTTACATACTCCATATTTATGCTGTACCAGTTATATGCATGGGGGAAAATAGACTATATAATATTTGAATAATATCAGGAGTTGTCATTCATGGGCATCTATTAAGAGCCACATTCTTGCTGACCTCTAGAGCAACTTGCTCCTTTTCAGTCTCCTCTTCTGTACGCCAGTTGCCAGGGTGAACATGGGGTGGGCATGCTGGAAGCAGAAGTGGATGAGCTGATCTCTGCAAGTGCTTTTGGGAAGGAGAAGGAGGAAGTGAGCAGAACCTTATGTGGGGAATGAAGGGCAGCAGCCATGCAGGCTGGCTGGAGCAGGCTGTTAAAAAGAAACAGAGGGCTGGCACTTATGGTGCCTCTAGATCCAGTGCTGCGCTGCTGGAAAGGACAAGCCCCCTTTTGAGATGTAAATGCTGTGAACTCTCTCCATCAAAGCCCAGGTTGTAAATACATGTAAAATGAACCATATTCATAGTCTCCCTTGTGCATCTTTCCAAAAGAACACAAACCCTGGTTAAGTGCCAAGACCCCTGGAATTTTTCTACCACTCAGCAGAGATTGGGGTGGCCTGTAACAATTTGCCTTTTTATGCACACATCACTCTAATATATGCATTTCTGCACATCACTTGGAGGGACAAAATTCTTAAAAGTGAGAATTTGGAAGGATGGCCGTATTTCCCTTTGCATATTGTTTTGGAAAGAGCGAATCCAGTAAGTTTGGCTTCAAAATCAATCCCTTCCCTACAACTAGGTGTTTTAAGTGGCCCACTAGCTTCGAGTCACTATCTGTGCATGCATAATAATGGTAAGATAGCACTGCAATTAAAATATGGCTGTATTGCTTCTTGGAGGGGGTGTGCAGAAGTGTTCTTGGGACAGACGAAGCATCCAGAACAAAAAAGGGCAGTTCTATATGGCCTGTCCCTGTAGGTTATAAAAGATCAAGAGCAAGGATTTCTTAATCATATCTGTCTCTGTGCTATTCTTTCTTGGAGGAATCATCAACACAACACAAGCAACTTTAAGGCTTAATAACAGGCTTTCCACCTCAATAAATTAAAGCAGCAGCACAGGAAACAGATGAATAGCTCAGTGTCCCAAAACAATGCATCCTTCTGGAGTGCAGCGACAATGAAATGATTAGAATGCTGACGGAGTGGCTATATGACAATGGAAAATTACAAACATGCCCTCAGCTGCTAATATATGGAGCCCTTGCTACACCAACAATAAGGAGGATGAAAAGGGAACTTATTATTTCTGCAGCACGCAACACTTATACCACTTGCTCAGCGTTGCTGATCTAAGTGAAAGTCATTGCCACGGGCTAATGCTGCCGGTGGCCAATGCAGAATCTGTTTGGAACATCTAAAGGTTTTCAGTGGACTAAAGCAAATCATGCTTTTGAATTTTTAATCTGCAATGTGTTACTATCTGTTTCTTTTAAATTGCTTTGATTCTTCTGCTTTGATCCAGCACGCTCCAGAGAATCTGTTAGTGCTGGTGCATCTTGGCTCAGTCAACTGAACAGGGAGGCATTCAAGTACTAATACCCAGGCTTCCCATTGGCAATCTTGAGGAGAAACCGGAAGAAACTCACAGTGTCTATGCCCCACATAACCCTAGGATTCTGGTGGAGCCATTGAGAGGGCCTTCTTGGTGGCTGCTCCCAGACTTTGGAATAGGTTCCCTCTCCATCTATCACCCCTTCAGGTACCTTTCTTACAGATGTTGTTGCTTTATTCCCAACAAAATACACAAAACAACTTTATGAACCAATGAATTGACAGCAGTGCTCATAATCATAGAATCATAGAACTGCAGAGTTGGAAGGAACCCGGCGGATCATCTACTCTAACCCCCTGCAATGTAGGAACATGCAGCTGTCCTACACGGGGATCAAACTTGCAACCTTGGCATCACCAACAACATGCACTAACTGAGCTATAACTGAGCTACAATTTCCTTAACAGGATAATTGGAGCCAAACACGCCTCCAAGGAGAGGGAGCTCTGCAATTTGGAGGCTATCACATAAAAGGTCCTGTCTCTCACCCCTGCCAAAAGAATTGACCCTACAGTGGGCTTATGAGAAGGCTAAGAGGTAGATCATGATGCCCAGGCACAATCATATGTATATAGGCAGACCTTAAAAGATGGAGGTCACAAACGTCTGAGAGCATTAAACTTCAACAGCAGTCCAATTGGCAGAGAACTGCTGCCACATGTTCTGATCACTTTGCACCCCCAAAAAACAGAGTAGTCATGTTTTATGCCAGTTCAAGTTTCCAGCTCACCTTCAAGTACAGCCCTGCATAGAGTGCATTGCAGCAGGAACTAGTGCACAGATTACTGTGGTTTTCTTATACGGATACATTGTTGGAATAGAACCTAGCACTTATTTATTTTTAAGTGCTTATTGAAAATATACTTCTGGAACTTTACAAAAGTAATTTTAAAGAATTGTGCTGTGGTTGGCTTTGTTATAACACAAGAAATACATAAACGAAGTCCTAAAAACCAAATCAACCCCTGGACAGGTATGGCTCAATACATACTGTGGCCCAAGGCAGAGCACCACCATAAGTCAAAGCCCACAAGTCAAAACCAGCCAGCTTATTCTGGTAACTGAAGCAAGAACTCCCATAAATGCCTCGTTCCCTCCCTGGAAGTAACAATTCCACAAAACTTATAGCTAACAACTTGCTGCCCTTTCATGACACCCACAACCAGTTGCCTGAAGCAACCTCCCCTCTCTCTGCCTAATGATTGGGCCGGCCTTGAGAACAGAGTGCTTCTCCCGCCCTGCCTGACTGTGTGGTTAGCATATTCTTCTTGACAGTGAGCCTTCTTCACCACAATGTCTACAGATACACCAGCCACTCAGGACCAGCCCAATACATTTTGCTGCCTGAGGCAAATTGTTCTTCCCCCGCCCAGTCAATCTGCATAGTACCCAAGAACAGTCAAGGGGTGGGGGTTTTGTGGGTGTGTGGGTGTTTTTTTTGCACTTTTGAGGCAGTAAAATCCCACAAGCACCTGTCCCTGAAAGTAAAAAATATATGACCTTTCATAGCTCCCTGATGCCTCTGCCTGGAGGCATCTGTGCCAATCAGATTAATGCCTTTCTGTGGTTCATTCACTTCTGCAAAATATAGCTCCCCCACCCTGGCAACATCACTGCTGGACCCCTGTAGTTACTTGAAGGAGAAGCATTTCTCACATACTAATTATGATAACTGAATCATGAACTGTAAATTAAAACAAGGCTTCAGTCTGAACCATATTTACTTGAAAATAGACACCATCAAAACCAACAGGATTTACTGCTATAGAGGAAAAATTGTTTAGGATGGGAGCATTAATATGAAATAATTTATTTTTCTTGCAGTGATCTACCATGTATTACAAAATCACACCCCGCCCAGAAATTCATGGATACTTTTGTACTTCTCTTCCCCTGCAATATTTTTATCTGTTGCCACCCGTATTTTAGCACTTGAAACACTTCCTCAAAGTATCCTCCCCTTCTAGTATGAAACCATAAAGCATTCGAAGCTGCTTTCAAGATATACATTGTCACAACTCCATAAAACAGTTACAGAAAGGAAACAGGAGGTGCTTCCACACCAGTGTACATTGCAGGATCCGTACTGTTTATGTAGTCTTTCACAGCATGTATATATTTGCAACCTTCTCAGCCAAAGGCTGAGGTGAAAAACACACATACCAGGAATATATGGCAACATTTTGTTGAGGGCCTCGCTTGTGTATTTGTGGAAATCAATATTTTGCACATCTGCACAGTACATAGGAAGTTGCCTCATACTGAATGAGATCATTGGTACAGCCAGCTCTGTAATGTCTACATATCTAGTATAGCATCTAGATCAAGGGAAGTAATAGTGCCACTGTATTCTGCTCTGGTCAGACCTCACCTGGAGTACTGTGTCCAGTTCCGGGCACCACAGTTCAAGAAGGACACTGACAAACTGGAACGTGTCCAGAGGAGGGCAACCAAAATGGTCAAAGGCCTGGAAACAATGCCTTATGAGGAACGGCTAAGGGAGCTGGGCATGTTTAGCCTAGAGAAGAGGAGGTTAAGGGGTGATATGATAGCCATGTTTAAATATATAAAAGGATGTCACATAGAGGAGGGAGAAAGGTTGTTTTCTGCTGCTCCAGAGAAGCGGACACGGAGCAATGGATTCAAACTACAAGAAAGAAGATTCCACCTAAACATTAGGAAGAACTTCCTGACAGTAAGAGCTGTTCGACAGTGGAATTTGCTGCCAAGGAGTGTGGTGGAGTCTCCTTCTTTGGAGGTCTTTAAGCAGAGGCTTGACAACCATATGTCAGGAGTGCTCTGATGGTGTTTCCTGCTTGGCAGGGGGTTGGACTCGATGGCCCTTGTGGTCTCTTCCAACTCTATGATTCTATGATTCTACACTCTCTAACAGCAGCTCTCTGAGGATTTAGACAGAGGTCTTTCCCAGTTGAACCTGGAGATACCTGGACTTAAACCCAAGATCTTTCTGTATGCAAAGCATGTGTTCTGCCACTAAGTCATGGCCCTTCTCCTAAAGAACTATGTATGCCACCATTTGATGTGTATTGGGACAGCCTGCAGTACACTATGTGTATATGTATGTATGTATGTATGTATGCATGCATGTTTTTCAGGTTTATACATTTCATTGGTTTTACAATCATTTTAACATTTCAAAACTTGACTTCCTTCCCTTCCCCCTTTCTGTGGTTCCTTAAATTTATTTTTAATATCTTCTGCATATCCAAATTAACACAATTTGCTCATTTATTCATCTACTTTATATAGATACTCTTATGAAACTGCAGGCTATCACAACAATCCTGCCAGTGCTCCTATCTGTTTACGATTTATATGTAAATATTCAACAAACCATTTCCATTCATTTATAAAAAGTTTGTTATCTTGATTTCTCATTCTTCCGTTAAGTTTCACCATTTCTGCGTATTCCATAAGTTTTTGTATCCATTCTTCCTTTGCCGGGACTTCTTCTTTCCATTTGGAGGCGAGTAACATTCTTGCCTTGCCGCTGTAAGTTTCTATAAAGTTTAGGTAGTTCTGTCTGTATAATTCCCAAAAGAAAAGCTTCTGGTTGTTTTTTACAAATGTTATTTTAAACACCCTTTCAGTTCATTATACAGTATATCATTTCCCAGTACAGTGGTACCTTGGGTTACATACGCTTCAGGTTACATACACTTCAGGTTACAGACTCCGCTAACCCAGAAATAGTACCCCGGGTTAAGAACTTTGCTTCAGGATGAGAACAGAAATCGTGCTCCAGCCGCACGGCAGCAGCAGGAGGCCCCATTAGTTAAAGAGGTGCTTCAGGTTAAGAACAGTTTCAGGTTAAGAACGGACCTCCGGAACAAATTAAGTACTTAACCTGAGATACCACTTTAAGCTTTAGTCCTTACTACAAGACCACCACATATGATGCATAGTACAGTATCTGATGCAATCGACCTAGAACAGGAGAAGGAGTCAGGCGTATTGCAGGACGTTGACGTGAACCAACTCCATTGAGCTGCGATCTTCCTGTCTCTGGGAAGTGCAAGTCCCCCCACCAAATGCCCCACTCCTAGCTCTGAGCCCACACTGGCACAGGCCTCCTTTACTTTGAACATCAAACATCGGTATGGGGAAGGAAGCGAATCCAGTTTTAAAACTCCAAACTTGCTTGTTTATCCTGGCACACTGAAAATATTAAGTAAGCAGACAACAGCTATCAGTCACATAATAGAGCATGTCTATCACCAAAAGGTCAAATGCAATTACTGTGTAAACCTCCAGAATGTTTATCAATGGCATCTTAAGGCAGGAGTTTGCCTATTAGTGAGAGCTTGCTGCACTTTTCTCTGTTTCATTAGGTCTAGCCCAGCACGCCTCAAAAACAGGCAAGGGAAATGTTCCCCAAAATTAGTATATTAGTCAAAAGGGTACAGTCAATGGGGTCAAATACCTTCAGGGAGGTTGGAGGATGTTTGCCCCCCCCCTTTTTAAAAAGGCATGAATAATAAAAGCTTGAATAACTTAACAAAAGTCCAAAAGAGTGCAAAGATGGCTATACCTCAAAGTTGATGAGTAATAATAATAATAATAATAATAATAATAATAATAATAATAATTTATTATTTATACCCCGCCCATCTGGCTGAGTTTCCGCAGCCACTCTGGGCAGCTCCCAATCAAGTGTTAAAAAGAGTACAGTGTTAAATATTAAAAACTTCCCTGAAGGGCTGCCTTCATATTTTTTTAAAAGATAGGATAGCTGCTTATTTCCTTCACATCTGAAGGGAGGGTGTTCTACAGGGTGGGCGCCACTACCGAGAAGGCCCTCTGTCTGATTCCCTGTAATCTCACTTCTCGCAATGAGGGAACCGCCAGAAGGCCCTCAGCGCTGGATCTCAGTGTCCGGGCTGGTATAATAGGTAAGGATATTTCCTTTAAAAAGTGAAAGTATTATCCCATTGAATACCATGGGACTTACTTCCAAGTAAAGATGTAATAGATTGCACAGTGTGAGACAAGAAGGAACTGGTGGTTTTCACAGTACATGGAAGTAAACAATAGATTTTTGGAAGAATCTTTCTTGGAAAGCTGCACATCCCTACTGATGGCTGGGTCACTGTTTGAGTCTCAACCAAAGTAGGGGGCAATGGACATTTACAACATCACACCCACCAGTAGGGAGGCTCTCCCTCATGTGGAAGTGAATCTTGATACATTGGCATGGTAACATTTCAATTGACCTATATTTGTAAGTAATCTAGAGGCAGGACTGAACGGTCAGAAAGTCTATTTTATCATAGTGGGGTAGGAGAGCTGAAAACAGTTCACATCTGGCAACCAATGCGCCCCTTGAGTTTCAGATATACATGGATGTTGTTGTTGTTTAGTCATTTAGTCATGTCCGACTCTTCGTGACCCCATGGACCAGAGCACACCAGGCACTCCTGTTTTTCACTGCCTCCCGCAATTTGGTCAAGCTCATGTTAGTAGCTTCGAGAACACTGTCCAACCATCTTGTCCTCTGTCTTCCCCTTCTCCTTGTGCCCTCAATCTTTCCCAACATCAGGGTCTTTTCCAAGGAATCTTTTCTTCTCATGAGGTGGCCAAAGTATTGGAGCCTCAGCTAATAATAATAATAATAATAATAATAATAATAATAATAATAATAAATTATTTATACCCCACCCATCTGGCTGAATTTCCCCAGCCACTCTGGGCAGCTCCCAATCAAGTGTTAAAACCAATACAGCATTAAATATTTAAAACTTCCCTAAACAGGGCTGCCTTCAGATGTCTTTTAAAAATAGGATAGCTGCTTATTTCCTTCACATCTGATGGGAGGACGTTCCACAGGGTGGGTGCCACTACCGAGAAGACCCTCTGCCTGGTTCCCTGTAACCTCACTTCTCGCAATGAGGGGATCGCCAGAAAGCCCTCGGCGCTGGATCTCAGTGTCCAGGCTGAACAATGGGGGTGGAGACGCTCCTTCAGGTATACTGGACCGCGGCTGTTTAGGGCTTTAAAGATCAGACCAACATTTTGAATTGTGCTCAGAAACGTACTGGGAGCCAATGCAGATCTCTCAGGACCGGTGTTATATGGTCCCGGCGGCCCTCGGTCCCTTGGGTTAAGAACTTAATTTGTTCTGGAGGTCCGTTCTTAACCTGAAACTGTTCTTAACTTGAAGTACCACTTTAGCTAATGGGGCCTCCTGCTGCTGCTTCGCCACTGCCACGCCACCGCCGCACAATTTCTGTACTTATCCTGAAGCAAAGTTCTTAACCCGAGGTACTATTTCTGGGTTAGCAGAGTCTGTAACCTGAAGTGTCTGTAACCCAAGATACCACTGTATTATCCTTTTGGCACTTACTAAAGACCTCCCTGTTGCAAAAAGCTTTTAAAGTAGAGATCTTTCCCAGTCTGTACAGGAAGTGTTTTTAGATGGTTTTAAAATAGTTTTATCCATAGTGTGCTTGCTTCTCTGGGCTCCTTTGGGAGGAAGAGTGATGTATAACAATAACAGTAACAGTAACAACAGTAAAAATACAGCTGAGCTTCTCTGGGGAGGGTATTTCATAGCCAGGGTGCCATCACCAGAAAGGCTCTCTCTCCTTAACAGCCAGCCATTCCCCTAATTTCATTTGGTGGGGGCATACAGAACAGGGCCGGATGAGATGTATACCTTTCCTATGCATTCATTGAATTCTTCAGCTGAGCAGGGAAAATAGTTGTCATCTCTTTCTGAGGCAGGGCCCTCTGCCTTAAACAGGCAGAAGTTCAGTAGGTTTAACATTTCCTAGCATAGAATTACTGTGATGAGAAAAAGTGAGTGTTGTCTCTTCGGAAATAAAAGGTGGCATCCCTTCTTTGAAACCCGATTCACAAGACCAAGCTGTGGATCAAAAATTAAGCCTTGGATTCTTCCCAAATCCCACTGAAGGCCAGGGCTTAGAGAGTGAAGCTGGGTCCACATTCCAGTGACATCTGATGGAAATATCAGAGTGCCCTAGGTTTTAAGAGTAAACCTACAAATATTTTAATTTCAAAGCCACTCATACAAGAGTGATAAGACATACAGTCCACACTCCATAGAACAATTAGTTATCTGGAATGGAACTTTACTCATAATCAGCTCACCAATAAAAATTACCTAATCATGCCAATATTACCTCAGTGGTATGACACATAAGCTAACCAGAGTTGTAACTCACAAGGTTCAATATTTTAGATGCAACTCAAAGTTATCTTAACGGTTTAAGAAACTGTTTTTTACTGTTTTTATTACCTCAAGGCACTCAAGGCTCCCTTAATAATGGACAAATCATGCTTTCCCTCCAGTCAGGGTATTAAAGAGTGAAACGAAAAGCATGTAATATCGAAGAAAAGTCCAAATCCCACACACGCAAAATGCATTATCTGGTAGCTGAATATTTTAATGGAACCTATTTCAGTCGAAGGCTACAGCAGTAGCAACATGCTGAGGCGTGTGGGAGAATCTGTTATATTGCATTGACAATACAATTTTCAGAGACAGTACACACGGCAGGCCAAATTACATCTATCTTGTGACTGGCTAAGCGCTAAAGTAATATCATATTCATTTTTGTTAGTCAATGAAATGTCGCAGAAAGGTTGCGCCCAAAGACCTTTCCTGACAGCACAATATTTAATGACTCAGGGGGCTCAGTAACTCTCTTCCCATTCAAAAAATAATCAGTTTGGACTCAGATACCTAAGGAGGGAAAGCAGCAAGTCCAAGCACTCAATTAAGTGAACCAACATGCTGTGTAAAGGCAGTATTATTTCATTTCTAGATTAGCTAGAAAACTCCAGGAATAAAAAAAAGGAGATTGAGAACAGTACCCCCCTCCCACCCACAAACCAATCTTGGCAGACCACTTAATGATTCTTCTGATTTTTAATGCCATTTTTATTGTTTCTTTTATTTCTTACATTGCATTTGATTGTATTACAGCATGAATCAAATAGAATTCAGATCTTAATGCAACACAGTGCCATAGAAGAAATAAAAGAAGCAACAAAGATTCAATAAAAAATACAATTTAATGTGGACATGCTGTGGACCACCTTGAATGAATTATGGACTATGGTTTGGGAACTCCAGATTCAGAAGATGCTGGTAGTCTCTTAATTCAAAATCACAAGCACACACACAAAACCTAGCTTGCTAGATGATACAGTACAGGCCTGGGGAAGGTTTTTCAACCCAAAGGGGCATAATCTTTCATGGGCAATCAATCTTTTGAAGCTCCCATGCCAGAGGTGGTTGGGGCCAGAGACAAAAAAGTGGGCAGCAAATGTGATTCTTGCTTTTGTACTGGTAGGCTACATTCCATCCGCACAAAAATAAGAGATTAACACACCCTCCTCCATCCTCCAGTCAGGTAAAGGCACTCAAAGAGGGCAGAAAAAAACTGATGATTAAAAGAGAAGCCAGGGGTGGGGAGAGAGAGTATGACCTGGGGTAGAAGCTTGCTCTAGGGAAAGTTCCAAGAGGCAGAATGAGGCCGCACAGCCACATTTGCACACCCTCCAACATTTACCCGATGAAAATAGGGACATCCTATTCCATACTCTCAAAAATTTCTCTGATGAAAATAGGGGTGTCCAAAGAAAAAGCGGGACATTCTGGGATCAAATCAGAAACCGTGTTGGCTTCTTGAAATTCAGGACTGTCCCTCAAAAATAGGGACAATTGGAGGGTCTGCTTTGACCCCCGCACTTGAGGTTTCCCAACCTTTACATACTAGGTTGCTGGAGAACTTGATGCCCTTGCAAGATCATCTGGAATATACAAATCAGTAAATTTGTATATATAAGGCACAATATCTAAACCAATACTTGTGTGGCAATTTACATCTGTTTGAACACCATAAAGAATATGATTATACATGGCAACTGGTCTTGTTCTTTTCCAGGTTAGTATTCTCCTTTTTTATTAAAAGAAACAAGTAAAAAAAATAAAATTACCCCAGTCCTTGATACATCCTACACTGTGCCTTTCTTTCCAATTAATTTGCCGTACTTAAAAAAAACCAGTAGGATTTTTGGTATTAATTTTAGAAGATCAAGGGCTGAAGTCTTTAAATCTTCAGAATGTACCGAACCTTCTTAAAAGATCATTGTCATCTCTAAATACCAGGGCAAAATGCGAAATTAAAGTAAACGTCCATATAGTAAGAGAAATTCTTACGGCACAAGTTATCCACAATTAAATGTCACAGTTCTGAAAAATGCAGTGACTGGTTAATCCCAAGATTCAGAGTCTGCTATAGCCCCCTGAAACTCTGCTCTGACATGAATACTGCCTCTGTCACACTACATACAAAATCAAAATAGCCCACTCTTCAACAGTGGACTTCTCAGACATGACAATATATATATGCACACACTGCAGCCCTGCCCCTGCCCCATCCTGGCAAGCTGCTCTGGTGTCATAACAGTGAACTACACTGCAGGATCCTTGCACACTGCTCTCTCAGCACAACCTGCAATGAATTACATTGCGAGGTTGTTATAAGGTTCAGTCCAACCCCACAACCAGCAACAGGAGTCTAATACAACTGGGCAGCACTGCAGGGTTGTTGTAACCCACTTAAAGCCTGACCTGAGTATTCTGTGCCATGAGCGAGACCCACCAAGCCCCTTCAAACCTGATAAAAAGTAAAGGGACCGACTCTGGGGTTGCGGCGCTCATCTCGGTTTACTGGCCAAGGGAGCCAGCGTACAGCTTCTGGGTCATGTGGTCAGCATGACTAAACCGCTTCTGGTGAACCAGAGCAATGCACGGAAACACCGTTTACCTTCCCGCTGGAGTGGTACCTATCTATCTACTTGCACTTTGATGTGCTTTCGAACTGCTAGGTTGGCAGGAGCAGGGACCGAGCAACAGGAGCTCACCCCATTGCGGGGATTTGAACCGCCGACCTTCTGATCAGCAAGTCCTAGGCTCTGTGGTTTAACCTACAGCACTGCCCTTATCAAACCTGATACATGGGGGCAATTAACACCATGTGCTTTGGAATGTCCATTAGCTGAGTGATTGTTTCAGAGAAGGAGTAGGAGTAGGAGGAGTTTTGTTGTTGTTGCTACCAGGGTGGGAGGAGGTGGGGTGTATATAGACACACTGCTGTCCAATCCAGGCAAACTAAAATCTTGGATTTCTCTGTTGATTTCTAACAACAGCTCTTCTCATTTCTGTCTTTCACTGAGGAAATATTTTTTTTTTAAAAAAACAGCATCTCTAACTCCATGTCCCCTTGCTCATTTCCTTCAAATGAATCATTGTCTTCTCTTTCCGCTAGCCTCTCCTGCCTGCTACCAGCTGCTCAGCAATATTTCGAACACTTCCGGATTTGCACTCTCCTCTTCACTGGCCACTTCCAGCCGGTCCCCAATGGTCTCCCATAACTCAGTGCTTTGTGGATGCTAAGCATGCTCAATCTTTGTTGGGCTGTTTTGGGATCCCACTCCTTAAGCCCCTTCCTCACAAAATGTTTACTTGAATAACTATTGAGTTTAGCCCAAGCCTGCTAATATCTCCCTCTTGTGTGTGTTTCTCAGAAGACGTTTTCTCCAAATACTCTCCATCATTTTTGTTTGCTTGTTTGGTGGCCAACATCCACACACACAGTGTTCTGAAACAAAGCTAGCTCTGTGACATTGTGTAGGATGCAAAATGGCAGCCAGACTGCCAACAAAGTTACCTCAGCTGCCACTTATAGTGAAAGCAATAAAATAAAACAAAAACTTAAAGGGGGGGAGCTGTGCGCCAGCCACTGATAATGGTGTGCCAAATCGCCGAGAAACTGTCAGAGATTTTCTCCTCCTTGAGAAATAGTGTTCACCCCTAATTTCTCTGTCCACAAATAGAATGGGCAATTCTGGGAAGCCATTTGTGCGCAGCTTTAAGAATAATACACTTGTACATGCATGCATTAACCAGGAATTTAAATCACAAACCGTGGGAAAAAAGTATCTAATTTTGTCTGTTAGACAATACTCCTCATCACTGTACCTGGGGGAGAATAAATTAGCGATCTCATGTAAAATGCCATTGAATTTCATCATGGCTTATAAATAGCCTCTGAAGGAAACACAAATGCTTAACAATATTCCCCAGCTCATACCAAATCCTGTCATTTGATTAGCTAATTCAGTCATTTCAATAGAAGACACTTAGCTGCCTTCCTTAGGAAAAAAAGAGCAACTCTTAATAGATCCACAGAAAAAAAAAATGCATTATTGTATCATTAGTGTAGGTTTCCTATCTGCTCTCTTTTGAGGATGGATAGAAAACGACTGTCAGAATAATTAGCTATTCTGCAAGTCGAGCTCTGGTGCTAACTTATTATCCTGACATTGATGATTAGCATTCAGAGCGAGGCAGTTTTGCCGAAGAGAGAATTTCACTGATGGAACAATGGGGAAAAAAGGGGGGGAAAGCAATACTAAATCAGCCATAGGGGGAAAGTGCTGAACAAATTTATCATAACTACTTATCCTTTACATGTTCAGGCCCATACTGTTTAATTTCCACGTGCCTTGGAGTTTGAATTCACTGACATTTTTAGGCTGCATGCTGGAACTAGTTGCTATAGCTAAGATGGGTCTACAGCCCCAAATGGGGCTCACCACATTGAGGAGGTCAAAACTTGGTCATGTTTTGATGTCATTGCCTTGCTTCTTTCAGCATCATTAGCTGTAGCCAGCCTTTACCACATGGTGACAGCTTAATGCATTTAAGTGTAATTTCCATGAATTAGTTGGTTTAGCCCTGTAGGGGTGGAGTCACTCAAGGGAGGGTTATGTGATTGTTAACATGGCCAGGAAATGGGGCTGTGCCCCACTTAAGATTGAGTTTGTATTTTATTTACAGCTGTTTTCTGTGTCTGTGTGGTGTTCAAGCATGTTTCAGTCAAGTGAGGACTACTGAAATGAATGAGCATGACTAAGTTTGGTCCAACAGGTCTACTTTGTGTAAACGTTAGTTGAACACCATCCTCTGTCTTTAGCAGTTTGTGATGTTTATGTGGAAGTCTTGTGAGTGCATTATACCTAGTCACGTACATTGTATACATTGTACACAAATAGCACATAAGCAGCACACATACTATGTGTGCATTAGTGAATCTATGTGCATACACACCCAACTCGCTTTTTGGAAGGCAAACTATATGGGTGGGTAGTACAAAAATTTCTGGGGCTCTCTGTCTGAAATTAGGCAGGGTTAACTCCCTCTATAGGTAAAAAAGGTAAAAGGTAAAGGACCCCTGGACGGTTACGTCCAGTCAAAGGAGACTATGGGGTTGCGGCGCTCATCTCGCTTTCAGGCTCAGGGAGCTGGCGTTTGTCCACAGACAGATTTCCTGGTCATGTGGCCAGCCTGACTAAACCGCTTCCAGTGCAACAGAACACTGTGATGGAAGCCAGAGTACACAGAAATGCCATTTACCTTCCTGTCGCAGCAGTACCTATTTATGTACTTCCACTTTGATGTCCTTTCGAACTCCTAGGTTGGCAAGAGCAGGGACTGAGCAACAGGAGCTTACCCTGTTGCGGGGATTCGAACCACTGACCTTCTGATCAGCAAGCCCAAGAGGCTCAGTGGTTTAGACTACAGCGCCACCCATGTCCCATACAATCCCCTCCACAGGGGCTAGCACATTCCCAAAGTTCCTGTACCTATGTGGGGGGGGGGGGAGAGAGTTGAGGTTGTTTTGTTTCCCAATGCAGGTCAATGGGATTTCTGAATATTTGGGGTTTTTTTCTGGATAACAATTCAGATCTGTGGGTCCAGCCAAATCCATATCATCATTGGTCAGAGCCAATCCAAACCACCAAATTGGACTCCAGTTCAGATCAGGATGTGTGTAAACCATAGTCTTTATAGAAGGAGGACAGAGTGACAAACACCTTGCTTGTATAATTATGGAAATTTCTTAACATCCACAAAACAAATACAGCTCTGAACTTAAATATCAGTTTCATCAGCAATTTAACCAACACAGCTTCCTCCTCCTCATAATCCAAGGAATTAATTTGCTGGAAGTTTGATTTTATTCTCCCCTTTATTTAAAAATAAAAGCTCCCTCCTTTTTTTGCTGTGAACATTAAAACACAGACAAAAGATAGAAGTGTTACAAATTCTCTCTTCAAGTTGCTTATTTAGCCCTGCCACTACAAAACTACAGGTTTATTTTATTTTATAGGTTTATTAAATTTCTACCACACCTTTCTATAAAACTGCCCAGAGTTTTTAGTGTTTGCCTGGTAAGGGAATGACTCTTAAATGCCTTTGATTCACCGTCTGCACACTAATTTAAAGCACTGTTATACCTTTTTAAAAAGTCATGGACTCATGGAAAGAATCTCGGGAACTGTAACTTATTAAAGGTGCTCAAAGTTGTTAAGAGATCCCTATTCTTACCAAGTAGCTACTATTCCCAAAGTTCACCAGGAAGAGGGACTGACTGATAAACTACTGTGGGAGCGTTGTTATGTGAGGGTTTCCCAACAGCTATCAGCAACCTTATCAAACTACAGTTGCCAGAATTTTTTTTTTGGGGGGGGGAACCATGGCTGTTTAAAGTGGTTTGATGCTGCTTTAAATGTATAGTGCTAATGAGGCCTAAATCTGTAGTAGCAGACGTTGCCCACTGTGCTGTTAACCACAATGGAAACTCTCTTTTTCTGCTGTTGATTAACAATTTGCCTTTTAGTTTTGTGGATTGTAGCATGTGTCTTTCAAGAGACTCTTAGTTCCCAGCCAGGAAAATGATACACTTCCCTCCAGGATTTATTTGACTAGTACATAGACATATTATCTAGCTCTCTCAGATAACATTATTGAAGATGGTTTAGCTAATGTGCAAACCAGCAAACTGAAGCATGAATTATAATTAATCTTGATGAATCATTCTGACTTTTAAGTAATTAGCCGGGGTAATTCATGAATTATCTGGATACGGTGCACATTTTTCACCCATTAAACACTAAACCCGTAACACATCATTTAAACACATCAGTATCTTCTTTATCTTGTTGCACCAGAAAAAGGAGATCAGTGCAGCATTGGGGATGTATGGGTGAGCATTGGTGAGACGGCAGTATATTGCAGTACACTATAATGTTGAATGACTCGATGGCATGAGTGAATAAAAAGCCATAGGAAACATGTGCAAGAAATGATATGTTTTGTTCAACTGCCATTGGCAATGCAATGCA
The DNA here is from genome assembly GCF_964234715.1 of Podarcis melisellensis. NCBI lineage: Eukaryota > Metazoa > Chordata > Lepidosauria > Squamata > Lacertidae > Podarcis > Podarcis melisellensis. The sequence goes on from NC_138543.1 coordinate 38,514,627, forward strand.
ATACTACTAAACCTATTGTAATGGTTATATGGGGTTGCTCGTGCGTAAGTTGCCGCCACTCCTGGCTAGGTAGCCTAGTTAAACCTTTCCTGGCTGGACAGCCCTTCACTTTCGTGGCTGTTCAGTCGCTAGAAGAATCCGTCAGTGGGCGTTTCTTGAATTTCTTCCAGCAAAGAAATTCTTTGACGCCAAGTCTACGCCTACTTTCCCTGCGTGGAAGTCTTCTGCGCAGGGTGGGTGTGGGTAGCGGAGGACCTGTGCTCTCCCCACTGGTCTCCAGCGAAGAGTCCTGGAGCCCTCTCTCTGATTCCCCCATCCGCCCCCCCCCCTTTATCCCTGGTGTTACGCTGAATTCCTTCCCCAGCTGCTGAGTCCCCTCTCTCCCTGCTTGGCCCTTCTCCGGCATCACTTGGGAGCCCTGCCTCCACTCCTGTCTCCGATGTCAGTTCCCTGACACCTATGTTTATGGTGTGGATGACACTGGAGCTGAGTCTGGGAAAGGAATGCCATATCCATTGTCAGGCAGTGAACAAAAGTTCCCTTGTCATGATTAAGTGAGAAATGAAACAGGAAGAGGGTGTCATTTGGAAACCAGCAGTCACAAATTAATGGCAGCCAGACCAAGGAGGATTCCATCAGAGCTCAGGTGATGACTGAGGTGGGGAAGAGAAGGAAAGGAAAGCTAAAGGCTGTTTCACCTAATTTCCTCAGGAACGAAACCTGAATAGGCACCATCAGTCCTTTTTTTCTATTTAAAAAAAATGTTTAGGGGTACTCTCATTTTGACTCAAGAAAATCACCCCTTTATTGTTCAAATTGGGGGAAATAAATACAGTAAAAAGACAAAAGGACAAAGATTCACAAAATGTTTAGGGGTATGTGTACCCCTGCGTCCCCCCAGAAAAAAAGCACTGGGCACCATGATGCAATTTCACAGCAGGTTTAAGGGCTGCATCCTGTGCTGAGGTATGTGCATTTAAGGCTGCCATTTGACTACAGGGGCATCAAAAGCACCAGTAATGGGTATAACCACATACCTAACCTTTCATTATTAATAGTACTCACAGACAGCAAAGCAATATTTTTGACATTAGTGATTTCATATCTATTATGTACAGTGGTAGAAAATGAGGTGCTGGTATTCATATCTTGAGAAATATGCCCCCAAAAAGGAAAGAGGTGGCACTACTCCATACCAGTGAGTACCATCACAAGAAAGCACTGAGTATTTATAGCTCTGTTTTGTATGTACAACTCTATTTACAATGAGGGTTCCCTTGGCAAAAATTGTTCTGCAAGCAGATTAGTACAGTGGTACCTCGGGTTAAGAACTTAATTCGTTCCGGAGGTCCGTTCTTAACCTGAAACTGTTCTTAACCTGGGGTACCACTTTAGCTAATGGGGCCTCCTGCTGCTGCTGCTGCTGCTGCTGCTGCTGCACTGCCGCCGCATGATTTCTGTTCTCATGCTGAAGCAAAGTTCTTAACCCGAGGTACTATTTCTGGGTTAGCAGAGTCTGTAACCTGAAGCATCTGTAACCTGAAGCGTCTGTAACCCGAGGTACCACTGTACATTAATGAAAGTATGGTTGTTGTCTGTCTGAGTTTGTTCTATCATACCTCTTAGTACTCTCTGCCTGGGTGAGGGCAGCACTGCAACTGATGCCACAATGGGTATGAACTTCCTGAAAAGGTGATATCTCCCCCAGCCAGTTACAAATAGGGTGCTCTCCTCCCCTTCCCCCCTTTGCCTCAGTTGGGCAGAGACAGAGAGAATTAGACAGACATGAAGAAAATGCACAGATAAAGAGAATTGATTTGGGTCTATTAAGCATCTTAGGTTGCTGACAGTCTCCCCTGGAGATCAGCTGTGGGAGCAGTGAACTCTGGCTAGCTGTTGGAGTATTAAGATGTGCCTCCTCTACGTTGGAAAACACTACTCAGCCCCCAGTAACCTCCTGTAATAGGAAACCAAACCTGGGTATGCATGACACCTCTGTAACTTCTCACTACCTGAAGAAGTGGGATGATCAGAACAGCACTTTCGAAGCCCCAGTTGATTTCATTGGAAGAGACAATCATGTGCTCAGCAGTGCAGTCCTATACATGTTTACCACTGTGTTCAGTAGGACTTTTTAAAAAAGGTAAAGGTAAAGGACACCTGACAGTTAAGTCCAGTCACAAACGAATCTGGGGTTGCAGTGCTCATCTTGCTTTACTCCCCAAGAGAGCCAATGTTTGTCCACAAACAGTTTTTCCAGGTCATGGGGCCAGCATGACTAAGCCACTTCTGGCGAAACGTTACCTATTTATCTACTTGCACTTTGTGCTTTCGAACTGCTAGGTTGGCAGGAGCTGGGCCTGAGCAACGGGAGCTTACCCCGTCATGGGGATTCGAACCGCCGACCTTATGATCGGCAAGCCTAAGAAGCTCAGTAGTTTAGACCACAGCGCCACCCCTGCAGGACTTACTCCCTAGTAAATGTGGTTAGGATTTAAGCTAAGACTGCTGGTAAAATCAATGTTGGATTCAAAAGGACTCACGTTGACTGGATCTTGTCATTATATTAAACACAAAAACATGAGATATAGAGGTGTGGGGTTTTTTTTTAAATAGAAAAATTACTTATTATAAAAAAGTTTTTCAAAGTATTGGTTAAGCAAAAGAGGAGCTAATTTTTGAGGTTGCGGAAATCTTCTGCTTCTGTGAAGTTTGTAATCAGCAGCGCTGGAGTTTTGTGAATAGCACATTTAGTGCTGTCTATTTAATTATTACCGTGGTGATAAGGTCGTTGGGATCCATAAAGCTTCATTAAATTTTAAACCTTAGCCGTTCGTAAATGAATGTCACAGCTTGTCTAGATTGGTATCACTAAATGGAATAAACCAGGACTGTGAGGTTTTCAAAGGATGCTTATAAATGTGTGATGATTTACCTCACACCGTTCACCAAATGAATTTTTAATAAATGACTTCTGTGGGCTATCAGCACCTGTTTCCTAAAGCAGACCATGACAGGTTTTACTTTCCAAAGGGCTTGTTTGCTCCAGGAGCCACTTTAATTTGTCCAAAAATAAAACACAACCACAAGTTAATTAAAAGAGAAAACAAACAACATCAAATCCCTCAACATCTTTATTTGGGTATTAGCAATCCCAACGGGGTCTGTTGTCCTTTATTTTTTTTTACAAAGGTCAAGTTAAGAATTCTGACTGTTTCAGTTACAGTGCACTGGGACCCTCAGGAATAAGACAGCACGGTGAAGTGCTTTCAAAAGCAAACACAAGAGTTTTAATGCAAGGTCCAAGGTATGAACACAGAGCGCTGGGACTAAAATCTGCAGTTCTTCATCTCAGAATGCCCTCTGTCCGACTATTCTATCAGTGGCTGGTATCCAAGACAGCTATGTACAGTCTCCACAATCAGAGGCAGTATGCCTCTCTTGGAAATCCCAAGGGGGGGAGAGTTTTGTTGCACTCATGTCCTGCCATAGGTGGCAACTCTTAGGGGCCCAGCTCCCTTTGCCCCCCATAAAATATTTAGGGAGCCCTCAATGTGGACAACAATCAAGGGGTGGAGGAGGCCGATCACAGAGCCAATCACGGCAAGGCATGGCTTCAGTGGCTGGCAGCTCCACCACCTCTTGCTGTGAAGGGGAAGGAGGGGGAAAGCAGCTGCCATGGGCCAGTGGTGGCAGCAGCAGCAGGAGGAGGCTGAGTGCCCAACAGGGAGCTGCCAACTATTGAAGCTCAGCCAGTGTGGTGTAGTGGTTAAGAGCTGTAGCCTCATAATCTGGTGAACCGGGTTCGTGTCTCCATTCCTCCACATGCAGCTGCCGGGTGACCTTGGGCTAGTCACACTTCTCTGAAGTCTCTCAGCCCCACTCACCTCACAGAGTGTTTGTTGTGGGGGAGGAAGGGAAAGGAGAATGTTAGCCACTTTGAGACTCCTTTGGGTAGTGATAAAGTGGGATATCAAATCCAAACTACTACTACTACTACTACTACTACTACTACTACTATTCTTCTTCTTCTTCTTCTTCTTCTTCTTCTTCTTCTTCTTCTTCTTCTTCTTCTTCTTCTTCTTCTTCTTCTCTGCCCCCTAGCTCCCATCATTTTCTCAAGTTGCCACTTCTATGTCCTTATTTGGATTTCCCACAGTCATCTACATAGTTGGCCACTGCGAAAACAGGATGCTGGACTAGATGAGCCTTTGGTGTGATCCACAAGGGATCTACTTATGTTCTTAGCCTTCAGTCAAGATTTCCTGGAATCCTGACTTTGTTCCAGGAATGGGTCTATCACAAATACGACGTGGGCTTTATCACAGTTTTACAGCTGGCCATCATGAGTATCAGTCACCGATTGCCTTCTCATCCTTGAAACTGCATAAAGCACTACATCAGACTTGGTTTGTTTGGACACAGAATACTGCAGGGGTGGGGAACGTGTGGTCCTCCAGCTATTGTTGGAATTGTGATTTCTATAATTCCTGGCCATGTTGACTGAGGCTGATGGGAGCTGAAGCCTGGAGGGCCATAGGTCTAAAGAGACTGGAGCACAACAGATAAAAATGTTATTGCGTGAACCCATGTTTAGCTTCTTCCAACCCACTATGCAAATTGACATCTACATGTCCCTGTCCAACAAAGAGTAGCCTATTTATTCATGAAGAAATACAACAATTGTATTTGCAGAATAAAATTGCCAGAAGCTTGGGATTTGGGGCAGGAGGGAAGCTTGGCGTATCATCATGAACACATGACCTTTATCATTAATATATTTTTATAACATGCTCTATAATGAGATGAGAATGGCTGTGGCAGCAGCTAGTAATCATGGAATAAATATGAATAAAACATTTATATAAAAGCACATTAATTTAAGTGTTACCAATCAGCCTTTTTTAAAGCCGTTTCATGAATAATAATGGTTTTTAGGCAGGAAAGTTTCTCACAACACGACCAAAACCTATTAAGAGAGTGATGTATGTAATACAAGTATAATAGAATTAAATGTACAAATAGTGATAAAGTTTGGAATGGATTTTGATGTCAAGTCTAACTTCCAGTTCCAATAATGCTAAAACAAAAATTATTTGCAAGCTTGTCTTTGTTTCAGAAGGGTTTCCCTCCACTCCCCACAAAAAAGCCAAGAGAAAACATGGAAATATGGAAAGCTGCTCTATTCATAGGGCTACTGCTCTTACACCTCAGCTGCTCAACTTCTAAAACTGGGGTGGGAGGACCTTCCACCCTCCAAATGTTACTGGACAACAACTCCCATCATCCATGGCCAATGGGGAACCTGGTCCCTGCCAGCGCCTAGTGAGACAATCACTTCACTCCTGTTTTCAGCCCCCACTTCCAAATTGCTGAATGATGCCTGAAAACACAGTGGCACAGTTGGAGAAGCCATTTTAGCTCAGCCCTACTATCAAACATGGCAGCAGCCTGCCTTGCTTACTGTTTATAGTGGCTCTGCCTTTCAAACATATGCCATCTGAGATATGCTTGATGAGTCTGTCCCTGATTATAATGATCTCTGCAGCTTCAGGGCATTGGATCAGCCTGGAAGTGATTTTCTTGGTTACATTCCAAGAATGCAATAATTGTGCAACTTCAGCAGGTAAGGAATGAAATGGCTTAAGAGTGAGCTAATTAGCCCCAATTAGGATCTGATGGACTAGCTTTGCACCTTTCCCGAACTTGAAATATTTGTTTCCCTGTAGGTACTTAGATACAAAGTGTGTGTGTGTGTGTGTGTGTGTGTGTGTGTGTGTGAGAGAGAGAGAGAGAGAGAGAGAGAGAGAGAGAGAAACCTAAACTTAGTACAACATTAATCTGTGGAGAAGCCAGCACTAGGGGACCCCAAATGCATTAAGGGGATAATGTGGAGTAGATGAATTGACTTATGTTAGATGAACTGACTTGTCAGATGAAAGGGCTCCTGATAAATGCTGCAGCTGGAACATGGCAATTCCAGGTCCTTTGGAAATGAGGGATGACTCCCAAGAGCCTGGAGTCTAATCCGAAATGGATTCAAGGGTTGAACTCATAAAAAGGATATTGAGCATTAGGTTTGGGGAATAACTTTCTTGGAGAGCATGAAGAATCATAGAACATAGTTTGAATGCAGAGGTGATCTAGTTAAGCTTCCTGCTGATGCAATCAATTACTTCCAGTTCTTCTTTTTTTATAGAAAAAAAGTGTCAATACCCACCATGAAGTTGTTGCAGTCAGTGCCACACTTCTAACATTTTTGGGGGGTTGGGAAAGGTGCCAGTACTGCGTACCCTGGAGTACTGCCAGAAGAAAGCACTGGTTACTTCACCCACAATAGTTGGTCATCCAGCCTCTGTTTAAAAATCACAAAAAGTGTGCCTTGGGGACTGATCAGTTGTGTCTAGGGTGACTCCATCCATTTCCATCTGCCTTCAACCAGCCCACACTGGCCTGCCTTCTTATGGGAAGCCCACAAGCAGAAGCTGAGTGCAATAGCACTTTCCCCTCCCATGGTTTCTAGGGACTGGTATTCAGAAGCATGCTGTCTCCATTAATGGAGGTCAACCAATGATGATGATGATGAAGATGGAGTTGTGGTGGTGGTAGAAAGTTACCCTTTTCACTTTCACTGTTAAAGGAGAAAAAGCGCAAATGACTGGGAGATGGAAGAAAGAGGCCTCTCCTGTCAGAGCTTGGATGCCAGTGACCCAAATGTGTCAGCCACACAAAACTATTTGTGCCATTATGAAGCTGTCCACTGCAGCCAGAGAAACCATGATATTCTGCCTGATCCAGCAACTACATATAGTTGCAGAGAAATGTGAAAAAGTGAAGAAGAAAAACCCTCTACAAACAGGGCCTCCCTTCACATGCAGGGCCAGTATGATAAAGTCCAAGGCACCTGGCCATCACACCACGAGTTTAAATGTATACCTTAGAACACTTCCCAGAACCCTTTGCACTATACTGAAGATCTGTTGTGAGACATGTTTCCTCGGCTGAAAACCGTGACAGTAGAAAATCTGAAAAACACTGAGATGAAGAGTACTCTTCCTTCCTTCCTTCTGAAAAATCCTTAAAGCTGTTGCATGGATCAGAGAAAACAGAGAAGGATGAAAAATTGCCTAAACACACACAGGCACAATGCACCCCTACACACACACACACAAAATCCAGATTTAGCAGTAGCATTTTTGACCTATTCTTCTTGAAATGTACTGCAACAACAAATACTAGGGGCCAAATGCTGACCTAATTTGACACTTGGATCCTCCAAATTAATCCCAGCCTCTCTTCGTTCTTCCCCCTCCCCTGTTTTGCTTGTCTACTTTATAATATTCTCTGCAACTTTGCCAATACGCACGCGCACACACACTTCTCAACCTCTATAATCCTTCTTTATGCCTTGATCGCTGCCTGTCCTGACTATTAGTTCTCTATTTTCATGGTCTCCCTAATTCCCTGCCAGGAAACTTCAGGGGTCCTAAATGCAGCAGCCAGATTACACTCTGCCTCTAGGCAGTGGGTTCACATCACCTTTATCTTCAAAACACCTTTACTGGCTCTATCAAGCTCTGAGTCAAATTCAGATTTTCCATTCTGCTTCTAAAAACTCCACTCTGCCCCTTCATCTCTGACATTATTAGACCCACTTTCCACCCGGACTATTCATGCTAATCACCCAGTGGCCTAACCCAAACACCAAAAATGTCTCTTCCGTTTTATGCCTCCCAGCACACAATAAACACAAGAAGCTGCTCCTAGTACAATTCCTCACCAGTCTCTTACTGGCAGCAAATAAAATGAAATAAAATAAAGCCAGTCATTTGCCCCAGTGTCAGCCTGGCACAAGAATCCTCAATCCAAAATGCTACTTTATGGAAACACCCCAACAAAGTAATTTAGCACACAAACTAAAAGCAAATTCCCTTGTTCTTTTTAAAAATGAGTTGGTGGAACTTCCTGCCCATTAATATTAAGAGGCAAGTATCTTTGCTATGTAGGGATGCGGGTGGAGCTGTGTGTTAAACCACAGAGCCTAGGACTTGCTGATCAGAAGGTTGGTGGTTCTAATCCCCGTGACGGGGTAAGCTCCTGTTGCTCGGTCCCTGCTCCTGCCAACCTAGCAGTTTGAAAGCACAAAAGTGCAAGTAGATAAATAGGTACCACTCCGGCAGGAAGGTAAACAGCATTTCCGTGCACTGCTCTGCTTCGCCAGAAGTGGCTTAGTCATGCTGGCCACATGACCTGGAAGCTGTACGCCGGCTTCCTCAGCCAATAAAGCAAGATGAGCGCTGCAACCCCAGAGTCAGTCACGACTGGACCTAATGGTCAGGGGTCCCTTTACCTTTACCTTTATCTTTGCTATGTATTGTTGTTGAGGCTTGCTAAACCCCTTTTTGCTTTGGTTTGTTTGTTTAGGTAATCCCACCCATGTGATTTTATTACATTTCCAGCTTGTTTGCATTTCTGTCTCAACGACATCTACTCTGGCTTGGATATGTCCACAGAATGGAAGTCAGAAAGATCCCCAGGGATGTGATTTACAAGGAGCTTGCCTCAGGCACCAGGCCTGTGGGAAGACCAACTTTGTGTTATACAGATGTTTGCAAATGTGACATGAAGGCTGGCAACATTAACCTTGCCATGTGGGGATCCCTTGCAGATGACCACAGCACCTGAAAACAGTCAGGTCATGTATCCACAGCAGTGACCAGAGGAGGAATGACTGCTGGGGGGAGTGCAGAAAGAAGAAATGCCTTCATCAGCACAACCTTCATCTGCCCCTACTGCAACAAAACATGTCTCTCTTGTATCGGGCTCTATAGTCACAGCAGGTGCTGTAACTCTCCAACAGTTTGACCGTATTCCAGACGGCACACTCTTCCATTGTCTCTTGAGACAGATGGATGCCAACAATTTTATATTGTTTTAGATCCTTTAGAAGTTTTTGTTGGTAAGCAGAACATAATTTTTTCCAGAGTAAATAAAGATAGCAGCTTAACATTGGGAATTGCCTTATACCAGGTCAGATGACTACAACTTGGACTACAACTTCCATCAGCAATTTCTGGCTGGAGGCCAATGGGAATTGTAGTCCAAGATCTGGAGTGCACCAGGTTGATGAAGGCTAGATTACTGTAACTTGCAGGAGCTCTCCAGTAGCTCTGCAGGAAAAGCTGTTGTACATCATTTGCTACTTGACTTTTAGAAGTTGAAATGTCAGGAATTGGACCTTGGACCTTCAGAGTGCAAAGAATACACTCTACTCCTGGACTGCAGTCCCTTCCTTGAATGAATGAAGATCTTCTAAGCCAGAGGTATAGAACTGCAGTGATCACTAAAGCTCGATTCACAGGTTACTTTTGGAAACGGTAGAGTCACTATGAGGTGAATGGGCTTGTTCACTTTGCATGCAGCAGATATGCTGTTTGAATGCACCCTCATGTGGCAAGAGCTCATATTTAATGTGATCAGAACAAACCATTGAGAGAGAACATTTCCCTGGTGTATTAAATGCCAGCTCTCACTCAACGTGGCATGTTCAATTGACCCGTTTCATGAATCTCCATGAGAGTCTCTGGCAAGGTGGATGTCACCCTCTTTATATAAGGCATAGATGATCGGATGACCTTTTAACTAAAACTAATCCTTGGTTTTGCATTAAAGAAATATGAATATTTTGCCTCTGAAAAATGATTTCTCTGTGTTGTCTGGGTTGCTGCATTTATGAGTTTTATAGCTTGATCCTCCCCCCACACCTTTTCTTTTGGAAATGGACACTGGCTTATATTTAAATGACAGCTCATGGGAAATAAGATGCTTTGTAAGGTGACCCTGTCAAATGACACAATGTATTTGCTGTATGCCATTGTAACATGGCTTTATCTGATACAGAGTTTCTCTCATGAATGTTCTTGTAAAGCAGGGGTCACCAGCCAGGTTAGTGGCCCTTGTGATTTTTTTTAATGGTTTTTTTTATTTCTTAAAAAAAATCCCTGTCTCAGAGCTTTTATGAAAGGGGTGTATGGCCGCTTGAGTATGTCCCTGTGTGTAGGTGTGTTTCAGAGAGGTGCCTTTGGGCAAAGAGGGAACGATGTATGCGTTGCCTTTGTATGTGTGGCCAGTGTGAGAGAGGAAGAGATGTACTTGGGCAAACAGGAGAGATATAACTGTAACTGTCTATATGTAAAGTGTATAAGTCTCTCTGTGTGTGCACGTGCATATGAGAGAGAGAGAGAGAGAGAGAGAGACCTCCTGTGGTCTGTCTATGGACCACATCCCTCTCCGGGTGGCAGCAAGAAGCAAAGAAAAACAAAAAGTTCTTACTAATAAGTTTATTCAATCATCACAGTGAGAAACAAAAAATGTAGTCTACATCCCTTTAATGGCGTTGCTCCAACTGAGCTCCTCCCCCTCCCTTCCTAGCAACAGCACTTCCCCTTATGGTGGCCGCCAGGGGCTAATTGTCTCTGAGTCCTTTGTTCTTGTACTCTCAATGAACGCCAAATTCTGGGAGAAGGGGGGTCAGAAATACTCTCCATTGACAATGTGTCAGCTGGCTGTTCTCTCTCTGTCTCTCCGTTCTCTCCCAACACCTCCCAACTCTTCTGTTCACCTGTCTCTGAGCTGTGACCTTCCTCAAACCACTGCTGTAATTCAATGTAGTGCCTTTCTCTTCTCTGGAAGCTTCAGAAGAAGGGGGGGTGATCTCCACCATTCCTCCTCAATCTCATCCCCATCAGTTCAGTCCCTGATATCTCTTGTTATTAGACGGCAACAGGATAATTGTCTGTATGTGTGTGTGCTTGTGTGTGTAGGAGGAAATCTATTGTGTGATCTCCACAGTCAGGACCATAGCTGACTTCCAGCAGCAAGCATGAAGTTGGGCAGGGTGGGTGGCAGCAGGAATGACAGCATTCTCCCTGTGTTATGACATTATGCCAGCCCCCTCCCCCCAGCAGCCATGTTTTGTTATGCCATGTCCCTATGGCAGCCATTTTGTGACTGACGGACACAGCACTTTCTCAAAACTCGAGAAGCATCTGCTGGTCAGAAAAGGTTGGCAACCCCTCTTATAAAGAGTAAGCGTGGAATCAACAATAAATTGACAAGTCTGATCTTAAATTATCCCTTATTGGGGGTTGTTTGCTTTGCTCCTTAGGAAGCACTGGTGCTACAAAAGCTGCTGGGGAGAAATTAGAGGAAGCAGCCCCCATTCTGTGCAGGAAGTTAATTCTGTTTGCTGCTGGCTAGATGTAAACTTAGCACTAACAGCAAATAGGGTTAAATAAGCCTTAGTAAGCAACATATCAAACAGGGATAATTATAGTCAATGTAATATAAGCCAGAGGAGAACATTACAGGATTGGTTTGAATATACACTCATAATAATGGAAATGGAGGGGTGTGCATTATGTATTACTGCTGAATGAGCTTCCATCCATCCATGATTATGACAAACAAAAGCCATGCATACTAAATATTTGGCCATGGTAGAGGATTAGATCTATGAACTTTGTCTGGCTCACTTTCATCTAATCCCTCTCTGTGGGATATAAATGAGCATGAAGCAAAGTGAAGTTTAATCTAGTTGAGGCTGAAGTGGTGATAACAGGCTGGCCTTGTTACCTGGAGGAGAGGAACACCTTTCATTGACGGAGTTCAAAATTGCCTGGTCACTAAAAGTGTTTCACATATTGGATGGGATTTTGTCACCAAGCCTACAATAAAGAATGAATCCCATCAAATCCCAGTTCCCATTAGTGTGCCAATGTGACATTCATCCCATATTGGTGATGTTTTCTTCCTTCTGTTTAGCATTTGGTTAAATAGCCAGGGGCAGCTGAAACCCAATGACATAAAATTCTGTAAGCAGAGTCTGTTCCATACAGATACTTAAAGAGAAGAGAATCCAGAACACAGAGCACAAAGCTCTGTTTTGCACCTGTCCCACGGCAACAGAGGCTTTTAAAAATGTTTCATAACTACACTGAAGTCTTGCTTTGTTCCAAGAGGATTTAAAATGGAAGACTGCTCTTCCGTTTCTGCAATGTTTCACACTGGAATTTAGCCAGAATATGTGACCTCCTGTGATCTTGGCATGAGAGAATGGTGGTACCAAGGAACCAGGAGTTTAGTTGTAAGCAGGCATCAATGCCCATTCTGACCCATGTTTGCTGCATGCAGTGCTGTTTCCTTTCTGCTGCAGTTCAGCTTCTGACAAAACCTGTTATTCATCTCACTGTTTGCTATGGCAGAATTGTACGTAGTTAATTTTGTTATCCCATATCATGCCACATCATTTCAATGCATAGGAAACACAATGCAAATTGCAGGAGTGGGTTATCCTCAATTAAGCATTGTTCATAGACCGAAAAGAACAAATATGAATACTGATCGTATTTGCTGGATTGGTTCTCATTCCAGACATGGGATGAAGAAGCAGGCACTGGCATGTTTTGTTCCCATTCCCATTGGACTCGCCTTCCTTATCTGCAGGCTGCAGGGAACCCTAAGGTTTGCAAAAGGGCAGAAAATCTTGGGGGGACGACCCTAAAGTGGGTGGGGAGAACTGATTTGGCATAACAGCCATAGATGTTTGAGGGTGGTGTGTGTGTGTGTGTGTGTGTGTGTGTGTGTGTGAGAGAGAGAGAGAGAGAGAGAGAGAGAGAGAGAGAGAGAGAGAGCTGTTAATGTTTCCCTTTTTTAAAGGGAAATTCCCTTATTCCAAATAGGATTCCTCGCAAGAAAAGGAAAAAGTTGACAGCTATGTGTGTGTGTGTGTGTGTGTGTGCGCGCGCAAGGAAAAGTGGAGGGAGGAATGGAAAAGAATGGAGTGTCCTGGCAGTAGGCATGCCTGCAACCCCAAACAGGAGCAACAAAACAGGTTTTGTTGCAGGTTCAGTTCTACACACTAACTCAGTTCTGGGCTGTGTTGTTTTTGTTTTTTTTTCTGATGGGCTCTGCGTTGATAAGTGAATTATACAAAATCCCTTCCACCCCCTGCAGGGTTTACTGCCTCTACAAGTGTACCCCTATATGCACCACCTTGTTATAAAATTGGATAGGAGTCCAGGTTGCAACTGCAGTGAAATATTTGCTTGATTCGGGTGGTTTTGGCATCTTTTCCCACTGCCCACCCTTGGAAGACACCGATCTATACCACATAGATATTGCCTTAAAACTCTCACAGCAATATAGACGGTTAATACTTTGCAGCAGAAGGCTTGTTATTGGTACTTGACATCAAGTTCGCACTTGCTGAACTGAGTACAGAGCCAAACTGGTTTAGCAAAAATAAATGAATACATCCAGTTTGTCAATAATGCCTTCATTTGCACTGTGTCAAAGTACTAATTCAATAACACATCTCTTTCTACAAAACTAAAATCCATATGAAAAGGGATGAAAATATAGTTAGCCTTTGACAGATCAAACTGTGATAACTAGTCTTATGGGGTATCAACTGGGATCACCAAAGTCACTGGTTATGCAAGGAGAGGAACACAGAGAATAAGATGTGCAGTGGCATCCCTGTGCCTTCAAGATTCAAAATAAGCTGAAGAAATATTTATTTAGGAACCCAAATAGCATTTATGCATTTGTGTTTGGGAATTTTAGGAAAAAACATTGCAGGAAAATAGTTATCTTCTGAAATCGTTGTGTGTGTGTGTGTGTGTGTGGGCACTTGGCTGTTCTTTCCAAGAGAAATGGAAAAACATTTCAATGACAACATAGTAACACAAACCTATTTTTATCCAATACCTCTTTGTCATGCTGTCTGTGTTGACCAGTCAAAACATGCAGGTTGAATACACAATCCCTAATGGGCTGATAGGATAGATATTTTAAAACTTTTAACATCCATTGCTTTGCCACCAGATATCTTGCTTTCATATGATACTCATTTAAATCCCCCATAGAGGAAGTCAAGATAAAGCACTTAACAATTGCTTATTCAGCCCGAGAAATCCGCTTCCCGGTGACTTGATTTCTCCGCACATCTCTGCAGCTTTTCCAGTTTGTCTGTCAGTATGACAGAAGTAATTTTGCTGCAGTGTAGTTTATTATTAGAAGAGAACGACTCTGACGTTTTAAGGTGTATGTTTGTTTTAACCGCTTCCCTAATAATTCTTTCTATCTTATCAAGGTTTTGTATCATTACTTTCTGAAGGAACAGTCTAAGGAATCTGCTGTGGTCAGAACCATGGTTACAGTGGAGCAAGAACAGAGGCAGCATTGCCCATGTGCTTGTGATATTGCAGGAGGGCATTTGCCAATGTTGTAAGGTTGTGGGATTGGAGGACACATCTGGCCTGGCACATGACCTCTTTGAGAGGTAGCCTAGACTCAGACAGTGACTGGCTCAAGGTAACCTGTGAACTCAGCTCAGGAATGTGAACCCAGGCCTCCTCTGCCAATTTCCAGCATGCTAACCAGTACATCATCCTTTGCTAGTTCACTACTCTATGGCTCTCAGTTGAGCCATACAAAATTGATATAATGTTATGTACTGTAGAGGCTGACTGTCAAGTCATGTAGCCACAGAAGTGACCAAAGGAGGAATGACCTCTGGGAAGAGAGCAGAGAGAAGAAATGCCATGGTGCACCTGTAGCAGCAAAACCAGATGCCTACATCTGCCCCACCTGCAATAAAGCCTGTCTCTTCCATATTGGTCTCTGCAGGCGCAGTAACTCTCCAATGGTTTGACTTCACCCCCAAAAGCACACTCTTCCAATGCCTCCCAAGACAGATGGATGACAACAATAATTTGGAATATCTATCTATTTATCTGGGACATGGGTGGTGCTGTAAGGTAAACCACAGAGCTTAGGGCTTGCCAATCAGAACGTCTGCGGGTCAAATCCCCGCAACAGGGTAAGCTCCCGTTGCTCGGTCCCTGCTCCTGCCAACCTAGCAGTTCGAAAGCACGTCAAAGTGCAAGTAGATAAATAGGTACCGCTCTGGCGGGAAGGTAAACGGAGTTTCCGTGCGCTGCTCTGGTTCACCAGAAGCAGCTTAGTCATGCTGGCCACATGACCCGGAAGCTGTATGCCGGCTCCCTCGGCCAATAAAGCAAGATGAGCGCCGCAACCCCAGAGTTGTCCGTGACTAATGACTAATGGTCAGGGGTCCCTTTATTTATCTAATCTATCTATCTATCTATCTATCTATCTATCTATCTATCTATCATCTATCTATCATCTATCTATCTATCTATCTATCTATCTATCTATCATCTATCTATATCTATCTATCATCTATCTATCTATCATCTATTGTCTTTGGACATCAGAAAATAATCTGTACATAATGCACGACAAGGACTGTACCTTTTCTATGCCTTAATGGTGGAAAATAGAACACATAACATCTAAGCTTCTGGGATTCCAGATAGTGGCTTTCAGCCCTGGACACTTTCATTGTACAAATTAAGCACTGACAAAAGCTCCTGCTCTTTCACCCATCCTTCTGAACAGGGCTAAGTGGCTGCTTGCTGCATGTAGCAAGAAATACACTTCAAGGATGGCCGGTGGGTCCTTAATATCAAGGGAAAGGTAGCTGAGGTTTGGAGTGCTTTTATATTTGAAAACTGAATGGAAGCAACCCGGTGCACTGAGCAATTCCACCTATGCACTATGCAAAGTTTATCAGGCAATGAATGTCAAGCGCATATACTTCTAAATAGGGGTGAAACTGGCAGCTGCAAAATGTTATTTCAGTGCATGCACCAATTCATTCTGTGTTCATTGCCTACAAGATCTTGAATAACCAGAGGCTCAAACCTTCCCTGGTATTTGTGAAGTAAAGGGCCTCGGGACTGGAGGAGAGTTACCATACCGGCATCTCTCACCTAGGATAACTGAAGGCTTTAAACTCAACAGCCAGAGTGTTGAAACATCTCGACAGCCCAAGAGAGCTTTCGCAGGGGAACTGCTGCTGCAGTACAAAAAAAAATCCTTCCAGTAGCACCTTAAAGACCAACTAAGTTAGTTCTTGGTATGAGCTTTCGTGTGCATGCACACTTCTTCAGATACACAGGCACTGCTGCTGCAGTAGATTAATAGCATGCCAGGACCTAAACAGGCTCTATGATCGCCACCTACTGGACAAGCAGCTTATCACAGCTCCCCTTTCTCTATTTCCAATTAGGTAGTCTTCAGTAGTGAGCTCCTGTTGCTCAGTCCCAGCTCCTGCCAACCTAGCAGTTTGAAAGCACACCAAAAATGCAAGTACAGTGGTACCTCAGGTTATATACACTTCAGGTTACAGACTCTACTAACCCAGAAATAGTACCTCGGGTTAAGAACTTTGCTTCAGGATGAGAACAGAAATCGTGCGGCGGTGGCACGGCAGCAGCGGGAGGCCCCAGTAGCTAAATTGGTGCTTCAGGTACCACTGTAGATAAATAGGTACTGCTCCAGCGGGAAGGTAAATGGCGTTTCCGTGCACTGCTCTGGTTTTGCCAGAAGTGGCTTAGTCATGTTGGCCACATGATCCGGAAAAATTGTCTGCGGAGAAACGCCAGCTCCCTCGGCCTGTAAAGTAAGATGAGTGCCGCAACCCCAGAGTCGTCTGCAACTGGACTTAACAGTCAGGGGTCCTTTACGTTTTAGTCTTCTAAAAGCCTGCAAGATTTTGGTAACTGTGACCCACGGATGTGTCCCTTTGTTTAACAATGCCCATGCTCTGTGCTCTCATATTTCATTGTATTAGTTGGAGGGATGTAATTTTACTTGTGAAGAGCCTTTGTGTGTGTGTGGAGGGGGGTCCCTTCTTATAGCCTAAACCCCAAGGCATAAATAGTTTTACAAGTAGATGTATTTCTCCCTATCATCCCCCCAAAAGGAAACGGGGGGGGGGGGGGAGAGAGCCTTGAGGGTAAACCTGGGATTCCAAGGCAGCGAATGAAGGTTTTTCATAAAAATCATCCTTTCCATGCTATAATGGGTGAATTTCAAAGTCAAGCAAACAGGGATTGGATCATAATTATATCCCTGGTACAGTACTAAAACAGAAGCTTTGGAAGAAGAACCACAAGCAAGTGCTGTCCCCCCCCCTTTACTGGGCTCACTAGGCTGTACATACCTGTGCTAGAGATTTCAATTTTAGTGGTTTGAATTAAACACTTACCAACACAAGGACTGCACCTCTACACAGAGACTTCAGTCAAATTTTAAAACCGCAACACAGAAGCTCCCACAATTTCGCCATATCCCCATCACACTTTTCACTGTTTTCCTAAATGAAGTAAAATCTAAAATCTATATTTGCAGCTCTGCCAATTATATGCTAATAAAAAGGTGTCTGAGGGATTATATTAAAAGAGGAAGATGTAATCAGATGGTATCAGTATGTATTAACATAAGGCTTCTTAACCAAATACCCGACTAAATTACATCAAAATGCATATGTTTTATTAGTGCAACTGTGGCATCCTTTTGATTCCCAACTTCATTTGTCTTCTCTTTCAAGTTTTTCTGTTATTATTCACTTATTTTCCAAGTGACAATTTACATATATTCATTACACAAACCATTTCTTGCCTTATTATCACTGCTACTTTCAAAAAGGGGAATGGGTTCTTATTTGTAGATATAATGTGCAATTTGTTTCCAATTTTTCACCCCACACATGAAGAATATTCATATATCTGCCTTGCGTTGACGGTAGTGAGGGAGAGCTTTCACACAGGGATTGGGGTGAGATCTGTGAATGCAAGTGCAGAAAGCAGCAGGAAAAGACAGGCAATGGCAGGGAAAGCAATCTGCAGGCGTTGTTCATCCATTTGGTGTGGGCATGGCCGACCTAAGGTACCTTGCTCTTTCCACCTGTGGAAGCTGACTCGATTGGCAGCTGAGTCTTATTTCAACAACCACAATGGGGCAGCATCCTCAACGGCACCCAAAGGGACCAGTCTGATTTAGGGAGCAGACAGAAGACTTGATGACACACATAGTTTTCTCCTCCAACAGAGAGATCTAACTAGGGAATGGGCTGCTGCCTGAGGTTGTTGCCTAATGTTAGAGCTGGTCAGATGTGTGGGCTGAAAGTGGGGGAGGCGAATGCACAAGACCCTTGTTTCCAACATCACCACCACTGCTGGCTCCAATTCATACCTTCTTTATGTTGAGATGGAAGGTCTGAAAAGAGAATCTAAGAACATTCATAGAAACCTCCCCCGTCTTCTCAGAGTTCTCAGTCGTGAGGAGGATTCTAAGTGTGTTCACCTGAACAGGGTTGTCGCCTCTATGGCAACAGCTCCTTAGAGCAGTGGCAGTGAAGTCAAATGGGCTAATCCAGATCAAGCCATTTCAAGATTCCATCAGTCTGAAGGTTCTTTTAAGTATACATTGGAAGTGAATAAGTTGGAGCAGCAAATTCATCAAAATAGCCTTTAGCTTCTGAGTCATCAAGCCATCTCTTACCTCCACCCCATTCTGCCCTGACAGATTTTGTTTTACTCCACATTTATTTATCTTCTATTGCTCCTGTAATTTTCCTGGATTTCTGTCGCTTCTCTGCCACTTATTTTAAATTGATTTTTGACACCTTTTCTCAGCAGGTTCCTTGTGATTACCAGCAATGGCCCTGAGGGTGTCCCATCTAGACCAATGTCAACAGCTTAGAAACATCCCCTCCCTCCCTCTCTCCTGCCCATTCTCTCTGGGTTATCTCACACCATTTCAAAGCTTTCCAGATGTTTCTTCCCCCTCAGCTCCCTGATGAAAATTCTAAAACCAGCAATAACAAAAGAGAGGCAGCAACTCCCACCTTGAAAGCACTCTGTCCCCTTCATTTGCCATGTGACATGCCATTTAATTGAATGGGTCTGCTTGCATGATTGATCCACCATGCGATATTGAAGATGGCAATGTGATGAGAATGATGGTGGTGTCAAGTCCAGAGATGACATATGAAGCTTGCTTAGGTGACAGTTCATCTTGAACCATTATCTTCTATTCTGTCTGCTGTTGACACTTCAAGGTCTCAGGTAGAGATCTTACCAAGCTCTCCTAGCTGAATCCATTTTATTTCATTTTTTTTCTTACCATGTTCTCAAACGAAAACACTAAACCAAACAGCACAATCATGCATGTTACTTACACAAGAAATGATGGTGTGTATTATAAAAGTAAACATCATTCCTAAATATACCATTCCAGTGTGCTAAACATCCCCCCCCCACATCCTGCCATATTTAGGTATGACTTTTCTCTTGATTTCTCATCATAGCCTAGATTAGGCATCATGGCCAGGATCAGATCCTGGCTTGACATCCTAGTTTGTTCATCATTAAACCACAGTTTCAGAGTTTAGGAGTCACAGGAAACTGTGATATAACAAGGAAGAAAAATTAGCTGAAAACAGGCTGTTACTTGAACAAGTAAAGGAGAAAATTGAAAATAATTAATCGTGGTTTAGGGACGCAGGTGGCGCTGTGGGTTAAAGCCTCAGCGCCTAGGACTTGCCAATTGAAAGGTCGGCGGTTCGAATCCCTGCGGCGGGGTGCGCTCCCGCTGCTCGGTCCCAGCGCCTGCCAACCTAGCAGTTCGAAAGCACCTCCGGGTGCAAGTAGATAAATAGGGACCGCTTACCAGCGGGAAGGTAAACGGCGTTTCCGTGTGTGGCTCTGGCTCACCAGAGCAGCGATGTCACGCTGGCCACGTGACCCGGAAGTGTCTTCGGACAGCGCTGGCCCCTGGCCTCTTAAGTGAGATGGGCGCACAACCCCAGAGTCTGGCAAGACTGGCCCGTACGGGCAGGGGTACCTTTACCTTTACTTAATCGTGGTTTATCAAACTGAGATCATGACATCTGAATTAGGTCAATAGATGAATCTGCCATGTTTTAAATTTATAACAATTTATTAATAGTGGAGTTATTACAGATTAATATATGAGGCCATACCTTTTTAAAGTAATGAATAAATTCTTCATAATCACCTACAATATTATTCTTTAAATATTCTAAATATTTTGGGTGGTGGCAGCAGCAGCAGGATCAAACTAGCTGCCAGCAGCTGATGTCAACATTAGTAGAAGTAGTAGTATATTGCCCTTTATCCAAAGATCACAGGGTGAGTCACAACATAACTACAAAATGATAACACAAAATATATAATAAGAACAAAAATAAACGCCCTCCTGGTTGATGAAACTTATCAGGTGGGCTGAAGAGTATCAGTATTTATTCGAGATTTTGTCCTGCTCTTTAGAGCCAAGTTTGATTAAGTGATGGATTTCCACTCCCCACAAATTTTAGTTAAAAAGAATATCAGTTATGGACGGCATTCTGCTGGAGACATCATGTGTATGTGTGCTCCTGTGTCCTTTGCCTTACAGGATTTCGCCTCTGAAAATCTCTCCCCTCGTCTACTATTGAGTAGGAAATGCTTTCATTTTCTCCATCTTTTTCTTTTATTTTTGCAAGCACTTACCAAAATGTAATGAGATGCGACACTCAATTAGGGATCTCCATCATGTCATCTAGTTTGGGCCTTGGATCTTAGATGACAAGAAATCTATTTCGGTGCAGGGCAACAGGCTTATCAGTTTGCTAGTTAACACAGCATGGCAGATCTTCCAAAATCTCGTACAAAGGAAGCATGGGATTTATCATTAATATTACATTGCGCAGTTAGAGGAATGAAAGGGTGCACCCACTAGAACTGCTTTCAGCTGTCAGATGTCATGACAGAAAATGTCTTTAACGGATATAGAGAAGTACAATGTTTTATATAGAGCAATCTTCCCTGAGCTTTGGTTGGCTTTCCATTTGTGCTCACCACTCTTCTTTGCCTTATGAATTTGTAACAAATGAGCGATCCTTTCCAAATTACGTGGTGATTGGGAATTACCCCCAAGCCACCTTTTCTACCGTTCTGCTACTGGTTCAAGGCAGTTTTTAAGGCTTCCTTTTATTTTTTCTGGATCAATGAAGGTTTCTCTCCTAATGCAAATAGCAGTGTCTACCATTAGGACCACAGCAGGGTTGGAAGTTAAATTCCCCCTCTCCACCCACTGCACTTCCCGTACTTCTCATGTTCCTCCATAGCTGCTCTTTAGATTTAAAAACAAACAAACATGCAATTAATGTCACATCTAGTTTGTCCTTTAGTCCCAGTGGAATACTATAATGGTCACATTTCCCTCCCTTTTAAAGCCCTGTAGTATACTGAGGATACGTTCGCATGCCATTCTAGTGGCATGACTACTACTAAGAAGCCAAATCACATAGATACCACCATGTGATATACACATAGACCCTCCAAGTGTCCCTATTTTCCAGGGACAGTCACGGATTTACAGAAGCCATCCCAGTTTCTAATTTGATCCCAGAATGTCCTGCTTTTCCTTAGGATGCCCCTATTTTCACCACCTTGCCAACAAAGGTCCATATAGTTAAAGATATGGTTTTCCCAGTAGTGATGTATGGAAGTGAGAGATGGACCATAAAGAAGGCTGATCGCCGAAGAATTGATGCTTTTGAATTATGGTGCTGGAGGAGACTCTTGAGAGTCCCATGGACTGCAAGAAGATCAAACCTCTCCATTATGAAGGAAATCAGCCCTGAGTGCTCACTGGAAGGACAGATCGTGAAGCTGAGGCTCCAATACTTTGGCCACCTTATGAGAAGAGAAGACTCCCTGGAAAAGACCCTGACATTGGGAAAGATTGAGGGCATATTATTATTATTATTATTATTATTATTATTATTATTATTATTATATAGAATGACCCTATTTTCATCAGAGAAATGATGGAGGGATGTATACATATGGAATAGAATTTTCCTTGGATGATCATACCTGAAAAACATGGATGATCATACCTGTTCTTTGCTACCCAGGACTCTTCCAAAGGGAAAGGTGGAATTATTGACATAATTTTTTTAATATTTGCTTTCGTAGATTTTCACGGGTACAGGAATGCAGGTTTTGGTGTCCTCGGGTGTCTTCCCGTGTAAAAGTTGGGGTGTCTAGGCGACGTTTCGACGAGGTCTCACTCGTCATCTTCAGGCTGGTGCTTTCGGCTTCTTGTTACTGGAACAGAGCAGGATCTCAGTGTTTGAGTTCCTATAAATACTGTTGAGGGGGTGTGGTGTATAGCCTCCAATGTTCTGGGCAGAGAGGAAGTTCCCAGGCTAGTGTGCCTTTTCTTCTTTTGTTCCTTAATTACTTGAGGGATATCTTGAGTGATTTCTTGAGTGATATCCTGAGTACCACTTAGGTGGGTCATTAGGTGTGGATTAGTTGCTAAAGTCTTTGTGTCTTGACCTCTTGAACTTTGTGAAGAGTTTTTCTGAGAAGATGGCTGTACTGCACTTAGTTGTGCTCTGGCTTGGCTTCGTGTATAGGGGCGAGCTGTGGTTTTGTGGCCTGTGTCAGCCAGATCTGTGTAGGGATTGCAGGGGGGTGCAGCATCTGCCCAGAACATTGGAGGCTATACACCACACCCCCTCAACAGTATTTATAGGAACTCAAACACTGAGATCCTGCTCTGTTCCAGTAACAAGAAGCCGAAAGCACCAGCCTGAAGATGACGAGTGAGACCTCGTCGAAACGTCGCCTAGACACCCCAACTTTTACACGGGAAGACACCCGAGGACACCAAAACCTGCAATTTTTTTAATAGTCTCTAGGGCGTTTTTCCAGCCAGAACTCAATGGAACTCAGTTCCAGCACCTCTCAGGTGTGTGCCATTGCCGTTATAAGAGAACAAGGGAGGTGTTAATGGCAAATTCAGGTAGCTCTTTTTCCAGAAAAATAGCACTGATATCTGTACCAGTTAAGAAGTGCAGAGCTAGGTGTCTCAATAAATGTTGAGTTATGTTTGAAATTTTGATCAGTGCATCGGAGAGCTCACAGTTGCTCCATGTGGTTAGTAGTTAAGGAAAGAAGCAAATCAGACAGACAGACCTTTGCAGAGCCAAGTATTCTTGCCCTCATTTGTACTGTGATGTTCCTCTTCTGTGTTAATTAAAATTAAAAGAAAAATAAATGAATCTTTAATCCTTTTTCCTGCATGCGGGACAGAAGAAAAAATAGCAATAACTTAAAATGCAACTCCCACCCCTTTTCTGCTAATTTCCCCCCATGTATTGAGGGGACAACAAACAGCTTGCTGACTGCTTAAAATGTGAGCCAACATTATTGCAGCTTTGGTGAGTCAGCGAGAAAGAGAATGATTTGATTTTCATCTTGACATTGAAGAAAATGGGATTGGGGGCTTCTACTATCTCTAATCAAATCTTCTGCATCAAGCAGGTGTGTAATTAAATGCTTTGTTGAAATATGAACAAATTCCTGTAAAGCATCTGAAAAACCTGGGCTGTGCACCTTACGTTTGAAAATATGCACGGCCAAGAGCAAATGAACTTTCAGGACTCTTGTGATTAGACAGACTTTGTCACAGCTCAGCACAGCAATGCGTTCCCTTTTTACAAAGTGATAAAGACCACTTGAAGAGTCTATCTTCAGAAGTTAACCTGGAAATATTTAAACATCAAAGACTGAAACTCAGTAATATGCTGAGGGAGGCCAAAATCAAGTGGAGGAGTTCATCTAAGAAGGACAAGGCAATCATCTCTAGATCTTGACCTTCCATCGTGCTTCAGACAATTCTTGTTTTTATTCTTAAAACGTATATCCAACGTTTCACCAACTGAGTCGCAAAGCAGCTTATGACAATAAAAATATACATTGTATACCCAATAGCCTTCAAAATAAGGCAAACAGGCCTAGACTGCGCAGGAGAAGCAGGAACTTCTTATATCCTTAAGCAAGTGGCTGCTGTGATTCTTGGAAAGGATGCTGAATGAAGTGGATCTTCATCTGATTCAGCAAGGAACTTCTTATTTCCTTAAGCAAGTGTGCATACTCAAACTTACTTAACACAGAATCCCAAAGCTATAAATGCTTTGTATAAAAAGAGTGACTCATCTGTACTGACAACATTGCTCTAGATAGAGTAGACAATGTGATGCCTTCCAAATGTTGCTAAACTGCAACTCCCAACTTCTCTTGAACATTCATCATGTTGGCTTGGGCCTGCTGAGAGTTTGGAGTCCAATGACATCTGGAGGGCCACAGGTTAGCTATCTCTGCTATAGCTACATGCTGCATTGTAGGTCCTACACTAAGTAGAGGGTTTGGGCTGTGGCCCCCAAGATCCCCCCCAACATATATGATGTTGTTTGAGGGCAGAAGTGGGTAACCTGTAGCCAATCTGGCAGGCATAAACTATTCCAGGGTTACTGCTCCTTCTCAATTTTCCTCTCACCGCTCCTCAAGGAGAGGTCAGGCACACAAGCAGCAAGAGAGAAGAGGAGGAGGAAGAGGAGAACCAGGCAGCTTCAGGGATTGTCAGTGGGTCCTGCTCTGGGGCAAGGACCTTGTCAGATGCCCAACAATGTCAACCCCAATGCCAGCCCTGAAGTGATCAGTCCAGTTTTCACAGATTGATTAGCTCAACTCATCTGCCAATAGCTAACCACTCACCACCATGACTTAATGCCATATATTTAATGCCACCATCTTGACACATGCCATATATTTAAAGCACATTCCTACCCCCCCCCCAAAAAAAATATGGGAAGAGTAGTTTGTTACGGGTGCTGGGAATTACACCTGTCTGAAGGGTAAACTACAGCTCCCAGTAATAATTTAGGGTGTGTGTGCTTTAAACATACACTGTCTCCTTTGACAATGACTCGTGGCTGAGTAAAATTGTCTTCCATAAACACGGTTTTAACAGGGAGTCCGTAAGTGACTGTGGAGGCCAATTCTGGATCCACATGTCCTTCCACAGTGGAGACATTGGTTTCCAGGTGGGAGTTGATCACGGTGTGGATTTGCCAAGCGTGTCTTCCTCTTAGCATGTTTCTCCCTTTCGTCCTGAGTTCGAGTGTCTTCAAAGGCCATGACACCTTTGGTAAAGGCTGTTCTCCAACTGGAGCGCTCGCAGGCCAGAGTTTCCCAGTTGTCGGTGTTTATACTACATTTTTTAAGATTTGCCTTGGGACAGTCTTTAAACCTCTTTTGTTGACCACTAGCATTGCGCTTTCCATTTTTAAGTTTGGAATAGAATAGTTGCTTTGGAAGACAATCACTGTATAGCAGTGGTAATCACTGAGCTGGTCACAAAATCAAAGCTCTAATGTGAGATATCTTACGGTAGCATTTGGGAACATTCTAAAGTATAATTAGGAATGGAATCACAATTATATCCAAAAGATGTTTTTGGCAAATGCCTGGACAGGTGGGATCTATCACTCTTGGTAGCTTCTCATAAAGATGGCAGGATTAGTTGTCTGCATCACATTTCATCTAATCTGATGCATGAACATCCCTATAGGACAGGCAGCACCAGGAAATCAAGGAGAAGGAATTGAGGAGTTTGAGAAGTAATAAGAGCAGATGGCAGAAAGTTCAGTAAATGGCAGATGGAATAGATGAATGTTAACATATAAGGGGTTTTCTTCCCCTGGGTCTGGGCTGCAATAACACAGAATCTTCAGAATTGTATTTATCATTTATTAAGAATTTCCAAATCAAGTTACTCTGACAGAGCATTCAAGTAGCTCACATCATTAAATAAGGTGAAATAATTGAGTATCTTTCTTGTTTGTATAGGCATCATTAGTGTAGGTTATTGTTGAATGAAAAGGTCAAAAGTATGATTACATTTTAACTGCAAAATCAGTCTGGCTGCTAGTAATTACTGCTCCTTACACTGACTCTAGATCTCTGCCTCTGGCAGCCTTGGCATGTATTTAGAAACAGAGATGATCTCCAGATTAAATTCTCAGCATCTTGAGAACAGAACAAAGATAGCAGGCTATGCAGAGGTGATCATTACTACAGACCAGGAGTGGGGAACCTTTTTCAGTCTGAGGGCCAGGGCCACCATGGCTAACCTTCATGGGGTCAAGAGCCAGTTATAGGTGGGGCGGGCGCAGATGCAAAAGTGGGTGGGACAGACATAAATGTGGGTGGAGCAAAGAATGTGGCCTCTTACTTTTGTACAGCAGGCTAGGTAAAGGTAAAGGGACCCCTGACCATTAGGTCCAGTCATGACCGACTCTGGGGTTGCGGCGCTCATCTCACTTTATTGGCCGAGGGAGCCGGCGTACAGCTTCCGGGTCATGTGGCCAGCATGACTAAGCCGCTTCTGACGAACCAAAGCAGCACACGGAAATGCCGTTTACATTCCCGCTGGAGCGGTACCTATTTATCTACTTGCAGTTTGTGCTTTGGAACTGCTAGGTTGGCAGGAGCTGGGACCAAGCAACGGGATTCGAACCACCAACCTTCTGATCGGCAAGTCCTAGGCTCTGTGGTTTAACCAACAGCGCCACCCACATCCTTTTTTGTACAGCAGGCTACCCAGCCACATAAAAGTCAATGCATTTGCTACCATGGCTGTCTGCTGAATCCACCTGTAACCTGGATGCTGATCTGATTTGAGCCACCCAGGTGTCAACCAGAGGCAGGCTGAGACAGCCAGAGCAATCTGGGGATGTAAGAAAGGGTGGCTTGGAGGCAAGGGGCCCACATGTCTCTTCTTCTCTCCTTTGGGGCACATGTTTAATTTAGGTTTTGAACTCTGACAAAACATGGAGTCAGGAGGGGAAGAAGAAGCACAAAGCCACAGGCTGCCTGCACATCTCCTTCTCTTTCTCCTCACCACAAGACCATCCACATTTTAACTGTGCAAAAGTCCCTGAATCAGTTTGAGGACACCTTCCAGTCAGGATAAAGCACCAGACAAGAGCAGAGTACGGGTCTAGTAAGAGGAGTGTCTTAGGGGCACCTAGAAAGAGTCCCAAGGGCCAAACAGAGTGACCTGGAGGGCCACTTTTGTCCTGAGGTATTCTAATTAGTGCTGAATAACTTATATTTTGATGGCATTCCCCACCCCCCAGAACTGTCTTGTGCTGTGCCTGGACTGCTCCTGTGTTCAAGAAGTAATATCTCCTCTGAAATTCTCGAACCGCGTTTGTACTCCATCTGAGGAAAATTAGCGTGGAAAATTATTCTGCCCTCTGCAGATTAGGTTGATGAAGCTTGGCATCTCGGAAATCAAACCTGGCTACAGAGATCATTCAAGATGTGAGGGAAGGCATTATAGATTTTACTTCTTAATAGCTGCAGCCAGAAACAGAAATAGCATACACTCATTTCACAAATGCCACTATGTTTACAGATTTGAAAGGATGGTGGCAGAGTGGGAGCTGGGGCTGATCCTGCTCATTTCTTGAGGTGCATCAGCTTTTTACACTATTTATTTCCACTTCCACTCACAAAAGTAAAGATAATTAGGGTTGACAGATTTTACTGGCATGCTGGAGCTAGAGTGCTAAAACTCCATGGGATTCCCCCAAAGGGAGAATAACTAGCTATCCAGTTATAATAGCCTTTCTAATGAAAGTGCTGGAAGCAGCCAGTAAAATCCTGATAAGTATCTTTATCCAGAAGCTTTGCATTTCAATTTATCTCAGGTGACATGAAGAAGAGCCTTGCGAGATCAGGACAAAAGACCACATGGTTCAGGGGTGGCTAACCTGTGAGGCTCCAGGTGTGGCTGGACTACACAACTTCCATCATCATTGACCAGACAAACTGAGAATGAATTTTCCTGAGATTTCAAAGGTGAAAGTGACATCTGAGGGGAATTTCCAGAAGCCAGCAGTTTATCCTAAATCTTAGTCAAGTCAATCAAAAAGTGGGGGGGGTTGTAAAAACAAACACCTCTACAACTTTCGGGGTGTCCTGGTTTTTTACTTTTTGAAATACAGCAACCCTGCAAAACATGATAAATAGTGAATACTGAAATTCATAATGTAGTATTCAGTGGGAAATGCACTGCAGTGGAATGGAAACAGTGTTGATTGTGGCAAATACAGTTCAAAATGGAAATCATTGCCTTCTTAGGGAGTGACCTAGGAGACCTGAGATCTCCTACTCCTTTCCTCATCCCCCCCTTTGCTTCTGGGTGAAGTACAATGCATGGCAGTGGTGAGGCTCTAACCGCCCAACATTTTAGTTTTCCAAGAGGCATCTGTGCATATAAATTATAATTTATGAAATGTATGCAAATGTGCATCACGGGCCTGTATCCCAAGCCCTTTGAGGACTTTGCAATCTCCCTTAGCTGCATACCATTATTGCTTTCATACCATTCACTTTGGGTATTGCTTCCTTGTGCTTTCTCTGTTCATCACTTCTGTTCAACACCAGTCATGACCTTTTTTTAAAAAAAGAAGAAGAATGAAGTCCATCACACTTCTTAAACAACCCTGGTTTCCTCTTGAGCTTGACTTACTGCCATCTGCTCTGAGGCACTGTGAATTGTCTACACAACCACAAAGACTAATCAGGAGATCCAGAACCCAAGAGACAGAAAGAGAAAGAGAGGGAGAGAGTCTAAGAATCCTCAGATGAACTTTTTCATTATCAGATGGAACATTCATGTCATTGTCTACATAAACACTGAGCATTTCCCATGCTAATTGGCATCCCATCTCTAACGCATTTATCCCATAATAGGTAATAATATGCAAGACCCATGGCCCTATCATAATGTGATTCCAGAAGTGCTTATGTGAGACACTTGAGTTATGACAATGGCATGATTTTATTTTATTTGTATCATCAGTGAAGGAATCCTCTGTGGCTTCTAAATGACAAAAGGTCCCTATTAAACATATGCCTCATCTAATGTGGAGCCATGTGCTCATTCATTCTTAATTACTTGTGGGGAGAGAGAGAACATCGCTTTTGTATGCTTGACGTCTGGCAAGACTGCACATTGAACAATGCGCTATTGTGTTTTCTCAGCAGCATGTATGTTTCAATCATTGGGTTACAGAAGAGCTGCCTGGTTGTAGCGCCACAGATTCCCCTTTGCCATATGGCCTCCTGCCCATCAAACAGATTCTTAACATAGACACAACTCCGGGACTTTTGTTCCCTTCACAATAATGATATCATCAGGTTTCGCAACAACAAGGGACTCGCAGGTGGGCCAGGAATTCAAATAGGACCGGTGCTTGTCTCAGAAATTACCACAGGGTAATTGTGTTTTGGTTCTGGTGCTCTGAATTTAAAGGAATTCTGCTTCCTTTACTGCTATTGCTTGTATGTTGGACCATTTCTAGAAACTATCCTTTCGATTACTTTCTGTGATAAGGATGGCCTTTCTCCCAGGAGTAGTTTTTTTTTGGGGGGGGGTTAGTGAGAGGTGGAATGCTGGGGAATTGTATCTGAGGTGATAGCATAAATGCAGCTTACAAATGCATATTATTATTATATCTTTATTTATACCCTGCCATTTTCTCTGATGGGACTCAAGGACGTTTACAGATAAAAACAAGAAAAGAGGATAGAAAACAAAACAAAACAATAACATAATGTGTTGTTGTCTTCTTTAAGCTACCCACCACGACCCCAATATCTCTTTGCTCATCATTCACCACCACCTTAGACCCTTTAAGTGTGTCTAACAATGGAAAGTTTGAAATGTTGACCTCAAATATACATCACCCAACACTTCCTTGCATTGAAACTCCTTTCCCATCTTTTTACCTACTTTGGAAAGGTGCTGTTGGAGCTGTTTGCATTTCCTCCACCCTGAATAATTGGGAGCCATCCACAAACTTGGCCAGCTTGCTGCTCACCCTAGACTCCAGGATCCTTTAGGAAGGTATCAGCTGCTAGTTCTTGTCCCAATATAGATCCTTGGGGCTCATAAATCAATAGGCAAAGCTTCAAAATGGAAATAGTAAGTACTGTTTTGTTGCAAAGGTGCTGACAATATGCTGACACATCCTTGCATTATCATTGGAGGACTCAGCAATTCTGCTGTCACTATATGTTATATTTTTATGGAAAGCGTTTGATTTAATGACACCCGTTCTGCTTAATGTTCTGCACACTTCTCAGACATCAACACTAAATCCTCACACAACTGTAAATAGTGTTACTAAAAGCAAGAGAAGAGAATCCTACGAACGCTCACCTGCCCTTCAATGACAAGGATCTAACGGCTGCATTAAATCAGTTATAACTGCTGCATCACACAGGGCAAGACATTGTCCATTTGATATATTTTTTAAACTAATCCAACAACAGATCTTCAAATATCCTCTTATGAACTCATTGAGGTGTTGCTTATAACTTGAAGATTAGTTGATGCTCAAAGAGTCAGGGATTTCAAACGATTATGGATATGTGCTTACTGAGCTTGAGTGTTGAAAGCTGGGTTAAACTAAGGATTACCGTATCTCTTTGACCTTGGGCATTGACATGACAATCAAGCAACCTCATTGGTCAAACCGTCATCTAAAGCAATAGCGAACTTTTGGTTCTCTCTGTGAAGGGAAATGTTCGTCATGAAAACAACAACCCAATAATAAATAAAACATGTTCCTATTTCCTTATCACTGTCGTTAGGAAGCTCATAGGGCTAGACTGTTTTACACATGATGCTTTTTTCTATTAAGTATCAGAGAGTAATATATGGACCATGATTAAGGATTATCATTATCATCTTGGGAACATGAGAATGGCAAAACACATTCCTCATATGTAAGCAGGGAATTAAATCTACTTGATCATGTGCAAAAACAAGCCCTGTTTTCAAACTGAGTTTTTCAAACCACGACTCTTGCCTATCAACACGGTATCAAATTAAAGTCGATGTCATTTATTTACCTAATTTTAAAGTTCAGTAAATTTGTCAGTGCTTACCCATAATGTAATAGCAGTTTCCTATATTGGGCTGTAGTGCCTCTGCAGACATAATCACGGTTAAATGCACGGAATTTTAAATTTAAGTAAATAAATGACATTGCCTTTAATTTGACACAGCTAATTGTAAAGCACATTAGTAAGCTAAAAATCAGCAAGTGTGGAGAAGGGGAGGAATGACTAGATCAAACGATTAATTAACATTTGGTTGCAGGAAGAGTCACCTTTTAGCAGACAAACAACATGAGTTTCCAAGGAATACGACATGCCACTGAGATCACACAACTGTACTCATTGCAGAGGATGTGAAATGAAGAGATCATTTCTAATCAAAAGAAGGACTGCTAAATTATCAGAGCTTTCAAGATTTGAAATGTAATTTATTCTCTCACACCTGATAGAAGCCAGCCTATTTGATCTCGTTGAGCTTGCATATCATTTAATCCCTCGCTTGAAGATCTCGTCTTTCTCTTTTTCATTCTGTGTTCACCCTTCACAAGACCAACCAACCCGGTTGTATGAAATGTTTCAAAAGAAATAAAAAGTTCTCCTTTTGCCTTCCTGAACCAAAGTGTGCCACAAAAGCATCCCACAAAGGCTTTGTGTGGTTTTCAAACACAGAGGAAACAACGAAGGCAAGGGAACGAAGGGGAGAGGGATAAAAAGAGGAAATAGGCTACTGTTTCCATTCCTTGTGCTTGGGCTTCTTTTCAGACTAGAGATAAAAAAAATCTGTCAGTTTCTCATTTCCCTACTCCAGTGGCGTAGCGTGGGGGGTGCAGGGGGGCCGGCCGCACCGGGCGCAACATCTGGGGGTTAGGGTTAGGGGGCGCAAATTACTTGCCTTGCCCCGGGTGCTGACAACCCACGCTACGCCACTGCCCTACTCTTCAGTTCTCCCCATTTCCCTCTCAGTTTGCAATTTTTAAGAGAAGTCCTGATGAGAATTCCCCAGCATTTTAGTGTGAATTTCCCTTAATATACAAAATCTTATTTGCAATGTTGCCCAATATACACAGTTTGCACTCATCAGTTTCCCCTACTATAACACATTTTTGTATCAAAAAAAATTCCTTCCAGTAGCACCTTAAAGACCAACTAAGTTAGTTCTTGGTATGAGCTTTCGTGTACATGCACACTTCTTCAGATACACACATTTTTGTATGTTGTTTTCATACACCCCAGCATATGCAGTTTTGTGCACATTGTATGGCTGGAGAACTGCATTGCAAAATTTGGACAAGTGCAGTTTTCGGAGGAAGGCTATGTTTTGGTTTGCATATCGTTTTGGAAAGGTCTCCCTGAAATGCAAACTGAATTGAATTTCTGCCCCATCCCCATTTATAGCTTTACTTGGCCAATAATTTCATAGAAAAGGTGGGTTTGGAAGAGGTACAAAAGACCAGAGGGCAGGAGGTGGGGACAGACAAACTGAAAGAGGGAGAGGGTGTGAAAGGTCAGGGCCTGAAACAATAGAGATTGAAAGAGAAATTTATTTCTCTGGCAGTCAGACAGAGAAAAGAGCAGGAGTGGTAAAGGAAAAACTAAGCAAAGAATATTGTTACTGACAGAATTGGGGCACAGAAGCTATTTATTAAAGCCTCAGGAAACCTGTTCTGAAACTCCTCTCCTCTGCTTTCTATGTTTTCGTGCTTACCTTCTTCCAGAAACATTGGCAAGTGTTTGTGTGGGGTTTTTTTTTTTTTAAAATGACTTAAAGGGCTTCAGAAATTACAGTGTTCAGCCTTGAAGCCTTGGTCAACTGTGTGCTATCTATCTCATCTATCTATCATCTGTGGCAATCACACAGAGTCCCTGGACGTTTCACCATCTATTGATCCCTATGCCACCACTTTATTTCTCACTGCCACCACCCAGGCCCTACCTGGTACAATACTGAGCCCAGTCAGGGTTAAATTAGAACATAAACTTCTGTTTATTTATTGCAGTTTAACAAGCATGTGGTTTCATAGATGGTATCGGTCAATTACAATCATGGGGTGCCTATCCAGACCTATAACATCCACTACCTGCTCTCACTCACTAAACCACCTCTCAGATATTTACTTGTCTTCCTGGCCCCTAACTGTTCCTGACTCAGCTTATTTCGCTACACTAACTCAACCCACCCACTGACTCTACCCCAATTCACTCCCACTCCAACCAACCACCCAACTCCCAACGAACTCTCCCCTTCGCCCCTCCCAGAGCTGGTTTTATAGTCCCTCTGGCTCCACCCCCTGGGTTCTGATTGGGTAACCTGTTTAACTATTTCACCTCCAGCACTCTAACGTCACATAATCTATGTATCTCTATCTCAATGGCAAGTATACATGTGTGTATATATGCCAATTTAGAGTAGAGACAAGCAGATATAGATGCTAGCTTGGAATACCTGTTCCTCTATTTCTTCCACACACCCCATTCTCTGGGGGGCTGAGAGACGTTAGGAGTTCAGTTTTCTTGGAATGAAAATCAGTGGAGAGAGACTATGGCGTCTTTAGGATATATGTTTTTATTTACACATATATACAACCTTAGTATCAGACTGAAGGGCTCACAGCATTAACACTCCAACAGATCTTGAGTCCCCATTAGGTTTCCAAGAAAGTCTCAAGCCACAGCTTTGGGTCAAGGACAGAGCAAGACAAGCTTCTGTCTCTCCAACAGCAGTCTTCTATTGTTGTTTCCTCCCCAATAATTCATATCCAGAGCTGGTTTGAGCCATTGTGCTTCATGGCTAACTTCCATGAATTCATTCCTTTCAAAAAAAAATGTGTCTGCGCTAATGGCCATTACTTCTTTTTGCAGCAGAAACCTCCATTTATTAGTTGTGTGTGGTGCATGGATGGGAAATTTCCAATGGGAAATTTTCCAGCACATATCTGTTGCACATGAGTACATGACTACAGCCCCTCTCAAAATAATGGTGAGCATCCCTTGTAGGATCACCGTCTGGAGGGCACCAGCGGGGAGCAAAGTTTGCCTGGGCTTTGGGGAACTATTAATAGTAAAGCCAATGCAGATTCCACATTAATCGGCTGCCAGGAATCCTGTAGTAGCCAATATTTTAGTCTCCATACACACAGCCAGACTAGCTTTAGCTGAAATAAATGCAGTCAAACATCTTGAATAAGATTTGCTATCAGAGGGATTATCCTTCATTGCATTTGCATGTACACTGGAAAAGATGTCTGTTCTATTCCCAGACTTGTTAAATCATTTTGCCCAGAACAGTGGCTAGCTTGAGTATTATTAAGCATGTCTAGAATCTTTTACTGCTGTTCTTTGCACTCTGCCTTATACCTTGAATTTTCTACTCAATTCCTTTTCACCTAAAAGTCAACTCCCTGTTATTCTTAAAAAAAGTTTTACAAGGGAATTTTTCTGCTGCTGTCAGTTCCAGTCCAGATGACAACTCCTAGTGAAACTATGTGCCCATGTTGAATAAGGCAGGGTTACCTTAATTTCATGCCCAGAGGTGTAACATTAGCCTGCATGCATAGGATTCTTTGTGTGTGATGGGGGTGTGTGCTTTAATTGTATGGCATGTAGGTAGCCTTAATGTGTTGAAGCAAAATCAACAGTCTCATGGCACCTTAAAAACGACCTCATTTTATTATGGGGTACTTTTGTGGACTAGAGTCCACTTCATCAGGTGCATAAAGCTGAGTTGCAGTGGGGGGACTGTATGTGAGCAGTGGGTCAGTCGGAACTGAAATGCAAAAATTACAGGCAGTGACTGTTCTATCCTATCTAACCAAGTACCAATCCATCTATTTCCATCCACCCACCTGTGTTATTTGTAATCTGTCCCTCACCAAATATCCCACCTTCATAGGACTCCATGGCTGTTTTTTGTGTGAAGCTGAGCTCTAGAAACATTCGTTGACCATTGTCTGTGCAGAGGAGTAAATCTGTCCCTTGTGTGAATTATGTGCCCATTTAGCTGGAGCATGGCCATTTTGGTATGAATGAGCTATACAGCATCAGAAATTGGTTGTGGGGTTGCACCTAATGCATCACGTCATCCCAATGCTTTCTTTGCAGACAAATAAATTTAAACCAAAAGGCCACATAAGCCACTTATTCATATGTGAGGAGTGATGGAGAGGACTCTAAAGCATGGCAAAAGATGCCCTTGTTGTGACTTCTACATTTGTTTTAAATCAGCAGCCAGGACCAGGAGTCCCTTACAAATGTGCTCCTTAAATCCTTGTGCCTGTGTATTCCATTTATGATTGAAATGGCGGCAAGGCGGCAAGAGCACCATTTGGAGAATAAATGCAAGCCTCCTGTGCAAAATTGTTGGCTCTTCTTTTGGTTATTCACTTACAGATCAATGCCTTCAGCCTCATTTTAATGGTAATAAGCCAAATGATGTGTTCTGACTTCTCCTGACCCTGGTTTCAATGAATTCATTCTGAAACGCCGTCGCTTTATATCTCTGTGTTTCACTTGAACTGCTCTTTATTACTCCGCTCCGTTGCTTAGCCTGGATATTCATGAATAAAGGTCCCTGGCAGATACTCCATAAAAGTGCTACATACATAGGAAATTGCTGAAGAAGGAGAACTTGCCGGCGTACTGGCTTCTTTTCAAGTCATTGCATGAAGTTAATAAATAAAGTAATAAAGGAGGAATGTCCCTCAACAGTGCCGTCTGCTTTCTAATTGGCACTGACAAGGAGGTGTGTACTCCTCCACTCAAGAGAAAACAAACTCTTATCACTCTACAAAGGCTTATATTTACTTGTAAAATTTTTTGCTGTTTCTGTAATTTGTAATTATAAAGATGAAGGAGGATTGGAATGGCATGTAGAACAATAAGCTGATTTTTCCCTGTGTGATTTTTATGGTGCTTTAAATATTTTATTGTAAGCTGCCTGGATAATATACCTAAAGGGTGTAATATAAACTTTAATAGTAACTTTGGTTTAGTACAACACAGCATGGGAGTGATAAAAGACCAGGGGATGGGAGGAAATGTGGCTGTGAGTTTCCCTCTGAGAACCCATAAATTTACATGGTCTCAGTGAGCCATGGTTTGGCTTGCTATATTGTGTGAACCAGACCACTGTACAGCCATACCTTCGTTGTCAAACTGAATCCATTCCGGGAGTCCATTCGACTCCTTGAACCATTAAAAAACCAAGGCATGGCTTCTGATTGGCTGCAATAATTTCCTGCATTCAATCAGAAGCCACAGAAGCCGCACCGGACATTCAGCTTCTGAAAAACATTCACAAACCGGAACACTCACTTCTGGGTTTGCAGCATTCAGGAGCCAAAACATCCAAGTACCAAAGCGTTCTAGAACCAGTGTACAACTGTATATTGGAAGGGACCATAGTTCAGTGGCCATATATGTGCTCAGCATGGCAAAGTCGGGTGGCCATGTATTCTAATTTCCAGGGGACAGTCCTCTGTTTGAAGGAGCACAACATTTGACAGGCTTCCGAGTCCAAGTCCAATTTAAAGATAAAGAATTAGAAGAAGGAAGGGCAGGAGCTCTGATGTCCATCAACCATCAGCACCCAGATAGCAGACTGAGCAGGCACATGGGTCACCTGTGGGTCACAGGTGGCTCCACTATGGTGTGATGTATTTCTGTTTAGATTATCTAAATATGCAGATCCATGCTATCTCTTTGGGGGATGCATTTTCCCCTTTTGATATTGCATCAAAGGATATAAAACCTCCCTACCTGCTGTGGTTCCAACAAACCTCCCTCCTGTGACATTCATAAGCAATAGTCACATTCAATATTGGTCCTCAGAGATGGCAGCAAGAGGAAGAAGGAGTGAGGCCATGGACTTTATGGCTACCCAATAATGACAACCTCTGACACCAGCAAACACTGGCTCAGAGCACCTGGTCTGTTCCCTTCAAAAAGTGAAGGCAAAGTCTTTGCTCCAAAGTCTATGCACATTGGGAGATGCCAGCAAAAGACCCTGTAGATCAGTGGTTTTCAACCAGTGTGCCATGGCACTCTGGAGTGTCTTGAATGATGGTCAGGTTGCCACAGGCAACACTGGCCTCTGTCCCTCTTTCTTTCCTTCCCTCCCTCCTCTGATGCCCTCAGGCTTGCACAGCTGTTTATTGCAGCAGCCCTGGCTATAAGCTCCACATGTGAATGGTGCCTCTGGGAGTCACCTGTGTTTGTAGCAGCAGCATCTGCCTGGAGGATTCTCAAGGAGAGGGAGAGGGAAGGAGACTGAGGGAACACTCCAAAGGGAGGGTGTTGGAAAAGGGGTGAGGGGCTGCCAGCTCTGCAGGCAGAGGGTGACATAATTGGGCTCCTGAGCCCCACAGGGGTGCTGCAGAAAGATTGTTGTTGGTTAAGGGAGCCGTGGAGTCAAAAAGGTTGAAAATCTCTGCTGTAGATAATTAACTGTAGGCCAGGATGGGGTCAACAGGCATAGTCTCAATCATAAGGAGGCATAATCTCCCCACACAATCATTTCTACCATGTGTCCGGGGCTTGGCTGATCTAATCATGTGCCCAGGTGGTCTTTGTGGGTAGTCCTGACTCTACTGTGTACCATCTTAGCAGTGTGGTGTAGTGGTTAAGAGCGGGAGTCTCGTAATCTGGGGAACCGGGTTTGCGTCCCTGCTCCTCCACATGCAGCTGCTGGGTGACCTTGGGCCAGTCACGCTTCTTTGAAGTCTCTCAGCCCCACTCACCTCACAAAGTGTTTGTTGTGGGGGAGGAAGGGAAAGGAGAATGTTATCCGCTTTGAGACTCCTTCGGGTAGTGATAAAGCGGGATATCAAATCCAAACTCCTCCAACTTGTGAAGCTCACTCAGTTTACTGCAGTCCCAGAATCACAAAAGAGCACTGCCAAAAGTAGTGGGCGCAGAAGGAAAAGTTTCAGGCACTTCGGTTAAGGTTCGGGCTGAAGTCAGAAATTCTCTGGCTTGCTTTGGGAGTTAAAACTAAGACTTAAGCCCTCTATCCCTGATCGGCACACTTAATATCTATAATAGACTTTTAACAAACATGTTTTCCCTTAGCCCCAAGTCATTTCAAACAACAAAACATACACTCAGTTCTATTGCTTTTGTGATGTAGATTTCAATCATACTCCCGACTACCAAAGCAATCCTCCTAGGACTGATTTGTCTCATCCCTTTCATCCTTTCAAAGAGCATCTTTTTTTTTTTACTCCCCTTGTACTCTGACTCTAACTAGATCTAAGCCTTGTTCCTAGGAGTGCCACCCCTCTTCCTCAAAGAACTCCCTTTCCCCCTCCTCAGATTTTTTCCGAATGCAAAACTGATATTTTAATACAACATGACATTTCAGCAAATCCTGCTGTACATTTTAGGTGTTCCTGCCAGATTTTTAATGACTCTTTGGCGACAGGTGCAAAGAGGCATTCTTAGATTAGATTGCCTCCACTTTGCTTCCTCTGTGCTTTGGGCTGAATGCTTTCAGAACTATTTGTTTGGAAGGGATCTCTCAGGAGATCATATGCCATTGAAAGTGCCGTTCACCTCCTCCGTACACTCTTACAGCGGAAACGGGCTCAAAACTGATAGGCAGTCGCCAGTGAAGGACGATGCTTATACCCTCCACACTTCAAGCCAGGAATAACGTGTTTAGCTGTATGCCAATGATTCTAAAGCAGGAAATGCCATAAGGAAAAGGGGCAAGTGAAAAGACAATTAGGTTACAGAGAATCCAGAGTTTAATATGAGCCTAGGACAAAGGCAAGGAACCTTTGCCCTCCCAGATGTTGCTCCCATCAGCCTCAGAAAGCATGATAATCGACCAGGGATGATGGGACTTGCAGTTCAGTAACATCTGGAGAGTTCCCCACACCTGGCCTAGGATCCGTGGGAGGGATCTGCCTTTAAATCTGCCTTTCACATTGTTTTCATGGGTTGTTTTTTTTGTTATGTTGTGTATATTGTACACCACCAAGATATTTTATGTGAGTTGACGATATATAAATGGTTTTACAAATTAAAGACAGAAATAATGAGTCAGGCTACTGGGCCATCTAGCTTAGAATTGTCTACACCAGAGGGTTGCCAACAGATAGCGTCTGTGGATGTGCATGTGCCCAGAAAATCTTTCTAGTGCTTGCAGGCTCCCCCCACATGCACTCCATGAAATGAGGCCTGAAACAAGCATTTTCTCTGGACAGCATAGGTGGCAGAAGAGGGTGCTTGATAGCAATATGTTTAAGGGGGTGGGCACGACAGTTCCTCCAGTTTGTAAATGTGGGGAAGTGGGAGAAGCAACCCCCCTCTCCCTGCAGTCTGCCCAGGCTAGTCTTCTTCTTGTCATGTTGACCTTTCTGGGAGGCAGGGTGTGTGTGTTAAATATAATTGTTTGATTGACACTGAAATGGAATATGCCTGTATGTATTTGAATGTGTATTGCTGAGGGTTGAACATTGGGAAATTCCACTGAGCAAACTGAAGCTAAAAAGAGCTCTCTGAGTTGTATATGGGTTGATAACTAACTGTTGATGTTCTCTGTTACCTCTTACATGTTGTTTAACTTTAGATCATGTGAGAGAGGTATTTGACTGCAAATCACCATCTTGGAGAGCTTGTCTTTGAGCCTTTCTCTGGAAGCCACAGTGAACTAAGGATGTGCTAATGAGTTCTTCTCTGAAGACAGAACAACTCCAGGCTAATGGAGGCTGTGGAGAGAGAGAGACCTCTGAGTTATTTT
Source organism: Podarcis melisellensis (assembly GCF_964234715.1). NCBI lineage: Eukaryota > Metazoa > Chordata > Lepidosauria > Squamata > Lacertidae > Podarcis > Podarcis melisellensis. Next base: position 38,554,080 of record NC_138543.1, read on the forward strand.
GAATATGAAACCTTTGCTGGGCATGCACATGATATTATACAACCATTTGGATGTATCATTATTTTTGTTCTGTTATTTTGAAGCAAGTTCTGTGAGTAAAGCTTTTGGATCATATTTATGGGTCTGGAAAATTATTATTCCAAAAAGAGCCAGTTTTTATGCATCCTATTGTTTCAAGGTGCAAAATATTAATATCTGCAATAGGGTGTGCAAACTTTGCATGGCCCTTCATGAAGAAGAGGGCCATAAATGCTACTAGCCATTTTTGCTATGTTCTATATCTGCTGTCAGAGGGGTAAGCTTTTGAATACTGGTTACTGGGAATTACTAGTGAGTAGAGTGCACCTATGCTCAGATCCTGAGTGAGGATTTCCCTCAGGCATACAATGCTGGAGTAGGTGGGCCTCTGACCTGATCAAGCAGGCTGTTCTTATGTTCCCTTGACAGTGAATGGCAGTAAATGTCAATCATTGATTCCCCTCCTACCCCCAGACACATATAAAATCAGAAGATATCATTCAAGACTCGCTTGAGCCTTGGGGCCTCGTTTCTTTAATCAAGCATGGAGCGATATCATGTGTAATGATCTTTTTGTTTCTGCTAATGCAATTAAAAGATACATGCTGCAAAGAGATAGAACACAGCAAATCTCAACACACACACAAGCATCCGCACTCCCACACAAGTCACAGGTCAGTTTTGGCAACTGAAAGCAAGCCTAGCTGAAAGATGTTCACACTGGCTGCTGGCATTGCCCTGCACTGGTATTTAAATGCAGTTTATCCTCAAGTAACTTGTGCTTTAGCAATACAGTACATTCTGATGACGACTTGAGTTAAAATAAGCCTATAGATAGGCAAAAGGAACTGGAAATCAATGCATTTACTGGAATTCATGCATAATAGCTTTTAAAAGGAAGGCTTGATGCATTGGTTGGCTGGTTCTTATTTTCTTGGGTGTCAGAGGAATATGGATGGTGTGAATTTTTCCAAGGTAATAGAGGATATGAGCAGAGTTCACCTAAACACTTTTTTCCTTCCAATATGTGGCAATCTGTGCAAAAGAAGAGACTTTGCCTGGGTTGGTAGCTGACTTGCCTGTGTTTTCTAAAGACCACATTGATTTGTACCAACAGATTTTGGAGTAGTCATACAAAATATATAATATGAAATACTATTTCTTTCATTTTGAATGTAATGGCAGGAAAAAAGGAAACAGCTGTTTCCTGGCAGCTGAAGAATTGAAATTTAGGTATTGATTCCCCCAAATAATTTTTATTGATTTTAGACAGTAACAAAAAGCCACAGAAAAGTACAGTTTCCATCATCACACAATATAAAATAAAAAATACAAATACCTTGCAATCTAAAGTAAATATAAAAAAGAACAACATACAGATCATTATAGAAAAAGATAAAATAAAAGGATCTGCTTTATGTATACCCTGATACATTGGGCAGTCGTGACAATGCTTTTTTATCCACTTTGACGGCAGGTAAGTACTAAATTTTGTCAGAAGGGAAACATAACATTGGCTTTGCCATGTCTTAGAGCTGAGACAAATCAGTATTGATACACATGTCTCCAAACAGAATCAGTCTCTGTAAAGGGCTAAAATTGAAAATAAGTGTAACTTGAAGCATTGCTATTTTTTAAAAGGGAACATACAGAAGAACCTCCAAATTGGGCTTTTTCCAGAAAATGTCTAGTAGGCCTGGGCGATGTATCAATACATTGTCCAGGACTGATACTCAGTCCAGGACTGAGTCAGACCATGATGGCTACTTCCGTACTGCTGTGAGCTGGTGGCAGAGAGACTCAGTGTCTACATGCAGAGGGTCGCAAGGCCAGCTGGCTAGCCCCATCTGGGTCGTCTCCTTCCAGCCGTCCCAATGCGAAGACCCATCGGCCTCTACTCTGACATAAATCAGCAACCCGGGCTTCAAAGCCAAGGCACACTATATCAGCAGAGCAAACTGCACACACAGAATAGGCATGAGGTTTGTGGAAGCATACTACAGTACAACTATAGATTTATTAATCATAAATCAGGACAAAGAAACATGTCATCTCTCTCTTTGTCTTCTCAGAGAGACAGAGAAAAGCAAAAGCTATACACGCAACGGAAGTTCCCAGCATACTGTGCAGGAATGTAAACAGACATGTGACACGCAACAGTTCCATGTCTGCTCCTTAAGGTGGAATGGAAATTCTCAACACTCAGGAGTGGCTGCTCTTCCACCTGCAATATACTGCCGAGTGAAGCTGCCATTGCGGTCCGGCCTTCATATCACAGAGGGAGGAACAAGCTACATCGGCCAGGCAGTAGCCAGGACTGTAGTTGAATTTTACTTCAACATCAGTGGTGGCAGTGCATGCTCCACCCACTACACCTGTGGAAACAAAATAGTTTCTATGGCAGAGGACAAGCCATAGAGTACTCACAGTTTTGTCCTCCAGCACCTCACTGATGCTCCCCTCTCCAGTATCTTTTGCCTGAGGTTGCTGTCTCACTCTGCCTAATGGTAGGGCTGCTCCTGAAAGTGAGGCAGTCGCCTCCGCCAACTGATTTTCTGAGTCATGAAAAATCAGCACGGGAGCCAGTGTGGTGTAGTGATTAAGAGCGGTAGACTTGTAATCTGGTGATCCGGGTTCGCGTCTCCGCTCCTCCACATGCAGCTGCTGGGTGACCTTGGGCCAGTCACACTTCTTTGAAGTCTCTCAGCCCCACTCACCTCAGAGTGTTTGTTGTGGGGGAGGAAGGGAAAGGAGAAAGTTAGCCGCTTTGAGACTCCCTAGGGTAGTGATAAAGCGGGTATCAAATCCAAACTACTATCCTCCTCCTCCTCCTCCTCCTCCTCCTCCTTCGCTATTCCCTGTATTATTGTTGCATTTTTCTTGTCAGCGAATGAGAGAAGTGCCTGCTATTTTTTTTAACAAGTTATTCTTCTGCTTCAGGTACCCAAATAACTTGCCTGACCTTGAGTACTCCATACCTTAACTGAAAGGACGACATTTGCTGCTCTTTCTCAAGCAGCAAAATGTCTTGGCAGAGTTTTCCTTCCAGTTCCTTCTTTCTGGCTCTGACTAACATGATCTTCTTGTAATCAGGGCCCATTGATTCTCTAGACTCTCTCAGCATTCATTCACTTGTGGCATTTATACTCCCCCCTTTCCATCATGTTAAACATGTGGCAGCCACAGCTTTGAGTCCATTTGTAATGAGCCCCAGCTGTGATATCACAGGCTGAGGTGCATGCTGAAGTCAGCACACGAGAGCTTCTCGCCTATTGCTACCAAGTTCGATTTTTAGTATTCATGGCAAACAGTCAACCCATGATAGAATCTGTGCAAAATAAAACCCTGTCATGACCACAACTGCTTCAAAGCTTGGCAAAAGCAACTGGTCATCAGAGATAGATGCATCAATATGATGTCTATGCACCAAGAAGGCTGTGGGTGGGGGCATTTTTGTTGAAGAAAAACTGTGCCACTGGTCCTCATTGTTCAATAGCTAAGCTTAAACACACAATGGCAGCATAGGAAGAATGTAACAACCTCCATTCAACATTCACAATTGTGTGTAAACAATGATGGGCATAGTCTTTCCTCCACACCCTTTCCCGATAGTGTAGTATATTTGGGAGATGATGTGCTTATGACTGTGGGATTGTTTAATAATAATAATAATAATAATTTATTTGTATGCTGCCCATCTGGCTGGGTCTCCCCAGCCACTCTGGGCGGCTACCAACAAAGATTAAACAGGGCGGGTGCCACTACCGAGAAGGCCCTCTGCCTAGTTCCCTGTAGCTTTGCTTCTCACAGTGAGGGAACCTCCAGAAGGCCCTTGGCACTGGACCGCAGCCTCTGGGCAGAACGATGGGGGTGGAGACGCTCTAATTCAATTAATTATTGGGTTTGATGGTGTTCACTGCCCATGTTCATTGCGCATGTTGGGCCTTTAAAATCTATAAAGTTATATAGATAAAGTTAAATCTATAATGTGTTTTCTGACAGTGTAACAGTAAATAAACATGGCCAAGAAGGCAGTGAAATTGAAAAGCTTCACTTCCTAGAAACAGCAGCATCTTACCAGACCAGCAGAAGAGACTACAGCAGAATTTATAGGCTTTTATTACCAATTTATTGTCCTTTCTATAAGAAAATGGAACTGAAAAGCCACATAATTACAATGATGAACTGTGGGTGGGGGGAGGGAAAAGAAGGAAAACTGAAAGGTCTCTCAAAGGTAGCATGCCTAGCTATTGAAAATCTATTTTTCATTTTGAAAATTCTTAGAAAATGCTCACATCAAGTGGCGCAATCTTCAGTGAGCATTAAAATTCATGGCTTGCTGGTTTTTCCACGCAGTGCTCTAGATGACAGGGCAGAGAATTCCCGGAGAATCAATAAGTGATATGGGCAGAGAGACGAGAACTGTTAGTGTCAAAAACAAAAAGACTTGTGAGCCTATCAGGAGCTGAAAGATTCAGATAGGGGGCTGGAGGGGGGTTACACTTTTACATGGGCATTCAACGCAATATTGTAAATCCAAATTCTCCTTGGGCCAAGAAGGTGTTGTTTTGCTCCTTGACAATCCCTTATCGGTAACTCAGACCTCACTGCAAATTTACCCATTACCATACATTATCAACAGACCAATAAATAAGAGATTTTCGTCTCTCAAACAGTGAACTTATAAGCAGCAAGACTGTGGCAGGGGCAATTGGGGCTTGTCAGTTAACTTGGAGATTTGAGCTTCTACTTCCAGAGTTAATGTTCAATGCTTCTTTTGGACAAGAAGACAGAGAGACAGCTATTGTCTTTCACTTGTGATGGTATCTAGAGTTGAATGCCACAGAGGTTTTACCAGGAAGGAAAGTATTAATATATTCATTAAACTTGTAAGCCAGGGATGGAGCAAAAACATCTTATGTAAGGGCTAAACTTAGAGCTACCACTAAACAGTTCCCCCTCAGTTTCCCTTAGTCAGTGAATGGGGGGTGGGAACTCTACTAAATAAAGGGGGGCAGGCTGATAGGAAAGCAGGCCTCTCTTCCAAAGATGACTCACATGTATAATGCATAGGGATGGGAGAACAGAATATATCAATTTCGGTTTTTCTGGGTTTCTCATTTTCCAGTCTTCAGTTCTCTTCATTCCCACATCACTTAGTTATTTGTTTTTTCCAAAGTCCTCATTAAAATTTCTAATCAACTATTTTTTACAAACCGATTTTCCCTAACAGAATGCATTTTTGTATGTTATTTTCACAAGCATGTGCATTTAATGTACATTTTACCCTAATATATGCATTTTTGTACACATTACTTGCCTGGGGGGGGCTGCATTTCTAAATTCGGAGACATGTGAATTGTGAGGGGTGGCTGTGTTTCAGTTCATGTGTTGCCTCAGAAACAGATGATTTGAAAAGTTAGCCTTTGCATGTGAACTGAATCTAACTTCTCTCTCATGCTTAACAATGTTCTAGGATCCATTTTAAAGCAAGGCTCAACAAAACAATAAATGGCACCACAGTTGTCTTGGCCAACTGAGCATTCAGGCTCAAGGCCTGCATGGCTGCTGTTTTCCTGTTTACTGATCTGCTGTTCAACACCCCAACTTTCAGACCTAGGAGTCTGTCACCATAGCCACTGGGAGGAAGCTGATGGTTGAAAAAGATATTAGCAATGACCAGATCAGAGTGACCAAGACACCAGGACACAGCCACTCACTTTTCTTCTATAATGACCATGTCTTCCATCAAGACATATCTCCTCTTGCTCCCATGCTCTGAGTAACAATATGGTCAGATGCTCAGATGCTACTCAAATTCCTCCCACTTTGTCTACCGTCAGCCAAAGACAACATTCAATATAAATATGCATATGAAGAAAAAACACAACGAAGACAGCTTAAAGGTCTTAAAGTCTCTGAGCAATTGCTTAACACAGGCGTAGCCAATGTAGTGCTCTCCAGAAGTTGTTGGACTTCAGCTCCCATCATCCTTCACCATATGCCATGCTGGCTGGCTCAGCTGGAGTCCAGTAACACCTGCAGAACCACAAGTTCCCACTCCTGCCCTATGCCGTGTGTTTAAATGGTGTGCTCTTGGAAATTTTCTTGTTTCTAATTTTAGTGTTTATACTTTGTAATAAGCTGTTAAAGCACTGCTGTCTCTCTACATTCTCATCTTTAAGAATCTATTATAAAGGAGGATAAGGAACCAGCCACTGAACCCGCACCATGCTCAGGTCAATGGTTGGCCTCCTCCACCCCCTGATATACAGTGGCACCTCGGGTTAAGTACTTAATTCATTCCGGAGGTCCATTCTTAACCTGAAACTGTTCTTAACCTGAAGCACCACTTTAGCTAATGGGGCCTCCTGCTGCTGCCGTGCCACTGGAGCATGATTTCTGTTCTCATCCTGAAGCAAAGTTCTTAACCTGAAGCACTATTTCTGGGTTAGCGGAGTCTGTAACCTGAAGCGTATGTAACCTGAGGTACCACTGTGGCACCCTAGGAGTTGGTTCCAATGGCAACTACATACTAGCCATGAGGCCTACATTCTCCCTCTACCATTGGAGCCTCTTCTTGCACTCATATCTTGCTTTTGGGCTTCCCACAGGCATCTAGTTGGCCTCAGGATACTAGACTAGACATGCCATTGGCTTGATCCAGCAAGCTCTTCTTATGCTCCTAATACTATCAGTTTGAATTTTGTCCAGAAATGAACTGACACAACATGGCATTACACGCTGATATCTGTCTGTCCACATTAGCAATCTTCCCTACTTTTGGGCCAGCCACAATTTCTGGACAATCTTCAAAGGCAGCCCCACATATCACATATTGCAGTAATCCAATTGGGAGGTTACCAAAGCATGAATAACTGTCAGAAAGCTATCTCTGTCCAGGTAGGGTTATAGTTAATACATCAGCTAAAGCTTGAGGCCCTTTAGATTCCATTTTATTTCCATTAGCTTCAGTTTCCTTTTCAGTAGCACGGGCATTAGAGCCAAGATTAGTTGGTTGCATAGATATGCTTTCCAATTTGTTCTCAAAACCCCAAACAGAAGACTGCCGTTTATCTAGCTTAATGCTTACTGCTTCCCATAGAGATAAAGCGGGATTAGCATGCTCTCTCCCACTCTCTTTTTTTAAGACTTGGCCCGATGTAGAGCTCTCTTTCCTGATGGATGAACAAGATGCCACTAAGCAGGTTTCCCATGGATTACTGACCAGCAGAGCAAAACAATCCCCTTGGCATTTTGCATTGCCATATTGATTCGACTCTCACCATTTGTGACGGGGAAGGAGCAAACTCAGCTGGTGCTGGGCTGAAAATTTCTTCTGTGAAACCCCCACCGCACCCAGCCATTCCCCATCAATTAACAAGAAAATAAATGGCTTTCTAAAATCATCAAAAAGTAGAATGACTTTCAGTGGAATTCTCATGGGTGGGGAGGGTTTTGTTGTTGCACATAAGGTGGCTGAAGAGTCTCACGAAGGTCCTTTCTTTCATTCTGCAAATCATCTCTCCTGTCGTCTAAAATCAGCAGCCTTCTCAGGTACCTGCATGTCCTGAAAACCCTATCAGATGTCTGCAGGGGATTGTGGTGATTTGTAAACATTTTCTTACAAGAGACATTGGGATGGGAGTTTGGAGGTGATCCCGAAAGAATGGTGGCAGGGCATGGGGCCTAGCTGGTTGACAGGTCTCCAGCAGAAAACTAGTGTTTCTTGTAACTGCTACTTCATAAGAACCATCATATTAACTATTGTCTGAAGACACTGAACCTAAACTTATTACATGGTGTCAGACGTGGTTTCTGAAGCTGTGTAGCTTTCTTCTGCCTTGGGGCAGCTGAGTACTGTGGGCAAAAGGAGCCCCACACAAAACCCTGCGGTCTGGTTTCAGTCTAGCAGTGGAACCATCAGCTTCTACAGTGCAAACAGGGGTGCAAATGTCTGAGAACATTGCCAAAAATGGAAGGAAATTCAAGCAGAGATTTGAACTCTATGTCTTGGCTGGACCTTCTGATATATGTGGGAAGCTGCACAGGTTTCCGACTACTGTTTGTCTTTTAGGTGAAGCCATCTTACTTTTAAAGAAACCTGTGTAGGGCAGGGAATGTAAAGGTAAAAAGAAGGCCTTTGCTTAAACAAAATCATTGAGCACAGTTATCTCAGGCACATGGGAGACAGCCTCATTGGCTTCCTGAGCTAAGGACCTCAAAGAATCCAATGGATTCTTCTTAAAGGAATGCATGTTTGGGGGGACGTTGGAACAAGGAGCCCAGATTAAGCCAAGGGAGCCTCTTTGACTTCACCATTGTAATTTATTTTGATCATCACTATTTCCTCAAAATGATGAATCAGCTTTGACAAGCTTCACAGTTTTTTTCAGCCTACAGAATGTATGGCCATCTGCTGTATTTAAGGCTGAGAAAATTAGAATAATTATAGCAGAATGAGGCATTAAATAATCAGAACCCTAGTGCCCATTCTTCCTAAGAAGTAAGCAGTATTTCCATGGTATATAATCCATCTTATTCATGATGCTAAGGCTGCAAGGCCTGGGAAGAAACCCCCTTGAATTTAATAGAACTTACTTCTATGTAGATACATGGAGGATTCCATGGTAAGCCATGCTAAAGAATGAAGTTATCCGGGAGACAGTGCAGTGTAATAGTGAGTAGCATATAGCAGGCATGTCCAACTCCAAATAGACTGTGCTCTACTCCAATTATTAAAAAAACAAACTGACAGTGATCTACCCATTGGATTGACCAAAGTTGTTGAGCTTTTTGGGGGGGAGGCTGGCCAAAGACACTTGGCTGCCTGAGATGGACAAGATATCACCCCTCATTCCACATACAACATTCTACTACACTTTTATTTGAACACTGGCAATGGGGCAACATCCTCTATTGAATCTGAGGGTATCTGGTGAGCTTAGGAGGTGCAGAACAGCCTAGCTTATAGGATGAAGAGGGAATGGGGTAGGGGATTGCTGCTGCCCTCTGAAACAGCTGCCTCATGGTAAGGCTGACCCTCCTTTCTCTCCTCTCCCCCCACCCCCATGTTCTACTAATGGGAACATCCATTTGCTCATAGAAGGCTTCTTGAACCAATGGAATACAATTCATGTTGTTCTCTGAAAAATGGAACAGCTTATTTCTTTCTAACAGGATTTTAAAAATGGGTGCTCATGTGAAGCATTTTCAAGGAAGAACTTCAACAAAAACAAAGAAACCACAGACCCTAAGATGTACAATATTTCTTTTCTTGTGGTCATTTCTGAGTGGCTATGAAACAAGCAGGTTTTTAAGTATTAAAGATATTTGTCATATATATCACCAGCAGCTTTCAGAGATGAGATACATAAATATTGTATCTATTTATCTTAAAAACATTCCTCGGGCTCCTGGCATCCTTTTACACAAATGGAATATTTTGGCGGCATAAACATATTTACTGTGCAATTCCTATATTCAGTGGCATAATCAAAACGCTTTTAATGCACTCAGCCCTGCAGCATTAATATCGATATGAAAAGAAGCAATATTATTTCTGCTTCATGCTTCGTTCCCAACAGATCAATCTAGCATCACCCCTTATCTTGCTATTGTGCCATTTTTTCAAATTACAGTGAATGAAAGCACACCGAGGACTAGCCAAACCAGTCCTGTATGTTTAAGATATGGATAGATGTGATGGGGAACGACTATTCTAGGCCTATTCAGATTATTAAATAGCAGCAGGATTGCACCAGTTGGTGAGTGCAGGGTTCAAATAGTTTGGCTGTGTGCATGTGTGCACTACTAGGGACAGATGCATGCAGTCCAAGTCCAGGGCAGGGCTGTTTAGAAGCCCTCTTGCAACAACCCTGGGCTGCCCCAAGAGGGGCTACTTGCCTCTCCTTCTTCCCACCCAACATCTGAATACTCCAGGTAACCTGACCGCTGGTGATCTAGGGTGATCTTGACCTGACTCGGTTGAAGCCCAGAGCCACCGAAATCATCCTGATTTGGTTTGGTCCCAGCCCTTTTATTTTCATGCTTAAAATCACTGCAGTTTTGAAAGGCTCAGTCTACAAAAAATGGCACCCAACAGTCTCCAAACACAGACCAAAACCCACTCCTCCATCTCAGGAACTGCCATGCCAAATTGGGCAATGTCATCTTTAGAGGTAACCAAATTGGTTCAATTTGGAGCAGTTTAGCCTGCCAACTTGTTTTAAAATGATTTCCAACCATAGACCCAAATCCGCTCTTCGATCTAGCTTCTGAGAATCACAGGATTGGAAGGGTTGGAAATTATGGTACATGTGCTTCCCAGTTCTTTCTCTTCTGCATCCCGACAGCAATCAGTCCAGTGGAAGTGGCAGCTTTGAGGAGCCAAGTGTTCCCCATCTGCCCATCCTTCTTCCTAATAGTCCCATTGTCTACCACCTGCTGCCTGAGAGAAACTACGAATGATGAGCTCAGTTCCCTTGGCCTCCTGGTCTTCCTATGGGGCAATCTCCTTTGGTGGTGACCCTGTCACTTAGGACAGTGCCACTCTTATACCCTGCCTCCAAACGAAGGTCCAGTGAGTCAGAGATGTTGGGAAATGCTGAGTCATTGCTAGGCCTCCTCTTGGAAGCCGAAGCTTTCTGAGCAGCAAAGTCTTATGCAGCAGGTCTGTTTGAGAGGAAGGTTCCACCAGCAGCACAGAACAGATGTGCAGAAAATAATGTTGCCATAATTAGCTGGCACTTAAAAAAAAAAATTCTGCCTGTGTTAGATTTCATTCTGTCCAAATGTCACTGTATAAAGAAAGATCAGATGAGGGTGGGGAGGCCACCTTTCTATTTTTCCACAGAGGGGGCAGAGGAGGAAATCATTAATTTGCCTCAACAGGCATGAAGCCATTTCACTCTGATGTGAATGCTCCGCGCATTTGTAATGCTTCATTTTCCCCTCCAGTTTATGGCAATAAGAATAGTATTAATGCAGCCTGATAACAACCCGTAGTGTTAGGAACCCTCCAGGCCAACTCCTATGCACACTGTCATTGCAAATATGTACACCAAGCTGTTGGCAAGCAGATGGAAAATGAAAAATAAACTTCTGTGTGAATCACGGTCAATCTGAATTTATTCTGAGCAGATCTAATTGTTTTCATTATTTGGTGGCTTTCGTCGGGGACTGAAGCTGCGGGCATGGAATCCTCTTCTAAGAAAGTAAGTAGAAAATATCTGTTAGAAAACATCATGTGAAGGAGAATCTTGAGGCAATTTTAACTAAGCTCCTGTATCCTGTATTTTTGTTTGTTTGTGAACAAGACTCTTAACAACAAAGGAAAGATCGTGCCCTCATATTTTCATTATCGAGGGAAAGTATATGAAGGAGAAATTCTAATCTAAATCCCTTTCTTGGTCTTCCTTTATCTTCCTTTATTTTCCTCAGCTGGGTAGGGATAAAATAAATAGCTAAATTCTCTTCTGTTCTCTATTACAGCATATTTGGTTGAGTTCTCTTATATTCACCACTGTAAGAACCCAATAATAGTTGCAGTTTCCTTGAGGTCATTAATTAAAACATAATGAAGGGTGAGTCAGTGAAGGCATCCCGTGTTTCCTCAAGGTCCTTCGGGGTGTGTCAGGGCCAGCCTTGAGGTAGAAAATGCCCTCAAGATCTACAGAATCCAAAGCCAACCCAATTCTCTTGGTACCTGAGGTAGAAATCCCCAGAAGCATCTCTCCCCATCCCTGCCAGTAAAAATACAAAAATAATGAATTAAAGAACAATTTTTGTTATCTTTTAATATCGATCATAAACTGTACAGCATTATTCACAGGAAAGCAACTATTAAATTATAAAGAAATTATCTCTCACTACTGATACAATATATACATATCATACAAAGAGCAATTTTTCAAACATTTCACCTAGACCTAGTCTTCACATCAACTATTTATATTACCTATCAGTTATCATAAGATTGTCTATATATCTCAAAACATTGGAAACCCAACTTTTGTTTGCAGAAGTAATAAGTTCATAATACAATACTCAGTAAAAAGATTCCAGTTTTCTACAAACCTATCTTACTGTTGACTTTTTTTCTTCAGTTCCCAAGTGTGATAAATTTTCCGTTACAGCAGATTCCTAGGCCTTTTCCATCCACTCATCTATTGAACTGGTGATCTGCTATTCTTTATGACATTCAGAATTCGCCAGCTCCCTTTGACTAATGGAAAAGCTGGCTCATTATAGACATGAAAATTTATTCACATTGTAACATGGAAAGATGTGTGTTTTTGAGGGTCCCAGCCCAGTAGCCTCTGAACCGCCAGCCTCCAGTTCCATGGGCTCCAAAACAGCAGCCTTGCGCTTGGTTGGCTCTGAAAGATCAGCAGTGGGAGCTTAGTTCAGTTCCTCAGTTGGTGGTACGGCAGCCTTTAATCCAGCTGGCAACTGTGAATCTGAGCTTGAGGTCATTGAGCGTTCAGTGACAGGTATCTCCAAGGAAGGCAAGCTGCAGGTTGACAGCTCAGAGATAGGAGGCTTGGAAGGAGGTGTAAAAAAAGGGGGTGCTTACAAAAATCTGAAAGCAACCTAAACTCTAATAGGTAGGCAGCCCATATAAAGCAGGCATGGAGCTAGCAAACTGAAAGCCAGAGATCAGGAGACACAGAAAGTGATGCTTGTCAACCCAGCCAAAGGGTGGGGTATAAATAATAAAATTGTTGTTGTTGTTGTTGTTGTTGTTGTTGTTGTTGTTGTTATCATCATCATCCAGACTGAGAGAATTCTGACAGCCTTTGTATCCCCCTCCCCAGTAGCGTGAGAGATTTTACTTTCTTGGGCTCCATGATCACTGCAGATGGTGACAGCAGTCACAAAATTAAAAGACGCCTGCTTCTTGGGAGAAAGGCGATGGCAAACCTAGACAGCATCTTAAAAAGCAGAGACACCACCTTGCCGACAAAGGTCTGTATAATTAAAGCTATGGTTTTCCCTGTAGTGATGTATGGAAGTGAGAGCTGGACCATAAATAAGGCTGATCGCCAAAGAATTAATGCTTTTTAATTATGGTGCTGGAGGAGACTCTTGAGAGTCCCATGGACTGCAAGAAGATCAAACCTCTCCATTCTTAAGGAAATCAGCCCTGAGTGCTCACTGGAAGGACAGATCCAATACTTTGGCCACCTCATGAGAAGAAGAAGAAGAAGAAGAAGAAGAAGAAGAAGAAGAAGAAGAAGAAGAAGAAGAAGAAGAAGAAGAAGAGGAAGAGTTTGGATTTGATATCCCGCCTTTCACTCCCCTTCAGGAGTCTCAAAGCGGCTAACATTCTCCTTTCCCTTCCTCCCCCACAACAAACACTCTGTGAGGTGAGTGGGGCTGAGAGACTTCACAGAAGTGTGACTGGCCCAAGGTCACCCAGCAGCTGCATGTGGAGGAGCGGAGACGCGAACCCGGTTCCCCAGATTAGGAGACTACCGCTCTTAACCACTACACCACGCTGGCTCCTTGAGAAGAGAAGACTCCCTGGAAAAGACCCTGATGTTGGGAAAGGAGAAGGGGATGACAGAGGATGAGATGGTTGGACAGTGTTCTTGAAGCTACCAGCATGAGTTTGACCAAACTGTGGGAGGCAGTGGAAAACAGGAGTGCCTGGCATGCTCTGGTCCATGGGGTCACAAGGAGTCGGACACGACTAAACGACTAAACAACAACAACCCCAGTAACTGGGTCAGAATAATCTGAATCTCTAGGTCAGGAGGATCATGGGCTGCTATGGTGAGTTCCTGGCTAAAAGAGAATTCTCTGCTCATGGGGCAACAAAACATACTGGATTATTAAATGGTTGGCAGTGATGGTTTGCTTCTTGGCTCCCAGAATCTGTGTCACTGCTGTCTTATCCCTTTACATATTGTTTTCTTTCTCCAAGTGGTCTGTGTTCCCTCAGGACTTGCAATGAAGATAAAGGTTGAAAAAGTACCCAGCCTATGGGAAGGCAGGTAAGGAATTCCTTGCCTTTATTCATTACTGTATTAGCTGACCTTCAGAAACCTTTATCTTGGTGCATAATATCTGACAGTAGGTTCTGGAACGCTGGCTGTGATTAATGACAGACAGCGCATCATCTACCACCAGGCCATAAGTCACATCGTGTCCTTTCCCCCTCTGCAGATGTGTTTGGGAGGGAAATATTTGGCAACTCTCTTGCAAACAAGCGACGTGGTTCAGACTGCGCATTCAACAGATTATAGTTACTCGGCTTCATAGATGCTTCTTAAGGAGCACAAAATACAACTTCTTATTCTTATTCCCAGATAGAGGAAAACGTAGCGTAAACAAGTTATCGGTGTTTGTTGCTTGTCCTCTACAGGCTTTTCTTCTACTTCTTCATTTCAAACAATTTGTTCTGTGCTGCATCTGGCTTGGTTTTTATCTTTGGAGAATTAAACTTTTTTTTATTTATAAAACTATTTCTATATCCACACGCTTCACTCCACAGAGGACCAAAGTGGTTTCCAGCTAAACAACAATAAAGCATGAAACATATCCATAACGTATATCCATAAAAACAATATCAATAAAATAGAACTATAGAGTAGAACCACAGAATTTTAGAGTTGGAAGAGACCCCAAGGATCATCTAGTCCAACCCCCTGCAAGGCAGGAATATACAGGTGTCGCATACAGGGATCAAACCTGAAACCTTGGCGTTATCACCACCATGCTTTAACCAACTGAGCTACCCAGGCTGTTAATGGTCCAGTAATAATACAGCTACAATCCTAATCCAGCTAAGGCCGGCTGTATGCACAGCATGTCAGAATGTTAGCCCCAATGCCAGTAATAAATCTGGCCCTTGGCTCTCTTCTCCTTCCATATGGCTGGTGCAATCACTGCCTATCCAAACAAAAGAACATGCAGAAAGATGCATGGAGGCCTTTCTGTTTCCAAAGTGCAATTCTTAAAAACAAAATAAAAAAGAGTGCATCTTCTCACTTTGGATGCAATAACAGAGCAGAGATCAGTGTTCACTTTAATTACCTTGTTCCCCATGAGCGGCCTTTATGGAAACATCTTACGGCAATATGTTTCAAATTCAAAACTTATATGCAATATTGTCGTAGATTAATACCACTTCTCACTGGGAAGTAGCTGGGAAGTTCACAGTCTTGGTCACACTCTATTAACTTTGCTCAAGAAAACAAAGCTAAAAATAACAATGACGAGCCTATGCATCAAAGTGACTTTAATGGCTAAAAGCAGCATCTATTTAACAATTGCATTTGCATGCCGCTGTGCATCTTTTGAACTGGAAAGATACTTCTTAGCATAAAATCCAAAAGCCCTGGCTCCAGCTGCAAGGGAAGAAGTTCTTTGCCTTAGTACTAGCAGCACGTAATTGCATTTGGGTCCCTGAAAAGTGACAGCTGTACTTTATTGACTCCATCTGAAGAAACGTGAGATCTAATTGCATGATAGCTGCATGAGAATCCAGTGAGTACATCTCAGGGCTCCTGACGAGTCACGTGCTGCTTGCTTTGGTACTGACACAATAAGTTTAGTTTGTGTTTACAAGATCGTTAATCTAAACGCACACCAAGAGGTAGGTGGAAAAAGTGCAGCCCCTGGATGAAAATCCATTCGCTCTGACTTCACTAGATCCCCATGAAGTGCATTCTCAGCCAAAACAGTATATGTGAGTTATTATTCACTAATTGCATTTACATCCTACCCTTTAGTATAAAAAAGGGCTATAAGAGCAGTTTACAAAAAATAAGTACTAAGGCAATACCCTGCCCAGAGTCTTGCAATCTAAAAAGATATGACATGCGAGGAAAGAGCAAGGGGGAGGGAGGAGGAAAAACCAAGCTCCAGCACTAATGCTTAAAGTTACAGCCAATGGCAGTGGAGGTTGTGGCTGCCTCACCCTTGGAAAAGAGCAATTCCTCCTCTGAAGCACTACATGCACACACTCCATCAGAGTCAGAAGCAAGGCAGGTGACAATGTCCTGACCAGGAGGATAGGAGTGCCCTTGACACACTGTGGTTGCATCCATCTGCCGCAGGAGGCAATGGAGGAGTGCACTTTTTGGGGTGAAGTCAAACTGTCAGAAGGTTGCAGTGTCTGCTGTGGCTGTAGAGACCAATATGGGAGAGACATGTTTTGTTGCAGCTGGGGCAGATAAAGGGGTCCGATTGTGCTGCTGCAGATGCACCATAGCATATCTTCTCTCTGTGCTCCTCCGAGTAGTCATTCCTCCTCTGGTCATTGCTATGGGTATACATGACCCAACTGTCTGTCTCCACAGTACAAAGCAAGATTTACTGGAAGCCACTGCCATAGCTGGGAATCGGGGGAGTGTATGTGTAGCAAGGATGATTTGAGAGGTGGCAGCAGAAATGTGCGTAGAATAACAAAGAATACATTTGGATTTTGAATGATGCTGGGTAAACTTTCATCTCTAGAATTTATGAGCCTAGAAGACTTCCCCAAAATCTCTCCTTCTTCTGGCCATGTCTGTCAAATTCTCTGCACCTACCTTCTCCTTGGGACTCCTACTTTTTAAAAATAGTATTGCCTAGTGGAGACTCATTCTGATAGGCGGTGTCTATGGAATGATGGCTCCAAAGCAGGCAGGGTTGCTCTGTCCTTGTGGTGGCTTCTGGTGGGAAAGACTTTCTGCTGCGGAACTGCAAGCGTCTAAAGAAACTGGACCGAAAGAGATCCTAAGAGTGAGTTAACAGAAAGGAAACATTAGAAGAAGGCATTAAATAAGGACAAGTAGTGCAAGAATTCTCTGAGCACCAGGCAAAAGAGAAATAGGTCCATAAACCCTCTGATGCATTATGACCATGAGCAAAAAGCGATGCGCGGCCACATCCAGTGCCATTTATTGAACGGGACAATAGACAATAAAGAAGGCAGGCAAGAACAAAGGAACTAGCCTACATTTAAATAGGGAGACAAAGCCCCCACGGGAATCTACTGCGACTAGGAACAGAGTTCCTCCTGAATGCACTGCATATCACTTGCATGGTTTACTTTTACTGCCAGTAGAGTTCTTTCTTCTTCTTTGAGAGACTGACATTTAAGCTGTTATGTATCTGGAGAGAGAGGGAGACTGTTGATGCAACAACACTGACATGAGCATGGAGGACAGAGAGGCTGCTAACAAGGCCAAACTTGACAGCATCAACTACACCTGCAGGGCTGGTGGCAACTGGACTCCAGGAACTTCTGAATGGTCACAGGTTCCCCACCTCTGTTCTAGGATATCATGAACCTCCCAGTACAGGGCAGGCTATTGAAGTACATAGATAGTTGCAAGTCAAAATCCCCGCCCACCACCATCATTTCAGTCATTTTTCAGGAGACTGGGTGAAATGAGGGAAAGATAATATAGTCTTATGAGGAAAACTGCCATTTCCTCCCTGTTATCTGGGGTGAAAATGGCATTTCTGTTTGATTAATGTTACCCCCAAATAATTACTGGGGATGGGTGGGAAGTAACCAACCACTGGAAAGAGCACTCTTTCCTGCTGCAAAGAGAGAAAGTGAGATGTTTCACACTCTGTTTTGAGCCGAACATCACACCAAACTTCAGCTCACCAGTAATGATGCTTCCATGCTTGATGGTATTGGTCCATGGGGCAGTGAGGCACAAGAAAGCTTTCTCTGTTGTAGCTTCCCCAACCACAGGAGACTTTTCCCCTGGAAAGATCCTGATTGGTTTCTGCCATCAAGCAAAAATATTCCTATTTTCCCAGGTACATGAGTGAACCAGTGAGGCCACTTTCTGTATTTTCCTTGGTTGTTGTTGTGGGTTTTTTTTAATGGTTTATATAACAGAGCTAACCAGCTTGGAGGCTAGAGCTACCCAGTCCACCATCCATTCAGACTTCACTAGTATCACTTAAGATAATAAATAAAACACACAGAGTGGATGTTCTTTGCTTAACATTTTCTTCATATTTAGAAGGCTGGGAATTTGAACTCTGCGAAAGAAATGGGATCGCCTATTCTCAGGACCCTTAACAAACTACACTTCCAATGATTCTTGGGGAGGAGCCACGGCTGTACAAAGTGGTATGATACTGCTTTAAAAGTGTAGTGCAGATGGTCAGTAGAACATGTGAGCGGCGAAGTAGCAAGTGTGCCATGCTATGCATGTTCACAGCATGACCATCTGCCGTGGGGAGCCTCTGGTTCTTGGAAAGACCCACTGCACAATGTAGGACCCTAATTTTCCAGGTCTTTCTACATTGCGGGGGGGGGGGGGTACAGCAGTAGAACAGTTGCCCTCCAGCTCAATGAGGGTGATGAGGAAGGCATGCACATTCCCACTCTCTGCTTGCTCATGGGTTTAAAACACTCTCTGCACACACAGGCTATGCATTCAGAGCACTCGAAATCTGTATCAAAACAGGGAAAGTGATTAAAAATTCACAGGTGAAGCTAATTCCATTTCAAACATTTGTGCTCACAGGATGCTCAGCTGGAGAATATCACTAATGGCAACCTGCGATGATTAAAAATTAACATTCTAATTCTTCAGAGAATATGCAAATTTCTTACCTTAGTTGCCCTGGGGCAGAAAACACCTTAGTTGTCATGCTATTTGGGCTTTCTTTGCATCTTCTGAAGAATCTAAAACAAATCAAGAGAAAAATAAATGAAACAAAGTATAAATATGTCAATGCCAGCTACTTAGCAACTAAGCACTTACGTGTTGTAGATTAATATATCCTAAGAGATGGGAGAAAGGGCCCTGCATTATCTAAGAGTTACACTGGTCATTTTAAATTGGTTGGTGGATAATACTGAACAATCCCATTATCTCACTTCTATCAGTCTCTTATTGAGATGAATATCTCTGACCATCACCATTTCCAAAGACAAAAACCAGCAAAGGATCTAATGGAATGCCAGTTCTGCCATGGGGTTACATTTCCAAACCAGGTAGGCTGTAGACTTCAAAGGCACCAGGCTTGACAAGTAAAGGTAAAAGGTAAAGGACCCATAGATGGTTAAGTCCAGTCAAAGGCGACTATGGGGTGTGGCGCTCATCTCGCTTCAGGCCGAGAGAGCCAGGATTTGTCCACAGACAGTTTTCTGGCACAACGGGATACCGTGGCGAGTGCCAGAGCACACAGAAATGCCGTTTACCTTCCCGCCACAGTAGTACCTAATTATCTACATGCACTGGTGTGCGCTGTGGTCTAAACCACTGAGCCCCTTGGGCTTGCTGATCGGAGGGTCGGCGGTTCGAATCTGCACGACGGGGTGAGTTCCCGTTGCTCTGTCCCAGCTTCTGTCAACCTAGCTTGACAAGTATCAGCCTGCTGAAGACCTTTCTAGAAGTAGCCTACATAACTCACAAATGCTGCAATCCTAAACACACCGACTTAGACACAAGTCATGCCAATTAGACTTGTAGATATTCCAAGTAGGGGATTGTACTCTGGGGCACCTTATACACTGATGACATGATGTAAATACATACAGATAATGAAAAAAATAATTATAGCTCCAGATGTTCAGGAGAATCCTGGTCCAGTACAAGAAGAAGCTGTTTTTGTATATGTACATGCGTACTGAATGGGGTTGATGGGAGATGCTGTCCAAAACATCTGGAGGGCACCAGGTTGGCGAAGGCTCTTCTAGGATGATCATCAAGCTTCTATTAATGATCTAACTAGGCACACTTGTAATATTTTAAAATGGCATTTTTCTCCCAGTATTTCACCTATATCTTTTTACTTTCACTGCAGTAAGATGTGTTACAATGTGGGGAGGGGATAAATTGGTTGCATCCATGAGGGAGAGCCATTTGTCTTGGGGGGCGGGGAATCAACATACAGTTACAAGGAGGTCTAATGGCTTCTCCCCCCCCCCCCCCGCCCCATTTTAAATACCTGTCTCAAAACATAAGAGCTGCTCTAAGCAGCTGTGAAGCCCTGTGCTCTAAAATGGGACCAGAAATGCTCTGGGAATGATACCCCATGAATGTTTAGCATGCATCCTTTAATAATAACAATTCTTATTTATACCCCACCCTCCCCGGCCAAAACCAGGCTCAGAGCGGCTAACATCAAATGTATACCACATTAACATAAAATCAGGCATAACATGGGAGCATAACATGGACAAACAGATGAGTGCACTCCCTGGGGACACCCATTTATTTCCTTTACTGTACTCTTGGAAAGGAACATTCCCAGACCCATTTTAAAACCCTCCTGGCCAAAAGCTGTCATAGAATTCCAACAAAAATGGGGAAAGGACGTGCACATGGCTTCAGTTCATGTGTTTCTCTATGGTCAGGAATGGAAATTGTTCAGCTGAATGTATTCATTGTTACATGATGTTGTTTTTAAAGTCCTCCTGAACAATTCCATTGTTTTATATTGTTTTGATGTTTTCTTTTCATTGAAACATACATGAGCACTAGCGGAGGAAGAGGAGTGCGGGGGGAGCGCACCGCCCCTGGCAGCACGATCCCAGTGGGGTGCCATTGTGGCTGTCCCCCCACCCACGCTGGGCCCCACACCCCCACAGGCAGTGTGCCACGCTCCCAGGATGCATGCCAGTCCCGCCCCCGCCTTCTCTCAGCCCCCCGGTGCAGGAGCATAAAGCTCCACCACTGTACGTGAGATATACAAGTTACATAAATATTTATGTAACTTACATTAAATAGTGGACAGCAAGACTAGTAAAGTAGTATTGGGCAGAAACCGAACCGCAGGGGAATAGAAACAGCACTGATTGTGATGAATTTAGGTCAGAACGGAAATGCTTGCCCTCTTATGTTCCTAGCCTGGCCCTTGAGGTACTAAGATGAATCAAGTTTTGGCTCTCAATGCCAGCATGCCATAAACTGGGGTGGACCCTTTTATCCAGCTCAATATGCTACAGTACCAGATTATCGGGACGCAGGTGGCACTGTGGGTTAAACCACAGAGCCTAGAGCTTGCCGATCAGAAGGTCGGCGGTTCGAATCCCCGCAACAGGGTGAGCTCCCGTTGCTCAGTCCCTGCTCCTGCCAACCTAGCAGTTCGAAAGCACGTCAAAGTGCAAGCAGATAAATAGGCACCGCTCTGGCAGAAAGGTAAACGGCATTTCTGTGCGCTGCTCTGGTTCGCCAGTAGCGGATTAGTCATGCTGGCCACATGACCCGGAAGCTGTACGCCGGCTCCCTCGGCCAATAAAGCGAGATGAGCGCCGCAACCCCAGAGTCAGCCACGACTGGACCCTTTACCTTTACCTTTTACCAGATTATCAAAGAACCGAATTGTGGATTTAAATATAAATCTGTAATATATACTTGGTGCCAAAATAACTCTCAAAGCCCCCGTACCAAGGACACGATCAATACAGCTCTAATAAATTCTAGGTTTTTGAAAGTTTTCTTTTGCCTCCACATACCACATAGGTAATGTCTGTTGATGGATTGTTGTCATTACCATACATGATCTCATGCAGTAATGTGCTAATCATCCATCGAGCAAGATACATAATCCTGTCAAACGCCTCCTTTCTGGAGAAGAGGAAATGCAGTGACAGGCAGCATTATAAATGCTGTTTTATAAAATGGTGTTTTGAATAGCAGTTTAGGTATTGTTACAAAAGAATTTATCTTGGGCTCTTTTATAACACGAGGAGAGATATTTTGCAGTTTTCTGACTGGCTGTCTTAGCTGTGCTGCTGCTTTCAATGATTCCCATTAAATGCACGCAAGGGTAATAAATCACTCCCAGCAATCGAGTCCCAAAGCAATAAGCAAGTACTTGGGAACATGCAGAGTTTATTGATCTCAGTCCTTCACCTAATTTGAAGCATGTGGGGAAACTTCTAAATATACAGTTGAGCCTTTCTCTCTTTCTCTTTGCTTATCATTAATTTCAGTATCCTGTTTAATAACTTTCCCTTGCAGATAACAAGGTATTTCTGGTCCTCAGTTTATTGTTGATCTTCTCTCTTTCTCCTCAAATGGTGTTTCTATCAAGCCATGTGTCCATTTTACACAGTCCCTTTTGGCTCTTATTTGATTTTTTTTTTTAAATTGATTGAAAAAACTAGGGTTGCTGTTGCTCATATTCGTTTAATTTATTTATTTTAAATATTTATAGGCCACTCATCAGCAATGCTCTCGCAGTAGCATGCAGTAAAATAATAAAAGAACAATTTAAAAAATAGGGACTCATAAAACTCATAACAAGGCAAAGCACAGCGCAGCAATAAAGTAAGAAGAAATGCCAATATAAATTCTCAGATGCTTACCTTGGCGCAATCCTATATTCAAGATACTGTGGCTGAAGGGCTATGTCTAGTATATGATGGATAGCTTCAATGTAATGCCAGAAATGAGTTACAACACCATCTCCAGGCAGCCAAGGGGCAACAATTTGGGGAGAGTCAGGGGACCTGGGAGCTGCGGACCAGCACCCAAGGACAATGAGGATGAAACTAGGAGTCAGGACCAAAAAGCAAGACTAGAAACACATGACATGCAAAAGCTCAAGAACACCTCGGCCACATCCACATCATTCATTTAAAGTGCATGGTTTCCCCCAAAGAATCACGTGAACTGTAGTTTGTTAAGAGTGCTGGGAATTGTAGCTTTACGGGAGAAGCAAACCCAACTAACGTTGTATGAAGAAGCACATAAACTGCTTTGGGAAAAACCAAAGCATTTTAATTCTACCTTCTGAAAATGTTAGGTAATGCTTAATAATAATAATGATAATGATAATAATAATAAATTGTATGCACTTGGCAATCATTTTTAATTATTTCTATGTAATTTTTCACACATTTTACTTCCCAAAGGAAACGAAATTATATCAATTTAATCAAAGTATCATTTCAATTTCCAAGTCATATTACAAATTTTTAGCACCCCTCGTTTTTGTAATTTGAGAGTTGAAAAACTCAGCATGCCGTACTGTGGGAAGCCTGGGTGATGTCTCTCACAGTGAAGGTGGAGGAAAACCTCCTGAATCAGACTTTGCCGCCCAAAGTTGGGTTGATGAGTTTAGTGTGCTTGCCCCATTTAAGAGCAGCACAACCTAAACTGACACATAAGGAACATGCTTTTGTGTTTGGATTTGGGAAAGGATTGGCTAAAAACAAAATTTGCAGGGATTCTCAGGTCACAGTAACCTGCAGAGGAGAAATACATGCAGTGGTTAAATCTCTGTGATTTAGGCTGAAGATTCGGTAGTAAGAGAGAACCATTTTTGTGTGATATAAAGAAAACTTCATCTTCCAAGCAATTTCAAATTGTGAAATACTAAAAGGATGAGAAAGTTTAATATAGAAAAGAGTCTAGAAGTTTTTTTCAAAAAGTAACTGAATTTATTATTTTAAATTGACGACATAATTAAAAACAAAAGCAGTTCTTCAAAGGAACAAAACATTATTTTCCCCCAGTACTCATGAAAGGGATTTTTCAAGAAGATAACTAATGACCATCTGTTATAGAAGCTGGTCATCTGTTGTCTTCCTTTTCCCACTCTTAAAGCTTTAGAAAATGCTTGCATTAATTTGGCTAACTTTAATTGTTGGCTAAATTAGCACAACTGTTTTCTAAACCTTAATAATCATCAATAATCAGTGATAGACTAAAAAACCCTATTTATGAGCTACCTCTGTCCTTTGTGCTACTATAATTTGACAATTATTTAAATATCCTGCCACTAAACAACAGAAACTGACAAAGGCACCAGTGGCATGCAATTATTAAGCATATCTCAAAACCCACCCCAAGCTGAATTGCAAAGTACCTTTGGTTGTTGAATGATGTCTGACTCATTTCTGCCAAGCTCTGATTGGTCTTTGGTCCTGTCCCATACAGTGAATGCAAGTTTTTGCAAAAATGCATTTCATTCCCCTCATAGTCAGAGGCAATAGTTTCCCAAACATGTAGAAAATGGACTTTGTTTTGGGTGGAACAGTTTCACTTCCAAAATAAGGTGCCCCTTAGCACTCAAGTTTGCTTGTTAGAGGACTGATGAGTCTTCCGACAGTAGTTTCATCCCTCTCAATAAATGCAAAGTCAAATATCAATTAAAATAAAAAAGTGAAGGCAAGCAACTTTTTAAAATCCTTCTCAGGTTTCGCACGTTGTCATCTTCAAAATTAAAAGCACATCTATAAATGGTTTGACACTGACTTGTAATACTTTGGTCAACAGAACAAAGTGTGCTGTCCTGCGCACGCATACGATTAAGATTCATTCAGTATGTTTGTAGATTGGCAGAAGGGGGCTTTGCAAATTAATAAGGATGTTGTGTATTGTAATAACTAGAATTATATTGATGCTGATATATTTCTGCATCAGTAGGTTACAGCACTGACCTTGGCTGTAGGGAAACATCAGATGCCTCCAATAAACAAACAAAAGTGGCGCTGCTGATTGCCCACAGCAGTTAAGATTAATTACAAAATCCACTTGACCAAGTAATTATTGGCCTAACCTTTTCTGCTATCTGTGAAAGCAGTTTAGTGCTGGGTTTCCATAAGGAGAAACAAGCCTGTGATTTCAGCAAAACACAGCTGAATCAGTAATGCCTGTCGTTGAGATTCACCATTAATGGTGCTGCTTAGTCTTTGGGCATAACTGCGCCCACCCCAATGCCCCCATACCTTTCTCGTGTTCTTTGTGTGCAATGTGGGCATGTGGCTTGGGGGGATGCAAAACGGAGGAGAGCTGTTTAGGAACAAAATGCTCATCCCCACAGATCTGAGGTTTACATAGCAACTGCAGTGGGGAGGGAGACAAAAATGTCTAGGTTGCCTTTTTACCAAGGCAACTCTCTGCATACAAGCCTACTAAGACACTGAAGTGCATCTTTCTCCCTGTAGCATTCTCAGCAGTTTCACAGTCCTTGAAACTCCCTGTTTGCGTCACCCCTTTTACCTTGGGAAACTTTCTGAAAAGTGAGCAATCTTGATTCCTCCCCCCCCCCCCGGAAGTTCCTGAATGGAAATATCAAAAATACTCATGATCATATAAAGGTAAGCAGCCCTACAGTTGTGGATCCCTCAGAGACTCCCACTAATCTTCTTCCATTATTTTTAATTAAATGAAGTCCCCTGATCCCTTGCCATACCTCTCTGTTATTACCTTTATAAAACAAACAAACATTGGTTGCACAGTGCAGCATCTTGCCTCTGTAGCTCCACAGAGAGTGTTCATCTTCGTACCTTAAGTGGAATGCTAAAATGCTGCTCCCTTCTCCTTCTCCTGCCTGAATTCCTTTAACTATCCTTGCAGTTTAAGAACATGAGGCTAAAGGCTTGCCTAGTCCAGCATCCTGCTCTGACAGAGGCAAGCCAGACACTTATGGGAAGCCCACAAGCACAACAGTGCTCTCCCCACTCATGTGACCCAACCCAAAAACGGGGCACTGAAATCTCATTCATTGGCCCACAAAGGTTGCTGCTGCACTCGTCTCTGGGTAGTTCTTTTTCCTTTATGAAACTACATGGTGATTCCAAATTGGTGAGCTGTAGGTGGATTGCTAAGCTGGTAAGAGGAAGGCACCAAGGACAACATGATCAGCAATGAACTGTTTCCAAGTGGGATGGAGGGGGGTGGGGAATTCCAACAATAATCCACTTTAGTAAAATGTTTGGGAGCCAAAAGGCTAATAGCTACACAAAATGTACTTCAACTGGTGCTCCACAAGAACCTGCACTGCCTAGTGCAGTGATGGCCAAACTTGTCCCTCCAGCTGTTTTGGAACTACAACTCCCATCATCCCTAGCTAACAGGACCAGTGGTCAGGGATGATGGGAACTGTAGTCCCAAAACAGCTGGAGGGCCAAGTTTGCCATCACTGGCTTAGTGGGTTGAAAGTTGGACTTCAATCTAGGGAACTTGGGTTCACTTATTACTTGTACCAGGAGGGTTACTAAGCCCTGTTACCTCTTCAGCTCCCACCACTTCCTCTTCCCAGGCTTCTCCCTCTAACCATTCATCGTCATCCCACCACCAATCCCTAGGCTCCGAGCCTTCTTCCCTTGGGGGTTCTGCAGCTAATTCCTCCCACCATTCCTCTGTGTCCAACTAGCCCATGGCAATAACTAACCTTTAGGAGGCCAGTCTGGAACAAGGAACTTCAAAGGATGAATACAACATGAAACAGCTTCATTACAGTAATCCAGATATTGAATGCCATCACTTTTGGATTAAATCAAGACAAAGGATTCTTATCTCACTGCATGTGTGTTAGCTAACACACATATATTGGTGCTGTCTATGGATATTTCCTACAAATGGTTCCCTGCCCCTCTACAGGTGTAAATATAATCCTCTCAACAATGCTGAGTAAATTATCACCAATCTGCTACTGTAAAACATTAAAGGTGTACCTATTTAACATACCGGTGAATTTAAGTTCTAATTACCACTAGCTATTATTATCGCATCTCATTGCCATTCAACAATTTTCTACTCACTAAGATTTCACAAACCTCCAATGAAGAGGGCTTGAGTCCACAAAAGCTTATGCCATAATATATTTGTTAAGTCTTTTAGGTGCTATAAGAATCTTTGTTGTTTTTGTATAACTGTAGCTTCATGAAATGGAACAGAATAAATGAATGCAGGCTGAGAAATTGAGGCAGATAAGTTTTGGATGATTTGTCCAAATCACTGGATGAAAACAAATCATCATTTCCCCCACCAGTTTAGCATGCTTTGAAGCCTTTGTGCCCTGCCAGAAAATGTGAGAAATTATTTGCAAAAGATTGGTTCCTTTGGATTCTTTTATAATAATGCTATTATATTTCTCCGTCTACAAAATTTGAACTCCAGTGAACACACTGAGGAAAATAACACATTTGTTTTCCAGTACTTCCGAGGAAGCCAAATTTCTAGCAAGAGAGACACTCAGACTTTATCCCAACCAGCTTGGTTGAGTCTGCAATTTTTTTCACTCCTCTTTTTATTTCCTCTCCTTTTCTTATCCTATAGATGAGACGGCTGCTGCAGAAGATACCAAGCACAGATTTTAATAAAGATTTGGAGATGGGTAGGGGCTTTATTTATTGTAAAATTGGAGAGGCTTCCCTTGTTTAATTTGATTCTCTTTCTAAATCATTTCATCTGCAGGTCTCGTGTACATTGGATGGGGAAGCAGAATGTCAACAGATATTTGATCATATTGCAGGTTGCCTTGTCATTGTTAACTCTAATGATGATTGAGTGATTATCCAAGAAGCTCAGTTTCTGAACGCTGGTGGGGTGACCTGAGCAATGGACAAATACCTTAACAGCAGTGTCTAGCTCACCACTTTGAACTGTAACAGGTTTGACCTACTGCAACTCTTGCTTTTGCATCCATAACAATCCAACTCAAGCTTCTCTGGCTTCTGCCAAATTCTGAGAGTACATTTAATCATTTGCTTTTGTTGTTTACTTGCTTTTAATCTTGATATTTCCCTGTGAGTGAAATTACTGCATTCAGCACAGCTTCCGTCTTTTTTGACACATCAGCCTGTGACACAGCACCTCAGTTGTTTTTGAAACACTTTGCGATTCCTTCTGAAACTCCTATGTGTTTCAGTTTAAAACATGTCCAGGAAACCCATGGTCTTCCAGATGTTGGACTTTGACTTCCATCAACTCCAGACAGCACGACCAGTAACAGCCAGGATGGTAGGAGTTGTAGTCCAGCAATATTTGGAAAGCCACAGGTTCCTCATCCCTGGTTTTTAAAAATAGAAATCTGACTGTTCTTATAGTGCTGTCAGCCCCCAATCTGAACATTTCATACAGATATAGCTTGGGGCAGGGTCTGGAGAGTTGGAAAAGTATAATATTAGATGCAAAGGAAGCTAACTTATACCAGAAGTGAGTGTTCATACATGTATCCTAGTACTCATGTCCCCTTTTCTTTTCTTCCTCCTGAAACATCCAGATTTAGTGCAGGGAGAACAGTGATAAGTAACGCAACAGCATCAGGAAGTCTGTTTTACATCGCAGGAGAATGATTACACTGGAGCCCATTTGTCACACCATTTCACTGCTGCATCATCAGAACTGGGTCTTGCCATCCTTACATGGGGATTCTGAGGATTGAACCTGTGGCCTCGCGCATGTCAAGCATATACTTTGTATAACGGGATGGAGGATCAGGATCCAGCAAGCGGGCCAGATCCTGAGCTCCCCCACCTCCAGTGGACCACTTTTAGATGTCAAGGAAATAAACAACTATCTGACTTTTAGAGGACATCTGAAGTTTTTAATTTTTGATGAAGTTTTTAATGTTTGATGTTCTATTGTGCCTTTAATTCTGTTGGAAGCCGCCCAGAGTGGCTGGGGAAACCCAGCCAGGTGGGCGGGGTAGAAATAATAAATTATTATATTATCATTATTACAAGGCACCCTAATGTCAATCTCCTGGTAGCACCATGACACAATTTGAAAGGAAGGAATCAATAGCACATTCAAAGTGCCAAAAGCAGGGCTGACAGTTGACACGGAAGTTAAATTATAGAGTTATAGAATCATAGAATTATAGAGTTTGAAGGTACTATGATGGTCATCTAATCCAACCCTCTGCAAAGCAGGATTCTTTTGCCCAACATGAAGTCAATGCACATAAAGACCTCAATCCAGAAAAAGATGCTTGTACATGAAATTAATGCATGGAGGTAGTTTTTTGACTAACTTGCCCCATTTATTTCAATGTACCAGCAAAACAATACTTATAGAACTTTGTGGACAAAAGAAAAAATAACTACACACAAACACATATGCCGTACTTGCCTCTGTTTTTATCACAGGCAAAGTCTAACAAAAATATTTTTTTTAATAGAAAAAAATATCTTGCAGCAGAAAATAGGATGGGCCTTCTCAGATGAATGGAGAGCTGAGCAAAGATAACTGTACATTTAATTCTCTGTAAAATTATTCATAGAATGTGTGGACACCATTGAAAATCATCCCATATTGACTTTTCACCCGTTTTCTGGTGTGAGGAGGTAGCACAGTTGTGTTGCATATACAGCAGGATTTGAAAACATTCATCCATTTTCATGAAAGTACAAGGTCAGCACAGAAAAAGGAATTATTTAAGAAGTGTCAGATGAGATTTCCCATCTTTCTGATCCCTGAGCATATATCAGTCATAGAGGTGAGAGCCACCAGCAGCCATTGCCTTAAGCACAAACTTGAAGCAGTGAAAAGAAATTAGCAAGGCAACCTTTTTAAGAACCCCATGGCTTCCTGTAGGATGTCAGGATTTAACAAAATTCAATATACCAAGGGGAATGACTTGAGAGGTTTGGATTAACTTGGATGTATTCTATACTTCACCCTTCAGGATTTTGCGTCTACAGAGCTGTTAATACACTTGATCTTCATGACAATTCTATGCATGCCTACTCAGAAGATATCTGAAGAAGTGTGCATGCACACGAAAGCTCATACCAAGAACTAACTTAGTTGGTCTTTAAGGTGCTACTGGAAGGAATTTTTTTTGTTTTTACTCAGAAGTATGTCCAAGTGAGTTCAAAGGCATAAGGCTGCAGCACTGTCAGATGATGATGATGATGATTTAGACCTATATCCTTCACCATAAGATCTCAGGGTGGTGCACAAGGTAAAAATTCAAGGTAAAAGCACAAATAAATAGTTAAAACAAAACAACTAAACAATAACACCCCCCTCCCACAAAGGCCTGGCTGAAGAGAAACATTTTTGCCTGGCACCTAAAGATATATAATTTACTAAGTTCATAAAGGTCTGCAACAAAAACAAATATAATTCTTGGGCTCTGCAGTTCACCTCAGCAGATGCAGATTATGAGTACTGTAGGTTTTTCCCATAACTACAATATGTACAATCTTTTTGAGCCAGTTATGTTATGACCTTTATGGTACTCAGGACTGCAGGTGGTTTGGGTAACTGAATAAGGATATATACAGCTCTTTGTCAGGGCTCTTAACAGAGGTCTGCAGCAGTGTTTTACCTAATCCATGGGTGGGGAACAAGTTGTGAAAATGATGTTTCATCCTGATGTTCTCACATTATGCATCTCTCCAATTTCACTCTGCATCATTGGCCATCGCTGGCTGAGGGAGAAAAATGTATAAGATTTAAACATCAGGAGATGGGGTAAGTTTTATTATATGTTACAGAAGGGGAAAGCATGACAATGGAGCTGTCATTTTTAGCAACAGCAACATTTTCAACAGATCTCCCTAGAACATTGATAGCTGCTTTTACATTATTGGCTTCTACACTGTACCAGCTTATTAAAGATATTGCAAAATATTATACCTTTCACAAGCAAACTCACTGCCTTTATTGAAAGTGTAAAGAACTCTCTGCAAATTATTCCAGAAAGATAAAATGGGAAACTTAAAGGTGAGGAGGAGAAGGAGGAAGAAGAAGAAGTTTTGTGAATCTCCTGTGTTCTCATCTTCTAAGGATTCATTATTTGGGTCATTAAATAGTTAATTCTTTATAGCAAAAGTCATTTATCTCCCGTCTCATTAGAGTATTTCATTATTAAAATGTCAGTATTCAAGGTTAACCATTTACCTCAGTTTCACTTGAACTCTTGCACACAAACTTTAATTTCACCTTCTATACATCATGGGGGGAAAATCAGTCTACATGAGCTGACATCAATCTCCAAATCAGCTAAAGGAAGTTTGCAATCCCTGGGATGTGATTCAATTTTAAACTTCACACATGACCAAGTAAATTAGCAGGAGATTAATTTTCTTACAACTAGACTAGAACAGATGGTTAAACAATGGGCTCAATTATAGCTCCCTGCACATGTCTTTAATCGCTTTTTCTACAATACTTTTTTTTTTTAGGCAATAGCAACATTAGAACATAATAACTGTCTTTTTAAAATCAGTCTAAAGTCCATATTGTCCTGTCCTATTGTATCATTACAACAGGCAGGCAAACATCTATGGGAAGTTCCAAAGAAAGAGCATAATAGCTCTTGTTTGTCCATTGCCTCTGATAATTTGAAGTATTCTGCCAAAGAGCAAAGTGCTATTCTTATGATATTAGGCCTTATCATCATTGATTGATCATCTATTAATTTTCTTATCATTTTCTTAAAGAAGCCCTAACTTCACATGGATTATCAAACTACCCCAAGCTGACCTCTTTCACTCCTGCCTAGCTTAGTCATCTGCATCATAGTACCACATGATAAGGGGTGTATGTGTTAGATGATAAACCAGGTGCATTTGTGTGGTAACACTTTGGGTAGCCTACATGGTAAAATGGTTTTCTGTCAGCAGCCTATGGCAATGAATTCTGCATGCGCACTTAGGATGCTACAGCCTATAGGCGCAGCAAAGTGTCCTACTTTGTTCCAGATAAATGGGCTGCCTGGGTCCAAGCCCAGTTACTCTGTGGGTTCAGTAAAACTGAATTGAAAAATGGTCCCCTTGCATTTGGAATCTGCCACTTAAAACCCCAATAGCTACATTTTGGACCACAGTAGAGCCTATGTGTTCTGCTAGAAAAGACTTTTTTCTTTTATTTCAAAATGTACTGAATGGATACCAGGTTCAGCTGTAGGGTAAAAGGAGAATCCACTTTTCCAAACAAAAGTCTAGACATTTTTTATTACCTGATAAGCTGGCATTGAACGTTTGGCCATGACAACTGTGCCCATAAACATGGCATACAACAGATGGGGAAAGTAGATGGTGAACTGGCAAATCAAGTACTCTGAAGCATTAGTTGCAGGGTATTCTCCTTACCATAGAACTATTAAGGAAACAGGCTATGACCCTAAGAGAAAGGAAGCAAGATACTTTTAAAGCCTTCCATCCTGTTATAGTCTTCTGTACTCTGGTTGGTTCAGGTCTCTTGTGATCATGTACTTCAAATATAATTCTCCCCCTTTCGTAATTGGAAAATTATCTTCAAGTCTCAAGTTGCACCTCAAAGGAAGGAATGGTCTGTTGATAAAAATTGCAATTAGTAAATGTCTTTTCTGCACTGTCTAAGGGCATACACCTCTAAGGCTTGAAGAAACCTGAAGTACAAGGAGTAAGTTCAGCTTTCCTTTTTATTTTAGGAAGTCTCCAAATTTACATTGACTGGAGATGTGGACTTTACTCATGAGTAAGCTCAGCATTATCTCTGAAGCATATACCTATGAGTCAGCTCTCAAGAGCATATTAGCCATTGAATAACTGTGGCATCAAAAACTGATGGGTGGGGGGGGGAGAACTGTCAAAGATCAAGTGCTGCAGACAGAGCTTTCATAATAACGTCAGGCAAACTCCATGGATCTGCAACAGGTTCACACATTCCTCTAGGATTAATTCCCTGCCAAGCAATCAAGTGTTAAATATGAATGTGTGAAATGGCATTCCCCCAACTGCAGTCTATTCTACCACTTTATTCTGCTGCAAGTCTAGACCAAGGCGGAGACTTGACAGTTTTTAATGCCTGTTAGCAATAAAACATGAAAAATAGAGTGCAGCTTCTCTTCAGCCTTGCTGAAACTAGTTGTTCAAATAAATATAATTACATTGCATTTAAGTTATTTCTAAAGTTCCATTTGTCCAGTGGCATAGCATAGGGGGTGCAGGGGGGGGGGCGGCAGCACTGGGCACAACATCTGGGGGTTAGGGTTAGGGGGCGCAAATCCACGGGTTAGGGGGCGCAAATCCATGGGTTAGGGGGCGCAAATTACTTGCCTTGCCCCGGGTGCTGACAACCCATGCTATGCCACTGCATTTGTCTTCCAGTTTCGTCGAATATTAGCCTTAGAACACCTATGATCAGATTAATTCCAGCTTTATCCAGATATCTCTGTGTTTGGAATTTGACTGCAGAAGACAAACAAACTCTCTCTAGATTTGGGGAGATTCCTTTTCCCAGAGTTTTTGGGGAACCGATGCACTGAGTCATCTGTATGCAATATAAAGCAACAGAGATTATACAAACCTTTTTATTGGAACATTTGTCAAGTCTGTTTTTTCAGGAAGCAAGAAGCAGCCACACACTTAGCAGAACTGGCTGGCTGGCTCACTCTCCCTTTCTAAATAAATGGGTAGCAGCCAGAACATCTGCTGCCGCTCCCCCACTAGCCTTATACCCTCATAGGCTTCAGTTATAAGGAGGATGGGTGAACCCTCACCACTAATTTTGGAGAATATTGTAAGCAAATCAGTTGACTCGTCAGCTGCAGAGATTGGTTGCTGCTGCATCTGAATAGCTGCCACATTTGAAGGTTGCTCCCCCCCCCCCAAGCATTTGGAATCATAAAGAGCCACTTTTACAAGGAAACAAACAAAACTACAAAGTTCTAAAAAGCGATCTATTAGCAGCTCTTCTGCTAGGGGTGGAAGGGTCTGTCAGTTTCGGTTCCCTCCTGTTCTCATTTTTCCAATCTTAAATTCAGTTCACCACATTGCTGCAGCTATTTGCAATTGGGAGGGGGAGTTATCGTGAAAGTTCTGCAGCATCTTAACAAAACACATTTCTATGTACTGCAGGTTTTGACTAACATGCACCTTTTTGCAAGCAATTTCCATTATATCATACATTTTCCTATATTGTTTCCCCTTATATGTGGCTTTCTGCGTACATTTCCTCCTAATACATGGGTAGGCAAACTAAGGCCCGGGGGCCAGATCCGGCCCAACTGCCTTCTAAATCCAGCCCGCGGACAGTCCGAGAATTAGCGTGTTTTTACATGAGTAGAATGTGCCCTTTTATTTAAAATTGTATCTCTGAGCTATTTGTGGGGCCTACCTGAGTATAATGTGTGCTTTTATTTAAAATGCATCTCTGGGTTATTTGTGGGGCGCAGAATTCGTTCATTCCCCCCCCCCAAAAAAATAGTCTGGCTCGCCACAAGGCCTGAGGGACAGTGGAACGGTCCCCTGCTGAAAAAGTTTGCTGACCCCTGTCCTAATATATTCATTTTTGTAAACATTGGTTGGAGAAAGACATTTGAAAATTCAGAGAAGTGCGAATTTCAACAGATAGCTGTGTTCCAATTTGCATGTTGATCCAATATGCCCGGGTTCTGAGATCTTTGGGAAAGTCCCTCCACCCTCTCAGTCCCTCCACCCTCACTGGCATGCTTGGTGGAGACCTGGGAGAGGGCCTTCTCAGTCACAGCTCTCAGAGTTTGGAACTCCCTCCCTAGAGAAGCTAGACAGGCTGACCTTCTGCCAGCAGGAGAAGACTTTCCTGTCGCTACAGACTTTTGGGAATTGACTGCTTTTAATCAGGGTTGGTGCCATTCTGCTTTTATTGCAGTTATTGTTATGTTTTCAACAGATTTTAAATATTCATATAGTTTTAATTCTTTCAAGGTTTAATTGCATTATAATGATTGATTTCTCTGTTTTCAGCCGTTTTTGTTTTAATTTGTAAGCCACCTTGAGTCCTGTTGGAGAAGACGGTGGGGTATAAATAAATACTAGACAACAACAACGTCCTCCATGCACTCACCCCATTCCAGCATGCGGTAGCAATGCAGGTGAGCTCTGCTACGTAACCCTGCTGTCTGCTTCTGCCCCAGCCATCACCCTTCTCTGCCCTGCATTGAATTCTGAGTGTTTTTCCCTGACTGGAATGCATCCTTGAACTTTGACCATGCCTTTTGCTTGTCTAGATAGAAAGAAGTGTGTGGATGTGTGTAAAAACTAGCCAACTATATATAAAGGCAAACATATGCTCCACCCACTTTGGCATATGATCCCTCCCACCCACCATTGGAATATGGCCCTCGAAAGCCTATCTATCTAGAAGGAAATGTGGCCCTCAGACCAAAGAAGGTTCCTCACTCCATTTTAGAACTTGGCTCTGGTTGCTAGGATCTAGTGAACCTCAAATCTGCTCTATTTGATGGTCCCTCTGAGGACAGCGCTCTGTATGGAGAAGTTCTCTATTTGAATGACTGCCTGGTCCAAGTCCATTTTTTTTAAAAAAAGAGCAATATTTTAAATCAATAGCAACCCCAGTGTGAAGAATTTCAAAAAGTGTTAGAGCCTGAAAAGTCAAGGGAGCCACAGTAATATGCCTTTATTCAAGAACTCATTTAAGGAACATGAAATATCTTCAAAGCCACCACTAAGTTTAAAGCACGGTAAAGATGAAAAGCCCTGCCACCCACCCCAAAATGCTCTCAGCGATTAGATTCTCTGCACGGCAAAATTCCTTCCGTGGTGAAATGTGTTAAAAGGTCAAAGGAAGACTTGAGAATGAAGCTGCTGAACAGCATGGTGCCTGGAAAATTACTGAACAAATCACTTTTAACTTCCATATATGTCTAACGTTTACACAATTAAACTTTCATGAATACCCATAAGGGATGTTGGGGCCGACTCCAGAAACCCTCAATTGCTTGCTAAAAATGGTTGTAGAAGTCTATCCTGTTTATTGCTGAAATGACATTTGTAGCGGCATCAGCGATGATAGCAGATTATTTTATGTATTAAATAACTTCAACGGTGAAACAAGTTGAGTGCAGTTTGAAGGAAGCTTTGTTTGGGCTTGTAAAACCCATGCACAGTGAGCAGCAAGAGTGGGGACAAGTGTCCTAAGCTCTGCCCCCCTCAATTGCTATCCCCATTTTCCCTCCAACTTATGGAATCAGGAAGCCTCCTCTACCCATGGAAGTTCCCCACATGTGTTAGAACGCCAGTTTTGCAGAGATCTAAATGGCAAAGGAAGCATCCACAAGCGGAGGTGGCTCCCCACACAGATGGTGATGTGGGAGGCATTGGAGCTTAATACACTTGTCCCCACTCTGTGTTTTTGTGGTGGTTTTATGTCAGCCCCGGCCGTTGGTCATGCTTGCTGGGGCTGATGAGACTTTGGCAACATCTGGAGGGTAGCTAATGCTGCAGAAGACAGAATTGGTATTCAAGATTACCTTAACAGATTGGAGAACTGGGCCAAGACAAACAAAATGAATTTCAATAGGGACAAATGTAAGGTTCTACACTTAGGCAGGAATAACCAGCTGCACAAATATAAGATGACTTGCCGGTAATACATGTGAAAAAGATCTAGGGGTCTTAGTAGACCACAAGGTTAGCATGAGACAACAGTATGATGCAGCAGCAATCCCCCTCCCCCTAAAAATAGCAAATGGTATTCTAGGCTGCATCAACAGAAGTGTCGTGTCCAGATCAAGGGAACTATAGTCCTGCTCTACTCTGCCTTTGTCAGACCACACTTGGAATACTGTGTCCAGTTCTGAGCACCACAATTTAAGAAGTACAGTATATTGACAAGCTGGAACTTGTGCAGAGGAGACCAAGATGATAAAGCATCTGGAAACCAAGCCTGATGAGGAACAGTTGAGAGAGTTGGGTATGTTTAGCCTGGAGGAGGAGACTGAGAGGAAATACGATAGCCATCAAATATCTGAAGAGCTGTCACATGGAAGATGATATAGTCAAACACCGGGTGATCTGCCTGCTCTCCAAGTGTTAACAGTTGGTAGGCAATTTGAAGGGTCTCCTGCCTTCTTATGGTTCTTCGTCTTTGAACTGGTCTTGTACATACACACAGCCTTTCAAGCAAGAAACTTCTTCAAACAGGGCAGGAGTAGAGTGCCTCTGCCCAGCAGGCCTAATTAGGCCTAAAATTTGTACAGTGAAGCCCTTTTGGCCAAGATTTGTTTGCCTGCCCTACAGCTGGCACCAGATATGGCATCAGGTATGGGGCAAGTAAAGATGTAGCTGAACCAACTTGAATTTGCAGGCACTGCCAATCAGCTGATTGGTGGTCCCTTTACAGCCCCATGAAGAGCACTTAAGAACATAAGAAGAGCCTGCTGGATCAACCCAATGGCCCATCTAGTATGTCGCTTATAGGCAGCCAAACAAACTGCAGCATGACAACAGCCTTACATTTTTATGTGTATAGGAAGATATATATATGATTTCCACTAATATTCTGTGCTTCATATTCACCCATGATATTCCTTGTTTGTAACCTTCTTAATTTCAGGGAGGAAAAGACTAAAACAATCATGTGCTGTTGATAGTAGTGGCAGTGATTTATTTATTTTTAATCAATCCTGCACAAATCTTCATGTTCACATACAACAGATGACAATGGCCAAATGAGCTTGGTCATTTGCTACAGATTGCACTATCACAAACAACTAATACATGGTGTCACAAAGAGAAACAACTCTCAGGGAATAACAAACACTGAAAGACAAAGCTAGCTGCCCACACATCTTTCATGGTACCTCTCTGATTTTCCAATGCTTGATCTCTTCTCTTTGCATTGCTGCCACATTGCTCAGCCTGTGAAATGTTGTGTCTCATGGTAATAAGTGATAAAGAGAAACCACAGCACATCTAGCAACACATCAAGCAAAAAGGGAGGCAGTGCACTATGGGATTCCACTTCACTGGCTCAAAAGATCTTTTTTGTTTTTGTTTTTAAGGGTTTATAGCTGGTGTATTTGTTTGCTTCTAGTTTGCATCCCTCAGAACCTCTTTGTCTTTGGGAATGCTATAGTGCAATAAACACATGTAAACAGAAGGTTGTGCCATTTGGGAGAAGAAGAAAAAACTTATTCATTCTGATTTCTTAATGTTGTTTGGGTGTTTTTTTCTCCCTTTATGCACAAACTGAACAACTTCTATAAAACGGCATAATCGAGTGCAGTGGATTTACTTACAGATCACCAAATATGAAAAATAGATGAGCATTCAAGTGGATGTTGGTAGCCTGAAGCTACACAATAAAGAAGCTGGGCTCTTTTTCGGTAAATATTTGTAGAGAGCAGGCATGAAAACTGATGAGGTGCCTCAACTCATGTACCATTTGATTTATTTTACAACGAAAGACTCCCTCACAATCAACAACTCCTGATGTTGCTGGACTCCAACTCAAAACAGCCTCAGCCAGCATGTTCAGTGATTGGGGTGAGGTGAGTTAGGGGCTGCATTCACATGGCAGTTTATCCAGTTTCCCTAACTATTCATTTCTGTATTATGCTTGCACTTTCACACAATGTAAGACTGCAGCTTTCAAGTCTGCTCCCAAAGCCCCACCCCCAGGTTGCCACAGATTGTCTGAATTTCCCGCCATTGGCACTCTAGCCCTCTCAGCAATTGTTTCATCGCCCTTAGCTCCAGGAAAAAAACCACAGAGCCATCCAGCCTCCATGCAACTGGAGCCAGAGAGTTGCTAGCCCTGGTTAACTCCACATTCAACATGGGATAAGACATCCCCTACAACCCCTTGGAAACCCTTTGGATCCATTAAGTGGTAGGGGTGGACCATTCTAATCGGTCCCACCTCCCTGAGGAGAAGGATCACAGAGAAGTCCAGGTGCACCAATGGCACATCTTTTGTTAGGATGGAACTTAGTGTCAGGGACATTAGAAAACAGGAGAGAAGCACTAGCATTATAGTCAAGAAAACTAAGTCAATCTTCCTCATGTCTGAATGCACCAAATGTCCAACATTTGGAGGACCACAGTTTCCCTAGTCCTGGTGTAGAAACACATATGACAAATGCACAGTCAATTGCAGGGTCAGTGAAATTGGGTACACAGCATACACATTTAAAGCACATCGCTTCCCCCCCAAAAAATAATAATAATGGGAACTGTACTGTAGTTTACATTTCATAGAAGTACAATTCCTAGGTACAGTTGATTCTTTGGGAGGGGGAATCATGCTCTTTAAAGGTGCCTTAAATGTATTGTGTGCATGCTTAACTATTCTTGATTTCACAGACTTCACCTTTGTGGATACATCAAGAGTGGGGAAAAGCACAAAAAAGGAAATACTAAAAAAAAAATTAGTTTGGAGGGTGAGTAATTTGAAGTGAAGGACATGGTAGATGTTTATATAGTGCGGTGCAAGTGGCAAGGATACCATCCTACATCTCTCAAAAAACTAGAACTCATTTGATCTGAAGTAGCACCAACACAGGCAAATGAAAGTGGAGATGGCTGCTGGTATAAATGGTTTTAAGAAATGGATTAGACTGATTAAGAGAAGATTGGTCTATTCATGACCATGATAGGTAAATGGTATCTCTATGTACAGAAGTAAAGTCTCAACTGTGGAGAAGAAACACCAAAGTAGGGCCATCATCTTCCTGCTCTGTTTGTGAACTTCCTAAAGACATCTGACTGGGCACCAGTAGAAACAGTATTCTGGGACAGATGTAAACCAGCCCTTATGTGCAGTGGAATTATGCTGAAAGAAAGTTAACCATAATGTGATTCCATTAATAACCTTTTGCCTCTTGCACAAAGATTTTTCTCACAACATGTCAGACTTATGGAAGAACAATGATGAAAATAAAAGAAAATCACAAGGAACTTAACTTAGGATGCCCTGCATGAGCATCCCTATAATGTTCTAAAGCAGAGGGATTCTTATAATGTATATGACGTCTTGAAATTACCCATAAATAAATGGGTTTATAACAGGCATGCAGAAGCATATTTCCCTGCTGGCCCATTATTAACATTCTTTCGTTCAGAGGAGCTGTCATTCATTACACTTTTATTCCCCTTAATCCTCTCACTTTAAAATCCATAACCACTTTCCTTCTCTCCTCAACTTAATTTATTTTCCTCAAGTGCTCTTTGCGATAACCCTATCAATAATACTTGGAAACGCAGGTACATCGTGTCCATTCTTGCCCTACAGGCATCTCTGCCCTGGTGCACTTTGATTGCTCCTGTCAGAATATAATACAAATGATGTGGACTAATTTGCTTAGGGCACTTTGATAAGGAGGATTCTGCTTTGGTAGAGAAGGATGCACAATGTGGCCATGATATCTCCTCAAAGCCTTCACTTCTGGGAATTAAATAGTTCTGCCCATAACAACCAACAAGGATGATTTCACTTCCAGCTTAGCTTTTTGCTTGGGTGTAGGCATCATTTTGCATGCAGAAAGACCCCAGCGCATCAGCAGAACACACGCTTGGCATACAGAAGGTGCCAGTATTGATCCCTGGCATCAGCAGGCAGGACTA
Organism: Podarcis melisellensis; assembly: GCF_964234715.1. NCBI lineage: Eukaryota > Metazoa > Chordata > Lepidosauria > Squamata > Lacertidae > Podarcis > Podarcis melisellensis. The sequence goes on from NC_138543.1 coordinate 38,594,089, forward strand.
GGAAAGGAGACTCCCGTCTGAAACCCAGCAGAGCCATTTCCAATCAGTGTAGACCAAAGATAATTGGCATGGTGAATGGTGAATGGCCAAGGATGATGGGAACTGTAGCCCAACAACATGCACCATGTTGGCTACCGCTCAACTCCTCTGCTCAACAGCTGTTGAGCAATGAGGTTGGATCATGACAGGGGGGGCACCTCTGGTCTCAGCTGACAGTGGGGAAGGAGACTCAAGGTCTTAATCCCCCATCCTTGTCCCGGCTATATGCCCTAATTAAACATCATTCCCTCTCTGAAACTTATTCAGGACTAGGTTGGTGAGGGAGGGGGCAGTCCCTAAGTTGGCCCAGGGAGTTGATGCCTCCCGGATTGTAGCTATGGGATGGATTGAAGGGGAGGATGTGTACACCCCTATCATGTATATTGATGGCACAATATGGACGGATACGAAAACAGAACGCAAGACAAAACAGGCTTCCCACAGGCATTTCTGGGGGGAAACGTCCAAGAGGTTACATCAAATGAACATTCTGAAAATGTTAATTTTAACATCAATAATTTTAACATCTTGATTTTAACATCAAGAGGAAATCACAGAACACACAAAAAAGTATACCTTTCCTACATTGTGAGAACACATTGCTGGACTAGGTGGGTTATTGGCCTGAAACAGAAGGCTCAACTTATGTCCTTATGTTTCATTGACTCCCCAATTTGGATCTTCCCCTTTTGGAACGGCATTCATGGGTGGCCATCCTACCTGAGGGAGAGGTGAGACAACAAGGCCACCTGTGTTGGCCAACTCTCATTTTGTCTCTTCTCCGCCCAGAACTGCCTCCTCCATTGACCACCATTTCACACCATTCCATTGACTAAGCGGAATGAAAGTTTGGGTAACTGCACTTATTTCTGTATTATTATTATTATTATTATTATTTATTAAATTTTTATAGATCACAGGATGGTTCACAACATAAAAACACAAAATGGGAACACAAAATACACATTTTAAAAGACCACAGAATGTTTAATCAGTCCAAGGCCTGGTTGCAGAGGAACGTTTTCACCTGGTGCCATAGGACTGTAGAGTTGGAAGAGACCCCAAGAGTCATGTGGTCCAATCGCCTAGTCCAACAGCTAAAGAATCCCTAGCAGATGGTCATCCAACCTCTGTTTAAAAGCTTCCAGTGAAGGTGAATCCACCACCTTCTTTTCTTCCAATTTCCTTGTTATTGTTATTCTAGAATGTAAAGGACCCTGGCTGTTTTGGTAGCATGGTGGTATGAAATAAAAAAAAAAAAATGAAAACCCTATGCAAGCCATTCAGTATGGCTAGAACAGCTCTCTGGATTGTGGCCAATGAGTTCTTAAGGGATGAAGACATCCCTGATTTATATGCCCTTGGGGCATCATGAAAGAGACTTTGCAGCCCTGCAAATAAATAGCATCGTAACTCCTGTAACAAAACGGCATTGTGTATTAGGCAAGGTAGGAGAGCAGTGGCAAACACATTGTCTCTTTTATTGCTGTATTTTGGGGCCTTGCTCAGCAATGTATCTAATTTAGGTTTTTGACCTGCACATCATAGGCAGACAGACAAGACACACCCACATATATATACCCATTGCTGCTAACCCACAGCATGACTTGTTCCAGCCATGCTTGCCAGGGTTGATGGGAGCTGTAGTTCAGCAACATCTGAAGGAGAAAAAGGTTCCTCATACCTGCTGTGAAAAATCATGTTGTATGCACATTTTCAAGCTATTCACTGTTACCCCAAATGTTATTTTGGGCTGTGGTAAGTCAAGTCTGAAGCTTGAAAGTAACAGGTATTTCTTCTTCTTCTTTACAGTGAGCATTATTATCCCATGGCAATCTTAAACTCTTGAGGAGAGTTTATTGCAATTTTGAAATTATTTTTAATATCACCACAGCAACATCCATTATTGGTACACAAGCAGGAACAGTTTGCTAGTTTCTATTCAGTGCCTTGTTGCAACAGGGTAGGCTGAAGACCAGCTGTCCAAAAATAACTCTATACAAAGTCATCTAGAGGTGTGTTTTTAAAAATAAAATAAGGTAATCTCTTACATCACTGTTGACATAGCTGAGAATATGAACCAAAACATAGTCATCTTTGATGGCTTTCTGTATGCACTGGACTTAAATTATTGGGTTATTTTCTTGATTCTTTTCTTGTTTTATCCTTTCTGTAAACCACTTTGCAGTTTTTGTACAAACAAGAGGTGTTTAATTTTATAAAATAAATAAGTGGTGCCCACCCTATGCTGCTGAGCTCCCATCAGCTCAGGCAGCACAGCCAACAATCAAGTACGATGTTGGTTGTGGTCAAACAACACCTGGAGGGCATCATGTTGGCCTTCCAGGATTGTGACCTAAAGTAGGGATAAGGAGCATGTGGGCCTCCAGAAGTTGCTGGACTACAACTCCCATCATCCTTGACTATTGGCCATGCTGGCTGGGGTTGGTGGGGGTTGTAGTCCAATAGCATCTGAAAGTCCACAATTTCCCCATCCCTGCCCTAAAGGTTCTGCCATGCTCTGTTACATATGTATGTAGACTGGTCTAACAAAAAAGAAAGAAAAGAAAAATGAAACCCTAGTTTTACTTTTTACCAGTTCACACCAGCAATTCCTTTGGCCCTAACGCTTCGCCCTTGAATAAATGAGACATTGTTGAACAAATAAAAGAGCTGCCACTTCACATTCTGGAAACAGAACAGAGAGATTAGTGCTATCATAATGAAATACAATAGCTCCAGCTAGTTCCATTTCATTTCCTGATAATGCAGCAGTCTAGAAGTCATTCTATAATTTCCGAGGGCTGAAAACAAAGAGCGTCGCTCCTTTCAGGGCAGGAAAGCCCATCGCTTTCTTACAGACTTCATCCTTTCATCCTGATGTCTGCCTTCCTTGTCAACAATCAAATAAAATGTTCACAAACACGTTTTTCTCCAATGTTTTCTAAACTGAGCTTCTTGGAGACAAGTCCCCTTTCGATTTTCGGCTTTGAAGAAAAGAGGCGTGTAGAAAGCAAGCTCTGCCGCTGTTTAAGAATCTCCTGTAAAACTGGCTATGGTCTGGCCACGATGATGTATTTTATGTCATAAAATAATGGGGTTTTGATTAAATAAGTCAAGGCCTAGTCTACAGAAGCAGCATTATTACTAATATTTCAAGTATCCATCATACTACACACATTGGTCCCCCTTGTATAGCCAAGACTTGATATAAATTACAGCCATTTAAGATAAGCCAAGGACAGCAAAAAAAATCTTAGATGACACTCTTGGCAAGCGCTGGGCAATTTAACATTGCTTCCTATTTAATGTGCTGTACAGTTTGGGGAAATTTCCACACCCATTGATCAAAGTACTCTGCTTATAGCTGAGTCTCACAGGGATACATATACCAAATACTATACATTATAAATACACACCAGACATTGGGCCACACAATCGGTTTCATTGATTTCATTCGTTTATTTACAGCATTTATACCCCACTGAAGCACTATTCCCCCTTATGGTGACAGTGTGGGCACAGCCACAGGTGAGGGTACAGTTGCAGTGATGGGGTTGGCAGCAGCACAGTGTGACAGCGGGGGCAGGGAGGGGCAGGGGGATCGGATCTGCATGCAGGGTGTCATTGTGGAGGCGGGGTGTCATCAGGGAATTTTGCCTACAGCTGCAGAGCATCTTGGGCCAGTCTTGCCCATCTGCAACCACACATTTAAAACACTCTGATACTCCGATATTTAGAAAGCTTGTTACTATTTCAGCTTTTCAAAAGCTTTATATTATTTTTTGTTAATTCTTCTGATTGATACAGTGGTACCTCGGGTTACAGACACTTCAGGTTACAGACTCCGCTAACCCAGAAATAGTACCTCAGGTTAAGAACTTTGTTTGGTTTTTTCCCCAGTAAAAATTATATTTATTTTAAAACAAAAAAAACCACGAGTATGAAAAAAATAAATAAAATATCTCAAGTTGCAAGAGAGTTGTTTCTCTCTCTCTTTTTTTTATAATAATTTTTATTGGTTTTCCAACACAAATAAAAAACAAAACAACACACCCACATAAACAAACGAAAACATATAAACATGTATAATTTCAAAAACGTTTTTTCATAACCTTACTTCTCGGACTTCCCCTTACCTCCCCTTTTCTGCATCCTTGTTTTAAAATTTTTTCAGCAACTATTCAGACCAATTAATTAATTACTTATTTTCTTTTTAAACTTCTTCTAACACTTAATCAGTTACAGCTGTAATTCTATATTTTCCTTTCCCCTGACATTTTAGCATTCTTCAATTTTACAACAATTTTTAAGATATACTTTAAATTTCTTCCAATCTTCTTCCACCGTCTCTTTTTCTTGGTCACGGATTCTGAACTTTGCTTCAGGATGAGAACAGAAATCGTGTGGCGGCGGCAGCAGGAGGCCCCATTAGCTAAAGTGGCACCTCAGGTTAAGAACAGTTTCAGGTTAAGAACGGACCTCCAGAACAAATTAAGTTCTTAACCTGAGGTACCACTTTTATTGTGGTTTTTTGTAAACCGCTTTGAGTTGTTGTTTTTCCACAATCAAGCAGCGTATGAATTTCATGAAATAAATGCCGTTTTAGCCGTTATGGCTTCTTGCAAAGAATCCTGGGGACTGCGCTTTGTTAAGTCCGCTGAGAGTTGTTCGGAGGACACACACACCCCAGTTTTCCCTTGCAGAGCTACAATTCCCACATCAGTTTAATACTCAATCCCTCTTCCAGGGAAACTCGGGGAATTGCTGCTCCTTGAGGGGAATAGGGGTATCATAACAACTCTGAGAACTGTTGACAAAGTACAGGATTCTTTGCAGGAAGCCATGCCTGTTAAAGTGGTATAAGAGCGCTTTAAATGTATGCTGTGAATGTGGCCACTAGTCACCCCTCCCGAGCTGAAAACATGTGAAGAAACTATGTACAGCCATGGCAGTTTCATGCATAACCAAACTGACTCTGCACCTGGGCGGCTGTCATCGCAGGCTACCGGTTGTACAACAAAGTTCGCAGTAATATATCACCATGTGGTTGTAAGCATGGGCAGAGCTGCAAAGGGCAGCAGCTGTTTGCCTGGGAGGGGGAGAGGATTATGAACCATGCCTGAGTACATTTTCCTAGATGAGAATTGATAACCAAGCAGGGACAAATCCTGTAATTTATAGCACATCATGAAAATGAATCAAAGCGTGCAGTTTGTGGAAAGTACTACTGGAGACAAATGAAGGGTTATCTGAGAGATTCACTACACTCTCCCAACAGCTTTCTGCAAGCTTTGCCTTGCATCCCAAACCCACAGGACTCCAAAGAAGCCCCCATGAACTAAAGTCGCCTGCTTTACCTGAAAAAGGCTCCAGGTTCAATTCTTGGCATCTCAAGGTAGGACTGAGAAAAGACTTGTCAGTCAGGGCAGACAATACTGACCCAGCAAGGTGGTTCTTTTGCCATATTAAAATGTGGGATCCAAACATGTTGCTTCTCCATTTCATGAATCACAGCGCCTCATTTTATGTGGCCCCCCAACACCTCTTGGAGCTACTTCATTCTTCCATTTCATCAGAATTTCTTCTTCATTTCACTCTTATTTTTCCCTGGTTTTTAAAAAGTGTTTTTCCCCCTTTACATTGTTTCAGGACAATTGGAAAGGACAGTATTTTATTTGATAAAAAATAATTGAATCGGGAACATCAGTTTGTAGGCTGACAGTTCTCTTAACATATATCATATTGCTGGGTATATATATATATATATATGCAGGTTTTGGTGTCCTCGGGTGTCTTCCCGTGTAAAAGTTGGGGTGTCTAGGCGACGTTTCGACGAGGTCTCACTCGTCATCTTCAGGCTGGTGCTTTCGGCTTCTTGTTCCAGTAACAAGAAGCCGAAAGCACCAGCCTGAAGATGACGAGTGAGACCTCGTCGAAACGTCGCCTAGACACCCCAACTTTTACACGGGAAGACACCCGAGGACACCAAAACCTGCATTCCTGTACCCGTGAAAATCTACGAAAGCAATATATATATATATATATATATATATATATATATATATATATATATAAAGAGACATGGCTATTTGTCTCCTGAAGCCAATCTAAGAGAGAGAGAGAGAGAGAGAGAGAGAGAGAGAGAGAGAGAGAGAGAGAGAGAGCTCTCCAAAGAGGATTAAAGGTTTCTGGTTCTGAAGTAAACAGCCTTAGGCTTCAAAAGTTTAATCCTGCAACTTTGCCAAGGAATTCCTCAAGTCAAACTCAATGCTCAGAACTTCCACTTAACCTAGATTGATTTCTGGGGGCTCAGAAGATGCTCAGCAGCCTATGATACTGAACATAATTTTTTAAGAAGAAGAATAACATAGCTACCATCACCATTCAATTAAAAGTGGCAAAACAATGCTTGTATCCTCAGATTCGTAAATAAATGGCCAGTGACTTTTACCTACTAACAGAAATCTATCATCTATCTATCTATGTATCGTCTATCACAAATGTTAGTAATGAGATAATTAGTCAGCATCCTAGTATTCTTTTTTTAAAAAAGTACATTATGTTTTTTAAACACAATACATTTCCAAGCACAATTCAAAGTGTTGGTGCTGACCTTTAAAGCCTTAAACGGCCTCGGCCCTGTATACCTGAAGGAGCATCTCCACCCCCATCGTTCTATCCGGACACTGAGGTCCAGCACCGAGGGCCTTCTGGTGGTTCCCTCACTGCGAGAAGCGAGGTTACAGGGAACCAGGCAGAGGGCATTATCGGTAGTGGCACCTGCCCTGTGGAACGCCCTCCCATCAGATGTCAAGGCAATAAGCAACTATCTGACTTTAAAAAGACATCTGAAGGCACCCCTGTTTAGGGAAGCTTTTAATGTTTGATGTTTTGTCGTGTTTTTAATATTCTGTTGGGAGCTGCTCAGAGTGGCTAGGGAGCCCTGGCCAGATGGGCAGGGTATAAGTAATAAATTTATTATTATTATTATTATTATTATTATTATTATTATTATTATTATTAAGCAGATTCTCCATTCCCCATCAGACACCTCACAGTTAAAAAGAGCCAAACAAACATGGAGCCATCAAGACAACAAGGCATACCAGTTGATGGAAATCACAGATATACAACCACTCTAGTACAGTGGTACCTCGGGTTACATATGCTTCAGGTTACATACACTTCAGGTTACAGACTCCGCTAACCCAGAAATAGTGCTTCAGGATAAGAACAGAAATCGTGCGACGGCGCGGCAGCAGCAGGAAGCCCCATTAGCTAATGTGGTGCTTCAGGTTAAGAACAGTTTCAGGTTAAGAACGGACCTCCGGAACGAATTAAATACGTAACCAGAGGTATCACTGTAGTGTATCATTAAGATTAAAAATAATATGTTATTTTTTCACATTGCCAAAAAGACTACAACACTACCCAATACTTCAATGATGTTTAAAAAAAACAAAAAACCTGTTTTTTATTGCTTTCCATTATTAAGATCATCTTTATTAACAGTCAGCAGCACTATAGGCCTGACCTCCATTAAGATCAGTAGACCATGAAGACACTTAAAGAGATTTGTATTATATGAAGGGCATAGATCAGGAAGCTTAATGATTTGCAGATGGAAATTTTTCAAGACAGCCAACAAAACTAGGAACTATACACTGAATATCCTTTCAATGGAGATTGCTTTCAAGGAGGTAATACCTTTCTAATCTGTCTTTCTTTTTTCACTGAGACAGCTAATTTTTGTTATGAAGATCCTGCATTTATTAGCTGTCACCTGGTTTGCTTTACTAGCCCCAAATGCTAAGTGCTATACAAAAGAGAGAGAGGCAAAAAGTAACATTTCAAAGCCTTCTTGTAGGCTTACCATTGAAATGCTAAGCTTTATGGACAGAGTTGTTGCATATCTCCAGGCCTGCAGCAAAACCAGCATTAAGGTTATGCAGTCATTTTAAAAATGAATGAGAAGCTTAATGAATGAACCCCCATTCATTTTTATAGTAGAAAATTAATGGGCATTTGAATGAATGAATACAAAATGCAAATTGATTGATTGCTTTTAATTGCTATACATTACTGGCATTGTTTTGCATTGAAGAAATAGGATAGAACTCTATGTTCAGTTTACAGAGAACAGAGAGAGGAAAAAGCCCAGAATCAAGCTTAAGATATTAACAGATGCAAAGGAAAGAGGGGGCTTTGCCCTGCCAGACTTAAGGCTGTACTATGAAGCCGCAGCTTTCTGCTGGCTAAAAGATTGGCTACTTCTCGAAGACACTGATGTGTTAGATCTGGAAGGTTATAACAATGCTTTTGGTTGGCATGCATATTTGTGGTATGACAAAGCTAAGATTAACAAGGCCTTTAAGAACCATATTGTCAGAAAAGCAGTGTTTAATGTCTGGACAAAATACAAAGACTTATTGGAAAATAAAACTCCAAGGTGGCTTTCACCTTTGGAAGCTAAGGCCTGGAAAAGACCCAATATGGAAGCCTACTGGCCAAAATATTGGGAACTGTTAGAAAAAGACGGAGATAATTGGAAATTGCAGAGTATGGAGAAAATGAAGGATAAAGTGCGAGACTGGTTACACTACGCTCAGATTAAGGAAATTTTTTAAAGTGACAAAAAGTTAGGATTCCAGGTGGAGAAATCGAAGTTGGAAACAGAACTGTTAGAACCTAAGACTAAGGTACTTTCAAGAATGTATAACTTGCTGTTGAAATGGAATACACAAGACGAAATGGTTAAGTCGGCTATGATAAAATGGGCACAGGACATTGGGCATAACATTATGTTTGAGGACTGGGAAAGGTTGTGGACCACTGGGTTGAATTTTACTGCATGTAATGCTTTGAAAGAAAATGTAATGAAAATGATATACAGATGGTACATGACCCCAGTTAAACTTGCCAAAATATACCATTCGTCTGATAATAAATGCTGGAAATGTAAAGAAAATGAAGGAACATTCTTCCACCTCTGGTGGACTTGCCCCAAAGTGAAGGCCTTCTGGGAAATGATATATAACAAGCTGAAAAAGGTATTTAAGTATACCTTTACTAAAAACCAGAGGCCTTTCTTCTGGGCATTGTCGACCAGAAGGTGTTAAAGAAAGATAGAACATTTTTCATGTATGCAACAACAGCAGCAAGGATACTACTCGCTAAGAACTGGAAAACTCAAGATCTACCCACACTGGAAGAATGGCAGATGCAACTGATGGACTATATGCAACTGGCGGAGATGACTGGCAGAATCCGAGACCTGGGAGAAGAAAGGATTGAAGAAGATTGGAAGAAATTCATGACTTACTTACAGAAATATTGTGATTTAGTGGAATGTTAAGAAGGATGCTTGGTTATAAATAATTGGCCATCACTAAAATAGATCAAGAATTGATGATAAGAGAGATTAAGAGAAACAAATTTGCAGGAGAATTATTTTATTGTACTTAAGTAAGTGGTTATAGATTTGGAAATAAGATGATAATTTGCTTGACAAAAATTTATTAATGATGTAAGTGGGAGCGGGAGACGTGAGGAAGTTCAAGGATATTATGAAATTTTGTTAAAACAAAGCAATAATGTTTATTATCATTGTATTCTTTTTTCTAAAAACTCTAATAAATATTTATATATAAAAAAAAGAGAGGACAGTGAAACCGAAAGAATGGAACAGTCTATTTAGCTTCTATTGCGGTTAATCTGTGTGTGTACACATTTTTATTTCCTTTACAATGGAGACCGTTTGTCTCATCTACTTGGAATTTCATGCTATTTTGTTAGAACACACCGAAGTTATGAGCAGCTGAAGAGTGGTTGATATCCTATTGAAATCAGTGGAGAAACCAATTAACAAGTTAATGATTAGAAAATGAAATGAATGACGATTGAAAAATAAAAATAAAGAATTGGGGAAAAAATTCTGTCCATTGCAACACTTTGAATTAAAGAAATTCTTACTTTTCTCCTGTAACATCTGGATGCCCGTTACTCAGGCATAATAATAATAATAATAATAATAATAATAATAATCTGCCATACACCATTAGCTTTGAAACAAAAAGATGTTTAGGAGCAAAGTACTGGTCCCTTCCCACAGAAACAGCAGCATGTGTATCATATGGCAGTAGCTTTGATACAGAATATAGCACTCAGTTCTAATCTAACCAAGAAGATTGAAATGGTGCTTAAGTGAACGGCATGAGTAACTGAAGAGAACTGAGCGAGTGGACTTTCCTTGGCATGAATTATGGGCTAGCAGGATAAGGATTTGTATCATACTGAGAGATTAGGTAAGGATGAAAGCATTTGGAATTTGACTGAACACCAGGCATAACTCATTAATCATGAGCTGTCACATACAGCACTGAGATTTCATGAAGGCTCTGTGGTTGGAATTTTCTACCCCAGTTCTTGAGGACAGTATGGGGGTTGCATTTATTGTCTCCCTTCTGTATTCATGCAGCAAGACACACACATGTTATCTTTCCATTCAAATAGAGCACATCTATGCGAGAAAGCGAGGCCTTACTTTTTCCTGGAACGCATCTGAACAAACAGCAATAAATCTTTGTCTTTGTGCGCTCGGGCCCACTCTCATTGGCAGCTCACCTCTGACCGCTTGAGCGTAGGATGCTTCTAGGTTTGTTTGCACTCTTTCTGAAGAGCATCTCTAGGGGAGCTTGGCTACAAGTGACCCGTGGAGTTGGACAGCTGTGAAATGGCAATTCAGTGCCAAGAAAACCAAACCCCCTTCAACTGGTTCCTTAGACATATGGCGCGACCATCTGTAGCAACTGTCGTTGTCTCCACCTCACACCCCCTGCGCACAACATGCACTATGTTGGCTGGGCTGGAGGTGTTGGAGTTTGGCATCAAATGGGCAAACAGAGATGAATTATTGAGTAGCCCCTTTTATAACGTATTCATAATTCACGCGGTTGCTGTGATGTTCTTTGCAGAGGACGTGGCGAATGTTCCCATACAAAATAGCTCTGGGGCAACAGTTAATGGAAATCACTCTATCAGATGTCAGGTCTGTTTTCTTTCGCTAGCACACTCTGGCCTATACCTTCTCCAAAAGGATCAATTAAAGGAAAAGAAAAGCAGGGGAATCTGTGTCAAACAAACAGCGTTAAGGTGTGCGCTTTAAATGGGTGATTAAATGTGATACGCTCTTCTCCACAGGTTCCTGTTTCACTGATCTTATTTGGAAGCGTTGTGAGGGAAAGAATGCACAATATTGCACTTAGGACATCCCCTCTCTGATCACACCCTACACAGGTACCAGAATGAGGTGGAAAAGCTGACTGTGGGTGGGGAGGCTTATTTTGAATGTTAAACTGACGTAAGGAAACAGCAATAATAATCCTACGAGTAGAAACAGCAAAACGAAGGCAGCACCACATGGCACCCCTCACTCGCAGCCTCAGATGGTATAATCCATAGCCCAAGACATTTTGCTGTCTGAGGTGAAATACAAAAGTGCTCCTCTCTTCTCCCCAACCACCACAACCCACACAGCAGCAGACGGGATCAGCAGTTGAATATTGGTTCAATGCTGGTGACAGAACAGCATCCTCCCACTTCACCTGAGTGCAGCAGACTAGTAAATCAAGTGGCACACGCTGCTTTGTCCTCCTTGCACCCTCAGCATTTGCCACCTGAGGTAACTACTTCAGTCTGCCTACGTGCAGGGCCAGCCCTAACAAACTACAGTCATACCTTGGTTTTTGAACAGCTCAGTTCTCAAATGTTTTGGCTCCCAAACACCTCAAACCCGGAAGTGAGTGTGAACTATTTTTGGAACCTGAACATCTGACGGGGCTTCCATGGCTTCCAATTAGCTGGTTTCCGAACATTTTGGAAGTCAAACGGACTTCCGGAACAGATTCCATTCAACCTCCAAGGTATGACTGTATTTTTGAAACTCAGTTGCCTACTATTCCATTCTGATCCATGTACAGATCTCGTCATGTGGTAAGACTCAGACTCCTTTTCATCATGCATAACTAATGTGAAGGGGCATCATGTGATTGCTAATAAATGGGAACACATTCCTGGCCTTACCCCCAACATGGGGAATGCTGTCTGGCCCCACCTATAGTCTTGGCATGTTCCTGAGCAGGAAAGAAGCCTACATAAAAGCAGTGTGGCCATCTGTAAGTCAGACCAGGCACCCCCAATCAGTAATGCGTGAAGAGGATGAAGAAACTGCCACACCTGGAGCAAAACCCACTTTAATGGTACCTGTGAACTGTCTCGTTCTGTTCTGGTTTCAGCTATTTTGGGGGGATTTATACAATCCAGGAGGTATATTTAGCATGGAACGCAAAGTAAAAAATACATTTTGAGCTTGTTTGGAGGTTCTAGCAGGGGAGCACAGCTATCGCATACCCTTGACCGAAGAACGGTACACTCCTTCTATCTGGGATGGTCGTCCTCTTCCACCGAGCGTGCAGCTTCGGGAGGGACGCACGTGGAGCGGTGAGGGAAGAAAGGGGACACCCGCCTAGCCAGCCAGATCAGCCGAATCAACCCTGGCCATCAATGGGGTGACAGATGTCGCAGCCAGATCGCCCTCACATCCGTAAAAAAATACATTTTGAATAGAGATCATGAGAATTCAAAAAGGCAGAGGTGGCAAAACAAAATGAAGGGCATTTCTATATGAATATATTTCCACAATTGGCTACAACTTTCTTGTGAAAATGCAAGCTTTGACCGGTCAAGATTGCACCACAATGCTCTTCTCTTTTGTCCGGCAACTCATTTAAAAATGGCAAGCCCTCATATTTATAGTGGTATGTCATCGTATGAAGGGAACGTTACACTTAAAAAGTCACCACTCCAAAATGACAGAGATAGGTCACTTCATGGTGAATTTACCACATCTGTGATTAAGTCTAAGTTGTTCAGGGAAGCCACAGGTTGCATCCAACAAAATGATTACACAAACACAACAACTTATGATAATGCAATGCAAATTCTTCCCTCTCCCCGCAAACACACCGTACTGCCTCCAAAACTGCCCCAGAGGACTGGAGGGAATCCAGAGCAGATGGCGGATGAGGTTCCAGGGGGCACAGAGGTGGAAGAGAGTAAGTTCTGTTGTGCTAGAGTTCTGCTCTAGGAACTCACAACTCATGAAAGAACCTCCTCGCCTAGAAGTGTTAAAGAGGAGAACAGACGAAGACCTGCAAAAGCTAATAGCCTGGTGCTATGCATGTTTATTGAGAAAAGAGGCTCAGTGAGGCTTACTTCCAAGTATGTCTGCCTAGGTTTGCAGCTTTTTTAAAAAAATGAGATTTATGCCATTTCTAAGCAGCTCAGAATATGCTAAAACTCCTTCTGGTTCTAAAATTATATGATTCTAAAGCATTTTGTTATAAATATGAAAATTCATCACTTAGTATCCAGTGGCTCAGATCCTCAGTAAGAATCCAGTCTCTCTTGGCAAAATTTACCAAGGTTAATGGCATTTCCTTTGATGAAGTATCCTTATATAACCACAGATACAGAATCTCTTTGCAAAACATTGACAGAGGAAAATGAAAGAGAGCAAAGGACTCTGGGTTTCATTATTCGAAGCCTGTCCTGCTTGAGGTACTTTTGGGTTTCAGGTGGTTGGGTACTGTGGGCCTGACTCATCTTTCCTTCCTCTGCTCCTGCCCTTGAAAGGTATGCAAAGAGTAGGCAGAGAAGAATGAGGGGGTTCATTCTCATTCTCTGCCCCACTATTTCTGATGAATCATTGGCTCCTGTTTGCAAGAACACATTTAGCACATATTTTTGTATGGAGTCTAAAATGGCAGCTGCATTTGTTTTAGAATCTATGCCCCACTGCTTCCACTTCAGCCTGATCCAGACATCATACTTCACAACCAAAGAAGCTAATGTAGTAGCTTAAACACCTTCAAATTAAAATATTGCAATTTAAAATAAACAAACACACCATAAAGGTAGGAGAAATTACAAAACAATTTCCAGAGAAAGCGACAAGCACACAAAATATATGTCAAAGCCTTGACGAAGCAAAAATCTTATTCAGAAGGTGGCAGAAAGTAATTCCGGGGGCAGCATACCCTCCAAGTGCCCCTGTTGTCCAGGGACAGTGCCATCCTGGCTTCTGATCACTGGCGGAGGAACGGGAGGCGGGGGGAAGCGCACCGCCCACAGCACCATTGGAGAGGGGGTACCATTGTGGCTGCCCCCTCGGGCACACACCATGCACCCCCCTCACGCCCGATGCCATGCCCCCGTGGGCGGCATACCACACCCCCAGGATGCATGTCACACCCCCGCGGGTGACATGCCACGCCCCCAGGATGCCCACCTGCTCTCCATCCCCGATGCCGGAGCATGCAGCTTCACCACTGCTTCTGATTTGATCCTGGAATGTCCCTATTTCCCCCGCCAGTGCCGCTGCTGCCACTGGCGGCTTGTCCTGAGCAGCAGCAGTGGCAGCGGTGGTGGCAGTGAGGAAGCATCTTGTTGCCTCTCCATGGCTTTTCTATGGCTGCTGCTGCCAGCCTCCTCCCTTGGGCAGTGTGTAGTGGCTGCTGGAGAGCAGGGGAGGGGGAGGGGAGGAGGAGGAAGAGGAGGAGAGACTCCCACAGTTCCCAAGAATCTTTGGGGGAAGCCATGTGATGTGGATGTGTCCCTCATTAGACAAGCCACCAATAAGAATAACATGTCCCTTCCTTAACAGGTTTGAAGCAGGTTTGAAACGAAGACACCATTGTTGCAAGATGATTAATGCCATTTTATTTAAATACACAGAGGGTATCCGCCCCTTGGCCCCCGTAAAAGAGGAATAACACAATTATCTAAACGAATGTCGGCAATCTTGCACTGGATGCCACAGGTGGCAGCTGTTCGATCATTTTCATTTCAGCAATAGATTTTAAGAAACGTCCTCAAATTAATTAGTCAGTTAACTTGATCCAGAGATGAAGAGAGATGGAAAATCACAGGGAGCCATTTATATCCTCCCAGCCATCCAGCTGAAGAGCACAGCAACTGAAATCACAGCAGTGGAACTAAGGCCGCCACAGCTTGAGCCAACTGTCCACTCTGAGGTACCAGATATTATGGAAACCTATAAGTAATGTGTGCTAGAACACCTTTCTGGGCTGTTTGCACCACTGTTGCTGTGTTCTGCACCGTGGGTGCAGTGTTTAGGTATTTCCGCTGTTTGCTTTATTGTTTTTGTCTTATTGGTGGTTATGTTACTTTTTGTCTTGATAATAAGGGCTTGATAGCTGAAGCATACCATTGCGGGAATCAGGTCGTGCTGCACTTGGCGGGCTAAGCCATTTCAGAGAGCAGTTGCTAGATCAGATGTTTTGAATGATATCCCAGAATGGGGGGAAAGCTCAATGCAATTTTAAAAACTCTTGTATCTTGGAAAGAAAAAGCATCACTACATTCTGTTTTCCATGGTCATGGGAACTTCTGGAGGAAGACTTGCCTCCACCATGAGGAGATCAATTTCCAGTGCTTGGACCCACCCATTCACATGCTCTGATTGTTTTCAGTGAGCTCTGCGGCCTAGAAGATTGTGGATGAAGGATGACACAGGGAAGACCAGGGATGAGAGCACGAAATACTGCCTAGACCAGAGATTAGCAAACTTTTTCAGCAGGGGGCCAGTCCACTGTCCCTCAGACCTTGTGGGGGGCCGGACTATACTTTGGAAAAAAAATAATGTACGAATTCCTATGCCCCACAAATAACCCAGAGATGCATTTTAAATAAAAGCACACATTCTACACATGTAAAAACATGCTGATTCCCAGACCATCCGCGGGCCGGATTTAGAAGGTGATTGGGCAGGATCCGGCCCCCGGGCCTTGGTTTGCCTACCCATGGCCTAGACCATCTTGGCAGCATATGCTTTATCCAGCTGTATATATGAGCTTTCATACAGGTATGAAATTAGTATGTAAGCAGCCTAGAAATGATGAACCTCCTCAAATTGGTGTTTTATTGTGGGTCTATTCAGGAATAGACTTCTTGGCACACTTGTGGTACATTAGTGGTAGATTTATCCTGCTTTATTAGTTGTTCTATGATGCTTCCCCAACACTAGCACATTATTGCTGTCCAGAGGGGCTACAGTATGAAACGTTATGAGATTTCAGCAGGAGGTTAGAGGGTATGAACTGATCTTCTTGAATGTGCAATAAGGAGGACGTCTGGAGGGGCTTGGAGTTTATTAGACAGCAAATGAATAAACATAAATACATACATGCAATCACTCATTGATGTCTGAATGTTATCATCCAAGGAGAGTTGTATTATGTGATTCTTTTGGCTGCATGTTTCAGCTATGAGGGCAGCTCTGCAGCTGGTTCCCCACACCCCCTTTTGGGTACGTAGTTTATGGAAAATGTGTAACTGGAAATGAACTTTGACCTTGCATTTGTATGCATTTGTAAGATCAAAATATTTCCGTAACAGAGGAAACAATCCACCAAATTACCCCAGACTAAAATCCTTAATCACTCTTTTTCAAACTTTTTTTTTTGCCACTTGGCTATTTTCCAGGTTATCCATTTTAATTGCCTATTAAGCCAGTGCCTTCCAATCTACAATGAAAAATGTATTTAATGATAGTGCACCCTTTTCTTAATACTATAGAGTGAAGTAATTACAAACCTAATTAATCGGATTGAAACACATACAGACCATTTCTTTATCAATTGAGATAACTCTGGAACGCCTGCAATGAAGATGCTGCAGATATTGACCGCATGCAAGATGCTCTAGGAATAACTGCTGGATTCTGAGTGAAAAAGTCCAATAGCCTTATCCTAAACCCCCCATCCAGGCCTGATGGTTTTAGGCAACATTATTAATTGCTTTCAAAATTCTATTATGCCTCATTCTTAAGTTTTCTGTCTAGGGATGGAAGAGAAATTCACTTCACAATTTAATGCAGATCTACCCTAATTCCTAAGAATAGCCTGCAGGATCAGGCCAGTGGCCCATCTAGTTCAGTATCCTGTTCTCACAGTGGCCAATCAGATGCTGGTGGGAAACCAGGAAGCAGAACAAAAGCTTCCTGAAACAATGTGTGAACCAAGATGCAGCTATCCTTAGAAATTTGCGCTTCTCTGAATTTCATGATGCAGTTCTCCAGCCAAATAACATGTGACACTGAGGGTGGGGCTACTGGGTGACACACCAGACCTGGGTGTCAGTAGTGAAACATGGGATCTGGCAGATAAATGTAACACCGACCATATTCCTAAACATAGTTAGGGAATATGTAGAGACAGTGATATTTCAAGCTGTGAGTACATAGTGTTATGAGTCTAGGATGCTAAACTGGGTGCCAGACCCCTTTAACCCCTGGATCCAGTAGGTGTTAGAATTTAATCAGGGCTTCTGATTCTTGAAATAGCCAAGCTTGCCTCCTAGAGAGGGTGATAGCCTGAGTGATGAGCCATTAAGGGGGATTAAGGGGTTCAGTGCAAGACAACGAATGGGTTGGGCCCGCTCCCTCAACAGTTAAAGCCAGAGTTTAGGGTTGAAGGAGCACTGGCATGACCAAGGAGTAAAGCAGCAAACGGGAAAGCAAGAGCAGCATTTGAGAACAAAGTTTGATTTCTGCTTGAATCCAAGGCTATGGCCATGGGAGAAACAAGACTCTTTTGGGATGTCAGTGCTGTTAACCCTTCCATCATAGGCACAGGTTGTAGATATATATGTGAAAATAAACCATATATCATAAAGACACTGCAGTCTCGGCTGTGCCTCTTTCCAAAAAGACACAGAAACACTGGGTAAGTGTCTGGAACCTCTGGAATCTCACGCTGCTTGGGTGGTATGCAGCAATACTCATTACAATTCAAAGCTTAAGCTGCTCATTAGAACTGTACTATCAAATTCACAATCATCATACATTTTACCTCCATTTAATTTCCTAATTCTTCAGAAGTAGTTTTTGCTTTAACACACACACATAAGCTCAGAGCGAACTTGTATTTTGTTTTCCTACTATTGCCTGAAGGATTTGGAATCTTCAGCATGACAGATCTAAAAAGTGCCAACTCTCAAAGGAATGTAAAACAGAAAAGGAGAAGCGCTTTTTTTTTTACACTTTCTTTCATATCTGAATAAAGTATTAAGTCCTATCTTGTGAACTTCAGAAAGTTCAGAGGTTGGACTCAGTTAAATATCCAGAAGTCAGACAGCTGATCTAAAACTGATCTAAACTGCTTAAGGCTGTCAAATGAGTCTTATCAGAAGTAGGTCTCTTGAGAGATTTACTGTTGAAAGCTCTGTTACGAATAACCATGTGTGAAAAGACAGCCTTCTCTATATGTATTTCAGCTCCATTTAAAAATGTATTAATTTCAAAATACATTTGGTGCCAAATCTGCTGCAGAACTAGACTCTGGCTTGAGGGAAACTGTGTTCAGATCACAACCTTATTTCCTATTTATTTATTTATTTATTTATTTATTTATTTATTTATTTATGCGGTCCTTTCCTGCAGGCACCTGAAGCAATTAAAATTCAACATTTAATAGTTCTGTATTAACTGCCTGCACATCCCGCCTACATACACAGTCCTCCTTGTCATTTTAATGCTCGCTATAATCCTGTGAGGTAGGCCAGGCCAAGAGGCAGTAATGACTGGCCCAAGGTCACCCAGCGCAATTCATGCCTGAGTGGAAATTCAAATCTCAGTGGGCCAACACTCTAGCTATCATACAACACCAGCTCTCAACTCTTGAAACACAGTCCAATAAAAGAGCCATCAAGCAGGATTTTTAAAAAAAATTTTTTTCCAGGAATAGTCGAATGATTCAATGAAGTAAAGTTGACAACTTAATGTATTTCCGGGGACTACTTTTATATACTCAGATGTGGGAGTCAAACGAGAGTAAGGAGTGGAGTCTCTCAGTAGAGGTTGGTCCATTATGGTCAGTGGGGTGCTGCTCCACCAACCTCAGCCAATCCCCACCTGCCAGCCTTCTTACATACAACCAGGCCAGGAGGTAGCTCTGCCTATCACTGGCTTAGCTCCACCTACTGTTGGTCTCCTTATCTTCTACCCTGCCTTTCCCAATGGTCACCAGCCATCATTGGATCCTATGATTAATCTTGACACACATCCTTCTTGTCTCAGAATAAGTAAGGGGAGATGTCTGAGAAGATGCAGCCTTCCAAATAGCCATCCTGTAGGCTCAGGGATCTTCCAGAGCAGTTTTCCATTAAAAGTGAGCTCCTTTCCCTAGAAAGAGCCATCAGGAATCCTCTTTGTTCATGAGTTCTCCTCTAGATCTTGTCCATGGTTACTGCCACAAAATCAGACGTGGCTGGAGCTTTGAAAGCACATAAGGACCAGCTTCTGTTAGTAGTTACCCATCCGCTTTAAACAAGACCAGTTGATCTGAAAACAACCCTATGTCACCCTTGTGTGAAACAACCTTGGGCATTTTTTAAGAATAGATATAAATCCTATTAAACTAAAGTAGAAGTACTGTACATTTCCCGGCAGTAAGAGACAATTGTTCAGGACAATGGTGGGCCATCAATAGCGGCTGAAGATGAGCAAAGACAATTTGGGGCGAAAACGTGGCTGGCATTACAGAGGAATACAATTGATCTGCAGCAGTTACACCCTCTGCAGAATCTTCTTCTTTTCTCTTGCAAGATAATAAAGCTTTAGTTCCATGCCACTGGCCTCTTTCCAGTAATCTAAACCCAGCTGTGCTGCTATTTTGCTGTGCTCTGTATAGCCTTGGGTTCCTACTGTAAATTATTTGGGCTCATTCCCCAGCTTCACAAAATAATGCAATGTTCTTCTTTCACATCGGGAGAAGAAAAAAAGGTACCTTGTGGCATTTGTATGCAGTTTGGGGAAATATTTTGTTGTTGTTGCTTATGGCTTTTCTTTCTGCAAACAAATCTGTCTTTCTCTAATCTGTGAGGATCTTCTAGACAGCTATCTAAGTCTAACAGATCTCCCTCCCTCCAAAGCACACAGACTCTCCACATTTGGTTCTTGTTGCTTTTCAGCAAAGCACAAGTAGTGTGATGAAGGATGCCCGCTTCTAATTGATTGTGATAAATTACCTTTCAAGAAGCCCTTTCCTGGAATGGCATCAGACAAGCTCAGTGCTCTTCATGAGGTCCCATATATTTAGCTGAAAACTTTTTATTAGGATTATCAGAGGCTTTGTCGCCTCCCCCACAACAAGTGGTTTAATCAACAACCAACTGGCACACGTTAGCAAATGGCACCTTGACAGCTTATATCATCACCAAGAAGTTCAAAACACCAATATTTCACACAGATATACACACACGAGAAATCCAAAAGCTATGGCAAGGGACTAATGTGCTTTGTTTAAATAGCAGGCCCAAAGTCGCATCACAAATTAGTGCAGGAAGTCCCCTAGGTTTCAAAAGTGAGCTGTCGCTGCCTGAGGAAACAGAGCTACAAAGCCCCCTTTTCATTTCACTTGTAATTTGTATACTGCCTTTCTGTATTACTATAACAAGGCTGTTTACAGCAACAAAATCTACAACAAAGAACACACACCTTATGATAATCAGATTGAATACAAAAAGGCACAATAAAACTTATTTTAAAATGGAATGACTTTTATCAAATAAAGTAATATTCAATAGTCTATTAGAATATAATAGTACACAATAAAATTGACTCTCAGAACATCAGCAAATAATAATTAAAGAGAAATTCACTGTTAACGATTGCAATAAATAAATAATTACTAAACTATGAGCACTAGAAATAACTAAGTCACAATGCATAAAATACCACCATACCTACAAAACCATGTAAAAGGGTCAAATTGAGAAACAAAGGCACACTACTTATTAAAGGTTTTTTTTAAAAAAAAAATCCCTAAACTCGTCTCCCTTCCCAGCTGCTTCTGCTATTCCTAAAATCAAGGCCTGGGAGAGGCTATTGCTCAGCTGGGCTTGATTGAGAGTGGGGAGACGAGACTCTTTCCCTCTTCTTTGCACTTTCTCATTGAGGCAGCTGACTTCTTCTGCATTATTTTAGAGGCTAGTTCTTTGAATCCCAGCCAATGTTGAAAAACAACATCACTTCACCTACCCACCTTAAAAAGTGGCAAACAGAAGTACTGTAATGGCCAATGAAGAGCAATGCAGCAAGGACTTCGCCAATCGCCCATGGAATCCAACGGTGGAAGCTGTCAAGTTAAAACAGAAATGAGGTAGCGAAGCATTATTCCAGCATCTTGAGCCCCAAGGTGGTCAACTAGATGCCTCCAGGAAGTCCACAAAAGGATACAATGGTACCTCGGGTTAAAGACGCTTCAGGTTACATACGCTTCAGGTTACAGACTCCGCTAACCCAGAAATAGTACCTCGGGCTAAGAACTTTGCTTCAGGATGAGAACAGAAATCGTGTTCTGGCAGCGCGGCGGCAGCAGGAGGCCCCATTAGCTAAAGTGGTGCTTCAGGTTAAGAACAGTCTCAGGTTAAGAATGGATCTCCGGAACGAATTAAGTACTTAACCCGAGGTACCACTGTATAGGCCTCTTGTATTGTTGCCTCCCAGCAACTGGGGCTGCATCCACACCATACATTTAAAGCACTTCTGTAAAATGAAATAATCAAGTGCGGTGGATTTACTTACAGATCCCCCAATATGAAAAATGGATGAGCGCTCGAATGGGTATTGGTAGCTGCTAGCTACGCAGTAAAGCTAGGCTCATTTTTTTGGTAAATATTTGTAGAGAGTGGGCCTGAAAGCTGATGAGGTTGCTTCAGCTCCTGTACTGCTATTTTATTTATTTTACAATGAAAGCCTCCCTCACAATCAGCAGCTCCAAATGTTTCTAGACTTCCATGGTCTGAAGGAAGAGATCCTGCACTGAAGGGTGACAGACGTGGCTCTTTCCCTTGCCAGAAGTCACCAGGTTACAATCTGGAGGGAAGAGGGTTGCACTCTCCTGTAATCAAAGGTTTCTGAGCCAAGCTCATTATTCAGCATAAGACTCTCTTGCAAAGTGGTGGACTCTCCTTCATGGGAGATATTTTTAAAGCAGAGGTTGGTTGGAGGGCCATCTGCCATGGATGCTTTAGCAGAGATTCCTGCAATGGAGGGGCTTGGATTAAATGACCCTTGAGGTCCCTTCCAACACTACAACTCTACGATTCTATGTTGGAATGCAGCTTCTGAAGGAATGGCAGGGATCTAGGTCTGTGCATGCCCCTCCATGCCAATCTGATTTGGGGCCCGATCCAGGCTTCAGAGTGGTCCCAATTCAATCTGGGGTCACCCAGTTCAGGGGCCTTGCACTGTCATGCAAGCCTGGCAGGCTGCCTGCTTCCTTCTCCCATCACAGCCAGATCATCTCCCAACAAGCTCCAGATCTGATCCAGGGCTGTTTCAACCCGATCCAGTGACATCCTGGGTTGACCATAATCAGCCCGATTCAGTTCAAAAGGCAGAATTTGGCTGGATCCAATGCACAACACTCATTGCAGACTTTTAAGTTCTGACCAGCCTTCCACGCTGCTTAGCGTCTCTCTTCCCTTGAGAGGGCCAGGACCAAGATGAGGGGGACCTCTGCTGGACTCATCTTTGCTGCTGCTCTGTTCATGCTACCTTTCATATTAGTGTTGAAATTTGCACTGTTCCAGAGGGTTGGTGTTTGGATATATTACTGCATTTATGCACAAAATGGAGGAAGAATAAACTTATTGAGATAGCTATCCACACAAAGATGACATGTGTTCAAATGTAGCCAGGACAGTAAGGTCCTCAGGCCATTGTTTAATAGATGTGTGTCTCACAGATCTCTCAGAATCAGAGTTGGAAGGGACTCTGAGGATCATCTATTCCAGCCCCCTGCAATGCAGGAATATGCAGCTGTCCCTTATGGGGATCAAACCTGCAACCCTGGCACTGTCAGCACCATGCTCTAACCCCGTGGTTCCCAGCGTGAGGCACCCCCAGAGGGTAATATTATTTTTAAGGAGCGCAATTCAAGAATGAGTTATTAACAGTGAATGGCCTTTTAGGCTTCCTCCATGTGAATAGTTCGCTTTTTGAATAATAAGAATTATATGTCACGGGAGGTGGGGGGACACCAGGATTTTAGAGATGCTTAGGTGGGGCATGGCCAAAACAAAACAAAAAAAGCTTGAGAACCACTGCTCTAACCATTTGAGCTATCCACCTCCTCAGGGTTCAAAGTCTTAAGTCTCTTGACAAGCATAAGGACTCACCCCAAAAGCTGTTTTGAACATCTGGATGGCATATATTCATTTACATTTTTCAATTAAGTCAGGTGTATAGATGCTTGTAGTTTTAATATGAACAGATGTTTTTGTTCTCCCCATTTCTTTCACTTTTTACTTTTTCTCTCTCTTTTCTCTGCCATATTAAAAAAAGAAAGAATAAACTTCTCCAGGTGCACCACACAAGAATTTGAAGAAGAGAAGCCTGTCCATCATTAATCACCTGCTAGGCTGAAATAAGAACATTCTGAAACAGGTATACTAAGTGCATTGGTTTTAAACTTTGATGATGGTTGTTAAAGTTCTCTGTGACTGATGATTTTGTAGTCAGGATGCAGATATGTTTTGCTGGTGACATTTTTACATCAGTGGGTGCATGAAATAAACCAGATTCCCCTTCACAGTATGCTAACATTATTTTTATGGACTTCTGGTACCAGTGTTAACAATTACAACCTTCAGCTTTATTGGAAAAGGCCAGGATGAATTAGCACTTCAGTTTAACAAAGAAAAGTTAAAAGAACAAAGAGCCATGCATAAGCTCCTGAACTGTTTGAACTATTAGAGGGCTGTAACTTTTTATTACTGAGATTTCTATTGACATTTTGCAATGCAAACATCACTAATGGCAATGGAAAATAGTTTGGAAGAATATGTTTCTAAGAGATAAAGACCATGTATAATAACCTTTAAAAGTAATAGTAACATTCTTCTGTTTACACTAGGGGGTAGGACTCGCCCCTTCTGTATTTAAAGACAAAGAGAGAGAATGGTACATGATGCTTTCTCCCTGTAATTAAAGTTTCAAAATGTGTACATTTATGGGAAGGTTTATAAAGGTACATTTAGAATCTGTTCAAAAACTTTCAGGTAACATTTGAATTTTTTGAGGTGGGGTTCAGTGAATGGGGGGTGGGTTTGCAGAAAAAAACACAGGAAAAAACCAGTGACAATTATGCAGTTAAGAGTGATCGTTTACGAAATACCTGTTGATAATACAGACATCCTGGCATTGGTAAGGCACTTAGCACACATAGTGTGATTAAAAAACCTTTGTCCTGATTGAGTCCACAAGTGATAGCACCAAACCTGTAATGGAATTGTAATTCAGGGATTTCACATTGAAGTTTCCCTTTGAGACTCCTTTGTTCAACGATGGCCACTAATGTAAGTTACAGAGTTTCCTAGAAGATTGAAACATCTGGTTTTTGAATATTGCTACGTCTGAAGTCAGATAGGCATATGCCCATTTATGCCATGACACAAAGGCTGGCTCACCAGAATGCAGAAAGGCATTGTTGGCAATTATCACACATACAGCTAAACTGGATGAATAGTGATGAGCTATTGGAAATTTGTGGTGCTAGGAAGAACTGAAACAGAAAGCAGGATCCTATGATCTTGACCTGGCCACAGTAGCTTGCCCATAACTACAATTGCCCCTACTTTGAAAGGCTTATGTTTTATTTATTAAATTTATATTCCATTTTTTTTGGTCCAAGCAGCTCAGGGTGGCACACACGGTCCCGTCCACCTGCGTTTAATCCTCTCAACAACCCTGTGAGGTGAGTTAGCCCAAGAGGCAGTGACTGGCCTAAGGCCATCCAGGGAGCTTCATGGCCGAATGGTTATGAACCCTGGTCTCCTAGGTTTTAGGACATGACAGCACACTTATGCCATATAAAAGCACTGGAAACAGCCCCATACTGCTGCAACTGAGCAGCCTAAGAAACAAAACCTTCATGGGATTCTACAATTGCTCTCCTTCCTCCTCCTCCTCAGGAGTAGTTGGTGGGAAATGAATCATAGTAGCTCCACCTCCCATATCCAGGACACACACCACTGTGTGGTGCAAACTACACTTGGTGTAATTCAGTTGCACTGCTGAAAGTTCTTGCAACCAGTCACTGAAGATCTCTTGAAGCCAAATTATAAGGGACTTCATGTCTGTGACCTGTCTAGGGGTTAAACTATAGCTATACAATTATCTTTTGAGGATAAGTGAAAATGGAATCTGGTGCTATTCAGCAGCAATGGAAGTGGAATGGGAAACCTAAAATGTTTGGTTCTTAATATGGGCTATACTTAAAAACATAAAATAAAAATAAGTCCAGTTCAGATGTCCCAGT
Source organism: Podarcis melisellensis (assembly GCF_964234715.1). NCBI lineage: Eukaryota > Metazoa > Chordata > Lepidosauria > Squamata > Lacertidae > Podarcis > Podarcis melisellensis. The sequence continues at coordinate 38,619,534 of NC_138543.1, forward strand.
TCTAGAATTCTAAAGATTCACCTTGCAAGCAAGCAGCCTATTTCTTCTTAGCTCTTAAGGGGAGAAAAGGAACAAAAAGAGAGAGAGAGAGACTCCCAAAAGTTTTTATGTTCTTATGCATTGTCCCAGCTATGCCAATAGTTTGCAAGTCACTGATGAAATCTAAATTGAGGTATCAGAAGAGCACCAATCAGCAGAGTCCGGGGAAATGATTTTGGGTTCCAGATAGTCAGAGCCATCCAGACAGCAAGAAGTTCTACAGACTGGGGGCAAGATGGCAGGATGGGAGCAGGAACGGGGGTCCAGAAGCCAGGAGTCTGAGGGTCAGAGAGCCAGGAGTAAAGAAACCAAGGGTCCGAGGGTCAGGAAGCAAGGAGTCAAGAAGTCAAGGGTCCAAGGATCAAGAAGCAAGGAGTCAAGAAGCCGAGGTTCAAGGATCAGGAAGCAAGAAGCCAAACACAGCAAAGCAGGAAGCGTGTTGCTGTGGCAAAGGGCCGAAGGGAAATGCTGACCTTATAACCCTTCCCAGCTCTTGCTACCAGATGCTGTGAGTTACCAATCGGCCTCACCTGTGAGGCCGTGCCTTGCCTCTTCAGAACAAACTTAGGAAGACCCCAGTCCTGCAAAGTCCAATTGGTCACAGGGCCTGGCTCCTGCACGCACACCTGACACCTATCTCAGGCAATGCCTCTTCCCCTGTGAGCACTGACCACCCGACACCCATCTTTCAATGAGACCAAGCGCTCCATCTTATTGGGAAGCTAAACTGGCTTTCACCTGGACCAGGATCTTTTCTGTAGAACTCCCAACGCTGTGAAACTGTTTTCTGAGTGATGTTGATACAGCCTCCTCTTCCCAACTTGCTGTTCAAACTCAGGCGATAGATCACAGGATTGCAAAAGAGCAGATTTCCTTCAAGGGAAGGTAGAGCACAGTTCCGACTGTTTTTGAAGCTAGGGCTCCAAGGAGACCAGTTCTTTATAGAGTATTGAAATAAAAATGCATGAGAGGCAATGCATCACACAGTTGTAGCCCCAACTCCCCAAGCATCCCCCTCAGTAGCAGCTGAGTTGGCTGTTGCTCAAACAGGCACTCTCTCTGCTTTATTCCATGGACTGTAGGACCATTTACAGATGCCAGGTCACATCAAAAACATGAAATACAGAGAACTTTTAAGTCATCTAATTGTTTTGCAAAAAAACCTGCTTATTAATATGAAGGGGTTACATGCAAGGAACTCTGCAGGAGAATCTAGAAGATCACTGCAGCATTCACTCAGAATAATAGGGAGAAATTACCACCATTCTTATTTTGCAGCAATATGGCTTCTTAATTAAGGTGGGATTTATTAGGGATGTCTAAGAAAAGGAGAGATTTCCACTGATCAGCCACTAATCCCTACAGATCAAAAAGTCATACTTGATGGCGGTCCAACGAAGTTCTGAGCTCCTCAAAAGGAAAAGCAGGCTATAGACCTATTGATTGAATAAACACATGAATATTGACAATTTTAAACTCCGTAGGCATAGAATATTTGGCAGATGTAAATGGAAGGAGGCTGTTGTTGGTTATGAAACCATCATTTTAAATTCTGCCTTTCTGAGATTCAGGGTGCACCACATCACTTGACTGTGGTTTATTATTTAAAGGTTCTTTTTCTTTCGCAGAAGGAATTATCATTTATGGGAAGACCTTTAAAGATGTTGATAGACTACAACTCCCATCATCCTTTACCATTGATCATGCTGACTGGGACTGATGGGAGCTGTGAGTCTAGGGATGATATTTCTCATCATGAGCACACACAGAGAGAAGGGGGGATGAATGTTCCAAAATTTAGTTGCAGCTATTTTAGTACCCAAACTCAGTCAGGTTTAAAGCTGTACATTTTATGAAATTTCCTAATCCTAATGGTTGCATTACCATTAAAACATTTTACAACACATTTAATTGTATCTTAATGTTAATGTTATTTTGGCTTTAGCAACTTTTTTTGGCCTTAGGCTACAATCTTATTATACATGCTTACCTGGGAGTAAGTCCCACTGAGCTCAATGAGAATAACTCCCGAGAAGGGATTGCAATATAAATCTCTGACTAAACCTAAGGTCATGGGAGATGCACAATGGAATGCAATATGGCAATATTGCTACTTAAAATTCACTGCACTTCTATTCTTTATAGCTTCAAGAAGTGTGTTAATGGAGACACTGCCTCTGAATTACTGATAAGAGTTCTATGCAGTCTTAGAGAATAAGAAAGAAGTGGGGTATTGTTGGAAAATGTAATTGAAATTCTACTCTTTTGAATTCTGGAAACATCAGGTTTTATTTTCTAGTACATTTTGTAACCTACAGTTTACATGGCAAACTTGGCTCCCCACAGTTGCATAGAGTTGCCAGCTTCCTGCAGCAAGTATCATACTAACGTTTTGCTTGCATATTTCTGATTTGTTTCCTTAAAAATTGATTTCTTACAATAGAGAACAGGTGGACTTAAGAAGCCTTGCCTAAAAAACAAAACAAAAAAACAAGCCTCTTCTTAAAATAGATTAGGAAGTGAGATAGGAGGAAATGGAATGAAGGTTCTGGGAAACTACAAGTTTCTCAACTCCCTTTCCTTGATGTGTAGCCTTCTTCATTTTCCCAGCTAGACTTGAGGTCTGTCATTCCCATTCTCCCAGAATCAGCCAGAAGATATTAGGCGCTATCTCACAACACTTAACCACTTTAAAGGGGGCACAGGATACATATGCCCAAGCACCATGTTCATTTAGGGTGTATAATACATTCACCTCCCATCATCCTGAGACCAGGTTATCAATTTTGAACATAGAGAAATCCACCATTGGGTCCACGTGCTACACATTTTAAATCAAAATCATTTTTGAGGAGCTAAGACAAAGGCAAATTTATTAAACCTTTACATTCTACAGGTAATCAACATAGTAAATTCAAACATTTGGATGACCTTATTGGTTTTCTTTTTTTGCAAAAGACGTCCAACTCCCCATAGAGGAAACCCTTAGAATACTTGCCACTATTTATACTATTTAAATTGAAGACTCAGTTGAGGACTTGCTCACCTCACATTCCTTCCCTCCACTCTTCAAACCTTACATTTTATTACAAGTTGAATAGTAAATAAAAGTGTAAGGCAGTCTAAGAGAGCTGATATCCTTCCAGAAAAAAAATATCTGTAGCCACTATTTCTTAAGTGTTAGGAGCACATGATTGAAAGATCAAAGCCACGGCCATTCTACAAACAGTAAATTAAACACCCGCTTTTATAGCCTCTCGCGTACGGAAACCTTTACTCCATATGCAAATTGCATTTTCGTGAAACAAGCATGTAAAACTAATTAGAAGAGAGTTTATATTTATTATTTCAATCTTGTCTGAATTAGAAAAAACAATAATCCAGCGCCATAGCCTCTTTTTCCGTAGCTGCCAAAAGAAATTCTCTCTTAAAAGCTGGGTTTTGCAGTTAGATGTAAGGCTGCTTAGTTTGCCCTTATAATGTTGAAGTGAAGAAAAGAGAAGTAGAAATTTTTGTCTCTGCTTTTTCAGAAGCCTTGTAAGAAGTCTTGGAGTTGAGTGACTATTTCTGTATCCACAGTTTCCATGAGCGCCTGAAAGCCTTGTTCTCCCAGCAATTCCTGTTGTGCTTTTAGCTTCTCATATACAAATTGCTGCAGCGACACAGAGTGTACTGGATCCTTCAGTGCAAGCTGTGGGATACAGATAAGAACAATATATAATAATGAAAACAGCAGGCAAACCCAGGGCAACGATGACTCATTCATCTATTTTATAATCTAAGTTGGAGTAAAAAAGAAAAGAAAAGCTTTTGTTTTCTGCAATTCTTACATCTGCCCGTTCCAAATTCTTCCAAAGAGGAACTCTGCTATTTCATCCATTGAAATTAATCTTTAGCTGCAGTGCTCATTAATTTAACATTGCTCACATCCCCAAACGACAGATATCTTCATTTTTGCAGTTTTACCTCTCTCAGGAAATTTTAAAAGCCTAAGTACCACTGTTAAATTTCTCATTAGCCAACTCAGACAGATGCTACACCAAAAAATACCTCAGAATACCCAGGCTAAAAAAGTGTGAGGCAAAGCAAATAGGTGTTAAGATCTGCACATCTACAGAGCTACAGCCTCAGCCCAAACGTCAAGCAGATTTACTTTCAGATTGGTCTGACTGATCTTTCTCCCTTTGATTATAAACATATATATTTATTATTTGAAGGTTGTGGAGTCTCTTTCAATTCTCCAGTGCTCAGTGAGATACACACAGTGCCTTCTGGCAACGTTTCAAAAGTGAAGGTTTAGAAAATACCAAGTTTCAAGACCTCAGCTACGAAGCAGAATTGCTATGGAAATTGAGACTATCACCTTCCCAAGTAATTGCTGAAGAATCTCCTTCAGCCATAAAAACAACCATGTCCTCTAACTGTGCAAGATATTGTTCGGAGAAATCTATGGGGAAATCTACAGGGAAACGGAGAACATAATTGCAAAGTTCTGTTTGAGAAAAGCACCTTATGTCATGTAACATTAGCTATTTTTTAAAACTGCATTTACAACAGATTGACTGATTTTAAAAATACCCTCCCCCAAATCTTTCAATGAAGGGGAGAGAAACTTGAAGAAAACTCTAAAATGGCAAACTATACCTTCAAACAGAAGCTTACATGGCGATTTACAATGGTGATTTACAATGAATTAATAGTAGCGTCGGTGTCCAAGGTTTGGGATTGGGTTCAAAATTAAAAGTGAGTTTACCACCACAAACATCAATAAGATATAACTGAAGGGTTAATAGGAATTATAGTATGGAAAGTTGCAATATTAGGAACAAAAACAAATATGGATGCTCTTTGCTTGGAAAGCCTACAACCTGTCCATTACTGGTCAAGAAACTCTTCTACTCTTTTGAAATAAAGAACAGCTCTGTTGGAAGAAGGTTTCCAAATCTTTCCCATCCTCAAATTCTTATCTTTTCTGAGATTGCATGCTCTTTAATCCTTTCTCCTGTTTCTCCCTGTGGTTGTGTGGTTAGAGTGTCACTTTGCAGAACTAGAAGTTTCGATTCTAGACCTGCTTGTGTCTTTCTCCCGTCCAACGTTACTCTTCTCTTCTGTGATGCCAAAAAGTGAATTTCCCCTGTGAAGTGTACCTTATGGTGCCATTGGCCCTAGAGTAGTGGGACCAGAGAATGGGATGTAAGAAAAAGAGGTGTCTTGATATCTATTTCTTTTTAATCATGTAAGAGCAACTGAAAAAAATAATTTGCTAAATTCTGCAATTTTGTTCTGCAAATTGTTATGTACTACTTTATCAAATTAACGATTATTTGCCTGTCACAGTACTGTTGTCTGAACAAAGACCTAAATAGGGATAGTACTGTAGCCCTGCTTCATCCTGTGCAGTTTAACTGTCAACTTATTAATAGTATCTCATCTCCCTAGGCAACAATAAGAAATCACTTATTCTGTCAGACTAGTTTAACCAACCTTAGCAGTTTTCTAATTATGAGAGCCTCTCCAAAATATTTTTAGCCGGCAGCAGCTTCCTTGATAGAACAGCTTAGTTAGCTGTGCCGCATCCCAACAAAATGTTAAAATGGAAGTTTACTAAAGCTATCATATTTTCAGAATCCAGCAGAATAAAAGTGATCAATGTGGAAACGTACAAAGCTAATGTTGGCATTACAAACGTAGATGTTATAAAGGGTAAAGGGACCCCTGACCATTAGGTCCAGTCGTGGCCGACTCTGGGGTTGCAGCGCTCATCTCGCTTTACTGGCTGAGGGAGCCGGGGTGCAGCTTCCAGGTCATGTGGCCAGCATGACTAAACCGCTTCTGGCGAACCAGAGCAGCACACAGAAATGGCGTTTACCTTCCCGCCGGAGTGGTACCTATTTATCTACTTGCAGTTTGACGTGCTTTCAAACTGCTAGGTTGGCAGGAGCTGGGACTGAGCAACGGGAGCTCACCTTGTCGCAGGGATTCGAACTGCCGACCTTCTGATCGGCAAGCCCAAGAGGCTCAGTGGTTTAGACAACAGCGCCACCCGAGTCCCATGTAGATGTTATAGCCATGTACAGTTTCCCAGATTAAGGGCTGTGTCCAAAAAACTCATTGTGTGTTTGGAACAACTTCCGCAAGCTCCACAGAACTTCCCCCATACGTTGGTGGTGGGAGAGCTGGGAGAGGGAAGTCCCACTGCGTTCATGGAAGTCAAGTCCGCATGCCCAGTTATTCACAGTTGGATACAACCCAATGTATCTAGCAGTTAGTTAAAAGCACTGACTGCTTGGTGTGGTGGGTTGATGTGAGGTGGCCATTTTGGCATATAAATAGGATAGAAATAAGTAAGTAATAACTACACACACACACACACACACACACCCTCCCTCTGCATGTGCTTTTAGGAGGGGCCCACCTCCAATATGTGATGCCTGACAATGTTATTTGAGGCATTTTTTAAAAAAATTAAAAACTAGCTTTGTGGCAATGGCTGCCGCTGCTGTTTCATTTCCGTAAGAACACAATAAGCTGCACCGCAGAATGAACATCAGTGCCAAGAGACTAATATTTAACTGGGTTTTAGAAATTTAGGCAGATCTGCAAATGTCTCTGAGGCAATGAGACTAAATAGTCCCAAGTGCTTAAGTATCCTAGAGAAAAGCAATTTGAAAATCACATTAATAATTTATATTTTGTACAATTAGTCGGTGTATTGTTGCATTTTTATTTTTTACTTCATTATAAAGTTTGTCTGGCTACACAGCCACTTAATGCCTATTTTTGCTCGTATCTTATAATTATGGTTTAATCAAAGAATATTCAAATGTTTAAAGTAAAACATTAGCACTAAAAAGACTGTCTTTAGTGAAACAACACAACACAGATATCACAAACTTGGGTTTGTGCCCAGGCTTTACCGTCAGCAAGTCTTACTTGGCTGTGAGGTGAAAGGAGGGCTTTTTCTGTGGTGGGTGGCCCCTGAACTACAGTATTTCCACACCATGCATTTAAAGCACACGGTTTCCCCCAAAGAATTCTGGGAACTGTCCGTTGATAAGGAATCTGGGAATTTTTCTATCCCAGGATTTTTTTAAGCCTTGTGCTTTAAATGTGTGGTATGGATGTGGCTTCAATTTCTCTTGCATCTTATTGAAAACTGGAAAACTTTTGCTATTGGTAAATTGAGCTTTTCGGGGGGGGGGGACGACTGATAATTTGGCTTTTGTTCAGAAATCTGTATTGCTGTTTCTAGCCTTGATTCTAATTTATTGTATATTATACTTTAGTTTTCAACATATTTACATGAACCATTTTGGGAATATTCCTGCTGAAAGATGGCATACAAATATAGCATGCTAATAAAAACAACACCTGTAATTCTACACTGCTGACTTAAATGCTCCGTAGTTTTGTATTTTGGCAGCTTTATTGCTGCTAAGCAGTAAAGCTGCTAGGGGATGGGGGAAAACCCATAAACTACCAATTTCACTGGAGAACTGAATTAATAAATTTATGTTCTAGCATAATTTACATACACTATTAGGTGGAAACACAGTCAATATTTTATAATGTACCTTCTATGAAAAAAATCTATATTTGTTTACCTCCTTTTAGGACTTGCTTTGGGGAGTGCGCCTTCAAAAAGGCAATATATATTTCTAAAGCGCCTTAATTTTAGATCATCTTGACTAAAATGTAAGAAATAAAATTAGTATACTTGTTTGGATGATTAAATCCTGGCATGTACAAGTTTTATGGACCCCACACACAACTTCTTTGCTCCTCGTTCCACAACTATAAAGTTGGCTCTGTGTATGTCTGGCTTATTAAGCCAGGATTTGATCATCTAATCCATGTAAGAGTTATAAAATGCTTCCTCGCCCCAGGTGAGATCAACAATACCCTTACCCCAAAGTCTCTATCCTTTCATTAATATATACAGTTCATACTGGCCCCTATTAAAAAGTGCTAGAACAATAATTTTATATCATTTACACTCAATGAAGAATGTATCGAAAATGTCCAAATTCAAATGAAGTACGACGCTAATGAGATTTGATTTCATGCTTAATGAATCCAAAACTTATTCCAGGTGATCTCATGTCAATAACTGAGAGGTAACCTAATTATACTCTTTGAAATCAATCACTACAAAGAGACAAATTATTTCAGTCATTAATGTATTTTTCAATTAGAGTGTATTACAATGTAGAATGGGGGGGGGGGGACTAAACAAACCACAATTCATAATGTAATGCTATTAAATCCTGCAGATAAAAATTGCTCATGATTAATCAGCATGTTCTTAAAGATTTTCAAAGCATATTACGCTAAACAAAGATTAAGTCACAAAATAGGGTTCTTAATATATATTGCTGGTTCTAAAAAGCAAGATTATATTTTTTTCTACTACAATATAAGGAATTGGAAGACTGGAACTAGAGCTTACAAAAAGCAGCAGTCCTCAGTTTCCTCGTCTTTCCTATGCCATTGCCTACCATGACAGAATCTGTGAAGTACACTGGTATATCGGGTTAAGCACTTAATTCGTTCCAGGGGTCCGTACTTAACCTGAAACTGTTCTTAATCTGAGGTACCACTTTAGCTAATGGGGCCTCCTGCTGCTGCTGTGCCGCCGGAGCACAATTTCTGTTCTCATCCTAAAGTAAAGTTCTTAACCTGAAGCACTATTTCTGGGTTAGCGGAGTCTGTAACCTGAAGCGTATGTAACCTGAGGTACCACTGTACCATGGCTTATCATGAGCAAGCAGTGAGTACGTTGCTGAATCGCTCCCATTTCTGTCCTCCCTTCACTGAACTGGAAGGAACAAACCTTGGCCTTTGTCTATAAGGGCATGTGTACCAATGCTCATGGTTTGTTTCTCTAAAAGAAACCATGTAAGCCAGTAACTAATCTTGGCCTGGCACTCTGGTTTGTTTGCAGAGAAACAAACCATGAACACAGGTTCATACACCATGGCAAGCCAAGATTTGTGCTTCAAGCCATGGCTCCCAGGCCAAGAAAGGGAGGAACAAAACAGGAATGTTCCCAGTGTCTAGTTTTCGCCTCGGAATCTCAGCATAAAAATCCATGTACTCTGAACCAGCTGAAAAATTCTAACTACAAATCAACTGCAAACACATAAAAAAGAGTGTATTCAGGCAACTAGGAGTTTGGCAGTGGCCTCTTAAGTGCTTATCATAAGGAGAGGTTCTAATAGTATCACACAACATGGCTGGATTAAGTGTTAAAACACATATATATTTTTTGCATGTATTTTGGAACAGCTATGATAGGGTTTTGCTGTATGAGTCAGAGGTTGTGAATGACTGCTTACTCATATGATTGTACCTGCCACAGAGTAAAATTCCGAAGAGGCTACTATGTGGTTTTTGGCATCTAAATCCATCCACTTGGAAATCACATTAGTAGCTGAGGGCCTTTTGGTGTGTGCTCATGGACTGCAAGATATATGTATTTTAAAATTTGAAATTATGATATATTCATTTGGAATGAAAGCGGGTGGAATAGAAATCAAATACAGTCGTACCTCGGGTTACATACGCTTCAGGTTACAGACTCCACTAACCCAGAAATAGTACGTCGGGTTAAGAACTTTGCTTCAGGATGAGAACAGAAATTGTGTGGCGGCGGAGCGCAGCGGCAGCAGGAGGCCCCATTAGCTAAAGTGGTGCTTCAGGTTAAGAACAATTTCAGGTTAAGAACAGACCTCCAGAATGGATTAAGTTCTTAACCCAAGGTACCACTGTAGCTAACTCAATGCATAATAAACATTCACAGCACACAAATGTCTTTTTGTCTTTATGAATACAATTTGTGATGATTTAGGATTTCAGTGCTAAAAAGGCTCCCAGATATTTTGCTGAGGACCACCAATCAGATCAAATCTTAATTCTAATCACAAACAAGGCCATTCAGACTAATCAGATTCAACGAGAAAGCAGAAAAAGCTCTCAAAAACCAAAGAAGCGTTGTGACTTTAAGTGGCTCAGCAGTCACTAAATCTACTTACGTAGAAAGAAAATGATTTTAACTTTATGACCAAAAAAATGGAATTCTTGTCATTCTAATTTCTAGGGTTTGTGATAGTTCTTCACTTAGCCAACAGGAGGCATTCTTCAACAAACTTTAAAGTACTACAGTCTAACTTCACAAGTTGAGACATTTCACAACTCAGTTTCTGTTTCTCTGTTCCCTTCTGTGTTGGTGTCAGCAGTTGAAGTGTAATATACCTAGTAATAGCAGCCAGGAAAGGCCTAGGTAAACCAGCCAAGTTTTCAGCAAACCCCACAAACCTCATTAGAACCTTTGATAAGTAGAAAAAAGAATTCAATTAATGAGCCTGGATAGTAATTTTCTGTTTCTTGTCGTTCATATAGGGGAATAATCTCCCTTTGCCTTACTTCTGTCCTATACAAAATATGTCTTTTATTCTTGCATGTTGGAAATTGTCTTTCTTCTGCTTCTATTCCTCATTAATGATGATTAGTGTTTCATACTGCTGTAACATTTTCAAGCTATAGGCTTATAAGTAAAACATATCTAATTCTGAAGCTGCAATCTTATACACACCCACTTGGAGGTAAGTTCCATTTAACTTAGGAGGAGTTATGACTCGTGTGAGTCATTTTTTCCCATAGAAACAAAACCATAAACCTCCCTGGAATTAATTTATGGTTTTAATCACTGTATCTTGCTTAATTATAATATGGACATCTGTGACTCATTGGGTGGCTACAGAATCTAGAGCAACTACATGCACTTCACGGAAGCATGGCTGTGTCTCACTATGGAATCCTAAAATACTTCCCTCGTATTTCTGATCATTGTCTATGTGCAGTAACATTTTGTAGTGTGAAGCCATTAGAAATATAGGAATGAGCACCCTGAAACTCAATTTAGATTATCAAGTAAAACTTTTAAAATTCTACTTTTCAGGAATGTTATTCCTGTCACGTGCAGGGCCAATTAGAACAGCAGAGTTTCAATTTGTGGGTGATAGAGTGGTGTTGAGAGAACACAACTGGATTTTTCAGGAGTGAGGAACACCATTGGTATTTGAGATAATATTAAATGACAAATGAACACTCCCCACCCCTTCTTTTGCAGAACACATTCTTTAAAGGAACTGGATATATTGTGACGTATTATTGATCAGTGAAGCAAGAGCGCATGGATACCCATGGTTTGGGGGCCAGTGGTCAAATCTCAAGTGACATAGGTGCCCACATGCATGACAATCACCGACTCCTTCCTTGTTCTATTAGCCTATCATTATAGCTGGTGGTTCCCACAAACTTCATAATCAGGAAAGGCAAATGATTTGAAATAAACCTAATTTAAAAACTGGGCATGAAAGCAAACGAGCCTCAGGATGAACTTCCTAATCTGTTTCAAACGGGAGTATGAACATTCCTATTCCTTGCCCTATGAGCTGGGACTAGCACTCAGTTGCTAGGATAGCAAGCTCTCTTGCCGAGTCACACACAAGGACTTCTTCATGTGATCTTCCTACCCCCTTTAGACAGAGGACAGAATCATGTTTTCTGGGTCTCTGCTAGCATGGAGCATCAAATTCACACCAGCTGCTCACTCAGAGGAGGGAGAATGAACCAAATGCCAGTCCCTAGTATGTGGAACCACTGGTCAATAAAATTATCACCAGTTATCTAGTATTTCCTCCCCAATTATAATCTTGTTCTTGCAAGTTTTGCAGACCATATACATATAAGTATGCATATTGTGTGTGTGTTCATATGTGCAGTTTTTTTAATCAACTGTATACTAAATTATCCATGTGCCCTATATTTTTAATGTTATATAAAAGGGGATCAATTATCTTGCTTTTCTTTGTTATTTATTGATGTAGGTTTATACTATTCTAAACACACACATGAATTAAAGAAGATCCTCTGTGCATAAAATGTTTCCTTACTTTTGATCATTTTCAAGCCATTATTTCACATTTTTTCAACACTATTTTTTATTTTTTTTAAAAAAAGCTATTAACTCTAAGCAGTTATTCTAAGCAGAAGTTATTCTCAGTTTGTGAGGAATAACTCCTCAGTCTGTCATAAACTGCCCTGAGCTATGTTTTTAAAAAGCAAAAGGTTAGATTATTAAGTTCCCTGCTCCAGGTTACAGGCACTGGAGGTGCTAAATTAAGATGTGAACAAGATGGGGAAAGCCAAGTCTTAATAACTTTTAAGAATGGCAGTGTTAATTATCAAATCTTTAGAGCAAAATATACTGGCAATTTGGTATGTAAAAAGCAAAGGAGGAAGGGACCCCAGAGTTTTGCATGAAAACTGAAGTCTACAACAGAATATCTGAGGTAACTTTAATCTGTTTTAGTATTTTAACTTTTGTAAGTTTTAAAGTAAGGTTGTAAATTGTTGTTGATATTAGTCTTATCTTTTTGTAAACTGCTTTGAGATTATTATTTTTTACAACCAAGCAATGTATAAATTTCATGAAATAAACAAGCGAATGAATGGTGGGCCAAATGGCAGCATTCTAGGATCCAACGACATGCACAACCAGTTCAGCATACCCAAAGGGGCACTGGGCTTATGTTGCTCAAATAGTGGCTCTCTGTGCCAGGCAGCGAACAGCTTTTGAAACTGAGGGGATTTTCAAAAGCAGCGTGTGATGTGGTATGCATTGGTCTGCTCTTCAAAAGTCAAACAATCCAAGGAATTCTAGAGAATCCTTTGGGTAAATTTTGAGTTTCCTCAGGCTTAACCTTCTAATTTCTTCTATATGTCTCCCTCTCTCTCTCCCACCCCCCTCTCTCTTTGTGTGTGTGTGAATATGGTTCTAGTTTTCTGTAGAATCCAAAGATGCTGTTCTGAAGTCCAGCTATCACAATCCTCTCTATGCTGCCTTGTTTCTACAAACATGAACAGTAGAAGCATGAACATCACAGCCTAACTGCACAGTGCAGGATGGGGCTGAGTGTTTCAGGAACTACGGACATGATAGCAATTAAACCGAGGAACAAAAAAGTTGGTCTATGCCTGGCTAAATTACATCTTTCGACACTTGAAGTGCTGGGCACGTACCATCTTTTTCCTTTTGTCCTGCTCTGTGGGAGGCTCTTCTTCTTCCATCACTTTGGGCTCTTCAGAAAGAGACATCAGCATGCAACTAAAAAAACAGGATGCAAATAAATTAGGGCTTTCAACTTAGGCATGCCAAGAGAAGTTAAAAGTCTAATACACTTTTTTTTTTGTCTTCTCCTTCAAACTGTTTGTTGCATCCTCGTATAAGTTCACTGTACAAAGGGAATTGTGCTTGCAACACAAGGTCACAAATGCAATGTTATGTTTATCTTTGGATCTGCGATTGGATCCTTAAAGATCTGTTTTGTAACTTTTAAAGCTCCATAGTGTGTGAGGGCTTCAAAGCAAGGGTATAAAACAAAAAACAACATTTACCTGTTGTTCACAAATAGATAAACACAAGAGGGAACCTGCACTGCTTCTTGAACTCTGTTTATAGCATCACTCCAAATTCTTTTGGATACAGGCAACAGAAGGCAATGAATGTAAAAGCCCCATTGATCAGTGTTCTACTTCCCTGTCTCTAGAATTGTAATCTCATGATAAATTGACTGTGTAAAAAGAGTTCATGAGCCAGGCACCCAGAGCAATCATCACAGATTGCTATGCCAGCAACCCCAGAAATCTCTTGATGAGGATGAGAGAAAACATGGATCGAAACACAACAGAACAATACTTTCAGGTGGAAGTGAAGAGTGGACTCAAGTATGCTTGTAACATGCCAATGTCTTTTGTAACTGCTGCTTTCCTCTGCAGGCATTTTTATGTATTTATTGCATTTATACCCTACCATTTTCTCCAAGGCTCTTCGCGTCCCCTGCGAGGTAGGTTAGGCTGAGAGGCAGTGACTGGCCCAAGGCCACCCAGTGAGCTTCATGGCTGAGTGGGGATTTGAACCCTGGTCCCCCAGGTTCCAGTCTGACACTCTAACCACTACGCCACACTGGTTATATGCTATCACACATAAGAGAACATTTTTTTGTCGTTTCTGAATCCATGTGCAGATATCATGCAACCAAACAAGCCAACAACCTCAGCTTGGAGCCTGGAGCGCCACAGCCAATCAGTGGAGACAGTACTGAGCTAGATGGGCCAATGGCCTGACTCGGGTCTAAGGCAGTTTTTTCTGGCCTGTATTCAGTGTAGTAACTGTCCCACCTGCACAGGAATTTAAGCTTGTGCAGCAGGAACCTCACCTCTCCTTTTCGGACAACTGCTCTGGATTTCTCCAAAAGCTTTCTGAAGTGCTGGGTGTGTGTGTGTCACAAGCATAAATCTTTGTGCTGATGGAATGGTTTGTTGGCACTACATTAGCTAAAAATCTATGCTCCTAATTGCCTACTTTAAAATCCTTCAATAATTGCATACAGTTCCGTAAATCCAAATGAGAGGCTTATTTAAGCAGGCTTTATAAGCAATGATACCAATGCAAGTTGATCTAAACTAAACAAGTCTTGATCATCTGTAGAAAAAAGTATGCACACATAAATACAGTGGTGCCTCGCAAGACGAAATTAATTCGTTCCGCAAGTCTCTTCGTCTTGCGAGTTTTTCGTCTTGCGATGCACGGTTTTCCATAGGAATGCATTGAAAATCAATTAATGCGTTCCTATGGAAACCGCCTTCCCCCGACCTCTTCTGGCCTGCCCCACCGCCCGGCATCGGGACGATGCCCCGAAGCTGGGCGGCTGGGGGAGGCGTTCCTGCCCCGCCGCCCGGCATCGGGACGATGCCCCGAAGCCGGGCGGCGGGGGGAGGCGTTCCTGCCCCTCCGCCCGGCGTTCCTGCCCCGCCGCCCGGCATCGGGACGATGCCCCGAAGCCGGGTGGCTGGGGGAGGCGTTCCTGCCCCGCCGCCTGGCATCGGGACGATGCCCCGAAGCCGGGCGGCTGGGGGAGGCGTTCCTGCCCCACCGCCCGGCATCGGGACATGCCCCGAAGCCGGGCGGCGGGGGGAAGCGTTCCTGCCCCACCGCCCGGCATCGGGACGATGCCCCGAAGCCGGGCGGCTGGGGGAGGCGTTCCTGCCCCGCCGCCCGGCATCGGGACGATGCCCCGAAGCCGGGCGGCGGGGGGAGGCGTTCCTGCCCCTCCGCCCGGCGTTCCTGCCCTGCCGCCCGGCATCGGGACGATGCCCCGAAGCCGGGTGGCTGGGGGAGGCGTTCCTGCCCCGCCGCCTGGCATCGGGACGATGCCCCGAAGCCGGGCGGCTGGGGGAGGCGTTCCTGCCCCACCGCCCGGCATCGGGACATGCCCCGAAGCCGGGCGGCTGGGGGAGGCGTTCCTGCCCCGAAGCCGGGCGGCGGGGGGAGGCTTTCCCGCCCCGCCGCCCAGCTTCGGGACATCGTTCCGATGCCGGGCGGCTGGGGGAGGCGTTCCTGCCCCGAAGCCGGGCGGCGGGGGGAGGCTTTCCCGCCCCGCCGCCCAGCTTCGGGACATCGTTCCGATGCCGGGCGGCTGGGGGAGGCGTTGCTGCCCCGCCGCCCGGCATCGGAACGATGCCCCTAAGCCGGGCGGCTGGGAGAGGCGTTCCTGCCCCGCCGCCCGGCATCGGGACGATGCCCCGAAGCCGGGCGGCGGGGGGAGGCTTCAAAAGCCGTCCGGGGGCTTTTAAATCGCCCCGGACAGTCCCGGGGCGATTTAAAAGCCCCCGGTTAGGCAGGCAGCCTTCAAAAGCCTGCCTTCAAAAGCCGTCCGGGATAGCGAGAAGCGCTTCCCTGCTATCCCGGACCGCTTTTAAAATGCTGGCGGTGGGGAGCAAAGCCTTTCGCCCCCGCCGGCCTTCCTGGACCTCTTCTGAAGTCCGGAGGGGGGGAAAAGGCTTTGCTCCCCACCGCCAGCATTTAAAAAAAGGTCCCCGAGATTTCCCTATGGGCTTTCGTCTTGCGATGCAAGCCCATAGGGAAAATCGTTTAGCGAAGCGTCGCAAAAACCGAAAAACCCTTTCGTCTTGCGGGTTTTTTGTCTTGCGAGGCATTCGTCTTGCGGGGCACCACTGTATGGACATTTGTCAATGGCTGTATATAAAACTTGAATGCAAAATGATTACTGTATTTTTCTGTGTATAAGACTAGGTTTTCCCCCTAAAAAATAACGTCAAAAATTTGGGGGTGTCTTATACACAGATACATCTCTCCCCATTTTCTTAAATCGGAGTCCTCCAAAATACATGGAGGTGTCTTATAGATGGAAAAATACGGTACTTACATTTGTGAGCCAACCTCTATTAAGGCATTGGCAATCTAGAACAGCCACACTAGTTCACACTTTTAAGTATCAAAGCATACAAATTTCATCTTAACATTCGTAAACAAGGTTGAGCCAAGATGATCTTGGCAGCTTATCAAATGCAGCAGGCACAAACAAATTAAGCATTTCACTTAACTCTTTGAAAGTTCTTGTTTCCGTGTCTTCAGTCATGACATCGTGAAGCCCTTCTACGGAAATGTTTATGATGCCGCAAAATTTATCTTGGATAATACTGGAAAAGAACAGGAAAACGGTTTAGCTCAACTAACTAAACAGGAAATTTCCTCGGCACTTTTTAAAGGGAACACCTCCGGAGAGCGACTTCCTTTAATTTAGAGCTTACACTTGCAAGCAGCAACTCCAAACTACAGAAACTTTTGTAGTTTCTGTCTCGTAGGCAACTACAAAACTGGCCATAGGGAAAATGAGAGAACACACACCAGGAAAACAACACTTGCACAGCCCCCTCCCCAATAACTGGCTCCAAGCATTTACCTGCCAAACAGGTTTGGCGTGGTTAGCTCTGACAGTGCCAATCACATATTGGAGGAAAGGGGGTGGGCTGGAATCAATCCTCTTGCCCCAAGCAGTTACTGTTAAAACTGACAGCACCGAACATCTGTCACGCCTGCATGTGAACCCAATTAAAAACAGAAGAAATGAAATGTGCACACCGCCCCAAGTGCTATATGGAGGAGTCCATCGACGGGAACAATAACTGACGATCTGATCTTGAATATCAATTTACAGGGAATCCTCATCTGAAGTGCTGATTTCCCCGTGGATCGGAGGAAAATCTTTAAATGCATGGCTTGCTCTGTGGCAACTTGAATTAGTAATAGCACTGGTATGCCTTGCGTACAATTAAATTCAAGATGCAGACACTCATCTCTGAAATGGTTGCTCAGTGTCCACAACTTGTGGTTAAAGCTCAGAATTAAAGAATGTGAAGGACCTAATCTGTCAGCCTGATCCCATCTTGGGATGC
The DNA here is from genome assembly GCF_964234715.1 of Podarcis melisellensis. Taxonomy (NCBI): domain Eukaryota; kingdom Metazoa; phylum Chordata; class Lepidosauria; order Squamata; family Lacertidae; genus Podarcis; species Podarcis melisellensis. Next base: position 38,636,895 of record NC_138543.1, read on the forward strand.
CTGCAGGGTGCGTCTCTCGTATCTATTATGGCTGCTGCAAAGGTGACCTTTTTTTATTTCTTGCACTTCCTTCATGTCCAGGGGTTTCGCCAATGAAGGGGAATATAAAAGCAAAATTCAATGCAAGAAGAGGGTGACTTTTAGAAGCATAAGAATTTTAATGAATCTCAAGAACATATTTTCCCCTCCAGAATTTTCCAGAATCTTTCATTTTATAAGCAACGGCCCAGGTTATGGGTGCAATTCTAACCCCAGTTACTTAAGAGTAGGCACCACTGAGTTCAGTAGGATTTCTGAGCCAGTGTGGTATAGTGGTTAAGAGCAGTGGACTCGTAATCTGGTGAACCGGGTTCGCGTCTCCGCTCCTCCACATGCAGCTGCTGGGTCACCTTGGGCTAGTCACACTTCTTTGAAGTCTCTCTGCCCCACTCACCTCACAGAGTGTTTGTTGTGGGGGAGGAAGGGAAAGGAGAATGTTAGCCGCTTTGAGACTCCTTAGGGTAGTGATAAAGTGGGATATCAAATCCAAACTCTTCTAGCCATCGTTAGGATTACAGTGTAAGGGTCTACCAGCACTATAAATTTAAAGCAGTATCATATCACTTTAAACGCTCATGGCTTCTCACAAACGAATCCTGGGAACTATAGCTTGCTAAGGGTGCTCAGTTGTTTAAAAAGACCCTTATTTACCTCACAGGGCTGAAGTTCCAAGTGGTTTAACAATCAATCCCTCTCTCCAGGGAAATCTAGCTCTGTGAGAGAACAGAACCCCTGCGTGAAATGGTCATTGGCTGTATATCACAGAAACATTTATTTAGTGGAAATTAGGGAAATGAACTTTACTGACGTCCTCTCTGTGAATTGTTTCCATTCCAGATGGCCATTATAAGAACTAGTGTTTAACTTTGAGAATTGGTGCTCGGGGTCTGCTTGTTTTCTTTCACATCCTTTTCCCCTTTGGGGTCGTGCCTTTTAGATCACAAGACTGCAGGCAGAGACAGCCCTGCTTTTATTTATTGTGAGAGAGCCAGTTCAGCTGAAGATGCGAGTAAAAATGCTTTAAAATAAACATATAAGGAGAGGACAACTGTAGCCCTATTTGGGTATTTGAGCAAACATGTGAGGGCCTGAATAGGGAGCAGTGGCATGCACAAGAAACCCCTGTGTTCCCACATGATGGCTGGGCTTCAGGCCTTCGTATGTTCAGTAGGAAGGTTTGAAGAGAGCCTCTAAGTACATTCAGCTCGATGCACCTAGATTCTTCCTTTAGAAGGGTTCCTGATCACGAGGTGGTTTGTGTTCAGCCAAAAAATGTTTAAAAGTATCAATCTGAAGGCAGCCCTGTTTAGGGAAGCTTTTAATGTTTGATGTATTACAGTATTTTAATATTTTTTTGGAAGCCGCCCAGAGTGGCTGGGGAAGCCCAGCCAGATGGGCGGGGTATAAATAATAAATTATTATAATTATTAATCGGATCCTAGTGCTAAACAACCCAATATTTCGGTTCTGAATACACCTTGATCAAGGCACACCGTAGCATTATATAAGTTGATCAGAATGCTAGGGTCAGTGATGTGTAGAGGATTCTGGGTGGAGTAGCAGTAGAATCATAGAATTGCAGAGTTGGAAGGGATCCTGAGGATCATCTAGTCCAACCCCTGCAAAGCAGAAATATGCAGCTGGCCCATATGGGGATAGAACCTGCAACCTTGGTGTTATCAGCACCACACTCTAACCAATTAAGCTTGATCCTCTTCTCCTATACAGTGGTACCTTGGGTTACAGACGCTTCAGGTTACAGACTCGGCTAACCCAGAAATAGTACCTCGGGTTAAGAACTTTGCTTCAGGATGAGAACAGAAATCGTGCTCCGATGGTGCAGCGGCAGCAGGAGGCCCCATTAGCTAAAGTGGTGCTTCAGGTTAAGAACGGACCTCCAGAACGAATTAAGTTCTTAACCCGAGGTACCACTGTATAAGTCTTTGAATTCAGGTTTCTATGATTTAGGGAATGCTGCTGGCAACCTTGAAAAATCAACTCTGAAATACTTCCAAGACAAAACTGGTTTTATGTAGTTAAGTTTGCACACTCAGGTCTGATTGAGATACTCTCAGTACAGTAGTACAGATAGGTGTCTTTCATTTTGGGAAAGGAACTGTCAGATCTGCTTGAGAATATGTGCTGGCTTGCCTCAAATGTAGTAATGCATTTTGTGTTAACAGGCCCACCACTGCTCTTCTGGTGTTATGTGTATATTGATATCTTGAATGTATTTCATTGTTGTGATTCTTCCACCTCAAAGGGAGTTGGAAAGATCACAGAAAAAAGGTGTGCACACTTAACTGTCCAGCAGATCACAGAATTATAGAGTTGGGAGGCAGCCCCAATGGTCATCTAGCTCAACTCATCTAGCTCAAATGCAGGAATCACGACTCAATTAATGCAACGACAGACATGTACATGGGCCCTTCTGAAAACAGAGTGGGTAGCCACACAAGTTTTTCATGTTGTCAAGGCAATCTGAGTATAATTTTTGGATGCTATAATTACCTAATCCACTTTACCCATCTGATTAACAAACAACAGTTACAGAGTCAATGGTAATTAAGTTACTCTACTAAAGCATAATTCATTGCAAAGATTCATGTCATCTATTTGGAATGGAATCCCATTATCACAAACAACCATGCTGGCACTGGCTCTTTCAGCTCTCTACACAGATATGTGCTAGGATGTTGCTCTCCCATTCCATTTTTTCCAGCAACTGCAGTTTAACTTTTAAACATTTTTTTCCAGCAACTGCAGTTTAATAAGTTCCAAGGATAAAATGCACCTCTCAAAAAATATCTTCAGTTTGTGATACAAGAAACTGCAAAACATAGTATTTCTTACAATATCAACAGATTTTCTTATGAATTTCTAACTTTAGTTAGTTCTGTCTATGTATCCAGGACAAAGATCCATCATGGGGAAAATGCAGGCAGTTGATACATTGGCGACAGACTTTAAATACACATAAAACAGTTCATTAGAACAAACATACCTATCCTGTTAGACTGCTGCGCTCTGTTGAGTAGCATGGTGCATATGTTGCTGTTATCTCACAGTCTCTCCCCGATAAAAGCTATTTAGTTCTACAAGTAACTGAGTTTCATGATGCTTGCAGCTACAGTTCAGTTTTACTTACTCATTTGTAAGTAGCCTTATAGTGCTCCTATGAATCATTTAATACAAATAAATATTTGAAAACTCTTAAGATCCTGATAGATAAGGACTTAACATCTGATATAGGTGGCTGAACACATAGGGGTGCAAAGTTAGTTCTTGAGGAATGATTTTCCACAGGCAGACAGAACAAAATGGAAATCTATATCTCCCATGATATTTTTGGCTAAGGCTGTTGTCATGCAGCAGTTAGCTTGGTGGCAGACAGATGGCGCTGGAAGCTACAGTGTGACAACAGCCTTCTGGGAGCTGCCAGGCCTTCACAGCAGCAGTGACCAGCCCAAGCATGCAGTAGAGGTTACAGTCATTACAGGCTAGGGCAGCCACCACTGTTGCCCACCTCATGGGAGCTGTTTCAATGGGCAGCAGGAAAGCAGGATGGAGTTGCCCCAGCCTGTCATAACTATTCCTCTATAACTCGCTTGGGTCACTTGCCGCTGTCCCCTCCTCCTCATGGAAAAAGATCTAACTGGGGAGAGGGGCAAGGAAGGCTTGGTGAAGTCTCACATGGGAGGATTCGCAAGGGCAGTAGGTGGGGCTGACACTCCTTTGCACCTCCAACATTGCGGGGGAGGGGCAAAAAGAAAAGCTGGAGAGGATCACAAAAGCTTGGAAGGATCAGCGTGAGTCAGGCTTTCAACCACTGGTGTCAGGATTTGGACAGGTAAGTGGGGCAACCCGCTTGTCCATCATGCACCAAGTATGCTATGTCAGGCATAGGCAAACTCGGCCCTCCAGATGTTTGGGACTACAACTCCCATCATCCCTAGCAAACCGGACCAGTGGGCAGGGATGATGGGAATTGTAGTCCCAAAACATCTGGAAGGCAGAGTTTGCCTATGCCTGTGCTATGTGATTGACAGGTGACTTGCCCTGACTGCCTGTTAAAGGTGGCCCATGCTGCTGGAGCCTTGGTCTAATGGGTTAGTACTGAGTGAAGAAGTGCTGGTGAAGTCTAGAGGGTGGGTGGGTTTGACAAGGGGTGGGGAGCAGGGTTGGTGATGCAAGCAGTGGCCCTCATGTCTGTATGTGTACACACACAAATACACACACAAAAAAAGCTATGACAGCAAATATGGCAATATTTGAAAAAAAACCAGACTAGATTTCCCCCTCCCCTGGCGTATCAGTTGAACTTTCATCTACAAAATATCTCACGCTGCTGCTGTTTATAGACTTCATACATGCAGCCACAAAAATCCCTGCCGAGTATATTACAATGCAGAATGTTCAAATAAGATGACCTGCGCTTGGCTTTGAAGTGCTGCTGGTTTAGGAGGCTGACCGTGGTCCAGTTCTGAACTTCCCAGTGAGTGCTGAGGTACAGGCTGAGTTCGATCCGCTATGCTGTAGCTTCCAGCTTGATAAAAGCCATAGTATTCTATTCCATTGTCAGAGTCATTTTGCTCTTTGAGCTTCTGCCTGAACTGAATGATTTTGTAGATCAAAAAGAAGATCACAGCACAGGCCAAAATAAAAAAGGTTAATAAAATGTCAAATGCCTGATGTAGTTTCTCGACCTGCTGTGTGCAGATTAGAGATGTTTTCAAGGAGACAGAAGTAGATTCTGGTGGAGATGCTCTGCTTTCTTCCATGGTCAAATTAACAAGTATATTCTGCGCTGGTACTTGCACCGTTAGCACTGAGAACACTATAGCTGCCTGTCTCAGCTTCCTACTGGAATAGGTTCCATCCAGATTTTGAGCAGCTGATGAGGTCGGCACTTCTGCCCATAATGTAACTGTATTTGCTTCCACATCCTTTGAATGTTCATAAACTGCATTGCTTGAGGGGGGGTTATCTGATCTCATCAATAAAGTAGTGGTACTTTGATGGATACCTGCTGGCTTTACGTTCCTGAATATTCCAGGTCTTGTGGTAGTGTTGAAACAGTTTGCAACCAAACCCCAGTTGGCATAATTCAAGTGCCTTCCATGCAAATAGGAAGGATTTTGGCAATGAATTTTAATAGAGATGGAAGAAGATGTTAGCCAGTTAATTAGCCCAAGTAAACTGCAGCCACAATTCCAAGGGTTGTGATTTGCCTGTAAGTGAGTTAAAGAGACCAAAGGCTTAAGCACTTTAGAATGCAAGTCTGTAAGATTATTAAATGCTAGATTCAGTATCTTCAAAGAGGATCCCATTTTTTCAAATGTATTATCTGCAATATTGATTATTTTGTTTCTATCAAGTTGCAGAAACATTAACTCCTCCAACAGTGCAAAGGTACTGGAATTGATGTTTTGCAAATCATTATTGCTCAAAAGTAGCTTTTTAAGATTACTTAGACCCGTAAAGCCATTCACATGGATAGCTTTTATTTGGGCACTTTTTAGAGATAGATATTGAAGCTTGTCAAGTCCTCTGAATGCAAAGGGAGGTATTGATCCAATCGGGTTATGTGACAATGAAAGTCTTTCAAGATTGCTCAATGCAGCAAATGCATTTGACGGCACACGTGTTAAATTGTTACCGTCAAGGTACAAACATGTAAGGTTGTCAAGGTGACAAAATGCCGAGTGTGATATCCACGAAATCTTATTGTTCGCTAGGTTAAGAATCCGAAGACTAATCATGCCGACAAAAATGCCACTGCCAACAATCCTGAGACGATTACTTTGCAGCATCAGATATTGAACTGAAGCAAGATCACTAAATAATCCCTTGCGAACAAAAGCTATTTCATTATTCTGCAGGTATAAAGAGCGAAGCTTTGAAAGTCCTTCAAATGTTCCAGGATCCAAGTGTTTTATTTGATTATTATTCAGACGTAGGTACCACAATTTCTTAAGTTCAGAAAATGCCTTTGGGTACACATATAAAATGCTAGCATTATCCAGGTGTAGCACAGCGAGTTGCCGGAGGCCTTTCAGTTCATTTGGATTTAGGTGTGATATGTTGTTCCCACTTAAATATACAAATACGGTATGTTGTGGGAAATTCTTTGGAACAATGGAAAGACCTGAATCACGGCAGTCAGCTTGTCTGCCTCTACACTGCTGGCAAACAGATGGACAGCAGAGTATATCCTGGATCAGCAACAGAAATAAACAAGGAAGAGAATTCCAAAACAACTCAAAGGGGTGAAGTTGACACATATCCCAGATTTTGAGTTTTCCCGTCATCTTTGATTGTGCTATCAGGAGGGAGAAAAGTTTTAAAATGCTTATTCAAAACTCTCCGATTTCATTATGATAAAAGCATGCAATATTATAATGTTATTTCTACTATTTTGTGAATGTTGTCTCTTATACTATTGTTCTCTGGCTTGTAACTATGTCTACAATTTATTAGTTTATAAGATGGTTATAAACAAGATGGTTTAACAATCTCACCAGTTAAAATTTAAAAGTAATGTAAAAATAACAGCTTTCAGAGATAGAAGCTCCTTAATGACTTTTTAATGAGCCATCCCACTTAAATTCATCCCACTGGTAACTTCTTAAACTTTTAGTGTCACTTTTACTGTTCCAAGTTTAAAGTATATTAAAATAGTTCTCACCTAGAATGTGATGCTCATTTTATCAGCTAAAATTTCTTCTTCTGTACCACAGTAAAATTATTAGTACATGCATATGCTGGAGTTTAAGAACTTTCTAGACAACGGGCTAGTTTCTTACGTTTTGTTGCAGGTTCTGCAACTGTTCCTACAGGAAACATCTACTCTTCCCCACTGGCTCCTCCACAATGACTGGTTAAAATAAAGTTACCATGGATACAGGAAACTGAGAGACAGGAAGTTATTTTATCTGCAGTTCTGAAGGACTGTTGGGGAGGGGGGGGGAATCGCTGCAATTCATTCCTCTAAAAATCAGTTGGATTTATTTATCTGTCTTCCCACGGTGCTGATAATAGTCCGTATTTGCTTTATATGACTGTGTATAATAAAGACTGCATGTGCTTAAGCTAATTTAAGTATAAAGACAATGTAATGTGTGATGTGATTATAACTAGTTTATAACCAGTAAAAGCAACTGTTCACAGGAAAGAAAAAGACAATGCTCTTGTCTCCAGCACTTAGAAAGTATTATTCCACCAAATCAAATACTGTAGTTCAAACAGTACTTGTTTTATACTGAGTAAAACATTTTTCCATCTGTATTTTATTGGAGCACAAACATTTTTGACACAGGGAAGAGCCTCAGGTGACCAATGTGGAAATGTGCAGCAGAAGAGACTTAATAAATTGCCTTATGGGGCACACTGTTGTAAAAGAAACAATTTCTAATTTATAGAAAAGGTAAGATATCAAAGTGCTACTAGCTAAAATGTACCATAAGCTCTCGGTGCTATTACATAAAATTTACTGTAAGTGGTCCTTGGGGAGCAAGCAGAGGCTTTTGAGCTATAATAGCAAATAGATATGTGTGAATCCCTCTTTCCAATAGGAATTAGGGCTTAGAAAAGAACCTGGCAAATCAGCAGAAGATCTAACGCAGTATCTGTAGGTTTTATAAGATGAAATGACTTCAAAACAAAACAAACTGCCACCAATATCCCAAATCTGTAGGCGCATTGGAAGGTGGGGTTATAATAAAGTTGTAATATCACTCCAGTTAATACATTTAGCTGAGAGAAGCACTGCAAGCAGTATGATGAAGAAGCAGACAATAGACTTCAGGGCATGGGTTGGCAAACTAAGGCCCGAGGGCTTCATCAGACCCAATTGCCTCCTGGATCCGGCCCGCAGACTATTTTATTGCACTGACAGAACCTTTTATTTCTTTGAGCAATTAAAGGACGGCCTGTGTCAAAAGTTTAGAGAAAGAGAAGACATTCATATAGGCCCATTTAAATAAAGAAGAAGCCAAAATGCTAAGCACCATGCAACTAGCCAGGAGGACAGTTCAGTTGGTAGAGCATGAAACTCTTAATTTTAGGGTCATGCATTGCAGGGGGCTGGAATAGATGACCCTCGTGGTCCCTTCCAATTCTACAATTCTATGATTCCACACCAAGAGGCCTTTTATGTATTTCTGGTACAGTAACCTCCTATGCATTTGAACCTGATTCCAAAAGTAGTATACGATATGACACGGGGCATTGCTGTTTGGAACTCCAGGCAATATAAAATTTTGCTTACCTATTATCCGATGGCAGAAGGGAAAGTAATGCCAAAGCTGAAAGTTTTCTCCTCTCTGGCTGAGTTATATTGTCCATGCGGTCAACCCACATTTCAATCATGTGACCAAGGAGCTGGTGAGGCTAGAAAAAACAATAGATTGATGAAAATCTTATTTATAAGCAATACGGTAATCAAACTACTTAGCTATTTTACAACTGGTGGGTAGAAATGAAAAAGTATGATTTCTTATACAGAAGTTCTTGTTACTATGACAAGCCTAAGTGATTAACTTGGATCTAAAGTTTTTTGCATAACATTCTAACTCTATAACTGGGATGATCGTATACACACATGTATATAAATATATACTGGTGTTTGGGTGTGCATGTATACACACACACACACACACACACACACACACACACACACACACAATTGTGTTAAATATCAGTGTTCCATTTCACAAGGATAGGTTCAAACAAAACTCCATTGAATCAGCTCTATAGCAAAAGGGGATGCCAACACGGACTTTGTAAAATCCTTTATTTTTGGTAGCTTCATATGATTGTATATTTATCCACTATTAAATCAATTTAAAAAACCAATTCAAATTTGTCATTTATTTGACTATAATGGGATTGCTAAGCAGCGCAAAACATTTATCTTTAAGGGTATCCCTTGCTACATAAAACTTGATTTCCTTGGGTAGAAATAGTAGAAAATGAACAAGCCAGCCATTTGTCAGCATCACACAGAAAACACTTGCTTTAACAGAATATTGTTTGCTATTAAAATTAATTTAACTTAGCTGGGAACCATATGATTTTTTTTTTTTAAAAAAAGTCATGGTGATCTTTTAAAAAGGGAAAGTGAACACAGATGTCTCCTTATCTGCAGCTGAATGATACTTCCAATTACCTTATTAAAGACTCCAGGTGCTATTACTGACATTTTTGTTGAATAAATAGCTACCTATATTGAACCGTAGCTTGAATCAAAGTAATTGTGGGTGGTATTCTGCATAAATGTGGCTTTTCAGTCGCAGCTCCCCACATCTCTGAAACCCCCTCCCTTTGAACACTGAAACCCCTCTGGAAAAGCCTCCAATGAGGCACGAGGGTCTACCATCAGAAGGAAAGAGCTTTGCTAATATAAATGGACCAGGATCCCACATCCAAGACAAGGATGAGTAATCAGAAGTGGTCTGATTATTTGATCCTTAAGCACTAAAGCTGTAGACTTGGGTGTCTTGAAGCAATGTGATGTTCTGCTTTTAGCTTCAAAGTCTTAAAAAGCCCATGGCATGCACTCAGGATATTTCTCCATCTTCCTCAAACCAGAAGACTCAGATAGCTATGGTTCATAGCTATGAACAAATGCAGTACAAAATAGAAGGACCCAGAGAGGTTATGTGGCAGAAGGAAATATGATTTGTACAACCAACTTATGTCCTGCATATAAAACTAATTCAACAATGTAAAATGTAAGGGCTTACCTCCTGGCCAGACTCACATGCCATCTGGTTCAGAAGCAATGAGAAAAAACTTTTATTTTGCAACAAGACTCTACCAATGACTCCCAAGTAAGTAGACATTACAACTGGGTACCTCTGAAATGAAAACAGTTAATCTTAGCTTTCCTATCAGGCAGAAAAATATAAACATGATAAAAGCGTACTGCAGAAAATGAATAAGAGAACAATCAAACAAGTTAGAAATCTAACAGCACACCACCAATAAACATGCATGGGCATCTATTATAATCAAATCACTTCCTATTTTAAGCAAATAGCACAGTTTAGCTGTGTAAACACTAACTTGAAATACTGTCACTGATGTTCAAACAATACCCTGTGAGATAAAGTAGGCAGCCACATCCTCCCTATTTGGCAGACAATCCCAACTATTGGATATGAAAGGTACATACAATGCTGGAAATTGGAGATGAAAAATACTATAGCACAACCAAAGCACTGAACTATCTTTGTACGGCATTCCATCCAGTTTGCCCTTTGCCATGCTACTTTGGATTGCTGTGCGTAGGGCTCATGGGAAGAGGGTCCTTCTCCTCCTCCCATCATATCTAAGCACAGGAGACTGCCTTCCTAGTCCTGCTAGCTTTAGTCCATCACAGAAATTCACTGGTAACTACAGATTTCTGTATCTCTTTTCTAGTCATCCTCTGAGGCCCTTCTTTGTGCATGTCTGTGAGAAGTCCGGAGGGTGGCAACATGAGAACAGGCCTTTTCTATGGTTGCTCCCCATTTGTGGAATGCTCTCCCCAGGGAGACTTCATTACATATATTCAGGCGCCAGGCAAAAACGCTTCGCTTTAACCAGGCCTCTGGATGATTAACCTTCTATGGCTTTTTAAATGTGTTTGTGGGAGAGAAGGTTATGGGTTTGGTTTTGGTTTTGTTCACATTAGATATTCTGTGTTTTCATTTTGTATTTTTATGTTGTGAACCGCCCTGTCGTCTTTGGATTAAGGGCAGTATACAAATTTAATAAATAATAATTATTATTATTCTCTTCCCATAACACTATTGCTAATGGCACTGTGCACACTCTGGATTGCAATCTACTACTTGACAGCAACAATAACTGAAAGTATCGGTTACATATAAACTTCCAAGGAAATGTTATTGCATTTAAAGGCCAAGCAGAATAGTTACAAAGTTTGCTTCTGACATTGTACACATCACTAGGAAAAGTTTGTTCCAAAACTTCAGATATGACATAGAAGTACTGAATTTCATCAGTGAGTATGAGATTTATACAACAGCACCCCTGGCTGGAGGAAGATAGAATTATAAGAAAAAGAAACTTAGACCGTTTTTGCATAATCGAAATTTTTCATCACTGGTGAGTGTACATTATAGCTGGAATGTTTATTATTCTGCCTCCTTCTCCATTTTGGAGATGAAGAAGATGGATAACAGTTAGGTTTTCACCATCTAATAAACCAGGGCTTTCCCCCTCTACTTTAAAAAAGTGCTATTAATCCAACAAGTAGCTCATTGTTGCTATTCTCAGTGGTAACACTTCTCATTGCCAAGATTGTATGGAACAGTGTAGTGAAGTGACACAAATGGCTGAAAAAACAATCACTAGATGTGTTAAATTATGTTATTTTAACACGTCCTATTATCAACTATGGGCTATTTGAGGACGTTGCATTTGGAGTGTGAAAAATGGGCTATGAAACAGCTTAGCAGAGAAGTGATTGAAAACCCTTTAAACAAGAAAGAGTAGTTCTGCTGCATTTGAAAAACTAATCCCAACCAAAACATGAACAGAAATTACAAGTATATGGTTTCAATTATGGGATGTGAAATTTCAAATTAAAAAATCAAAATAATCTTGTGTGAAGGCACCCTTTTGGCTCAATTTCTTTTTCTTTAAAACAATAGGAATTGCTGCAATTTCCTGTTTTTAATCACAGGAAAGGATAATGTCTATCCTTCAGGAAGTATTTCATTATAGAATTTTAGGAAAAGCCAAATGCTTTGCTAAGGCCCAGGCAACACAGGGTATGTGCTTCCTGGAGAAGCAGGAATACCTTCCAAACAGCATGAGAAAGTATAATTTTTAGTATAGCATGCATATACTAAAGATGACGAGTGAGACCTCGTCGAAACGTCGCCTAGACACCCCAACTTTTACACGGGAAGACACCCGAGGACACCAAAACCTGCATTCCTGTACCCGTGAAAATCTACGAAAGCAAATATATATATATATATATATATATTTTAAAAAAAACCCTCTTTCATGGGTTTTAAAAAAACCCCACCCTCTTTCATGAAGAACTCAAATGCAGACAAAAAATTATCTCTTCAACACTTTATCTGGAGCTACATTTTAACACACAATATACTGTAAATTGTAATTTCTATTATTATGCCGGTGAATGTTAAGTAGGGTTTCTGTAAAAATTGTATTAAAAATAAAACCATAATTAGTATAGGAAATAATCCACAGTAGCAGTGCTATCCTATCCATGCCTACCATATGCCCAGAAAAATGTTAGGATTGCAAGAAGCATTATATACACACACACACACAATAGTACCACAACGGGTCAGTGCATCTGGCTGTTAACCAGAAGGTTGGTGGTTCAAGCTGACCCAGGGGTGGCTGTGAGCAGGATTCCTGCATTGCAGAGGGTTGGACTAGATGACCCTCGGGGTCCCTTCTATGATACTACCTGCTAATATTATTTTGGGTTTAAGGCAGTAGCCATATCTTCAGATGCAATTTGGCAACAGTCAGAGTATCGTTGTATTGCTGTTTTCTGCTGAGCTCTGGAAGCCACATACTGCCAGAAATAAACAACACTACCAGGAGGGGTAGCAAGGATGCTACTGTGGCAGTTTTCCTTGGCCTTAAAGGGCTAAGAGAGGGCTAACAGCAGCATGGTGAACTTTCCAGCAGGAGTGTGCACAAAACAAAATATTCAGATTGGATCCTGTTTTGGAGTTTTGAAAAATCTGAAGCATTGGCTCATGGGGTGGCAAACTAAGGCCCGGGGGCCGGATCCATCCCAATCATCTTCTAAATGCGGCCCATGGACGGTCCGGGAATCAGCGTGTTTTTACATGAGTAGAATGTGTGCTTTTATTTAAAATGCATCTCTGGGTTATTTGTGGGGCACAGGAATTCACAGTGGCGTAGCGTGGGGGTGCAGGGGGGGCCAGCTGCACCGGGCACAACATCTGGGGGGGGGCTCACACTCGCAGCTCTCTGCCCCTACCTGGCTCACTCAGGGTTAGGGGGCGCAAATTACTTGCCTTGCCCCGGGTGCTGACAACCCACACTATGCCACTGGGAATTCATTCATTTTTTTTCCTTCAAAATATAGTCCGCCCCCCCCCCAACAAGGTCTGAGGGACAGTGGACTGGCTCCCTGCTGAAAAAGTTTGCTGACCCTTGGCCTAGTTGGATGAAATTAGCAAGAATGGTAGCCCCTTTATGAATTTTGCTGAATTTCAGAAAGATAAGTGCGGCATTTTGCGCCAGGCACCTTCAAACTTGAACATGGGGTGAAAAGAGGATCACCTCAGCCCCTGTTGTTTTGTTGGCAATTTGTTGGTGGATGTTTCAAAGAAACATTCCTCTTACGATTACATATACATGTTTCTTTCTTAAATCCATTATACATATATGTCGCTTTCAACAAAGATAGATATATTTGCCACAAATAAGAAATTCTTACCTCCCCATTTATAATTCCCTGAAACACAGATGGCAAAAGAGGTTGAAACATTTCAGGGCCCAAGAGTGGATTGACTTTGAGGACATTTTCTACCACCTGAAATACATGACGCAGATTTTGGTTATAAAGCAGTTCAAGTAAATGATCATATATCATTTCCGGTTCAATCAACAGGAAGAAAAGTTGGAATGACTAATAGGATGTATTTTCCAATCCATACACACATTTCTCTGTGTCTGTGTTGGCAAGGGGATTTGTGCTCTCTCCTTCCTCCTCCTCTCACATGCACGGTTGAATTAATCACTTTTGATTTTAATGAAACCAAAGCTTGCTGCTATGTTACTAGCAGAAAGGTCTAGTTTGATTAAAACAAGAAATATTGAATTAAGTTGAGTGCAAGGAGAGAACACACACATACACAAGGACATTCACAATGCCCGAGAGGCATCGCTCTAAGTGGCTGTGGTTTACACTTAGTGATCAAAGATGATTAGGTTATTTTAAAACTTGCATGCTACTCAGAATGAGCTGTTTCAGTTTAAGCAACAGAAATGGTCTTTACCCTGAAATGAGAATGTGAGAAAATGGATGTTATCAGAGTGGTGTGAAATATAGCAGACCATCATCTATAACAGTCACATATTTGTATTTAGTAATATGGTATGTGTGACTAAATATTTACACATACACACACAAAACACATATCATTTCTATACCTCATATTATTAAAAAAAACACCTAAGTACTGTATTCATATATATTGTAGCAACATAAATATTACAAAACTTTACAACAAAATTAATATAAAGCACTAAAACCAGCAAAAAATACAAAAATAGAGTATAATAGGGGTGATAATTTATGCCTTTATTCAAGTTTCATGTGAAATGATTCAAAAACTTTTGTTTTCAGACAATAAATTTCAAAGATCATGACTGCTGTCACTGCTTTGTGAAAAATTAATTGCTTGCCGACTTTTACTTGAGTGATTATGTAAATTCCATTATTAGTAGTCACAACAAAGATTGAATAAGTATTGCAGTAAGATATCCTAATAAAAGTATCTAATTTGCAAAGCTATAATAGCACTATTCCAACATCTTAATTAACATCCTCCAATTGTCTCCCTCTGGTTTCCTAGAAAATACACACATGCTCAACATATTACCATTTACATCCAATAACAACAACAAAAGCTTTTAGCAGTAGCTGCTGTATCCGCAACAGCTTGAAGCTTGAATTGTTTCCATTAAAAGTTGCCATTAAAATATTTACAGGTTTCATAAAAAGAGAATTTTTAATATTATTCTTATTATTATAGTTAACATTACACAGAAATCCTTGTGGGGGAAAAACGTATTTGTTTTGGCAAGCCTATCTGGACACATAATCATATGGTGTGTACCTATTCTAAATACTCCACTTAGGGAGTCTTTGATTCAGCAGCTTATAAATTATTGTAAATAATTTTAGAAGAGGATTTTCCTCCCTTGCTCTTGCCTTTGGAGCTAAATTCTTTGAATACTCCCTTCCCCAAATAGATGCCTTCTGTGATTTGGAAATATGAGTACACATAGTATATGACTGTAACTGTAAGTGCCTACCTATGCCTAGGAACAGATGTGAGGGTCTTCTGGCATTCCAGCTGCCGCTGAACCACAACTCCCATCATTCCTGGCCACTGGCCATGCTTGCTCAGGCTGATGGGAGTTGTAGAGCAGAACATTTGGAGGGTCAAACGTTCCCCACCCCTCCCCTAAAACAATAAACTTCATTTGACTTATGGTGAAGAGAGTAAAGTCTTCACCAAGGTTGTTCATTAATAGTCAATGAAGTTACTAGAGGAAAATTTAATGTTTTAAAAATTTGTTACATCCCAACAGCAGCAAAATTTAAACTCCCAATCTCATAAGCAGATTCAATTGTGTAGTATAATTACTGCACTATAAGCAATTCATTCTTGAACTATTTAAAAATTCTACAAAATCAGACATGAAAATAGGACAAAACAAATGTGTGCACACCGTAATTTTGGCTGTTCTTGAACATAAACATAATTTAAGAATAAACTGGAAAATTAACACTTTACCTTCAGAACTTGAACTTGACCATCCATGTTGATATCTTTTAAGACCTCACAAAACGATTTGCAAAGTTCCACTGCATAGACCTAAAGTGCAAATAGCACAAATCAATACACACACCATGCACAATTCTGTAATCAGTCCTATACTTCAAAAAGACTGACATTCACATGAACAAATGACCTTGGGGCTGTTGTTATCTCTCAGCCTAACTGACCTCACAGAGTTGCTGT
Source organism: Podarcis melisellensis (assembly GCF_964234715.1). Classification (NCBI taxonomy): domain Eukaryota; kingdom Metazoa; phylum Chordata; class Lepidosauria; order Squamata; family Lacertidae; genus Podarcis; species Podarcis melisellensis. The sequence continues at coordinate 38,652,719 of NC_138543.1, forward strand.
GAGGATGAAAATGAGTAGGAGAACCATGTATGCCATCTTGAACTCGTTGGAGAAAAGATAATCATAATAACTACCTGTTACCAACTGTAGGTGTTCCTTCTCCATTTGATTTGAATATAATCCCAGGCTTAGAAATTGTTCAAGAACTAAGAGCTTTGACTTACTACAGCTCCGACTCAAAGAGACCCATACCTGAACAGAGAATACTCTTCTATGATGAACACACAAGTTATATTGGTCATTCCTTCATATTGCATTGCACACTGCTCCAGAGTGAGAAATGGGAGAAGGGGCTACAGAAGGAAGCCCAGTACCTGCCTGGGAAATTTGTGCGTCTCCAGTATCCTAATTCAGCCAGGAAGATAGTTTCTGTGGGGGGCAGGGCTGGCAGGAAGTACCTGAAAATCATCATCTTCTGAAAATACTTTACCATTTGAGAAACACTAGCACCTATGATCATCATTAGCCCATGCTCATAGCAAGCTGAGCTCCAAGCTTCAATTGCCACCTCTAAGTTTCCCATGTGCAGTGGGATTTTGAAACTGGAGGAGTCTGCAGTCAGAAATCCTGAAGATATTATGATAAAGTACGGTACTTGAAAAGATGGCATTATATGGTTGTCTCCACAAACATGGACAAAGCGCAAAGACAAACAATTTCCAAGGATGGGAGATTACCAAAGACTTTTTTTGAACTGACTGACACCATGGACTTGATTGATATCTGGAGAACAAGGAACCCTCTGGAAAGAGAGGGGACCTTCTTCTCTGAAGCAAAAATGACGTGGACCAGGATTGACCAAATATGGATTTCTAGTAATCTGGCACCAAGGGTTAAAAAAACAGAAATCTGCCCAAAAACCTGCTCCGACCATAATGCAATAAGGATGGAAATGAAATTGACAACAGCTGGAACCTTCAGATGGAGAATGAATGACACCCTATTTGGAGATGAAGCAATTTATAAAAAGGCCCAAAAGACATTGAAAGACTACTTCGAGGTAAACTTGAGATCGGATGTGGAAAAAAGAATAATATGGGACGCCAGCAAGGCCGTGATGCGTGGTTTCCTAATCCAGCAGAACTCTATAAAGAGGAAAAAACAGAATGAGAAGAAGGAAAAAATCTGGAAACAAATGAAAGAAGGAGAGAAGAAATTGAGATCTAAACCTAAGTCTCAGGAGATTTTAAGAGAAATAAAGTATTACCAGACCCAATATATGGAACTGATAAATCAAGAAATAGAATGGAAAATAAAACAAATGAGGCAAAAGACTTTTGAGTCAGCAGACAAATGTGAGAAACTGCTGTCATGGCAATTGAAAAAGAGGCAAAAGTTGAATACGGTGACATCCCTCGAGGTAGATGGGAAGTTTATTAGTAAACCAAATGAGATCAGCAATTGTTTTCAAAGTTTTTTTAAGAAATTGTATTCACAAGGGCCAAAGAATGAACAAGAGATAGAAGAATTTATTAAAAAATATGGACTGCCAAAGATTACGGAAAATAATAAAAGGATTTTGAATGAGAAAATTACAGATCAAGAAATAGAGGGTGCCATCCAGGGTATGCAACTGGGAAAATCACCAGGACCAGATGGGTTGACCGCGAGATACTACAAAGCATTGAAGGAATGGCTAATACAACCATTGAAAGAAGTGTGTAACCAAATTTTGGAGGGGAAAAAGGCCCCCGAATCGTGGAAGGAAGCATTCATTTCACTTATACCGAAAACAGAAACTGAGAAACATCAAGTTAAGAACTACCGCCCTATTTCACTTTTAAATGTGGATTATAAAATTTTTGCAGACATTTTAGCAAAAAGATTTAAAAAAGTGCTATTGGAGGAGATTCATAAGGACCAAACAGGCTTTCTCCCAGGGAGACATATGTCAGATAATGTGAGGAACATTATAGACATTTTGGAACTACTAGAGATGAACATAAATAGAAAAGCAGTTCTGATTTTCGTGGATGCGAAGAAAGCCTTTGACAACATTTGTTGGAGCTTTATGAAGAAGAATCTCCAAGGGATGGGGGTAGGCCAAAAATTTGAAAATGGTATAGGTGCAATATATTCTGAGCAAAAGGCTAAATTAATTGTGAATGGTATGGTTATGGACGAGATCCCAATAGAAAAAGGGACACGACAGGGATGTCCAATATCCCCCCTACTGTTTATATCGGTCCTGGAGGTATTGTTAAATATGATTAGAAGGGACCAGCTGGTTGAAGGGATACAGCTCGGAGCTAAACATTACAAGTTAAGAGCATTCGCAGATGACTTAGTTTTGACCTTGCAAAAACCAGAAGCCAGTACAAAAAGGGTATTAGAGCTTATTGAAAGATTTGGTCAAGTGGCAGGTTTTAAATTAAACAAACAGAAGACAAAAGTGCTGGGAAAAAATTTAACGATGGGGGAAAAAGACAGTTTTCAAAGGGAAACGGGTTTGGAAATAACAAAAAAAGTGAAATATCTGGGGGTGAATTTAACATCTAAAAATGTGAATCTGTTTAAAGATAATTATGAGAAATGTTTGTTGGAAGTGAAGAAAGATCTTGACATATGGTCTAGGTTGAGACTCTCCTTGTTAGGCCGAATTGCTGTTATTAAGATGAATGTACTGCCGAGATTGTTGTTTTTGTTCCAGACATTGCAAATTTTGGACAAGATGGACTGTTTCAAGAAGTGGCAGAAAGATATATCTAATTTTGTCTGGCAGGGCAAAAAACCCAGAATAAAATTTAAGATTTTGACTGACTCAAAGGATAGAGGGGGCTTTGCCCTGCCGGACTTAAGACTTTATTATGAGGCAGCAGCTTTTTGCTGGCTGAAACAATGGCTACTTCTTGAGAATACAGATGTCTTAGATCTGGAAGGATATGATAACAACTTCGGCTGGCATGCATATTTGTGGTATGACAAGGTAAAGGTTCATAGAGGTTTTAAAAACCATATTGTCAGAAAAGCACTATACAATGTATGGAACCGTTATAAAGACTTGTTGGAAAATAAAACCCCCAGGTGGTTGTCACCCATGGAAGCCAAGGCGGTAAAAAAACTTAATATGGACCCAGATTGGCCAAAATATTGGGAAATTATAGAATATGATGGTGAAAAGCCTAAATTACTGAGCTTCGAGAAATTAAAACCTAAAGTTCGAGATTGGTTACATTATCATCAGATCAATGAGACATTTAAGCAAGACAGGAAACTAGGATTTCAGAAGGAGAGGTCAAAGTTAGAAACAGAGTTATTGGAACCCAATACTAAGAACCTGTCCAGAATGTATAATTTGCTGCTGAAATGGAACACCCAAGATGAAACAGTAAAATCAGCAATGATTAAGTGGGCACAAGATATCGGTCATGATATTATGTTTGCAGACTGGGAATGGTTATGGACCACAGGTATCAAATTTACGGCATGTAGTGCCTTAAAAGAGAACATAATGAAAATGATCTATAGGTGGTACATGACCCCAGCCAAGCTTGCAAAGATATATCATAACAAGTGCTGGAAATGTAATGAATGCGAAGGAACTTTCTATCATCTTTGGTGGACCTGCCCAAGAATTAAGGCCTACTGGGAAATGATCTATAATGAAATTAAGAAAGTCCTTAAGTGGACATTTGTAAAGAAGCCGGAGGCCTTTCTTCTGGGCATGGTCGGCCAAACGATTCCAAGGAAAGACAGAACTTTTTTTATGTATGCAACCACGGCAGCAAGAATTTTATTAGCAAAGTATTGGAAGACTCAAGAACTACCTACTCTGGAAGAATGGCAGACCAAGGTGATTGAATTTATGGGACTAGCAGAGATGACCGGCAGAATCCGTGACCAGAGGAGAGAGACGGTGGAAGAGGATTGGAAAAAATTTAAAGTTTATCTTAAGAACTCCTGTAAAATTTCGGAATGTTAAGATGTCAAGGGTTATGAATTAGAGAATTATAGCTGTTAAAGTTTAAACTTAAGAAAATTTAAAGAAAGTTATTTTATTAAAATTGAAAGAAGGATTGCTAAAAACTATTCTAAAAATAAGGGTGCAGTGAAGGGAAGGTTTGGGGAAGTCGTGTATGTTTGTTTGTATGTTTTTTCTTTTTCTTTTCTTGGTTATGTTGTTATTCTTTATATTGTTAAAATTAATAAAAATTTATTTTAAAAGAAAAGAAAAGATGGCATTATATGCTTCCCCCAAATTAAAATGAAAGCTTTATGGGGCAGCCTATTGTTGATAAAGTTAGCGCCATAAATATGAGGAATTATTAGCAGCAGTAATTAACAGAAGGAACAAAGGCACTCAGGAACAAAGATTCTGTTTTCAAGCAAATCATCCATTCTAATCAACAAAATAATAAAATACTTAATTGGCTGTGCAAATAGTACACAGATGCTTTTATCATACAGGTGGGTGTCCTACTAAGCTGTATTCTTTTCAGTGCCTGCTTAAAGCATTTCTGTTTAGGCAGGTCTATCTAGAGACGCATAAATGTTGATGTGTCTTAATCTTCTTAGCTTACTGCTGATTTTAATTGTTTTTAACTGTTTACCTGGTTTAGTGGTAATTTTAATATTTCTTAGATGTTTCGTTACAATCTGGCAGTATATATATTTTGTGAAACAGCAGGAAGTTAAAAATACTAAATCATACTCAGAGTATATGGACTTAAGTTACAGATAGACTGGAAAGAGAAGCTGCTGAATTGCAACTTATTACCAAACTTAAAACCATGGAGAGACCTGGTCTGAACAAAGACCTTGGATTCTTATCTCATTATACATGACAAAGCCATTTTTCACCTTCTCACCCCTTGCTTTTTCCTGTAAGACCTATTGCAGTCGTTAAGAGTCGTCAACAGGCTCATCACAGCTATCTGCCAATCACCCATTCCCACCACCCTTCTGAGTAATACCCCTCCCCACCTTCTCACTATATAGAAGGGTCTGGTGACTTCTGTTTCAGTGTATCTGAAGAAGTGTGCATGCACACGAAAGCTCATACCAAGAACTAACTTAGTTGGTCTTTAAGGTGCTACTGGAAGGAATTTTTTTTGTTTTGTATATGGACTTAAGTTATCCATGACTAACTCACCTATGCTCCATCTGTACGTTAATTTTATTATTATATTTCAGTTACTGCTACATCCACACATTTTCATCATTTGTCTGGTGTGATTTAATTCAACTATTCCAAATTATTTTTCTTTTGGTCTGACTCCAATCACCACCAATTCACTGGAAACAATTTGACAGAGCTAAAAATAAAGCAATTGCAGTGGGCAGTGTATTAAAACTGATGCTGATCTTCCAGGTGCAGAGCAGGCAAACCATGGTTTAGTGCTCCTTGTATGATTTTCCATTTGCTGAGCATTTCATAAATTCACTCACTCAAAAACAACAAACCATACAAACCATGGTTTGTAAGTCAGTATAGGTTTAGATATAATTCCAAACTATGGTTTGACTTTATGTTATTTCTGAATATAGACCAAGACAGTTTTGAGGTGTTCACTTTGCCTAAAAGCAAAGTTGGCCGGCACAGTGAGCTACCATAAATAAAGCAAAACTGTGCTTAGAGAGTTTCAGAGAATATGTAACAATGAATCCTACTTTATACATACCTGAAGAAATTCAGATGGAGATAGAAAGAGATAGCCATTGATGATCTTAAAGCAGGTTCTGAGGTTTTCCGAACTTAGTTCTACAAAAAATAAACATCACATCATGTTAGGATCTTTGCCACAGTCTAAACCACCTTAACAAATATTATCACACACTGTATTTATCTGTGTTTTTTTCTTATAATGTATTCTACCACCACCCATGCATATTTATGTTCACATGAAAAATTATAGACCTAAGGTTCTCCACTCATACTCCGAGCATCCAAGTGACAAGCTCTGAAGTCAATTAATCAGAAACCTAAACATATATATATCGTTAAAAATGAGGTATTGGTGCCCTAGAAATAAGTGTATAAATCTCACTTACAATTTAATTGGTACCTTGGACTAATGTAACAGAAAGGCTGTTACATTACGATGACAGCCACAGTTCGGCAGGATGAATAAAAAAACTTTCTTGTTAATGTTCATGTGAAAAGTATCTCATGATAACTGCTACTTTCTCAAGTCTAGTTTGTAACTGCAATGTGCAAAGAGCATTCTCCTCCTTTCATCAGCTACCGCTGGAAAGCACACATAAAACTGTACAACTGCCCATGAGGGAGAGTTTGCTGGTGAGCAACAGCAGCAAACTATTAATTCTAGTGAAAGAACAACATTGTGCCAGACTCAACTGCTGAACTCAGCTACTCGCTGGTGGTTTTCCAAACTACTGATCCAAGTGACCCAATTAACTTGCTTACACAAAGCAGGCCAAGTAGGTTTGGATAACTGAGTTAATGCGCAGACCTAATTGTGAACATCTCATTTGGATCTCTGGAAAACAGAACGCTTGCTGAAATCAGAGCTCTTTTCCTAGACCAACCCAACCGGATGGCACTAAAAGCTTTCTGAAAAGTTACGCTGCAGAAGGACTTTGCAATGCATCCAAAGATAATTCTAGAAGTAATTTAGAGGACTAGCAAATTGTTTTACGCAAGATCGGACATTTTGCCCATCTATCCCAGGACCATCTCCTCTGGTCAGCAACAGCTCTCTAAGGTCTTAGAGCAACCTTTTCTATCACCTGCTGCCTGACCTGGAGATGCCAAGGACGGAACCTGGGATTTTATCCATGTATATTGCTCTACTACTGAACTATAGTTCCTGTCTATTTTCAGGCTGGAGGCCACATTATCTACATTGATCTATTTAAGGTTGTACTGTCAACTCAAACTGTCACTATGATAGATTATGGCGACTACATTTCAATGAGTTATTGTCATGACTGTGGGTGCCCATCTAGAGGGCCTTTTCGGTAGTGGCGCCCTCCCTATGGAACGCCCTCCCATCAGATGTCAATGAGATAAACAACTATCTGACATTTAGAAGACATTTGAAGGCAGCCCTGTTTAGGGAAGTTTTTAATGACTGATGTTTCAATGCATTTTTAATCTTTGTTGGAAGCCACCCAGAGTGGCTGGGGAAACCCAGCCAGATGGGCGGGGGATTAATAATAATAATAATAATAATAATAATAATAAGAAGAAGAAGAAGAAGAAGAAGAAGAAGAAGAAGAAGAAGTTGTTGTTGTTATTTTCCAAAGTGGGGACCTGGTGCGAAATGTTGCAGTGTGGAGCAATCCTATTCCCTTTTCTATTCAGCCAGCCACGTCCTCCTCCACGACACTCCATTCCATTCTGGCCACCTGTTTTCTCCTTTCCCAACAGCCAGGAAGCACTGCAGGATAACTGAGCATGCTCGATCCTTTCCTCCCTAAGGTACTTCTCTAAAACCTGGGGTTTTCTGTAGCCTGCCGGTGCCTCCCTTTCGTAGGAGAATGTTGTTGCTTTAGCTACAGAAGCATTAGCACATATTATCTCTGTGCATCAGAGATAAAGGGGAACAGTGGAAGTTTAATGGGCACTTTTCAATTCTTCCCCTAGTTTAGATTAAAAAAAATGTTTCAAGCACTTGTGTATGAAAAGACTGGCTTCAAAGTATGGGGGAAATGTCTGATAAAATCTCACAACTCCTGTCCTCCCTTGACCCACATTACACTGCATCACATGCTGCTGTGAAATGTGCTGCCCTGGAGGAAATGCAGCAGTTGAAGCTGTAAATCAATCACCTCTATAGGTAATTTGCACCTGCTTTTGCTCTTTTGCCCAGAGGAAGAACCCCCTAGATCAGTTGCTGTCCAAGTGCAAAAAACAGCAAGAAAAGGGAGAAATCTTCACATCAGAACAGAAGATGGTCTAAATGCAGCCATAGTTACTCTATGAAAACAAGTGCTAACAATGTCAGAGATAAATTTTTTACATGTCATCATTATTCTGGCAATTTGTTAATAGTGGAAATTTGAGAGCCAAATTCAAAACCGATCAAAAATTAAAATGCACCCAGGGTTGGACTAAGACAGGCACAGGCAAACTCCGGCCCTCCAGATGTTTGGGGCTACAATTCCCATCATCCCTGACCACTGGTCCTATTAGCTAGGGATAATGGGAATTGTAGTCCCAAACATCTGGAGGGCCAGAGTTTGCCTATGCCTGGACTAAGACCTTTAGAGAACTGAAAAGATTATGGTGTCCCCCATAAAGAATACTTAAGTCTGAGCTTTGGCAGACTTCTGGAAAAAAGAAAACAATTTCAGTTATATGTGCAGAGACAGGGACAAGAAACAACAAAGAAGAAAGGCTTGCAGTGTCACAGAACTGTGTAATGGTATATGTTTTCAAAAGAGCTAAGAAATACCTACTTTTATTAAAAGGTTCTCCAAAACATGAACCATAAAGGTTATACTTGGTTAGTGAAAATACTACAAAATAGTAAGTGTTTAAAAAAAACCCAGGATGCAGTCAATACATCGCTATAAATATATTAGATACAAATAAGGACTCTACAATGATATGCACTTAAACTGGGCAAATCCCAGTGGAATTTCAGCTTCTTAACTGTCCCTGGATTGCGGCTTTTATGGATGCAGAAGAATATGCACCAAATATACAGATGGCAAATTGTGTACAAGATATGATTCAGGATTTGTTTTTTAAAATTGTTAGATCTTATCACTAGGCTCTTCCTTGGAAGCGATGTACTTTTTCATCTCCTTACATGAACAAGTACAAATAGTAAATAACATGGCACATGAAATACTGCTAGATAGGTTATGAATGTAAATGGTATCCATGCAGTTCATATTAGATTTAAATATTGATAACTCACCAAGAAGAGCAGACATGTTCTGGAAAATTCGCAGCAACTCTGGGGTAAGGCAAGGGCTATTCTCTAATGTTACTAGCCTAGGGAAGGGGGGGGGGGAATAAAAAACTTATTTATCATTGTTTCCATTAATATGTTTCTTTAGATCTTATTTTATGGTTTGTATTCTGAAATAAGAAAGACCTGCAACAGGTATTGTAGCTTTTCTATGTCTGTATGCCCTAGAACTCAATGAACATTATTATGTTTTTAAACTCCTTTATCAGTCAAACTACAAACGAAGGTTGTCATCATGTGATGATACTCCTAGAGTCAATGGTAACTATTAAAAGTGAAGCTTTCCACTCTGGTCAACTCTCAAGGTCAGCTGTTTCCAAATCTGTCACTTACACATATTATTTAAAATTAATATTTAAAAGCATGCTTGGATATCTAGACTACAAATAAATTTATTTATTTAAAACCATGTATAAAATGCTCAACAGTCAAAAGTATGGTGGCGGCGTACAAAACATAAGAATAAAACAATAATAATACATTAAATTCAGCAGTAAAACCGGAAAGGAACTGTTGGATCAGAATGCAGGAAAGGGGGTTAAAAGATGCTCGAGTTTTTTTCCCCTTAAAAAAAAAAACGTAGCTGCCTCAGTGACTTGCTAATATAATACCCTACATCAGGAGCAGGGGATCTTTTCTAGCCTGAGGGCCACATTTTGTGTCCATGGTGGGCCTGGCCGCAACAATAAATGGGTGGCACAGTGATATGACTCTTATTTTCATAGGGCAGGCTACATCATTACTGTTGCTGTTGTTGTTAGAATTTATATACCCACAGGCCTCAAGGTAGTTCACAGGATAAAATCAGAATATAAAACCAGACAAAAGCCACACACACACGCACACCCTCACATGGATTATCACAGACTGAGGGCCTATTTCAGCTAGGCTGAAGCACTGAATGACACAGGGCAGAGTGAGTGGAGGGCAGCACCTGTGGAGCAATGGTGTGACCTGGAAAGAATCCTGAGGGCCAGATAAGGAGGCCCCTGGGCCAGAGGCTCACCACCCCTTCCCCACGCATTCTGATCCTTTAACAAAGCCCAGTCACATTCCTTACCCAAATTCAAATATAAAATTGCTCTGGTTTTCTGAAGGGAGTGGCACAAAATGCTTACCACAATTCTAGTCCGTCTTCTAGAAGATACACATGAGGGGGCTGGGAAACATCAGTGCTTAGCTGAATAACCGGGAGCAGGAAAGGATAAAGATTCTTGCTATCTGCTCCTAAGCCCTGAAGAAATAATAACACATTGATCAGAACACCTGAGTACTTGCTGCTACAAACAGGAGTGATAGCAGATTATTGAAATTTTTGAAAAGGCTTTCAAAGTAACTAACTGCTATAAAAAGCTGGCAAGTGACTCTACTTTGAAGTAATAAGAACAGTCAGTTTTTTGGATAAGACTTGGCTGACTGGGATACGAACCTCAGAGAAACAGGATTAGATACAATACTGTATTCTCTGGTTCACAGACTAGATATGAAAAGGGGCAGCTTTCTCAGCTTAAACAACTTTCTTTTGTTGAAACTCCCAGGAAGCAACGGGAGCAAAACATGTACCAGTAAACGCTCCAATGCCTTCTTGTTCCAGTTCAGAAAACTGGAGAGAAAGATTGGGCAGGAGGGCTCATTGCTAGGAAAATGGACTCTTAAAGAACAAAAAATTATCACAATGTGGCTGGCATGTTTTTTCTCTCTCCAAGAACACTTCCTCATAATACTCACCAATGAAGATTAGAAAGAATTAAGCTAAAACAGGCTTTCACTTAGAAGTCACTAAGAGCTTGATTTATATGACAAGAGCTGCCAATCTACACTAAGCAGCCCTAAATTTTAATCCTGCATTTGTGGACAGGCTACTGCTACTCAGGTAAAAGTTCTACAGACAGACTTCTCCTTATGATGCGTTACACATCCCAGGGACTCATAACCGGTGCAGAAAACAGATTCCAAGGCTAAGTCCTGAGAAATGACCCACATCAAATCCCGGTAATAACCTTAATGGTTTAAGTATATTATTGACTCTATGAAAGCTCTGTCCAAACTAAACTCCAGATAAATTAATTGACAGTAAAAGGACACGACCTTGTGCAAGTGTTGCTACTGTGTTTAAAGAATGGGTCTTTCAACTCATTCTGTGTTGATTTTGTGCTGACTGCCAATACTAACCCAAGAAAATAATTAGTACGAAGAGGAGTAGCAGTTATTCTGGAGTATTATCTTGTATAAACTTATGGATGAAGGCAGTTCAGCTGTGAAACGTTACACTACTGAAAGCAGGGGCAGTGGGGGAGAGACAGAGAGAGAGACACAAAGCCGGCCTGCTCAAGGCCCTAAAAGCTTATAATAAATATTTTGGAAAGAGGATTAGCATTGGAGGAATGCACACTTCTTAGGGGTTTAAGGTACGCTGCAACGTTTTGATGTGGGTTCCCACTTGTTCTGTCTAAAGTTTTAACAAGCTACAACACAAGCTACTGATCAGAGAGGGGAAAGAAGAAAAAACATCAGATATTTTACCTGGACAAGATGTATTAGGGTAGTAAGGATAGCACACCTCAACATATTGTGTTCTTCACTTTGTTTCCAAAGGAGAGGTAAATACTGAACCAAGCATCCTACGTAAGGTCTTATCTGTGATTAAAATAAAGTGGTACAATTTTAAGAGTTAGCTCTTAAATTCTCATAGATTACAACCCTCCATGTAAGATTTTGTAGGAACAGCCTCAGGGGAAAAAAAGGTTTCATAGGGACGAATGAATTAGAATTTTACTTTCTTTTCCCCCAGTTACTGATAGCAGCTTTGGGTCGTCGTCGCCACCCCACCCCCCAATAAGGAGTGCTACAACTGTATGGAAATCAACATCAATGCGTTCACAACCCGTGTAAATTAAGTGATAATTTACTAAAGATAACAACTTCAGCTTGCTTGTTCAGAATCGGGACACACATAGAATGCCTGAGAAAACATTCCAATGTCTGACGGGTTTGTTACAGAACTTTGAGTGGCTGGACACTATCAAGGTTCCCTCACTCCCTCAGCATGTCTAAAGGGATTTGGTTCAAACAGTTCAAATGCTTAAAGGGGGGTTGGGATAGCGTTGGAACTGCAAACGCAGAAATAAGCCAACATTTAATGGTTTCAAAGTCTTGTGTTCCTATGAATTTGGATGTGCAACTGTTTTTCCACGCTGAGGTGTCAACTTACTTGCATGTTGACTCTTTCAATTACACAAGACAGAACATGAAGAACTTGCATCTTTGTGTCACATTCTCTAACTTCTTGAAGAAGCTGAAAGAGCAGGGTAAACATAGATTCCAGATACTGCAAAAGAAAGACAACATGGGTCTGAGTTAGTAAGGACACTGATACAGATCTTAACCGTTAATTCAATTACTCTAGGGACCAGCCACAAAATATCTGGGTAGTGTCAGTTTAACATGGGAAATACTGGCCTGTGCCACATTAAATCCCTCTTCTCTGTTCCCACAGACCAAACTCCAAGAACATCCAAAGCTACAAATCCTGACTTATCCACCACTACTTACACCATATTGCCCCCCAGGCCTCACCTTTCTTCTCAGTCTTTCCTTTCCTCAACATCTTACTTTCTCTCTGCCATTTCTTCCCTCACATTGTACATTCTCTGTTCATCCCATTCCATAGGCCCCTTCTTCTCAGTCTATTCAATTTGCCCAATGAATTACTCTAGACTTCACTAACGGCACAACACCAGCAGCTATGCCACACTACAAAATGATTTCCTGTTTTAAAGCAGCAAAATGTAGGTCCAGCATTTCAGGAAAGGGCTTAAGACTTACAAACACCCCAAATAACTACCTTGCTAAGAATACATTATAGTAATCCCACCATGCAATGTCAGTGTGGTCTGCAAGATGGTACTCATATACAGATCAGGAGTGTATTTTAGAGATTCTACAAATGATTTTTATTATCCAGGGATGTGTCCAATGGTGCCATTCTACTTGCACAAGAGACAACTTTGCTCCTCCTTTCCCCAGCACCCCTTCTAAATCTGCTCCAGAGGATTGGAAGACTCTCTAAAGCTGATTTGGGGGCGGGGTTTCAGAAAGAGATGAAGGGAAGGCTGTGCTGTGCAAGTAAAATTTTGCACATACAACATTTGATACAACTCCCAATTTCTTCCCCTACTTCTTCATGCAACGTTCTAATGGAATTTCAATTTTCACTCCTTAAGAAACACTACTGAATCCTAACCACACCAAAGTAAGCAATTGCCTTTCAATTAAGTGGTTTTACTTGCTTTTGAATTTAGTACATGACTGGGGCACAGGGAGGGGGTCACATGCACTTACTGGTAGAAACTGATCAGTCCTAAACTCGAAGTCATCCACAGGTAAAATGCAGTTAAGGAAAACCAAAATCTTTGTGCAGTTAGTATTTTGAAATGAGCAACATTAAACCAAAGCAATTTCAGTGATTCAGTTAACAATGGAATACTTTAAATAAGGAAAAGGATATTTAGTTTCAGAGTTGTAGCTGTCTCAATACGGACCTGAAAGAAAATAATTAAACAAGAACAAATCATGTTGGTCAGTTAGATTTGTTTATAAAACATTTTCACAAAATATTCACAAAGTTGATACACAGTCCAACAAACTATATGTTTCATTTCTATTGGTTGATCCCTGCCCCACGACATAGACACAGAATAACAAATTCAGAGAGTCTTATTTGAGAGTCTTATATTTAAGAACTTGAGAGACCATTTTCTCCTTAAACATTTCACCAAGTGTTTTTCACCACCTTATTTTCACTCTATTCCCAAATTCTTCATTTTTAATGTATCCAAAATGAGTGTATTGATGTGATGAGCAAACAACCTTGTTTCAGATTTGACAACTCAAAATGGTACCCAATTGTCAAACTTGAGGACACAGGGGGAAGTGTATTTGAAGGTTGTTGGTTATTTTGTTTGGTACTGAAGATATTCTGGTTGAGAAGAAAGAGAAAATTAATATTGTGTAACAAGTCTGGGGTGGAAATTTTTCAGTGCAATATGGCTTTGCTTCAGACTGATATGCCTTACTGTATGCCTTATCTTTCTTATTAAAATTTTATCCTTCTACAAGGCTATTCTTCCCGCTATTTGAACAAGCTGCCAGTCAGAACCACCAATTCAGCTGCTGTAAACGGCAATATAGCCAAACTTTATATCTTTAATTTCATAATGGAACACAATCTGAACTGATTTTGAGATGGATATACTTTGTTCAAGTTAAAGATATAAAGAGCAAATATATATTCAATGACAGAAGGGTGGGTCAAACATTACACAATCAACATATAAAGAAACTGAAGCTTATGATCACAGCAAAACTATATAGATGTAGTCAACTATCAAAGGCTCATTAATCAGCTTTGCTTGCATGAAAGTGAACAGTGTGGTTATTCTTGTAAAACTTATCAGCTCAGTCCGGTAATTTGAGGGCCCAATCCATATATCAAATGTGATGTACTTGTGTTTTCAAGTACTGGAAATTTATTATATTGTCTTTTTTATTTATAGTTTATATTTAAGTGCTTATTGTATGAGAGATGGACATTGGGTACTGGCAGGTCTATTGATAGTGCGCTATTTCTCACCCTATGCAATTCAACCATGAGAAGAACAAAAATATTTTCTTTGCCGAGCTGCAGAATCGGAAGGCAACTCTTTGTCCCACATTTATTTATGTTTCATATATTGATAAACCATTTAATACCAATACAATCTTTAAATAACATACACAATAAAGATAAACGGTAAAGGGACCCCTGACCATTAGGTCCAGTCGTGACCGACTCTGCGGTTGCGACGCTCATTTCGCTTTATTGGCCGAGGGAGCGGGCGTACAGCTTCCGGGTCATGTTGCCAGCATGACTAAGCCACTTCTGGCGAACCAGAGCAGCGCACAGAAACACTGTTTACCTTCCCGCTGGAGCGGTATCTATTTATCTACTTGCACTTCATGCTTTGGAACTGCTAGGTTGGCAGGAGCAGGGACCAAGCAACGGGAGCTCACCCTGTCGCGGGGATTCAAACCGCTGACCTTCTGAACGGCAAGCCCTAGGCTCTGTGGTTTAACCCACAGGGCCCCTGCGTCCCCTAATAGCTATAGAAATAACAAATGACTGAACTGGAAAACTGCAGTAACAAATAAAACAATAAAAATCCCCCTGAAACAAAATGTAGCAATACTTCTTGAAAACATCTAAAGAGTCAGGTATCCCTTCTCACTTCACCCTCCCTCTTGCCAAGGCACATCCTGACTCACAATATGCAGCACCACTTACTAACACCCAGATCTGGTGGATAGACTCTGAACCAATCTGACTACTACAGAAACACAAATCCTTCAGTACCACTACTCATCCTATTTTTCTCCCACACCTCATAGACATCCACCATTACACAATATCCCACCATCCATCCAATCATTCCAATATCTCCCTCTCAATCACCTAAAGACGATCAGCAATCGCTCCATCCATTCTACTAAATGTGCACTGCAAAAACACCAGATGACAAATGAAATCAACTGACAGAACTGTACAAGATATCAAACCCAATGGCCACCCATCAAACAAGCAGATATATTGCACTAGACAGCAATCTGACTTTCATCCAGGTTGTTCTTGCCCATCCAAGACTCTCACTTGATGGGCATTGAAAATGACTGATCATTGCAACTCAAGCCCTGCCTACTGGATCTGGTCTGGACATTTAAAGCAGATCTACAAATGTGACTCAATGGACTGATTCCTCAGTTGGTAGATATTGGCCTGCTGGCAAAGTAGAAAAATTTCTCCAATATGCAGCATGAGCCATGATCTAATGCATACATGTTCTGCAAATATATACAACGGCGGATCATTCTCACAAATTCAACTAGTCCTCTGTAAGGACTTGAGCGGTCTAGAAAAGTTTCCATACAAAACTATAGTTAACTTTTCCACAGCTTTCAGGGGCATAGAGATGATCAAAGACAATAAAACTTCACAAAC
The DNA here is from genome assembly GCF_964234715.1 of Podarcis melisellensis. Taxonomy (NCBI): domain Eukaryota; kingdom Metazoa; phylum Chordata; class Lepidosauria; order Squamata; family Lacertidae; genus Podarcis; species Podarcis melisellensis. The sequence goes on from NC_138543.1 coordinate 38,668,637, forward strand.
AGCTTGGGCTATGCATGTACTCAGAAGTGAGATTAATGGGACTTACTGTCAGGTAAGCCTATACAGAACTAAAGCTTGAGAGACCTTCCTAACACGAGAGCATGAACAAAAGCACATACTATTTGCAAGGTAGAAGCGAAAGGCCAGTTACATGAAAAATAAATACTGTACAGAGTATTTATCAAAGAGATTGATCTATACGTACCACTAAGTCTTGGTCTTGAAGCAAATTACAAATTGCTTCATACAGCATTGGTCTCAAGTCAGACTTGAATTTCACAGAAATCCATTGTCCAATTAGCCAAATCACTCGCCGACGGATTGGTTTATACCTTTAAACATAACAAAAGTTATTATGTGAAGAAAGGGCTTTTAAGATTGTATTGAATTAAATTGTTTAAAGGTCAATATCAAATATGCTTTTCAGTACTGTAATTTCTACCAACAAAGTGTGAACATGTGTTTGTTTTTATAATCAACATCAGACTGCTCAGGTCTCCACCTCAACCCCTGCAGAACACTGCAGAATAAACGTTCCAAAGGTCTATTTCTATGGTAGAAAATACACAATGTCTCCACAATAATTTCAAACAGGTAAATTTGCTTATTTAAATCATAGAATATTAATGTTGAAAACATTCCACGAGTGAAATCTGTTGGAGGAACAGATTCTGCTGTCTCTAGGAAGATATTTTAGCACTACAATCCTCACAATCCTTAATATTCATTAGTGTCAAGGATAGAACTTTTATATATTTAAAAATAAATGCCCTTGAACTAACACCTTAGTTTCATAAAGACCAGTCATCATTTAGATTTTAATTTTATATTATGATGCACAGTTAGCTATTCAAAGAATATTCAACACTACGCCTTGACAATACGGGGATTATGATACAGTAAATCTTAAAATACTTTGCATTATTGCAACCCAAGTGAAGTTGTTACTTATAGAGTGCTGCCAAGGTACATGGTGCTACAGGGAGATTTACTTGATTTCAAGCCCCAAAAGACCTGCACGTAGCAAACCACACAACATGGACAAAGAACTGAGAGAAGTCAAAGCAGTCGAGGCAGCTGGCTGGGCCAACAGCTGTGTCAGACCCAGATCTAGAACAAGAAGGCAAGCCATTGGAGAATTCTATGCAATTGAAAACAGGCAGGCTGCCAGATCAAAAGCTGATGCATCAATAAAAGATACTGCATATTTATTGCTTTTTTGAAGGCAGCGAAATCTACTGCAAATACCAATGTGAAAGTGAAGAACTGCAAAGCGTAACAGGAGAGTTAAGACTTCATACCAAAGCTTGCTGAATTCATATTGACAGCCAACAGAAAGGGGCTGGTACCTGTTATGAGTGATTTGCAATTCTGCTACCAGCTGGTTTCTGAACCACTGATCGAAATCCACACTGTCAAATAGCTCATATGCTGCCAGTCCAACTGCATTGTACACTGAAGGGGGGGAAATGAAACAAAATACTGTAGCATCTTTTGCAAAACGAGTCTACTTAATTGAATGATGTCTTTTAAATACATCAATTCAACAAGAAATGTAACTCAGGTGCAAGGGTGTGTGGAGAGAGAGAGAGAGAGAGAGAGAGAAAGAGAAAGAGAAAGAGAGAGAGAGAGATGTATGCAACAATATCTGTGCGCAGTCAGAACAGACTTCTGCAATGGGTCTTCACCTTTCTCTTATTCCTGCCATGGCCCATTTCCCATATGCAATGAGGCTTCCCCAGTTAAGATGATATAGGAGTGCAGCTTTATTAAAAGCAACTTAAAAGAACAGTAGTTCCACAAAAACTACACCTCAAAAGCTGTATTCCAAAGCTGTTGCAGCCCTCCCAACTTCAGTTGATTATTCCAATACTGGCTTTCAAAATCTTGGAACATTCTAATGCTGTCAGTTATTAGAACAGATTAAAAAAACAAGCAACTGCCAGTCTCTCTATTTAAAATTCAAAAAAAAATACAGAATTTACCAGCATCTTTAATCAGCAGAGTTTGGGTATCATCCATGTTAGTAGGACCTGAAAATAAATAGTTAAAAAGCAAGTAAATCCACAATGAAGCAAAATGTATTTAAATAAATAATATGTAGTGTTCATTGCAAAAGCAGGGTTTCTGATGCATTAAGATTTTTATTCTTCCCCTTAAAGTGGGAAGAGAGAATCTATGAGGGGCAAGTATTTAGGAGATAAGCCTAACAATATAATTTATTACATTGTACTGATATTGAATACTTTAAAACACAGTGTAAAAATGTTAAAATGCAAATAGGATTTGAGTAAGAACAAAATTGGGGGGTTAATTTTTTCATTTTATTGTGAGATAAGGTGAAGGTATAGAGCAACTATAATATGCAGAATGCAGTAAAATTAAAGCCCTGCTTCCGTGTATTGAAAGACTGTGAAGAGAAGGTCGCAGGACCACATTAGCAAAGTCTCCCCTTCTACACTCTCCCATGTCTGCGTGCTCAAACTACTTCCAACAGAGAGTTCTATTTGCACACCAGTGTGCATGTGTGGAGCTCCTCCACATGAAGAAGGACGTTTGAATGTACAGGCAAGCGGGGAGCGCAGCCGGGTAGGGCTTGCCTGGGTAGTCTCAAGAGAAACTGAGTTCACTAAGCTGATTTGGAAAGTCTTCTAGAGCAGGCAAAGGCAAACTCGGCCCTCCAGATGTTTCAGGACTACAACTCCCATCATCCCTGACCACTGGTCTTATTAGTTAGCGATGATGGGAGTTATAGTCCCAAAACATCTGGATGGCTGCATTTGCCTATGCCTGTTCTTGTGCACACATGTTTGACTACAAACAAAACCAAAAAGAACTAGAAGGACTACTATTTTACAATGAAAATGTTAAGCGCTGTTCAGCGTATCGTACAATATATAATTTTAAACAAAACTTTTTTTAAAAAAAAAGGTACCTTGTAGAGTATGAACCATTTCTAGCAGAACTGGAGTGAGAGTCTGATTGTATTCGTGAAAAATATCGATGAAGAGCACTTCTGTGCATGGCTGGGGAGGAAAAGAACTGTTTATTATTTAGGGCAAAAATACGCTAAGCAAATTCATTTTAAAAAGGCAGTATTAAGGAAATAGCTAAATATGACATGACAGCAAAAGTGAAACACATCCTGTAATTATAAACATTGGGAAATTGTTCTTAAAGGTATGAACTGAGCATTTACAAAGTAAATTAATACAACTGAGCCCCAAATAGACACAACTGACCGAAAATAATGAGTACAGAATTTGCTTGAAACGAAACCATGATCATAGCTGACTAGGGCTTAAGCTTTCAATCATTATGTGGCAATATTTCGCCCATAGCACTAGCACTAGGTGCAGCAGTTACTTAAGAGGTATAGACTATTTCAGAAGTGCCCAAACTTTTTTCAAAGTGGGCCAGATTTGATGAAGTGAACTTGCATGAGGGCTGACCAAAGTTTTTGAGTTTTTTTAAGGATTGAAGTTGCTGAGCTTTTTTTAGGATTTTACCCCAGGACATATACTGCCACAGGGGCCAGATTAAATCGACCGGCTGGCCGGATTAGGCCACCGAAATGGACTTTGGACATGCCTGGACTATTTGCTAAGCACAAGCTAAGACATTGATCCAACAAGTAACATGCTCCCTGCATCTTCTTTTTGACGAGCAGGGCAGGCACACCTCTTAAAATAGCAAGCAGCCACTATCCTAAGACTTGAAAAAATGAACCTATGCTGCCAATTCTCCTAGTAGACCAGTATGAAGTAAGCAACGCATAAGGTAAAGGTAAAGGGACCCCTGACCATTAGGTCCAGTCGTGACCAACTCTGGGGTTGCTGCGCTCATCTCGCTTTATTGGTCAAGGGAGCCGGCGTACAGCTTCCTGGTCATGTGGCCAGCATGACTAAGCCACTTCTGGTGAACCAGAGCAGCCCACGGAAACACCGTTTACCTTCCCGCCGGAGCGGCTCCTATTTATCTACTTGCACTTTGACGTGCTTTCGAACTGCTAGGTGGGCAGGAGCAGGGACTGAGCAATGGGAGCTCACCCCGTCGCAGGGATTCGAACCGCCAACCTTCTGATCGGCAAGTCCTTCTGATAGGCACAAGAGTTAGACAGGGTGATTAGAACGTAGAATGGTTTGGTAGTGTTTTGTGTGCCGCTTATGTGCTGCTTACTTCATACTGGTCTACTATCCTATGACTTGGCAAGCAAGTGGGCAGTCCCTTTAAGGGTTTGGGTCTGTGAGGTTTGTCTGCACCGGTGCTGGCATCTTCATGCCCTTGCAAACGGAGGCAATGCTGGCGCCAGCTCAGCATCCAATTTACTCAGTGGCCTCCCCCAGAAGAAGACTCCTCTCTTACAGGAGGCAGCTCTACAGCAGGAGGTATTAAACTGGGGTGTCCAATGTCACCCTCTTCTGCCAACCTGCCCGGTCCCTCCCCTGGATCCAAATCTCCACTCCCTAGACTACTGGTCTCCTCCCTGGGCTCAGATACTTCTTGGGATCCTGATTTCACTTCCCATCTCCTGCTAGGACCCTTCCGGCTCCAACTCCACAAGCTCCACCCATTTCTCCTCTGGATCTAACCATCCGCTCCATGACGTATCTACAGGACTCATAACAAGTGTAAAAATAAATGCTTGAAAACATGCAGAATCTCTGCTATTAGGAGAGGAACTTGGGGAAGCCTGTGTGTGTGTGTGTGTGTGTGTGTGTGCGCGCGCGCGGATACACATATATATACATACACACACACACACACACACACCCCAAAGCCACTGATCAAGGCCACCATATGGATCTGCACCTAGCCACAAAATATCTGCTTTGCTTTATGGCACGGGCGAGTCTGATGAAAGATTTCGGCAAGGGTTTCTATCCGGTAATAAAGAAGGATGTTATTACTTGCATCTATATCAGCATGGCATACCAATTTCACAGAGAGCATGAACCCACAAAAGAGCTCTGCTGTGCTGATCACAACGCTTTCTATCCTTTCCTCCAGGAATACTTGGGACTTGAAAACTGCAGAGTACAAAGACTGCACAATTATCACCACTCTGCTCTCTTCCTGGGTGGGAGGTTTAGCACCGGAGCAAATGGTTAGAGCAAGTGCGAAACCTTCCAGCCAGGAAGAAAACAATGTAGGAAACAGTAGCATAGCCTGAAGTCTGCCTGGATTTAGAGGTCTTTGGTAGCGTGTCAGAGGGTCCTGTCAGGACGATGTACATACAGTAACGTCTAAAATATGGATTGCATCCCAAAATGTCAAGTTTAATGTCCATATTCAAAGTAGTAAGATCTCTGCGTGAATTTTAAGCAGTATGCTTACCCTGATACTATATTTCCAAGAATCTCCGCCTGTCTCTTCCACAGCTGCAACATAAAAGTAAATAATTTTTACACAATCAAGTACCTATTGTTTTTAAATTACGTATGTTGGTTAAATAAAAATGTGCAACTTTGTACATAAAAGGGCTTCTGGAATTAGTTAACAATCATACAACATTACACATACTGCTAACATCAACATTATTCCTAGATAATAATGGAAAGTACGCATTGTACCTTAAACTAAAATTAGGCTGAAATAAATAACAGCTTCTTACTAAAGCCTTCTGGGTCCTCTTCCCACATTGTTAGCTCTTCCTCAGTTAGCAGGAAATACTGAGTGACCAACCGCCTGCATATCTCTGTTAATGTTGGGTATGTGAAGAACGCCACCTTTATCTTATGAGCTTCAAGAGTCTCAGGGCTGCTATCTGCAGTAAAATGGTTCACATGAAATAAATCCATAATTCATTCATCTATGTCCAAAAAGGAATAAATCACTATCAATACTTATGTAACATTTCAAAAATGAAAAGAGCCAAATTACCTTCCACATTTTTGGATGGCTTGTAAGCATAATTTTTGACTATCATCTTAATCAGATTCATGCACTGGACAATAAATCGCTCAAACACAACTCCTTTGCCAGCCTCTGTGAAAACATAGCTGACAGCAAATTCCAATGATCTCTGAATTAGAGGGGTGAATGAAAAAGGATGCTGGTCCAAGAAGTCTAAAAGCTAAAAAGCAAAGGGGACAGTAACAGGATTATCATAAGAGAAATACAGACCAAAAACACAATTGGTTAATAATAAGAGATAAATGAATAAAAAAGTGTATTACAAAAACCAAATAAAAAGAAAAGCAATTGAAAACAACTTGTTGATATAGTCAGTTTTTTAGAATGAGGAGTTGGCTGTTCTGTGTCTGCCTCCATCCCAGGCCCTTCCCCTTCATTGTGACTAATTTATTCTGCTGAACTGATCCATTTTTTTAAAAAAAGGCAGTATTAAAACTGACCACATGAAGCTAATTCGCTAAGATTATTTGGCTGAAAATAATCTAGTGAAATTTACCACTTTAGTGAAACTTACCACTTTAGTAAAAAGAATTATAGTCTTTTCTAGGCGATCTCTGCAGACGTGATCTGCTTCTATACTTTTACCTGATAAACAACAGCAAAAAAATTCAATTATTATTGACAGCCAAAGGAGAAGACATGCTTGTTTTTTGTTGTAGTAAACATGCAAAAGAAGAAAAAAAGTCTTGCGAGACCTTAAAGACTAACAGATTTATTGCAGCATAAGCTTCCTTTTAAGTGTAACTGAAAACTGCCATATTTTGTAAAGTAAAGTTGGTGCCAACAATACTCCAATTGAGCAAAATGCACATTTTAGGTACATAGAAGCTGTGATGTGATGAACAAAACACACTCAAGAGAAACATAATGTAATTAAAGGTAAAGGTAAAGGTACCCCTGCCCGTACGGGCCAGTCTTGCCAGACTCTGGGGTTGTGCGCCCATCTCACTCAAGAGGCCAGGGGCCAGCGCTGTCCGAAGACACTTCCGGGTCACGTGGCCAGCGTGACATCGCTGCTCTGGCGAGCCAGAGCTGCACACGGAAACGCCGTTTACCTTCCCGCTAGTAAGCGGTCCCTATTTATCTACTTGCACCCGAGGGTGCTTTCGAACTGCTAGGTTGGCAGGCGCTGGGACCGAGCAGCGGGAGCGCACCCCGCCGCGGGGATTCGAACCGCCGACCTTTCGATCGGCAAGCCCTAGGCGCTGAGGCTTTAACCCACAGCGCCACCCGCGTCCCGTATAATGTAATTAATGGATAGGAATTCGGATATTCCACATAGTTGCTGTAGTTGTGGTGAAGAGACTGAGCCAGGAAGTTTCCAGTTTAAATTTCAAACCCCATACATGCATTCTTGTGAACATCTTGCTTAAATGACTTCTTTTTTTGCTGTTAACTGTTGCTAATATTAATTCCTTTGGTTAAGAAGCATTTGTCGTTTGGCAACAGAAACTAAACAGATCTTCTCAGAAGCAAGATCCTCTGAGTTCAATGGGATTTACTCCCAAATAAGCATGCATAGAATTGCAGCCTAAAACTGTAACCTTAAACTGACTAAGGAGCAAGTCTCTTTGGGTACAGCAGAACACACTTCCAGCAAGCAAAGTATTGCACTGCATGACACATTTTTTTCCTGCTACCTCATATGGCACTATTTATCTTAAGGTGTAAAATATAATCCATAAGGCGGGACAGTACTTCAAATACTTACTACACTCCAAAAATTGTTTCAACCGCTCAAATACTGCATGGAGAAATCCCTAGAAGATGTAAAAGCAACCTTTTAAAGTACAAAAGGGTACAGAATTCCACATGTCAACCTATAAGCAATCATGCCACTTTGCACAACATTTTTATTTGCTCTAAAAAGTATTTAATCAACATAATAGGTACTGGGGGACCTCTCCCCAACATATATACATTTTTAACAAGGCTACTATACAGCAGCATACTTCACATTCCTTTTGTACCTATTGTCACTACCTTAAAAGCTTTCAGAAAAATCAAATCAAGTCAAGTCAAATTCAATAAATAAGTAAGTAAAATTTATACCCCACCCATCTGGCTGGGTTTCCCTGGTCACTTTATTAAAAACACAACAAAACATCAAACATTAAAAGCTTCCCTAAACAGGGCTGCCTTCAGATGTCTTCTAAAAGTCAGATAGTTGTTTATTTCCTTGACATCGGATGGGAGGGCATTCCACAGGGCGGGGGCCACTACCGAAAAGGCCCTCTGCCTGGTTCCCTGTAGCCTCACTTCTTGCAGGGAGGCAACTGCCAGAAGGGCCTCGGAGCTCAGTGTCCAGGCTGAATGATGGGGTTGGAGATGCCGCAATATACTACAATATGCTAGGTAAAGGACCCCTGACCATTAGGTCCAGTCGTGGCTGGTTCTGGGGTTGCAGCGCTCATCTTGCTTTATTGGCCGAGGAAGCCAGCGTACAGATTCCGGGTCATGACTAAGCCGCTTCTGGTGAACCAGAGCAGCGCATGGAAACGCTGTTTACCTTCTTGCCGGAGCGGTACCTATTTATGTACTTGCACTTTGATGTGCTTTCAAACTGCTAGGTTGGCAGGAGCAGGGACCGAGGAACGGAAGCTCACCCTGTCACGGGGATTCAAACCGCCAATCTTCTGATCGGCAAGCCCAAGAGGCTCAGTGGTTTGGACCACAGCGCCACCCACATCCCTTTCACAATATGCTACACTGATTCTAAACCTGCATGGCCAGGTTTCCAAAGGGCCCCCGTACAAGCATCAACTCCTAACTTCTTGCCAGACAAATCTTTTCTAGACATCCATTGTAGTATTAACACTGTCGCAGTTTGAAGATGAAATTTTAATCATAATGGGGAAAAAGGAGCGAGGCCCAATATACTTATAAAAATAAAGGATCCGCCTTGCTTACCATCACCTCTACGTTCCGATGAGGTTCCACAAACCCATGAACAGTCAATTTACGAAGCACTGAAAAATGAAGTAATAGTAATATTACTGCCCCATAAAATATTACTACTCCCATGAAAGCCAGTCATGGTCAAATAGCCAACACAGTGAACAACCCCTGCGGCAAAATGTTCCCATTTCTTAAAATATCAAACATTTCTTAAAATAATAATAAACAAATAAACTGGAAGTTTTAAACATTTGGCTTCTCACTCTATCACGACATTGTTAGTATTCCATTAATGAGCAAAACCAGCAGCAGATAAGGGAAGAAAATCTAACAAAATCAGTTCCAAAGGGTCACAGAATATTTTGGTTGCTGTTTCAAGAGTGAATGCGATTTTTTTACCCACACTCCCATGTCTTAAAGCAGGAATCCAATATGCTCTTTCAATATTTTTATGATAAGCTGCGGCTCAAGACAAAACATGTATGCAAGTTGAAACAAAGAGTGCCAAGAATATAATGAATGTGCAGTTTGGAACAAAGAGTGTTTGGGTGGAACATCCTACCAGTATAAAATATGAATGGCTCAATTTTACCTGGCCCTGTAGGAGAGACATACAAAATGCTCTTAGGAATCCTGGGCTTTCAAAATTAACATAAATCTGTATTCCGAGACCAGTCTAGAAAAGCACCAAGTGCTGGAAAGAATTTTGCATAGCCCTCAGCAACCAATGAATGACACCAATAAAATAAAATCTCTTATGATCCCTATGCAGAAGCAACTCTCTGAAGACACAGAATGTCTTACTCCATTAGTAAAAAATTTGAAAGCCCACCTTACTCTGCACATTCATACTGATCTGACACATTTTGTTAATTACCTTTCAGTGATAAAAGAGTTCTTTCTAGCGAGTTGCTCATAGCACTTTCATCTTTAGTACAAATCTGTTGAAGGAATGTATCTGTATGGTGATTCCACAGGGAACAGGTAAAGCTGTAAATTCCAGAAGCTAACTGCAATGTAAAAAATAAATAAATTACTAGTCAAAATAGTTCTTGTTAATGGAACACAGTGAACCATGCAAAGTACAATAAGTCTCAGTGAGCTCAAAGGGGTTTATTTATTAATAAGTGTTTTTTGGAATACAGCTTCACTCATGACTGTTTTAACTGAAACTGTTCTTAATAGTGTATTTTTTCCAGTGATGGAAAATCATCTGTGGTGAAAAGCAGTTTATAAATATCGGAAATAAATAAATATTTTTAAAAATGAAACAGTTCTGATCATGTGCTCCTTTCTTCTCACTAAAGTCTCCTCTATGCCTTTAAGGGAACAACCTATCTTAAACACTGTTGAAACTAACCAGATCCCAAAGGTGGAATGTGAAACATGGTTGTGACGAGAATCAATTCCAATAACTTAACAATGGTTGAACATTTGGAGCTTTTACATAAATATGGAACACTCACGTTTGTTCTTAGTCTGAAACAAGCCAAAGAAAATTATGCATATTCCTATGCACACAGCAAATAAAATCTAGCCACATCCAGTCTCACATTGAGAGAGAAAATGTTTTCTTTTCAACAGAATTGAGACAAACATCAGTGTATGTGAATACTTCTACTGAGTTTGACATTTTACTAAACTCACTGGCAGACTTTGTCCCAGTTCAGATCATCATAAACCATGTGGTTTTGATGATCAGCAATGAACCATGGTGAGCCTTGGCCTTTAACACTCCCCCTTCCCCACTCCTCTGCAGGTAAGAGGAGAGTTAAAGGTTCCAATTGCAATTTTAAAGCAAACCACAATTTTGCATCACATATGAACTCTTGAGAGTCCCATGGACTGCAAGAAGATCAAACCTATCCATTCTTAAGGAAATCAGCCCTGAGTGCTCACTGGAAGGACAGATCCTGAAGCTGAGGCTCCAATACTTTGGCCACCTCATGAGAAGAGAAGACTCCCTGGAAAAGACCCTGATGTTGGGAAAGATGGAGGGCACAAGGAGAAGGGGACGACAGAGGACGAGATGGTTGGACAATGTTCTTGAAGCTACCAGCATGAGTTTGACCAAACTGCGGGAGGCAGTGGAAGACAGGGAGTTTAGGGACATGAATTCAGGGAGTTGAGGTTTGTTCTAAACATAATCAGTTAAAACAGTACCAGGATCAAACTTGATATCCTGTTTTGTTGTAACTGTACTTGATCAGAACAATCCACAGTTCCTTGAGTTCACATGTGGCACAAAACCGTGGCTTCTAAAAGTAAAAGCTCAGCTGTCTAACCTGCTAAGGGGTGGGGATGAGGAGTATGGAAGTGCAAGGCTAACCATGGTTTGTGACACGAAGTTGTGGCTTGCTCTGTCCTGTCACATATGAAGGAGGAAAGGTGAACACATGGTTCTCAATCATCTAACCTATGGTTTAGAAAATTATTATCTGAATTGGGCCTTTGTCATTAAGATTTCAGTAATGTACACAATGACACACAGAGGACTCAGACGTTAATATATACATTTCTGAAGGTGAGCCTGTATGCTGTACTATGAAAACAGCTGTAGTGATTAGCAAAATGTACATGACAAAGTACAAGCTAGTCCTTAAACAAGCTGAAAAAATATTCTGGGTATAAGCACTGTGTTAAAACTATGATAATGACAGAAACACAGCTAAGCAAAATTCAAATTAATTAAACTTCCCCCAAACAAAGTTATTTAAATTATTTCAGAACACTGCAAGATGGAGACAGATGGCTGTAAATTAAAAAAATGTTGTGCAAGTACTTTTGTTTCAGACATAACCCAATTTGTCTTAAAATGCAATTGCTTTTCCAGAAAATAGATTGGTTTTCTTTTTATTCTGCAGGAATATCAGCATGCTTTCTACATATCAAAGTGTCAGGGAACTGACATCTAAAGCGCCGCAGGTGCAAAGGCTCCCTGAGGTTGAGAGAGCAGTAGCAGCGGAAGAGGGAACCAGTAGAGGGCGAGCAAGAACTCCAAGGGAAAGTGAGTCGGAGGGATGGCTCAGAGACGCTTCAAGCGAAACCAGTGGGGAGGTCTCAGGACCTCCTATAGGGACACCCACACCTCGACGGAAACTGTCACGCCGAGAGGCCAGACGACGTGTTTCCGTTAAGGAGCTTTTATGTTGGAAACGTTTCCGAAAGCAGCCACTTTCGGATTCTACTAGTGATTGACGCAGCCATGCTGGAGGGGCTCTGTCACAGGCAGAGGTTTGAAAACCTGATCAAACTCTGAGGGACTTGCATTTTACGCACAAGCAGCTCATCGTCCCATCACAGCAATCCGAAAGTCACCGAAAGCCAGCTTGTGCAGAGAGAAGCATCATGAGCAACCCAGCCGGAACCGGGGGTGCAGGAGCAGCTGGAGGGGGTCCAAGCCTGGAAGAAAGGTACAGAGCGTTGGAGATCCAGTTGGCGCTGCAAACGGCGAGGCTTGAGGAGAGGAGGGCTCAGGATGCAGAAAAGGGAAAGGAGAAAACCACCCCGCTCGCCAGAAAGGTACCAGGATTGGTGCAGAAATTCGGGGGGGATCCCAGGAACTATCATGCCTTTAGAACAGAGATGCAATACGCTCTAAACTTGCAGTTTGATGACTTCCCCGACGAGGAATCGCGAGTGGCGTATGTGATTGGCCATCTCGAATCCGGGGCGAAAGATTGGGTTAGACCCCTGATGGCAGCGAATAATGAGATCTTAAAGGACACGAGGAAGTTTTTTCGTGCCATGGACCTGATGTTTTCCAGCGATATTGAGCAGGGGGTGGTGCAAAGGCAGTTAATGGCTTGCCAGCAAGGAAGCAGATCTGTCCGTGAGTACTGGACTGAATTTACTATGCTGATTCATAAATTGGGGTGGGACCTATCGGCGGAGCCCATCCAAATGCTTTTCGAAGAGGGGCTTTCTTCAACCGTCAAAGATGAGCTTTCCCGGGGGCCCAGGGCGGAGTCTATGGACCAATTAACCAAATCTGCGCTGGCCATAGGAGCGCGCCAGGAGGCGAGGGCTTTGGAAAGGCGGGAAGGGAAAGGAGACCGTTGGAGGGAGTTCCGCATTCCAGACATTCCAGAGCCATCTTTCCCGCCGGCAGAGCCGATGGAAGTTGGAACAGCGCGGGCGCGCGCAGTTTCAAATCCCAGTGAAGGGCGGAAGAAGGAGGGAAAGAGCGCCAAGAGATGTTATCTCTGCCAACAGCCAGGGCACTTTGCCAGAGTCTGCCCACAAAGAAAGGAATGGCAAGGGATGGCAGGAGCTGTTGGGGGAAAGGAAGAGGAAAGCAAGGAGCAAGTAAAAGCCAACGCCTGGCTGCCACCGTCGGGGCACAGCAGCCAGGCCAAAGAGCAATGAAAGTGCCCATGCCAGAACCTCCCAGACCTGCTTTAGTGATAGAGGTGTTACTAGAACTGCCAAACGGACACCCACTAAAGGTCAAGGCGCTTTTGGATTCAGGCAGCTCCTGTAATTTCATGAGTAAGGAGTTTGCAGCTGAGCACCAGATACAGACCATCCCTTTAAGTAACCCCTTGCAGGTGACTACGATTGACGGCAGAGAGCTGTTGGGGGGAGAAGTTAGCCAACAGACTGTCCCGATGATAATGAGAGTGGCAAGGCACACCGAACAGATAGCGTTTAATGTGGCCATCCTGGGAGGAGCGCCCATCATTTTGGGGATGAGCTGGCTGGCGCTACACGATCCGCTAGTGGGCTGGCATCAGAGGGTGGTCTCCTTTGGGTCAGCGCATTGCCTAGAACACGGCAAGGAGGGGAAGGTCTCGGGAGGAGACAGAGTCACCCTAGCGGGGATGGAAGTGATGGGCAAAGGGAAGGTGCCCCCGCAATACGCAGATCTGAGCAACGTATTCAGCGAAAGGGAAGCAGACAAACTGCCACCGCATAGACCCTTTGACTGTCAAATCAACCTACTCCCAGGGGCCCAACTCCCAGTAGGCAAGCTGTACGCCATGTCAGACAGGGAGATGCAGGAGCTGAGGGAGTTCATTGACAAAAACTTGAAGCGAGGTTTCATCAGAGAGTCCCGAGCGGTGGGGGGCAGCCCAGTGTTTTTTGTGGACAAAAAGAACACAGACAAACCGAGACTGGTGTGTGACTTCAGGGCCCTCAATGCAGTGTCGGAGCCCCTGGCTTTCCCTATGCCCCGAATTGACGACATTTTGACCAGAGTAAGGAAGGGAAAGATTTTTACAAAACTGGACCTGCGGGGGGCGTACAATCTGATACGCATAAGGAAGGGAGATGAATGGAAGACCACCATGTTTACCCCTTTGGGAGCCTTTGAATACCTCGTTATGCCCTTCGGTCTACAAGGGGGCTCCGCCTGTTTTCAAGCTTTTATAAACCACGTTCTGGGACCTTTGCTCTACAAGAACTGTGTGGCCTTTTTAGACGACGTGTTGGTGTATTCGGAAGATGAGGAACAGCATGTGAGGGACGTTCGAGAAGTGTTGGGCAGGCTGCAAGCCAACCAGCTGTGGGTGAAACTGGAGAAGTGCCAGTTTCATACCAAGGAGGTGGAATTCCTGGGGTACCGCTTGTCAGACAAGGGATTGGCCATGGATCCAGGCAAGGTTCAAGCGGTACTGGAATGGAAGACACCGAAGACCAAGAAGGACGTGCAAAGATTCTTGGGGTTTGGGAACTTTTATCGGAAGTTCATCAAGAACTTTGCCCACTTGACGGCGCCCATCACCGACTGCCTCAGCAGCAAGAAGAAATTTGTTTGGACGGTGGAGGCGGATCGAGCCTTTGAAGAACTGAAAAGGGCTTTCGCCTCGGAAGAACAACTTCTGCATGTGGATTTACAAAAACCCATGAGAGTGGAAACAGATGCATCCGACCGGGCTATAGGGGCGGTCCTTCTTCAACCGGGGAGGAGTGCGTCGGAGTGGAGACCGTGTGCATTCTTCTCGCGGAAACTGAATAAGTCCGAGAGGAATTACACGGTGTATGACAGGGAACTACTTGCCATTCACGAAGCATTCCGGAGGTGGAGACATTTATTAATTGGGGCACAACACAAGGTGCAAGTGTGCACCGACCACAAAAATTTAGAGTATTGGAGAACAGCTCGAGTGCTCAACCAACGACAAGTGAGATGGGCACAGGAATTCTCCAAATTTAACTTTGAGATTTGTTATGTGCCAGGCCCAGAAAACGTCAGGGCGGATGCGCTCTCACGCAAACCAGAATATTGGGAAGGGGAGGAGGTGATCGAAGAGAGACATGTCATCCCGGAGGACCGCTGGGTGTGTGGGGCGGCGCTGGTGGGGCAACGGGAACTGGTGGAGGAAACGGAAAATGATGAATATGCCCAGGATAAGCTCAGAGGTCTCAGGGGGGAGGGCGAGAGCCCCGGAGGTTTTGAGGAAAGAAATGGGGCATTGTATTACAAAGGGGCACTGTATATACCCGAAGGTGAATTGAGGGGGAGAGTACTCAAGCAGTTGCATGATAGCCCCACGGCGGGACATTTTGGGCAACACAAAACCATGTGGTTGGTTACCAGGGAATTTTGGTGGCCTAAGGTGAGGGAAGATGTAAGGGAGTATGTAAGAGGGTGTGACCAATGTCAGCGAGCCAAAGGGGAAAGAAGGGCGCCGGCAGGGTTATTAGAACCTTTACCCACACCAGAACGGCCTTGGGAAGCGATATCAATAGATTTTATGACGGATCTGCCAAGGTCCAAGGGGAAAACAGCCATCATGGTAGTAGTAGACCTGTTAACTAAGATGTGCCATTTTGTAGCATGCTCACATGCAGTCACAGCGGAAGAAACGGCGAAGTTGTTTGTGGAACATATCTTTAGGTTGCACGGGGCTCCCTCGAGGGTGATCTCAGATCGAGGCAAACAATTTACTTCCAGGTTCTGGAGGAAGCTCATGAGCTTGCTACACGTGGAAGTTAATTTTTCAACTGCCCGGCACCCTGAAACCAACGGGCAGGCGGAAAGGGCAAATGGCATTCTTCAACAATATCTTAGGTGTTATGTCAATGACAGAGAGAACGATTGGGTCGAAAAGTTGGCGTTGGCAGAATTTGCCTACAATAATGCGGAGAATGTGTCCACAGGGATGAGTCCCTTTTTGGCGAATTACGGGTGTCACCCCAGGGCATTTCCAGGGGAAGGAGGGGAGAGATGGAGCGTTCCAGCGGCTGAACATTTTGTAGAAGAGATGGAAGCCATCCATCAGCAGCTCCAGCTCAACTTAGAAAGGGCCAAGGCACAATATAAGAAGCAGGCAGACAAGAACAGAAGGGAAGGTGAAACCATAAGGGTGGGGGATCAAGTGTGGTTGTCAACCCAAGGGTTGCCGTTCAAAGGGGGTTGTAAGAAACTGAGGCCCAGAAGATTGGGACCCTTTGAGGTGATTCAGCAGGTCAACCCGGTAGCTTTCAAACTCCGATTACCCAACCACATGAAATTGCACCCAGTGTTCCACAGGTCGTTACTGTCACCATACAGGGGGGGACGTGAAGGGGAGCACGTCAGGGGACCAGCCTTGGAAGAGAGGGAACGCCGCAACCATGTAGCGGAAATCCTCGATTCCAGGTGGAAGGGTAATCAGGTGGAGTATTTGGTGGCGTGGGAAGGGGAACAGGAGTCAGAAAACACCTGGGTAAGTGCAGAGGAAGTCAATGACGAGGTTTTAACAGAAACGTTCCACCAAAGGTTCCCGAGGAAACCTCAGCCTATAGCAAGGTTTAGGAGGGAGTATTTCGGCACCACCGATGAGGAAGAGGAAATGGAAGGGTTCGCGGAGTCGGAGTTGGAAGATGGAGTGGACTCTGATGACGAAGAGTACCTAGAGAGTAGGAACAGCAACAAGTGGAAGGAAGTGTTCGCGACGTCGGAAGATGAGGGAGGTTCTTTCAGGGGTTTTACCTCCTCACCGCCAGTAGGAGAGGAGACGGGAGGGGGTGAAGGGGGCCCTGGAGGGGAGGTGGATGTCAGGGAACTGACATCTAAAGCGCCGCAGGTGCAAAGGCTCCCTGAGGTTGAGAGAGCAGTAGCAGCGGAAGAGGGAACCAGTAGAGGGCGAGCAAGAACTCCAAGGGAAAGTGAGTCGGAGGGATGGCTCAGAGACGCTTCAAGCGAAACCAGTGGGGAGGTCTCAGGACCTCCTATAGGGACACCCACACCTCGACAGAAACTGTCACGCCGAGAGGCCAGACGACGTGTTTCCGTTAAGGAGCTTTTATGTTGGAAACGTTTCCGAAAGCAGCCACTTTCGGATTCTACTAGTGATTGACGCAGCCATGCTGGAGGGGCTCCGTCACAGGCAGAGGTTTGAAAACCTGATCAAACTCTGAGGGACTTGCATTTTACGCACAAGCAGCTCATCGTCCCATCACACAAAGATTCTACACACACCCTCTCATGGGAGGAAATCCCATCTGCTGTCCTGTACATTGTGCTCCAGACTGTTCAATATCACTGCCCTTAAAAAAAAATTATGTATTCCCACTGTAAACCTTTGTGTTGGGCTCATCAAAATTAAGCTTCTTACATGGGGATTATCATTTCGAAAAAGTACAATTAAAGAAATATAAAGTCAAAGAAAAGGCTTGTTTTAGTCCCCAAATAACAGAACAGGAACATAAGCTCGCATACAATATCATAACTATAATGCTTAATTCAGAACCACGTCGCAGTTTCTATTAAATAGAAAAGATCACCTTTACTGGTATAATGTGTGTAAGAATAATACCTAAACCTGGCTTGTTTTCCTTAGTTATGCTGCATCTGAATCTAAACCATGACTGAGGACTGCCTGCAAAGTAAGATGTGCACTTTGGTTGAATACACACCACACATTTAAAACACACACACCCTGTCAGAAATCCTGTAAACTGTAGTTTACCCCCTTACAGAGCTACAAATTTGCAACACCCTTAACAAACTGGTTCCCAGGATTCTTGAGGCGAGAGAATGTTCTTTAAATGTATGGTGTGTATGACTTCCGGGTCGGCGCCATCGCCGAATGGCGGGCTCCCTCCGAGCTCCGGAGGGAGCCTGCTCGGCAGGGGCTGGGTCCTACCGCACCGGCGATGCGGGGACCCTTAAAAACCACGGCCACGGAGGCCGTGGACATGGAGACTCGGCTGGCACCGTCAGCGCCCTCTCGATTCGTGAAGGAGCCTTTTTAAAGGCTACGGATCGGGTGCCGGGGAGGAGCGTGGTGCTTTGAGTCCTCTGCTATCCCTGCCGAGCGCAGCCGCATGCCATCCGGCGGAGAGCGCTGACTTCTTCTATTGAAAATTTGGACCCAAAAGAAGAACCCGTGAGTAATTGGAATATGGACTAAAAAGAGGGATAAATTTTTAGAATTTGGAGCGAACGGGGGAGGTGGAAAAAAGGAAGTCAGCCCCCCCCCCCCGAATTGTAGAAGAGCCAAAACAAAGGACTGGATAACTAAGATCGAGAAGAACCTTATCTTGCCGAACTAGCAACTTCGCGAGGGAAATTTATAAGATTGAGCTGGAGGAGAAAAGTGGAATTTGTATTAAAAAGTAACCCCCCCGGAATCTCTGGAGCGATTCGTGAAAATGCCTGGAGAAGAACAACGGAGGTTTTGACAGCTGTCAAAGAGCTGTCAAAACGGAAGAATGAAATTGAGACTTTGTTATGAGGACTTTGCCGGCTACATTTGTTATAAATTGGAGATAAATTGTTTCAAATAAGGATTTATAAGTTATTTGGACTGGCGGATGTGATCTGGAAGGGAACTTTGTTATTGTAATCCACCTAGAGGAGCTGAGGGACATTGCATGTGTTTTCGACGGGAAACTTGAACAGTTGGATAGAACTTTTAATCTCCTGGGAAACTGCAGAAATGGAACATTATTTTGTCTACAGAGGCCTACACTTTACTGGAAACAATGGATTAATCTGTTGAAAAATGAAAGGAACATGATGTAATGTTTTGCTCCTGAATAACAAGCCTCTGTAGAGACACTAGAAGCCTTTGGAAAAAGAACATTTCTGTGAGGGAACAGGGAAGTAAAAAGGAGGAGAGTGATTGACAAGAACAAGGAAACAACAAGAACTGGACAGAATGTGGGAACATTTGGGATATCCAGATTTGACAAGCTTATGGATATAAAATTGGAGTTTATACTCCTGGATATAAAAATCTGGATAGAAGAAATGGGCCCCCTTTGATAGACTCCTTCTATGATTGGACATCTGTAATTTTAAAAATGCCAGAAGTTTAATATATGCCATTTTAAAAAAAAAAAAAAAAGACCGGTAAAGAACCAGAGGGATGTGGGTTTAGTGAAAGGTGGGTTCATCAGGAAGACACTAGAAGTGGAGGGATAGGGGGAACGCAACAGGGAAAGAGGGGAGGGAAATTTGGAATCCAAAGGTTGTAAAATTATTGTTTGTTTTTATTCTATTTTCATCTGTATTATATCTGAAAGGGGGGAACTCGTGGAAGGGAATAGGTCGACCTTAGGGGATGGAAATTTGGATAAATTGAGTTATTGATGATGAGTGTATTTTGGGAATAAGAATTTGTTGAATATCATTGCTTTTTTGGAAGATTTGGAACACAAGAGGGGGTGGGGAGGGGAAGTCCTGGATATTGGAAAAAGTTTATGAATTGGATTTTATTTGTTTTAATTTGGAAAACCTTAATAAAAATTATTTAAAAAAATAAAATAAATGTATGGTGTGTATGAAGTTCAAGATCTGAAGATGATTTATTTAGCTATTCATTTAAAATATTTTAGGCTGCTTTCCTAGTTAAGAAACACCAGGTGTATTAGAAAGAAAAGGGTGCATCCTTTATATACGAAACAAATACATTCACCCTGACCCTGAAAATAATGCAAGCCTTCCCATTTCTCTCAGCAGCAATTGTAAAGTGCACTGAAGATTTTGTGCGCCGTCTCCTCCCAATTCCACTTCAACAGCAACCGTGGCATTACGTCTGCAGTGAGGGGAAAAACTTACAGTGGAACAGAAAACGATAGTTTGAAGCTGGTTTCAAATGATGGTTTATAGCTAGCTGCTGGTTTATGTTAACCAAGGTGCAGACACAATTTTATTTCTTTGTTACATTTACTGTATTTTTCGCTCTATAGGACGCACTTTTCCCCCTCCAAAAATTAAGGGGAAATGTGTGTGCGTCCTATGGGACGAATGCAGGTTCCTTGGCTTCAGCGATACCAGCGCGAAGCCTCCGAAGCGCAGAGGGAGAGCTCCCCCCGCGCTCTGGAGGCTTCGCGTTGCTTTCGCTGAAGTCGCCTGAAGCCCCCCGGAGCACAGGGGGAACTCGTGCTGCGCTCTGGGGGCTTCAGGCAGCTATCTGCAAGCCTTCAGAGCGCAGCAGGAGTTCCCCCTGTGCTCCGAAGGCTTGCGGATAGCCGCCTGAAGCCTGGAGAGCAAGAGGGGTCGGTGCACACCGATCCCTCTTGCTCTCCAGGCTTTGCTTCGCTGGACAGGTGCTGCACAGTTTTCCCTCTCTGCGCAGCACCCCTTCAGCGAAGTGGGAGGAGAAATGGAAGGGGCTCCATTTCTCCTGTCGCTTCGCTGAAGGGGCGCTGAGCAGAGAGGGGGAGAATTTTTTTCCCTGTTCTCCCCCTCCTATGGTCCGGTGCGTTCTATAGAGTGAAAAATACAGTATATCTCAACCCATTTTATCCTCACAATCCTGTGTGGTAGGTAAAGTTGAGAGACAATGACTGGCCCAAGATCACCCAGAGAGCTTCATGGCTGAGTGGAGATTTGAACCCTGGTCTACGAGGGTCTAGGCAGTTGCTTTAACCACTAGATAATGACAGTGGAAGTAGGGGGATTCAACAGCAGAGGAGGAGGTTGGATCGTTTCATCGTGGTCAGGAGACTGGGAAACATTACATTAAATTGACTGAGTTGTCTGATATTGCGCTGTAAAGGAGCGCTTGATCAAAATGACACATTTTGCCAGCAGGCTGTCATCAACTACAACAAAGGTTAAAAAGAAATACTTTCAAACTGGAGTTCCCTTGGGCAGCAGCTTCCTGTGTTCCCAGTTGCATGCTGCTGTCATATTACTCTCTTCTAAAATGTGGGGATCAGAAGAAATGAAATAGCATGCTTGATAGGAGAAACTAATCTGACTCAAAGACTGCATTATTGGAAGGGATACTTACATCATAGAAAAGTTTTCTATCTGCAGCAAGCCGTTTAGATGCCAAAGTCTTTGTGACGTGGTAGAAGGTAAGTAGAGCTCTGTGCTGTCGAAGATCATCTTGAATTTTAACAGATTCGACAAGAGTGGGAATAAGTTCCGGCCACTGCCTAGGGCAATCCAGCCTCGCGACTTTGGCAATCAACACAGAAATCTGAGTGGCAATCTGCAAAGGCAACCAAAGGAAACGCAGTTAAGATAGCAGGTGCATGTGGCCACAATCCAAAAGGGAGTCAGTCCTGGTTAAAGTGACTGGTTTCCATTTTAAATAGCCTCACACATCTGATGAAATTTCAGCCAACATTTTGCAAAGCTGATAAATTAACTCAATTCAAAATTTAAGATTTAAGAACAAGGAATGTTCCAATCAGTCGTTCCTTTCCTGCTCTGATCCAGTTTCCTATTTCCACTGCGCCAGAAGTCAGTCAGTATTCTATGGCCACTGAGCATGATCAGTCCTCATGGGGTCTTTTGGGTCTCCCCAGCTCATAGGATTTTTTCCTCCCTCATCTGGAAAGTCTATTGAGTCCAGCATCCTGTTTTCACAGTCAGTGGTCAACCAAGTGCCTATGGGAAGCCTGTCAGAAGCACCTGAGCGCAACAGCATTCTCCTGACCTGTGATCCTGCCAAAAAATGATATTCAGAGGCATATTGCCTCTGACTGTGGAGGTAGAACATAGCCTTCAGGGCTAGTAGCCACTGCTAATATTATCCTCCATGAATTTGTCTAATCTTTGAAAGCCATCAAAACTGCTGGCAATCACTACTCTAGTGGGAGCAAATTCCACAGTTTATCTACACAGACAAACCTCAAACACTCAGCTTCAGGGGATATCCATGAGTTGTAGCATTATAAGAACTTATCTCTACCAACTTTCTCTATACCATGAATAATTGTATACACTTTTGTTACGTTGCCTCTTACATGACTTTTCTCAAAACTGAAAAGCTCCAAATTTTGTAACCTTTCCTCATGAGGGAACTGCCCCACCCCCTTAATAATTTTGGTTGGCTTTTCTGCGAGAGTCTTTTCTTGCCTATCTTTGCTCCAACAAACTTCACACTCAACTATCTCCAGCTTTCATCCTGCCCATCTCACCCCACAGATAAGGCTGTGCTGTCCCACATTCAATTGTCTAGAAATGCACCTAACACCTGACAGCTGCCGCTTTCTCAGATCAGGTGATAAATCTGATAAAAGTAGGCCGTCATCCTGCAAAATAAGCCACTTAGATGCTAAGGTTTTGTTCTGCCAACAATTCTACTGAAATTCTGCCAACAATTCTACTAAAAATTAGGAACAGAAAACGAAGAAAACGAATGATTAACCTTAAAAATCTCTGACTTCTCTTCTACATGCACAATGGATACACTTGCCGGCTATGCTAATCTACCACCATTAATAATATCATCTCTCTGAGATTTAGCAGGAATTATTTCTTCATTTAATAGGCTTCTTTTATAAAAAAATAATAATCCCAAAACCACTTAATTCTAATGTTAAACTTTAAAATTACAAGATACAGCCTTATAGTGTTAATATGATTTTTTTAATATAATAATCACTAACCTGATTTATTGGCTCATTGAAATTGGCAATAAGCCCTGCACGTAATGTAGATTTCTCCTCTTCTGATAGAGCACTGTTTTTAAAGAAATAAATACACATAATAGATGCAACTTCTCATTTCTTACTATCTAAACGTTTTGAGAGTTTCTTCTACTTAGCAAGAATACTGGAAGAATGACACATATTTTCCAGTAATGTTTGAGACAAGCCTAAAGTCTACAGATTGGATCCAAAGAACCATGTGCTGAAAGAAAATAGCTATTAGCACTATTCTGCAGACTTGTACAAGAGATTGCATAAGTGTTGACGCAAGAGGTTCCACTGCAGTTCTTACATGTTTCCTGCTCAAGCTGAAGAATAGAAGTTGGGTGTAGTTCCACTTTTCTCCTAGAATAGCAGCAAGAGTAAAACAGTCCTTCCGGAAGTGGAAGATACCTTTGGATCCAACTGTATGATACCCAAGGAGGAATGCACAGGTTCCGCTTACTTTGGTCGTATAGGTCAGCAAGTGAGAATAAAAGCTGAATCTTTTTTTGGAACTTATTATTGATGTAGAAATTGTTCACTTTGTTGTGTATTTTTGAAGTTTCGGTTATGACTATGTTATGTTTGTAGTTATGAACAGTGGTACCTCAGTTTTTGAACGTCTCTGTTGACAAACGTTTCAGAACTCTCAATGCTGTAAACCCGGAAGTAAATCCTTTGGTTTTCAAACACATCTCTGAAGTCAAACAGGAAACGCGACTTCCGCTGAATACGAGATCCTGAAGCCTAGCTGTCGGCTATTGAGTTTCGGTTTTTGAATGTTTCGGAACTCGAACAGTCTTCTGGAACGGATTACATTCGAAAACTGAGGTACCACTGTTATTGTTTATATGTTGTAAGCCACCTTGAGCCTGCTTTTAACTTTGGAGAGGCCGCATACAAATAATATGATTGTTTGATTAACTGAAGAGACAGTGGAAAAGTTTTACATTTTATCAGTAATCTGTAACATAATGAAGTTGATAAAAAGCTTAATTATTCAAGAGGCCAGTCTCTCTTTCTTTCCTGGGCTATGTCCGCAAACTTTCGCACAAAAGTCTCAGATGAATTTTAAAATCAGATGGCAACATGGAATAAGACGTAGCTGCTATTGAGAAAGAAACTTCCACTCTATGTGGCTCTCCCCCTTTTTTTCTCAGGATCGTAGCTAAGAAACCAAGCTTTCAAAAACCATCAAAGTATTTTTAGGAATTTAACTAGCATTAGGGGTCATATTTAAATGTTAGCATTAAGAAATGTTTCTGTGCCATGTATAAATACATTTGTGGAAGACCATGGGGAATTAAGAGATTTGTCACTTTTTAGGCAAGCGGAACATTTTTCCAACTGTGAAAATGCATAACACAACAGAAAATGGAAAAGGATATATTCACCTTACAGGTATAACCAGGTGCAATGTTTGCTAAAGTACTTAAAGCATAAGGGTTTATGTGGATATTGAAAATGGAAAAACAAAAACAAAGAAGCCTTTTGGAAGCTGCTCATGTGATGCAATACTGACATCTGCAGGAATGTAGAAATGATCTTAATTCCCCACACAGGAGTGTCACACAATCAGGTTTATAATTTAGCCATTTTCCTCCACCACTAAAAAAATCTGATTACTTAGATAACATTTGTGAAGCTATCTAAACCCATGAAATAAGATAAATAAATTCTATGTAGTAATAAAATATATTTGCACCAAGTTCTAGAACTACCTTCAGAAAATCTCAGAATTATTCTACCAACATATTTCCCCCATATACATGTCACAAATTAAGTTAAAAGTGCATGAAGTTGCATTAAATATTTAGTCCTATGAAATATACCAACCTAAAGTTATAGGAACTGATGAAAACAAGGATGTAAAAAACAAACAGAAGAAGCTAATTTTCATTTATTAATAAAATGTAAAAACTACTTCATCAAAGAATTCTCCAAACAGCATACAAATACAATTGCAGGGGGAAAATGGTTAAAATCCTCAAAGCAATTTAAAGCAAAGATACATAATCATCAAAAACACAGATAAAAATCAATGAAACTTTAAGAAAAATATATAAGCAATAAAATCATAGGATTGCCAAAACAGAAAAGTTTTCAACGAATGTCTAAAAGAATATAATGATGGCATTTGCCTAATGTCTCTGCAGCAATTTCCCCCTGTCCCTACCCCTGTATTAAACATGGCACAGGCTTGCATCAGTGCAGTCGTAACCAGAGCTTATTGTTAACTTGGGTTTGAAGTTGGTGTCCAAACCCTTTGTAAAAGCAAGCCCTAATTATAGTCAGCCATTGATCTCCACACAAGTCTTAACACCGGTTCAGAACAGAAAGAGCTAGAGAATTCTGAAGTGAATAGAGGGATATACAGGACAGGATATAAAGCAGGGGTTGGGCTGGAGTGTGCGCGCACGCGCACTCTTCTGGGTCGGAGGAGCGCCCGTGCGCACACACTATTTCTGGTGCTCCTCTGACCCAGATGTGCACCAGTAATAGCATGCTTCTCCGTCCCGCACGCGTGCACACATGCTATTTCTGGCTCACATCCAGGTCAGAGGAGCGCCCGCGCACAGGCGCCATCAACCCGCAAGTCGGTCCCTGCACCACACCGCGCCGGTAAGAGCGGGCGGGGGGGGGCTGCAGGGGTCACCGTGGGCTGGATAGACAAGCCCCGGGGGCTACTACCAGCCTATGGGCCTTAGGTTGTCGACCCCTGATAGAAAGTCTTCAATCTGGTCTGAACCACAAACGTTTCTCATAACTGCAACTTTAAAAAGAATATATATAGCAAAATAAGAGAAGTGTTCCTTACTGTGGTGCCACACGTCTCCAATAGCGGTCAATTCCATTTTTGAAGTAAAGCACAGCTAACCACCTCACATTTACATCCAAGGTGTGATTTGTGAAGATATTCTGGAAGAGAAGTAGAGAGTTAAACATAGCGTTCTCTCTCTATAGTACACATCATTTTAGCACTGGAGAATGGCATAATAGTTGGAAGCCTCCATATTATACTAAACTGTGTTAACAGAAAATAAGGTTTTAATAAAAGCAATATTGGATATAATGTGAATTTAGTCAATCTTTGACCAGGAAATACATAATCTGCTTTTACTTTTTAGCCTGACCCCCAGCAGAAGAATATGCAGAGTTTAAGCACTGTATTTTATTTTATTTTATTTTAAGTTGCTATAAGCCACTCAATACCTCTGGGAAGAGAATGTCTGAGAACATGGCATAGGCTGGGGAAAACAATGGAGAGCCCCAGTCTCTGCCTCATTCCTCACTCATGTTACAGATGCCTACTGTAATTAATATCCAATCTACTGCAGTAGTGTTTAAAAGGGCTGGGGGGACTCTATAATGGAAACCAATTCATACTGGATGTTGCCAAAGCAATAAGGCCAACACTTTCATTCCCTTCCTCATTCAACATCATCAACAAGCTGGTTTATGTTCTCTCCCGGCCATCATGTTTTAATGGACACAGCACTGGACTAATCCCAAAAACTAGATCAACTACAAGCATCTCAGTGTGAAGTGGAATTTTCCCAGGCTGTAAGATCTGCAGTGAAGCACTAACTGCCTGTTGGCTTTTGAAGACACAGCAGTGCAGATGCAGCCTATGCATCCATCCACTATATAAACACACATGAGATGGATGGAAACATACCCCAGTTCTCATACAAGCAACCACAAATAAATTCCTATCAAATGTGGCAAAAATAGGCCCAATACCCAGCACTTTCAAATCAGAAGGCAGAATTATCAAAAGACCTTTAGTCTGCACATCAAAAGGAGAGAACATAGACATTATTCAGCAAAATGAGCAAGCTTTATTAAACAAATTCAGAGGCTTGCTTCAGGCTACAGTACCTTGGCATATTAAGCTCTCTTTCTCACATAGCCCCTTCAGAACATTTGTCATTAAACTGGGAAGTCTCTTATTAACCACAGCTTCATGTTTCATTCAAACCGGGAAACTATTGTTACTTGTTCATGAACAAGCCAAGATCTTAAACGATGGTTTGAAGTTAAGATCCTGACTTGTAAGGAGGCTCACAGCACTCAGTAATTAGTAACTGAGTAGGGCTGAGATCGCCACCATCCATTTCATCAATTTGCCTAATGAAATAACAGAATTAAGGACAGGATTGCTAACATTAGGATTCTTGCACACAGAGACCAAGATAACACTTAAAATATGCTAGGGTTTCTGACTTTTCATGGTTAATGATAACTAAGCAACACACTAGTATATGCTGCCCAATTGCTCTCACTTCACTCTTCCCCTGGTATGAGTGGGAATAACAAACCATGAAGACTTGGCTACCTATTGCACCTAAATAAAGATCATAGTATACTAACAAGTCAGAGTCCATTAAAGTAAAATGGCTTAAGGATGACTAGTAAATGGGGGATTGTTAGGCAGAAACAAGCCACAATCC
The DNA here is from genome assembly GCF_964234715.1 of Podarcis melisellensis. NCBI lineage: Eukaryota > Metazoa > Chordata > Lepidosauria > Squamata > Lacertidae > Podarcis > Podarcis melisellensis. The sequence goes on from NC_138543.1 coordinate 38,695,714, forward strand.
CTGGTTTGGATGCAATGCAAAGTGAAGACTTCCTTGTTTATTTATATCCAATTTTCAAGGAGCAAGAGAGCAGCATGCACCAGCTGTTTATCATTATGTCTGCACGCAGTGAGGTGTATGATTCTGAATTCTGTCTTTTATATAACATTGCTAAAAATTAATATTCCACGCCATCAGCTACCATATCAATAAATCATCTGTCCAAACTCTGTTTCCATCTTATGAAATGTGAGCCACGTTAAATTCTTATTCAATTAAATGAATTAACATAAGTAGCCTTGGGGCTGCTCTTAATTAGAAGAGGTACATTCAAATTTTAAGGTTTGAGGGCAAATTCAGCTTTGTTAATTGGAAACAAATGAATTCCCTTATTTGCTGGAAAGTACTTACCGTATTTTTCGCCCCATAGGACGCACTGCCCTATAGGACGCACCTAGGTTTCTTTTTTTTGGGGGGGGGGATAAAGAAAAAAAGTTATTCCCCCCTCAGGCACGGGGCTGGCACGGGGGAAGCCCGAGCTTCCCCCGAGCCCAGCCTCCAGAACAGCCTGCTATCCGCAAGCCTAGGGAGCCGTGCCGGTCTCCCCAGGCTTGCGGACAGCTGTGTGAAGCCCGGGCGTGCTCTTCAGCGCGCCCAAGGCTTCGGAATGCAGGCAGCTCTGCACGACCTTCCGGAGGCCGGTGCGGCTTGGCATTATGTCTGAACCTGAGACCACAGTTTGCTTTGGCAAACAAACTGCAACCGCAAGCCAACTTGAAGCCATGGCATTGACACTGGCTTAGCAATAACGATGTGTCAGGGCAAAGCAAACCAGGAGCCTATGTTTTGATGCAACGCTGTACCCTCTACATGGTCTGTGGACCCACTTGCAGAACAGAAAAGCAAAGCTGGAAAGCTCAGACTTTGTGCATTAACCCACAAAGCATTGTCTAATAAACCATAAGTTGTGGTTTAGTTTTACATGCAAGCGGAGCCACTGCGCCACTTGCTATTCATGCCGATTTCAATCATCACCGCATCTGCTGAACTTCTGAAGCCCAATGTTCTATTTCAGGTCTGCCTGGACATGCTCACTGCTGATCCCTAGATGAGGCAGGTGTATTCTGAATTTCAAGGGGCGTAAAAGAAAGATACTGTTTTCAGATTTAAAATTATCACCCCTTTGATATCTCTGTCAGTGAATGAGTGAGGTCCAAGCATCGTATATAGATATAATAATATGTAGAAATAATGCCAATATGTACTGAGCCACAATTCTATGCACACTTGCCTGGCAGTAAGCCCCACTGAAGGCACGGGGACTTGCTTATGTGTAAACATGTACAGAATTGCACTGCTACCTACCCTCTTGTTCCTTAGCTTCAAGGCCCATGTAAGTCTTATCAAGGAATCATAGCATCGTAAGAGTTGGAAGGCACCCAAGGCTCATCCACTCCAACCCTCTGAATTGCAGGAATCTCAGCTAAAGCACCAATGACAGATGGCCGTCCAGCCTCTGCTTAAAAACCTCCAAGGAAGGAGCGTCCACAACCTCTCAAGTCTGTTTCACTGTCGAACAGCTCTAACTACCAGAAAGTTTTTCCATATGCTTAGCTGGAATCTCCTTTCTTGTAACTTGACGCCATTGGTTCGAGTCCTACCCTCCAGAGCAGGCGAAAATAAGCTTGTTCTCTATTCCATGTGACAGCCCTTAAGATATTTGGAGGTGGCTATCATATCTCCTCTGGGTCTCCTCTTTTCCAGATTAAACATACCCAGCCTTGAAGAAGAGGATGGTGTCATATTGTGTGGAGAGGTAGAGGAAAGAGAAGTACCGAGCCCCCTTGCCTGTGACTGTGTCAGCCTCAAACCTTACAATAAGTTAGGAAGCCTCCCATCACCACCACTTTGCCCACTTCCTATCCAGTCCACAAATGGCGGGCATTTAACAGTTACTTATAATGCTCCAAATCAGCAGGAGTGGACTGCAGGTATCCTGTAAATCTGCAAAAACAAATAATTAAATTCTGCATCTCAGTTGGTGGACCTTGAAGTTCTAGCAAAAAGACAAAATAGCTTCCATAAGCCCTAATGTCTACCTTCCCCAATGCTTAAACTCTGCTGAAAATTGATTAACTGCTACAAGAAACAGCACCTTTGCCTTTTAAAAAAATAAATACATTGGGGTGAGAAATATATATCTTGACCAAGAAAGAAGTCAGAGGAGTGAAGGGGGGAAAAGGAAGCAATAATGACTTAAGACTTACCAACAATACTGAATAGAACCCTGGCTGTGTCTCCCACTGTTTCAGTTGTTCCTCGGCTGGTTTCAGCACAACGGTATCTTGACTGGTGGCTTGGGTCAAGACCTGAAGAACAATGCTACTGGCACTATTGAGATCCATGAAAATCTGCCAAAGATATTTCAAGAGAAACCCATTGGCATAAGTATATACACTATTTAACTATTCTATATTGCAGCATTCAAAATTCGCCAGGCACAATTTGCACCTGACTATTGACTACTTGCGACCAAGTGAAGCTGCCTTGGTGCCAGGATAGCGCCTGACGTCTCCACCATCTGGAGGTGCATGCCTGGGGATCCCTGGATCTTGACTGTTTTCACACACTAGGAACACATCCTGTAGAATTCTATCCATGATATCTTATCTGCACAATTAGAATAAATTTCAGGAACCAAAAAGTCATACTGAAAAATACAATTTTCAAGTTGTCTTGCCCCAAAATGGCAATAGTTTGGTGACTAACCCTAGTTTAAGGAGCCATTTGCTGCCTAGCTTATATATCTGAGTTTCCATATGGCAACTTCACCTGTTACTGTATTTGGAAATTTAAGTATTCACCAAACCCAAGACTTTGAATCAATATTTAATTGAACCACTATATATCACCTGAGACTGAGAATATAGAGTGGAAGCCAACATTAGACGTGCTTACTGTAGACTTGTTGAAATCCATGGATACATATATGATACTGCTTTAAATGTAAGGTACAGATGGGGCATTGGTTTAATTCCACAAAGACAAATAATACGTGCATTTTTTAAGAACTGGAGTCACACGTATTAAAGAGAAAATAAGCAAACAATTCAAGTTTCCCTCATAGCAAGAAGCCTCTGAAACACTGAAACATCCTACACCACTTAACACTTCTCTGTCATTCCATGAAATATTCAAGGTGGCTAACAAATATGAAAAGCATTTACAAATACCAATAATTTTTTTTTAAAAAAATGCTCTCCTCCAAAGCACAATACACAGAGCAAAATCTGAATCAGAAGCAGCTGCCTCAAGTCCAAAAACAACAAACAGAAATCTTACCCATTTATACAATTACAATATCAAATGCTTTCCCTGTTCCATTTTCTTAAGGAAACTACAGTGGTACCTCTGGTTATGTACTTAATTTGTTCCGGCGGTCCGTTCTTAAGCTGAAACTGTTCTTAACCTGAAGCACCACTTTAGCTAATGGGGCCTCCCACTGCCGCCGCCTGATTCCAGTTCTCATCCTGAAGCAAAGTTCTTAGCCCGAGGTACTATTTCTGGGTTAGCGGAGTCTGTAACCTGAAGTGTCTGTAACCTGAAGCATATGTAACCCGAGGTACAACTGTAGTTCCATTTATAATTTCTCAGCTCCCAATCTGTTCTCAAAATGTTCTACGTTTCAATGAAAGCCTGGGCTGTAGAACTTCAGCATTAAACACACAGAAGGAGGAATTTTCCAGGCATATTTGCATTCTTTTAGGCATCTGTTTCAGTGGGCACAAAAAAGCAATTCTGCTGAACAGATAATTGTAATTAGTTATTTTTCACAGAACATAAATTTGTTCTCAAAAGTCTTTCCCTTTTTAAATGTGAATTACAGTGACCCAACTATCTGATTACAAATAAACAGAAATAATAGAACCTCAATGTTTCATTAACAAGATTGCAAAAATACAACTTTGTCAAATTTAGAAGGGAAAACAATTTTAGCATAATTAAAAGTAAACTGGGAAGCAAACAAAACTGTCCTCCTAGGCTCACAAAATATACAAAAGGCAAACATTTACAGAAAACTATCCCAAAACGTTATGCAAGCTTTCTTATTTATACTTCTATACTGTTGAAGCAAGCACTACCTGAGTTCAATGAAATGTATTCTCAGGTGACCATGCACACATCTGCAGTTGTGTGTGTAGTTTGTGCAGGGATACAAAAGGATGTCAAAATCGCTGGAGTGGCCAGTTCTAGTGCTTTATTAAGGAAAGGTGTAAACTGACACAGCACAGCCTGCAGAGCCCTGCTGTCCTTACAGACTCAGGGCTGAGGCATAGCTTATACACAAAGCAATGGAGTGGGGGCAGGGAGTGAAGTAAAATATTTGCATTAGCAGCACCAAAGTAACCTCCCCGGGGTGCAAGCCTGGGCAGTGTAGATGGAGGTCCTGGGCTGCCCAGATGACGAGATCTCCCTCTTGGCCTCACCCCTGCTCAGGCTGCACAGAAAAAGCATTTGGGTCCCTGAAATTCATTCTGATTGTGCAGATAAAATATAATAGAAAGAATTCTACAGGATACGGTAATAGTGTGTGAAAGCAGTCATGATCCAATGCATGCATCCCCAGATGGTGGAGATGTCAGGCAGCATCCTGGCATGCAGGCATCTTCACTTGATTGCAAGTGGTCGATAGCCAGGTGCAAAAAAACACAACTCTTTTCCACATACATATCTGAGTTCTCAATCATGCTATTATATTGCAGTTCTGCACACCATATCTCTAGTGTTAAGAGTCATAATGTCTTCTGAAAAGTAAGTTCCAGAGAGTTCAATGAGGCTCACTCCCAGTTAAGTGGGGATAGGATTGCAGCTTAAGTGATTTGGGGTATAGTCTTAACACCTAGTTACTTGGAAGACAGCTCCACTAATTTCAATAGGACTTACTTCTGAGTAGACATAATTAGGATTGCACTGTGAATAAGGACTTGCTCACAGAGAAAGAAAAATGCAGCACTGACAAAATTTACCATCATAGTGTGTCCTCAATATAAAGTTGAAATATAACTAACACAAAACAATAACAATTCAGTGCTCAGGCAAAGCAAATCTTCAGAAATGAGCAGCTGAATGGGAAAACAGAGAACTTACAGGAGAAGGGGCCCTTGAAGTATACTTGGTTGTCAAAAAAAACTAGCCAGTTTTTAAATTGCAAAAAAGAAAAAGGGTTTTTAAAAGACCAAATTCCCAGTTCTGTAAATAATTCTGAATTGTATCTATAATGCCATTAATGCTTTGCACTGTGGTAGAACTCTCCTGAAGCATAACTGGCCCTATAAAATGTTTGAAGACATGTGTTTGCTTGTTGGTTAATGTTTAATGAACAATTCATTGAGATGCGCATTTTAGTATTTAAGGAAAGAGCACATGAATAAAAGGCAAATGCTAGTAATAAAAATACTACACAAAAGCATCGTTTATAGAAAGTCTATCGAAAAATGTTTAACAATTCTACCCGCTGAAAATGCAATAGGCTCTGCTTCCCCAATGACAGTTATTCTTCTGCAGCCCAGTTTATTCCAGAAACAATCCCATGCACATAAGCCTGTGTGACCCAGTGAACAGTATTGTCACTGGACATGTCCCCTTAATTTGGAAGGTCATGATTTCAAAGAGAAGGTGCTACTACAAAAAAAATCAGCGGTAGAGCATAAGTCTTGCACGCAGAAGGTACCAGGTTCAATCTCTGCTGACTCCAGATACATAAAAAGCTGGTTTATACACCGTCAGGCCACTGGTCCATCTGCCTCAGCACTGCCTACACTGAATGGCAACAGCTCTCCAGGGCGAGTGATACTGGGGATTGAACCTGGGACCTTCTGAATGCAAAGCAGATGCTCTGCTACTGAACTATGGCTTCCTCTTGCCCCCAAAAGGTCCTGCATGAAACCGTGCAGAACCTCTGCCAGTCAAAGTAGACAATGCTGAGCTAGGAGGAACTCCCCTATGAGGAAAGGCTGAAATGCTTGGGCTTCTTTAGAGAAAAGATGAGAAGCGACACCACAGAAGTTTATAAAATTATGCATGGCATGGAGGAAGTGGATAGATAAAAGATTTCTCTCTTGCTCGCTCATTAAATGGGAACTTGTGGACATCCATTGAAGCTGAACGTTGGACAGATTACAGAAAGCACTTCTTCACACAATGTATAGTTACACTGTGGAACTCTCTCCCACAGGAGGCCGTGGGATGGCTTAAAAAAAAAAAATAGACAAATGCATGGAGTATAAGGCTAGAAGTGCCTCCACCATCGATTCCAGAATAGCTGTTGCTGGAAATCGCAGGAGGGGGGTGGAAGCTGCTCTTGTGAGCTCTGGTCCTGCTTGCGGGTTTCCCACAGGCATCTAGTCGGCCGCTGTGAGAACACGGATGCTGGACTGGATGGGCCGATGGCCAGATCCAACAGGCTCTTCGAACCTTTTTGCGGACCAACAGTGCAAGGGAGCCCTCAGCATTCACCAGACGACTTTAGGGCAGCAGGTCGACACGGAAGAAGCTTCTATCTGAGGACAGGTGCGACGGCCGTGCCCTCTTCTGCCACACTTGGCAGCCCTGCCTCAACTCCCACCCCGATTTCTCCCCACAGTCGAGCGGCACAGGCAGCCCAGTGTGTCCAGCCCTGACACAAGCCCCGCTTCCCACTCCAAATCCTGAAGGCGAACAAGTGCTCTGGACTCCCGAGCAGGGTGGAAAAGAGGACTCGCATCTGGGAGCCTCCGGGCTCCTCGCCTGCTCGAGGGATGGCATGGCAGGCTGCCGGCCGTCGCCATCGCCGCCCCCTCACGCAAGTGGACCTGCCCGGAGTGGTGGGCCGGGGGAGGCTCGCTCTCTGTGGGTATGTGGCGCGCGCGCGCGCGGCCCCGCTTCCTCCTGCCCAGGGCTGAGCTCCTTACCCGCGATCTCGGTCTCACGCACGCGGATCCCACTTATTCCGAAGCTCGCGCCACTAGCCGGGGCTCTCACACCATGCCAGGGCGAGGCGGCGCGGCCCACTGACGTCATCGCGGCTCGCCACCGCCCTCGACTTCCCTGTTCCCTCCCCTCCCTCGGGTCGCCCTGGTTACCGAGGCCTGCAAGCTGCCCGGTCGAGATTGGGGCGTTAAGTGGGGGAAGGAAAATTGAAATTAAAATTATAACTCGCCTGAAGGCCGCCTCTCCGGATATGAAGCGATCTGGTCTCTGCGATCGTCACCTGAGGCTTTTCTTCGTGTGCCTGCCGCCTTCGTTACATATCTTTGTGGCCTCTTGAACTCGGGGGGGGGGGCTTATTATTATTGTTACTTATTACAGTATGTATTTTTTTTGGTTTTTACCTGGTAAACCACCTTGCGATCTTCGGGTAAAGGGTGGTGTACAAATTTAATAAACAAACAAGGTCTATTTGAAACGGTAATTTAAGACAAGTGAATGCGTCTCTCTTTACCCTTTATATCTTTGGGAGAGAACTATACGGCGCTCGCATTTTATGGGGCGTTCTTCAGGCTGTGTGTCATCATCATCCCTAACAGCTTTGGCCAGCACCCCGAGTTTCAGACGGGCAACCTGTTCGCCTGCTGCAGCAAAACCAGCCCGAAGTCTTGCGGCGCCTTAAAGATCATCAACAACTTTCCATTTACTATCGTCCACTTCCTGCACCAAGTGTGATCCTGACGTGCGCGTCACAGTCCCCTCCCCAGCCACGTGTAGTGAGGAGGTGGGCCGAGCTTTCAGCCACAATAAACGTGCTGAGTTTTTTGAGGTGCCACAAAGCTCTGCCACTGATTCTCCAGCACCAGGTGGCGTCTCAAGAAGGCGCCTAGGACTAATTTCTCGACCCACTTCCCACGGTCTATCATTTGCCTTATCTCTATGGGAGAGTCTTGATCTCGGTGCTTTTCGGGAAATGTAGTCGCCAGAAAGGCTTAGCCTCGTTCAGCCGCTGACTAGATAAAACTACTTGTCCCAGCAGGCAGTGCGCGTGACGGCTTCCTCCCCGGAACTCTCCGCGACAGCGAGGAAAGCAACGTGGGCTGGTGGGGGTCTGGCCGCGATACTGATCATGCCGAAGGTAAAGAAGCAGCCGCGCTCGAGGCAGCAGCGCCCAGAAGGAAAAGCGCCAGGTGAGAGGAGGAAAGACTCCAGCGGACGGAGACGGGAACTGGCTTTCCCCCGGTTTCTTTCCTGGCTCCTGATCTTGCCACAGGGAGCAGGCGGTGCGGTGTAGTGGTTAGAGTGCCGCCCGACCGGGGTTCGGTTCTCTGCTGAGCCATCAAAGTCACCCAGGGTCCTCCGTCTCCCAGTCTAGCTCGGCCTCGCGAGTTTGTTGCACCAGATCAAAGGGTGGCATAAAACATGTACTAGATAAAAACAGAGTTGTGAAGTAGCGGTTAGAAAGTTGGACATGGGGTACGAAGGGAGCCTGTTTTGAATCCTTGCTCAGCTACAAAGTGTGCCGAGTGTCACTGGGTCAGTCGTGATCGCTCAGCCTCACCTACCTCGCAGGATTGTTGTGAAGGTAAAGGGTAGAAGAACTTTGTATGAGCTCCTGGAGGGAAGGTGGCATATAAATGCAAGTAAATTGGATTGCCACCTGTACCAGGCAGGGTAGCTGTGTTGTTGGCTGCTTGTTGTTGTTTAGTCGTTTAGTCATGTTCGACTCTTCGTGACCCCATGAACCAGAGCACACCAGGCACTCCTGTCTTCCACTGCCTCCCGCAGCTCGGTCAAACTCATGTTCATAGCTTCAAGAACACTGTCCAACCATCTCGTCCTCTGTCGTCTCCTTCTCCTTGTGTCCTCCATCTTTCCCAACATCAGGGTCCTTTCCAGCGAGTCTTCTCATGAGGTGGCCAAAGTATTGAAGCCTCAGCTTCAGGATCTGTCCTTCCAGTGAGCACTCAGGGCTGATTTCCTTCGGAATGGATAGGTTTGATCTTGCAGTCCATGGGACTCTCTCAAGAGTCTCCTCCAGCACCATAATTCAAAAGCATCAATTCTTCGGCGATCAGCCTTTTTTATGGTCCAGCTCTCACTTCCATACATCACTACTGGGAAAACCATAGCTTTAACTATACTGTACGGACCTTTGTTGGCAAGGTGATGTCTCTGCTTTTTAGGATGCTGTCTAGGTTTGTCATTTCTTTTCTCCCAAGAAGCAGGTGTCTTTTAATTTCATGACTGCTGTCACCATCTGCAGTGATCATGGAGCCCAAGAAAGTAAAATCTCTCACTGCCTCCATTTCTTCCCCTTCTATTTGCCAGGAGGTGATGGGCCCAGTGGCCATGATCTTCGTTTTTTTGCTGTTGAGCCTCACATCATATTTTGCGCTCTCCTCTTTCACCCTCATTAAAGGGTTTTTTAATTCTTCCTCACTTTCTGCCATCAAGGTTGTGTCATCTGCATATCTGAGGTTGGCTGCTTAGGCAGGAGCAATACACCAGTTAGCTTAGTTGTTTAGAGTTTGGTGTTTATAACACCAAGGTCCCAGGCTTTATTAGCCCACCTGTATATTCCTGCATTGCAGCGGTTCATACTAGATGACACTTGCAGCTTCCTTGCAACTCTTATGATTCCAGTTCTAAGATTCAACAGCTGGTCCTTCATGCACTCTTAAATTACAGATGGGAAGAGGTAGTGGATGTTTGACTTATGCTTTATAATAAAGTTGAAGACCATTAAATCCTGCGGTTCATTAACAAATATAAACCTCACTGTGATTAACTTTTCTTTTTGTTTGTCTACTATTTTGTCTTTACTAATAGGTATCAGGTTCAACACTGGACTTGGTCAACATATTTTGAAAAATCCCCTCATTGTTAACAGCATTATAGAAAAGGTAGGTAATAAGCACTTTTGATACAAAGAGAAAGGTGAATGGCTAAGGCTGCAGTCCTATGCCCACTTACCTTTGAGTAAACCTCAATGAAATCATTTGGCTTACTCCTAAGTAGACATGTATATGACTACACTGTGAAACACTATCGCTTGATTTCTAGAAATGAAGAACGATATTGAGAAGAACAATTAGATAGCATCAGTATGAAAATAATGAAGTACACCTTTAAGTTTAACAACATTGGTGGTATTCAGCTAAGTTTTACTTGGAGCTTAGCCTCTGAAATTAATGAATATGACTAAGTTAAGTTGATTAATTTCAATACTTCGCTGAATAAAACTCAGTTGAATGCCACTCATTTAGTGTAAAATGGCTTAAAATGATTTGTGTGTCTGTGCCTCAAATAATAAGTGAAACAGCTTGCAGCCTTACTCTTCAGAGGCTCAGGGGAAGGCTTGGTCAGATCCTGAGAACTCTGTGTAGGTCTCGAGTTGGGTATTTATGAACAGGTGGTGTCCTCAAAAGCACCATCCGCTTCCAAAATCACCTTGCTAGAAGATGAGAACCTAATAAGGGTGGGAGAGTGGCTTAGATGGGATTGCTCTAAGGGTGGCTGCTTGTCTTCTCAACATGTTTGGTTGAAGACCCCGCTCTAGGCCTTCCTATAAAAAGGCCAAGACAACTGACACCTTCAACTTCTTTCCTCCATGCCTATCACACAAAAGCCTGTGGATGGGAAGCCAGAATGGTCGAGGTTGTCATTGAACCTCAACATTCTTCAGGTGTCGCCTCTCACAAGCCAGGCATGTAGTTGTGGCCAGTCCAGATCAGCATGAAGGTCTGTGGCTGACATGACAACTAGGTCTGCGCACCAGGCTCTTCAGGTGGAAGGCAAGATGATGACTTCCCTTCTCATCGTCCTGATCCTCCTACAGACCACTGGATACGAGCTACTTTAAGGTGCCATCTGATATTGGCCCAGCTAGTACTTCTGTCAAGTACAGTTGTACCTCTGCTTACGTATCCCTCTGGATACGTAAACCTCGGGTTGCGAATGCGGCAAACACACTTCTGGGTTTCACCATGTGCACATGCGCAGAAGTGCTCAATCGCATGCGCAGAAGGGCGCCTCCAGTTATAAAGTTTTTGGGATGTGGCCGGGCCTCCAGAACGGATCCCGTTCGTAACTGGAGGTACTTGTACTTGCTGCTTTTCTAAAACCAGTTTTTCATGTAATTTCCAATGTTATTTACTTTCAGGCTTCCTTGTACCCTACTGATGTTGTTCTAGAAGTTGGTCCTGGCACTGGAAACATGACAGTAAAAATGTTAGAAAAAGTGAAAAAGGTAAAGAGTTTCAAAGTAATAAAGATGTTCTTCTCTTTTTATTCACATTTGGCTACTGGGGGAGTTGGGAAGAGAACTGCACTGTAGAGAAAACTCTTAGATCCTATGCTTGAGTTTGCTTTTCCCTTTTTCCTCATGTGTCATGTATTTTTGTGAGCCTGATGGTGACGATGGTTTTAGAATTTATTTTTCTAAGTAACTTAGAGAACCTTTTGGCTAAAGCACAGAGTATAAATGTTGTAACTCTGCAATGTGTGAAGAATTTCCTCTTGTCTGTTCTGAATCTTCTACCATTCTACTTCATTCTACTAAACTAGTGGTCTAGTTGCTGGATTGGTGATAAAAATGTCTATCTTTTTGGCCAAACTGTGTCTTGTATTTCTTTATCCCCCTCTTTACAGATATGTTACTGAATTTTGTTTGGATTGTTCACTGAAATTGTCTTGCTTATAAATTTTCTTTATAGGCTTATTATAACATTTTCATCGGCAGATTTATAGAGTTTTGTTATCTGCTGAAATCAGTAGATTTGTTTTTTGAATGATGTGTTAGCCACTTTGGGCTTCATTTCAGAGGGGAAATCAGATAAAATAAATGAAATGAAAACGTTTCTGTAAAACACTTGGTTCTTACGCGGCTCACATTCAGTCATGATTCTACATAGGGACAAAATCCTTCTACAATGTGTATGGATCACATACGCAGTCATTTCTATATGATTCTTTTTCAGGTAATTGCTTGTGAATTGGACGTAAAGCTTGCTGGTGAACTTCAGAAGAGAGTCCAGGGCACGTAAGTGCAAAAAGTGGGTGCAATGGTGGAATGACACTGTTTTTCGCCTAGAACCTGTCTTGGAAATGTATTAATGGAATAATTTTCCTTTGTTCCAGGCCTCTGGCTAACAAACTTGAAATAAAGATCGGAGATGTGTTGAAAAGTGACCTGCCCTTCTTTGATGCTTGTGTGGCTAACTTGCCTTATCAAGTAAGGGCAAAACCAACCGATTTGGGGAAAGGGCCAATATAATTTATGGCTTGCAGGAATAAACCTACTTGGAAATTAACACTTCTTCCTTTGTTTTCAGATTTCCTCTCCCTTTGTTTTTAAGCTACTGCTGCACCGGCCTTTCTTCAGGTACAACTATATTGTATCTAATAGATTTAAGGTGCTTTTTTTACACATAATTACCGTATTGGCTCAATATAAGCCACACCCACAAATAAGCTGCACCTCTAAAATTCAGGGAGGGGGGGGAGAATACCTGAATATAAGCCACTCCCTTAAAATTGGGTTACAGGCTGAAAATTGCTGGAGTTGGTAGAATTGTAACTCCGAGCCAGTTTAAGCCTTTGATCTTGCAAGCCCGCAAAAGTTACTGTACAATTGCTAAAATCACAGATCACTAATCAATTGCTACAATTCCGCAGCACTCACACTCCGTAAATGGCAAATGAACAGTCTCAAGCTCGCAAATCGGCAAGAAATTTTTTTTTGTTCTGTTTTACCATATGTCTGTTTCAGCAGCGATATCATAAAAGCCAGTTTCTGTAAGGTCGCAAATTTAAGCCACACTTTAACTTTTCGCGGACAGAATTTGGGGGGGGGGGAGTGAGGCTTATATTTAGGCCAATATGGTAACTATGGAGAATGACTTGTATCCTGTGGTGTGTCTGCACTGGGCAAAGCAAACTTAGACTAACACAACAGGACTTCACCTTCCTCTCTGCAGACCCCACATGCTCTCCCCCACCCCAGTCTGCTCAAAAGGTGTTGGTTGGGGCGAGGGGAGTGCAGGAAATGAAGAGGAAGGGAAAGGCCTGTTAAGCAAGAAGGAATCTACTCATGCGTTGTTGGTTTCAACCCAGTGCATTGGTATTAGCAAGCAACGGATCTAGTAAACAAATGGTGAGCAATTTGTCAAGCTAGAATGCTAAAAACACTTTCATCTTTTACATTCGGAGTTATGATGATTAGAATGTCTAAAATGCAAGGAAGGTGTCTCTATGTGGATCGTGCACAAATAGCTGTTCTTGAAATCGAAACAGTTAAGCATTGTCACTTTACATCTCCCCAAGGAGTCTGACATTTGGAGACTGAAGGTGGTTGTCCTATTTTTGCTCTCCCGTCTCATTTCCCAAGTTGAGTTTTCATTAGAGATCATCTGTAAATCTTTATATGCATTGCAGTTCTCTCAAACAATACTACCTGGGAGTGGGGACTAAAAACAATGATCGACAGAAAAATATACATGTTTTTCCAATACAGGGTGGGGAGGTATCGATATTGACACAAAGTTTCTAGTTTTATCAGTAATTAACAGATATAAATCTGATGGAAGCAATTAATAAATACCTGACGTGCCAGTCAAATGAATCTCCATTGTCGCTGACATGTCAGGTATTTGTTTGTTGCCATTATATTGTCATCAGCTGCCTTAAACATAGCGAGGAGACAGTAAATGACTAAAGGAAATGGTTTTAAATCAGGATTTAATTAGAGCTTCTGTTACATTCACTGTTGTCTGTATCCTCTTAATAGTCATAATTGTGTGTATGTAGGCTACTGATGAACAAGTGTTGCTAAGTTGTTGGCCTTGCTTAAAGGCTGTATGGCTCAATGCTTGCAACTCATTTTTAACTTCCAGGTGCGCAGTCCTCATGTTTCAAAGAGAATTTGCTCTTCGCTTGGTCGCAAAGCCAGGCTCTCCCTTATATTGCAGACTCTCTGTGAATACTCAGCTATTAGCTCGCGTCGATCATCTGATGAAGGTAAGGAAAATAAGCAATAGCAAAACTAGGTTTGTGGCATTTCAGATCAAAGGCTGGGGTGGGCAAGCAAGCTTTTAAGAGGCTGAAAATTATTATTATTATTTTCCCTGAGAGCTAACTTTTATAATGATTCACAGGTAGGGAAAAATAATTTTAAACCGCCACCCAAAGTTGAATCCAGTGTTGTGAGAATAGAGCCAAGGAACCCACCACCGCCAATCAATTTTCAGGTGAGACTCATCAATATTAATATAATATGCATGAAGACAACTTTCGTAGCTAATGTGTAAATGCCCTCAATGTATTGTTTTGAATATTCTCCCCAAGATGGTATGTAAACAACAGTTGAGCAACCATTGTTTTGAAGGTTGCCTAGCATTTTACACCAGGGATGGGGCATCTGTGACTCGTCCAAAAACAACTCCAGCTCCCTGCAGCCCTGGCCAACTTGGCCAGTGGTCAAGGATCATGGGAGTTAGAGTTCAATAGCAACCAGAGGGTCGTAGGCTTCCCATCCCTGCTTCGCATCTTGTTAACATCAGTTACTAATAAGAAAGCAAGATGATAGGGTGGAAACTTTTGAGTGCACCTGAGCCTTCTTCGGAGCATTATTTTGTGATTTGGAATGGTGTTGGCAAACCAAAGCTTAGCCTTTAGAGAGGAAAGAGGAGGGCTAATCTCTTCCTTGTGGTAAAAAGGCAGCTTTCATTAGCTTGAATGAAAAGCTCTAATGGTGCTAAGCTTTGATGCCAAGGCTTCATAGTTTCCACTGAGGCTAAAGCAGAGTGGTACCTTGAAAACCAGAGTCCTCGTCAGCCTCTGTTCTACCTGTTGTGATATGTAAGTCTTTAAATATTGAGTATCAACGTAGAGACCTGTCAAAGTATGCCTTGATTATACTGCATTTGAAAGCACATTCTTTGTGACTTGAGAGAAATTTTTAAAACCTGAATGAGGCTTTTCATAGTGGCTTCTCTCACAGGGGGTTAAACACATTTTGAATACCGCCATATCCTACTAGCAGTAAATGGATGGGCAACCTGTTGCTTAGACTAAACCGCTCCTCATCTCTGACGGTTGGCCATGTTGGCTGGTGCTGAGGGGGATTGAAGTCCAACAACTTGATAGGCCACAGGTTCCCCGTCCTTGATGTAGAATTTGAAAACAGGCAGACACATAGCTAATCTGCAGATTGAAGAAGGAAAAAGAAGAGGCGAGATTGGGGTACTTGAGAGATGTATGGGAACCCAAACATAATGAAATGGGCAATGGGAGGCGTGGTGGGTAGCAGGAGCTCTGTAACCTCCTCTGAAAAGGTTGCTTAAACAAAGTGTATTTTTAATTTTTATTCAGGAGTGGGATGGTCTACTAAGGATAGTCTTTGTCAGGAAAAACAAGACACTCGCTGCAGTTTTTAAGTAAGTTAACTCATATTGGAGGAAATGTTTGGTGTGCTGCTGGGCAGTTTCTTTCCTTCTGCAAGAGTCAACCGTTTCTCCTTGGCTGAATTGTTAATCATGCTGACCATTGTGGACTGAGACTGGGTGGGTTGTTATTCTTCTGGATCTTGCAAGAAGTGTGTGTGTTTCATGGACAATAGGAAGCACTAGGCCAGATGACTCGATTGCTGAAAATTGTCCTGTCCCTCCATCTTTCATTAACTAAGAGCAGGGAGTGGAGGGAGAAGGCGGTGGGCCTACATTCTCAGCATTGTCTTCCACCTCAATCATTGTGGAAAAAGGGAGCTGAGAGCCAAAAGTCACCAAGACAAATTAGAATGCACTCAGGGCTCCTCATGGATGTATAGACTAGAGCAGAGTTTCCCAAACTTGAGTCTCCAGCTGTTTTTCTACTACAAAACCCATCATCTCTAGCTAGCAGGACTAGTGGTCTGAGATGATGAGAATTGTAGTCCAAAACAACTGGAGGTTATCTGGTGCTCTCCAGATGTTTTGGGCTCCAGCTCCAGCCAGCAATAGCTTTCGTCGGAGGAAAATGGAATTGAAAAGGGAATTTTGTATTTGCCCAGCCTCATCCCAAAAGATCTATATGTGTAACCTCCTCCTCCTCCTCCTCCTCCTCCTCCTCCTCCTCCTCCTCCTTCTCAGTTCCAATGCTGTGAAAAAGCTGCTGGAAAAGAATTATCGGATTCACTGTTCACAAAATAACCTGGTAAGCATTCTCCCCCTCCCCCAAAGAAGTTTCATGTAAGCACCCGTGTCTTGCTACTTGTTTGAGACATGCTACATAAGCAAAATTCTCTGCTTTCTGTTTTGTATTGACAGGAAATTCCAGAAGATTTCAGTATTGGAAGTTTCATACAGGGGATCCTAAAAGACTCTGGTTATGCAGAAAAACGTGCACGAGTCATGGATATTGATGACTTCATCAGGTGAAGCCAAGGGCATTTCTTTCAAGCTTTGCTCTCCTTTAAACACAGGCCTCCTATTTCCAAAATGAAAACAAAAATAAGTGTGGAGGGCAGGGGTGGGAGAGATTCCCCTTGATACCTTAGATGCTTCTACACTTTGCCTTCCTTGCAGTGTGTTCTCAGTCGGGCAGGCCACTCTTCCTACCACATATGCAATGTCAGAGGAAGTGCACTTGAGACCTGTCCGCACGCACAAATGACCCCAATGTGCAAATTGTACATCCTGGGACTTGGGAAGGGAGCTTTTATGATTGTGCCTACTACTCTGCCACACTAGCTGCTAAAAAGGCAGGCTATTATTTTCCAAGCCCAGATGAGGGTAGCCAGTGGGTTTCAAACCCTTGGGGAGTTAGGACAGGCTCTGGCAGATTGAGTGGACAAGACCAATAGTGGACCCAACAGTCAAAAGGTGCTTTCTGCATGTGTTGTAGAGTAGTGAGGGGCAGATGGGGTACCTTTGGAGCTTGACAGGCACCATCTGGGAGAAGGAAAACTGACCATAAACCTCTGCTGCCTTGCGGGACATCTTTGAGAATAAAAGGCTAAGGAGTACACCCTGCACAGATCCTGAGTGGTGACCCTAAGATGGTTGAATGTTGCCTTGTACACCTCCTTCCTGCGGCCAAGCTGGTGCCAAATGTATTTTTCTGCTTTCCTTTGGACCACATCAGCAAGGCTAAGAGGGGTCTTGTCATCCAGTCCTTTGGACTGATGATTGTAGGAACGGCTGCCATCTTGGCCCAACCATAGAACTGGGCTGCACTGATTTCAGTGGAGGAAAGAAGGACTAGGTGTTTTCTCCCAGGTTTCAAACAGAAGCCAGAAATCCTGGATGGTTCTTCACTGTTTCTGAAGTCTTAAAAGCCCACATCCTAAATCTTCCCCTCTGCTTTCAAATCATACCCCTACCTGCTTTTCCACTGCCAGCTGGACTCTTTCGGGGGGGGGCAGAGCAGGAACTGAATGACTAAATAAACAAAATTGCCACAGATCTTGTTCCGAGGGTAGCAGGAAGTAGGTGAGGTAGTGAAATTGAGAGTTTTAGAGTTATTGGTTCCGACTTCAGAAGCAGCTCAGAAAAAAGAGAACTTTCTCTTGCCTTGGAAATTGGACACAGAAGGACCCAGGATCACCTACAGGTGGCACTCTTAATGTCATATAAAATGTCAGTGAGATATATTTTCATTTTCCAGTGTTCTGCATGGCTTCAACGCAAAAGGCATCCACTTTTCCTAAAGGGAAGAATAAGATGGAAGAGACGCTGAGCAGCAATGCTTTTGTAAGGATGAACTGAACTATCTAAAGGTGGTATCAGAATTTCACCCGAGATGATGTGTGCCATGCTGCACATGCACATCCAGCTGTTTAATTACCCCATTGGTGCAAAATGGGTTCTCAAGGAATCTCAATCACCCTCATACCTTTGTTCTGCTCTGCTTCATTTGGTTTTTATTTTACGAGAACGTATGTGATGCAGAGTGTAAACTCTCCAGCCATGTTCAGGGTCGCCTGAAGTGCACCTTTTATTTTTCTTACTAAATTCCTAAGCCACAGTGACCACCTGCTCCCAACAAAAACCACCCAAACCAAGAATAACTGTTATATTTGATATTACAACCCAGCTACTGTTACTTTATTAAAGAAGTCATGGAAACTAGGTTCTCTTAATTGTCAAACCCACTCCTTAGATTTTCTGTGTGTGTCAAGTTCTGTAGTCATTCCTATATGGTGCTTTGCAATAAAAATGCTTTTGTATCAGTGTTTTCCACAAACATTCAACATTTGTAAGAACCTCAACTCTAAGCCACTGATCTGTGATGTGGTGGGTTGTGCACACTGGCTTCAAGACTCATCTCCATTTTGCTAGTTTCTTACCTGAAGTAGCATAAACTTACAAGTTTAGTAGACGTGTGTATGAGTCACATCAAGAGGTATCCATGCTCTTTCAGATTCCTAATGTGACCCCTGAATATGCAGTTTAGTAAAAGAAGACACAACTCCTTGAGGCTTTGTATACCTGGACCCAGTCAAATGCAGGCAGCTTGTGGAAACCAATAACACAATGCAACTTGATTTTCCTTCCACGGTTAAGAAAGAATTATAAATGAACAACCAGTTGGCTTGGTTCCTCCTTGTGGTAAGGAATTTGTGTAGAAACTGCATATAATATTATCATGGCACCACTAGCTAGTCTTACATTTGACTAGTAAAATACCTCATTCCAAGAAGTGATTTCAAGGCAGAATATTCACATGACAAGAGATAACTCTCCCTTTGGAAAGCACATTTACTTCATCATTAATTTTCTTTTCAGAGGAACTAATAAGTGTCCTCGTTTCAAAGCAAGGAAGACTTCCTTCTTATATATCACAGATAGAGTCAAGTCAGTTGCTCCAGGCAGACATTTTTTAAGGAGAGATGGGATAGAGGTAAGAGAAAAGCTTGTGCCTCTTCCAATTATGGTGCCATCTGAAGGCAGCTGAGGAATTGCATCTCTTTTGGGGACACATACTTCCCCATATAGACATGCATTTCCTAGCTTGCATCTTTACAATACGCTGCAAGAGGTAGCGTGCCACTAGTGATATAGCTTGATGTAAGGCAAAGCTGAACAGAATCACAATTTCCTGATGCAAGGATCTTCCATGAATCTTTTCTAAAATATCCTAACAGTAGGATGCAGCTACAAAAGAAGACATTTTACAAAAAGTTGTATAGAAGTAAAATTCTCATCTCTAATTTATATTTCAGTTAAATTTATTAAACACATTGTGTAAAATCTACATTGCTGTTTCAGTTTTCATGTTTACAGACAGGCGCTTTGTCACCATGATATGGCAAGGGGCTACCTTTCTATGGGGATTATGTCGAATACTGAGAAACTCTGGCTCATTTAAGCTCTCTTCTCATTGCTTTCCCTTTATTTCCCTCAGCCACAGCACAGATGGGCTTATGTTCCAGAAACAAACAATGAAACAGTTCCAAGGAATGTCTGTTGTTGATATGAGCACCTGGAATCTATCTTGGGAATAGGGAGAACTCCTAGAGAGGTCTACAATTCATCTGACAAAAAAAAATACATATAAAGGGTAATTTTTTTATATCAATTTGCAAAAATAATTGAAGTGCCACCATCTTAAAAAGTGCTGGACACACAGTGCCATTTGTGAAGTTTTCAGGCATCATTGTGGAATTTCTTCAGCATCAGTAAAGTTTTGTGGAGTTTATTGTGCAAATCCTCAAATGGTACAAATTCACCTCACTTTTCAGCTGATGGCACTGTACAAATGGAAAATATGCATTAGCTACTTTCTTTTAAAGCAACAGTACTAACTACCTGCGGACTACAGTTAATGCACATGTAAACTCCCATGCATCAGAAGCCAATTTTAGTAGTACGTGACAGGGTTACTTTGGTATCCTAGTCATTGGATACCTTTCCTACCCATATGCAGAGATTCGATTGCACCTTATTCTGACATCACACTAGCACACATACCGTATATCTGTATTATCCTAAGATACAACTCTCCTTCATAATCAATTACCTTTTATTATACATCCACTAATTTATAGATTTGTTCTTTACAAAGAAAATGTTAGAGACTCTTCATGGTAACTGAAATAAATCATGATTCCAGATTTTTACAGGGGGAAATGGAATGGCTTGCCGTCAATCCACACCAACATGTTTTTAATTCCAGGTCAATGATATGGCACATACTGTGAAATGAAGAACTAGTCACGAAAAATGAAAACCCAAACACACATTAAAATGTACACACAATAAAAGTAATTTACATTGACAAATAAGGAATGTCATTTATTAAGGCTGTGCTTTAGAGAGGACATATAGGGTCAAGTCGCCTTGGTCAAGGCACAAATGGGAAGAGGTGAGCACAGCTGTCTAGAAGAGGAGGTATATACAATCACGGATGAGGTGGCATGCATGCAAATACAAAACTGCACAGCTGTTCTTTGCAACAAAACTTGACATAAGTGAAACAAAATACTGTGAATTTTCTTTTTACAAGTCCACCATTTTACTTCATTATTTTTAAAAAATTGGCAAATATTTCCAAAAAAAAAAATCACAATTTTGAGTAAGTTAAAACATTTGAAACAAAAAGTGCTTCCCATCTCCAAAACCTGCCTGGTTGTGCTATCTGGTCTAGAAGCATTTTGCAGACATCTTAGGAGTGTTCCACACAACTGAAATGTCAGCCAGGGGAAGAAGAAACGGGGCATTTCCACAGACACTTCAAAAGTTTTCGCTCTTTCAAGTAGTTGACTTCTTAGAGCTTCATTTCCAACCAACGGGGTGGTACAGCAATGAAGGCTCAGGCATCCTTTAGCAGCAGAAGATTGCCTCAAAGGGCACGTGGTCTCTTCGGATTGATCTGTTTACTGGCGTGCTCCTCCTCCTGTAGCGCTGTGCGGAAGGATTTCACTTTATCTTAAAACAAGAAAGGAAAGTCAGTTATCAGCTGAATAATTTTAGCACGATTCCTGTACCGACCTTGAGGCATAGTCTCTTTTATTATTGGAAATTGCCTTGAATGTGTCAACGTAGAAAGGCAACATATAAAATTATGTGTAAATAAATACTACATGCAATTTCAGTAATGTACTGTATAAATAAAAACACATATTAGAACACACAGAGGTGTAATCATGCAACACACAGTACCAATTCCACTTTGGATCAAGTGGAAACAGCTTCCCATTCTGACAACTTTGTTTTAAGACAGATACAATCAAAGCAGGACAACTGCACCAAATGGAAAAGAGCTTGGTATGCTCTTTCAGCAGTTCTTCCAATGTCTGGATCAAGATTTAAAGTCTGAAGAACATATGTTCATCAGGACCAGTAATGAAATTAGAAGCAGCAATAGATGCAAATTGATATTTGCTCATTAGAGATTTAAGAAACCAGGCGTTTCTTTAAAAAGCAAGTCAAAAGAAAGGCTGCAATGGACCACAGCAGATAGAAATAGATGATGCATTGCTATCCTTTAATTCTGCAGCAGTAATCAAAATGAGATCACATGCTACACTACTATACTTTACATATCAAAATGCTTAGAAATTTTAGCTCCTCAGATTTGCTTTATAAACCACTATATGGCTGTCAATATCAATTGATTTTCTCCCCCTACTAAAACTGGCCTGTGAAAAATATATAAATCTTGAAACCCATTAAATGCTAACACAAGCCACTTGTCACTTTCAACAAATTCTTCAGTATCTAAGAAGTATATCTAAGCAGGTATAAACACCTACCCCGAAGCTCAGTCAAAATGTAAATTTTTTGTTCTAGGATTGCTTCAAGTTGTGTAGCATATGAATCCACATCATAGTCTACTTCTTCTGTCATTTCCAAGAGAGCTTTTTCATCTTCTAGCCACCTAATAGATTCCTAATAAAAACCAAAGATAGAACATACAACAATCAATTTGCAGGCAACAAATTGTGGAGTGCAATACCAAACTTGCCAAAATTAACAAAACAATTTTGATAAGTTCAACAAACATTCCTATGATGGAACCTTTTTATAAATAACAAATACAAACAGTTTCCTGTTTCAATGATTTCCAAGAAGCTTCAGTGTGTTTCAGATAAGGACTAGGAAACAGGGATGAAGCAGTTTATACAACTATCAAGCTGCAAAGACACTGTGGAAAAAATAAGCATTAGGAAAACTGCACAAAAACCGCAAGTTGTTTGTAGTTCTTTTCAAAAGATTTTTATTGCCCCAACTGGGAAGTTTGACCAACATAAAAAACACTTCTAAGGGCTTGAACATGCCCAGTGCCAATTCCAATGCCCAATCATTAACTGTTTCTGAAAATCTCTTCAGTGTCAATGGAACCTTGCCCTATGGGATGAGAGAAGTTGTAGCTTCAGAAAAACAAGCCCAAAGGCCCCATGGTTGCACAGTGCTCAACAGTTCTTCGGATCCCAGCCTCTGTATTAATCAGCGCTCCACGTTTACCTGGAAGACAGCTCTGTGGTCTTCTACAACTTGCTCTTCCATTTCCACCATCTGTGATACAGCTTCATGGAAAGTAAACAACTGTGGCGATACTTCTTCCTCCTTTTAAAAACAATGAAGCTCAATATAATTCTACTTTTCAAAAAAGATTTTGATAACAGAAGCTAACAGAGAGCAGCATGTTGAAGAACACTGATCCATGACTCAGCAAGACAAATGCTTATGTTCTCTTGAACAAGGCTAATTCATAAGTTTATTACAATGTACGGAGTGCAGTCCAGTTTTGGGATACACTTCAGTTGAGAAAAAATAAAAAATGAGCAATTGCAAGAATACACAAGGAAACAAAACGAGAAAAAAGAAGTTAACGAAACATGGTAACCTGAATCAATACAGAGAAAGAGATTGGGTTTGTATAGGCAAGGCATCTCCAGGAGAGCCTAACAAGAATAAAATCTTTAGGGAATCCCACACAACAGCAAGAACTGATGGTTGCCCCAAATGCCATTTGTTTACTGACTAAAATGCCAGGTTCAGTAATAGTATATTGTTACTCCAAAGGGCCACTAAAATATTCTTCCATACAGAAGCAACAGCATTATCTGCTCATGAAATATAAACGGTGAGAAAGAAACTCCAAAGAGCTGTCTAGCAAATTATTTGTATGGTCTGGAGGACACCACCTTGTTGAAGCTAGGCAGGTTTGGACAGTGCCTGGATGAGGGACCGCCACATGTAGGCCACTTTGAGTTCCATGACAGAATTAAGGTGGGATCTACAGTGAGGGGGGGAAGTATTTGATCCCCTGCTAAATTTGCCCGTTTGCCCTCTGACGAAGAAATGACCAGTCCATAATTTGAATGGTAGGTTTATTGTAGCTGTGAGACACAATAAGAAAACCCAGAAAGCAGCCCGAGACAGGAAGCCCCATCTCACTAAGGATATATTGGTTTCTCATTTCAAATATAGAAATATGGAAGTATATAGTCAGAAGGTTGTGATCACCTTGCTTAGGAGGGCAAAGAAAGAGAAGTTGGGGGTTTTTAAGTTTAGAAGGTAATGTCTGAGGATAACATGATAGTGGTTTGTTAAAGTTGAGAGTATGAACAAAACAGAGTATAAATGGATGTTTCATACTTGTTTATATTCATTTTATTGCTATGCATATAAGCTATCCTGAATGCTCTTTAGAGTCATGTTTGGCTGGTCATATCTGCCCCCTCCAAAACCTGAAACAAAATCTAGAAAGACATTTCTGTCAACACACTATAATGCAGGAGAATAATGTATGCAACATATGATTAGTTTCAGTTTTTGTTTAATAGAGAAAGCGTCTAGACTATCCTTGCAACACACCAAGCAACTTTATATACATATACTAATTGACTAAATGTTTGCATTGCATTTCTACTGCAATAAGAGCCACTGAGGTTTGCCAGATACTCACATTTTGTTCACAAAGTAGTTTGAGATCATCTCTCTGAGGCGAACTACCAACACCCCACTGTGCCTCCAAGTCATCAATCTGATTTGGAGCATGATGAACGATTGGACGGATATCACCAGCACCAGTGGGATCAACTGTCAGTTCCTTTACTCTACAGTTGCAAAGAAGGTGTTCATTTTAAAATGAGTACCATTCATTTAGTACAGAAAAAAACCCTTCATCAATTCACAGGCAATTCACATAAATAATGGTGATGTCAACATCATGAATGAGTGTATCCTTAATAGGAGTGTACCCTTAACATGAGGAGTCAAACACAATATACTTGATTACAATATTAAACATTGTGCTCATGTAAGAGTTTGAATCATTTATTATTTTATACTATAATTATTTCACATGCATTTAAAAATGAATCAGTGTTGCACTTCAATTATTCAGATGTAGAATTGCTACTACTACAAAAGTTGACATCACCACTATCTTACACATGAGGGGAAATAACAAGCTTGGGCATGAAATGTTTGAAAAGAAGAAAAGATGAATAATAATTGGGAAAATGAGTTGCAGGCCATGCAGTGTCACCACCTGTCAAACAAAATGGAAACAAAAAGGCGGTGATGACTCAAGACAGGGAAAGTAGGTGAAGGTTTGTCTGTAAAATTACGCAGCTGAAGGGGGGGGGGGACACTAAAAGAAAATAGAGAGTCCATGTAAAGAATGAAGTAGACCTGGTGATCGAAGGAGAAAAGTCGTCATACTCATAGGAAGGAGAGAGATCAGAGCGACTGCCACTACCCTGTGAGAAGGGAATGTCCGAAGGACTAATTCCAAATTCCTTTACTCTGCAGCAGCAAGATACAGCAGCAAATTAAAAGAAAGTGTTCTTGTAAGGACAATGAAATCACAACCTCTAATATTTAATCAGTCAGTTATGCAACACGCTTGCTAGGGCACAAATAAACCTTGGTAAATCCTCCAAGAGAAAATAGTCATTACTACAAGATGGGAAACTGAAGTCAAAGGATGTTGGCTTAAGCAAGGTCATCCTTCAACAGCTGGGTGGAATGGGGCTGGGTGGAATGCAAGGAGATTGTTCCAGGTTCAACATTCCCACTAATGCACCATACGGGTTGCCACGAAACTAAGCTTACTTTGTACAACTTCAGGAACAAAAACAAATCACTTCAGCTTTAGCAGACTATTATGACCCAGGTCTTAGTATTATTCGAATCATACACTTTACGAACTATGTGGTCATGCAGCTCATGCATAGAAGTCTCGCACTATTAATATAAATGCTCAGAATGCGGTATATTAAAAACAAAGACTTGTATACTACTTACTAGCTAAATTGTGTAATACATAAACAAATTCCATGAACATTTATAAGACATGTCAAAGAAGCCAGTATTTCTATATAAGCCCAGTGTCTTGGTGAACATCACAACAGGTCTACCCAGCTACAAAACAACTGACATTTGCGGTTATTTCATCCAAGGACTGATCCAGAGGTAAACTGCTCCTCTTTTGGAGTGATTTTTTTAAAAAACAACCCAGCATTTAAGGGTCAAATATTCACTGCTGCCTTAAAGACATGCTAAACATATATCAATGGCATTATTTATAAATAATTATTACTGCCTTTTAAATTGTTATTTATTTGAACAATTTATATAATGCTTAGTTATAAATGTCTAAGCGGTGTACAAGAAATGCAACACAATGAAAATAATAATTGGTTTAAACTAACATCAGAATTCAGTTAAAATGCCAGCCCAACTAAAAAATAGGTTTTTATTTTAGTCTGCTTGTTGCTATATTTATAGGACACCGGCAGATATTTGCTCACTAATGCACTCTACACTATAATTGTCATAACCTCAAGACCTATGCTCCTGTTTCCAGACTGAAAGGATAGATTAATCAAACTGAGATGATGCTCAGCTGTAATCTGGAAATTTGAGGTGAGAGAACTCCACTTCAGACCATCTCCATAAGGTTAGGCCAGCCATCTTCAACTGTAAACCATACTGGTATAAATGTAGTTCCTCATAGCAATTCAGAAAGTATGAGGAAGTTGAAGCCTGAAAAAAGACTTCTAGGTTTCGAACGCTGCTAGGGAATGCAAAGATATAAATATAAATTCTCATACCTGTTCGCATATCTTAGTGTGTTTAGAGTATTTTCACAAGATGCCATCCCTGGAGAAATAGTAGCAATCTGGGAGGAAAGGATATCAAAAGTTATTTTTCAAGGACAACAACAGTCAAGAGCATATGCACAAATCTGCATTATTACTTAAAAGAAGGAAATATTTATTAAATTTATGCACACTGAAAATATTAAGTATTGTGTTCAAGTAAGCACTTGATATCCAAGTGATGCATATTATGTGTTTAACCTATATTCAGTTTTAAATGAATCTACATTTTAGAGCACCTATATACCCGTACAATATGGTATCTTTCTAATACATTATATTTCCAATCTCTCCCACCCAATCTAATTAGGGAAGAGTACTGCTTTCCAGCAGGTATTGATATACGCAATAAACATAAATACTTGTCTCCACTTTAATTATTATTTCTTCACTTACTTCTTCACCTCTTACCATTATTAATATTTGGTGACCCTTGAGAAAGAAGATAGCATTAATTCTAAATCAGAATAATCAAAATGATGAAGGTAAGATAGCATGGGCAGCCATCTTTATTTTGTTTTAAACAAACAGGGCCTAGTTATTCAAGTTGCCCTAACAATACTATCAAAAACAGGAACAAAATAAATACAATCACAAACTTTTACAGTTTAAATAAAATGTATAGCTGAGTTTCAACACGGCAGTCAGTACCATACACAAAATCGTAAACTTTGGATATAGAATATTGAAAAATTAAAGTTCAGCTGTCCAAGTTAGCATCTTCCATATGAATTTCACATGACACTTGGTAGTCTCACTGCTGTAAAACATAAAGGGCAACCACAGTCTCTCTAATTCCACTGTCTCAGTCACAAATACATATGCAATTTTGGGCTGGAACGAACAGTATTACTCTATGTACAAGTAACCAGGACAGTAATTTGCACAAGGAATATTTGGAAATAGGATACTAGCATATGCTGGGCAGAATAACCTCCATAAGTACCTTTTCCACAAATAAAATGACATTGACTAATAGGTTATTCCAACAGAACCTACCAAAAACAACATATGGAATCCGTTGGAATCTTAAGGACTATAAACACATCCCATAGAAGAAACTTAATTCTGATAAGTAGCTTTTGGAACCATATTATGAAATTTGAGCATATCAAAGGAGCCATCTTCATATTGCCCCAAAGGGAAAGATTACACTCATAAACATCTCTTTCGGTATTTTAAAATCCAAGTCTTAAGACCAGTGCTTTTTTCTGGGGGTACGCAGGGGGACGTATGCCCCTAAACATTTTGCGAATCTTTCTCCTTTTGTCCATTTACTGAATTTATTTTTCCTGATTTGAACTACAAAATGGTGATTTTTTGGAGTCAAAATGGGAGTACCCCTAAACATTTTTTAAGAAAAAAAGCACTGCTTAAGACCAAGGAAATAATCAGGAGAGAACCAATGGGTCTGGTTGTGAAGCAGTACTGACTTCCAGCTAAGGATTGCTATCTAAAGATTAGAGTGCCACCTGAGAATACAGGCTTTTCCATCCCCTTTGTATGTGGCCTATGGTGTATTTAAGTTGATCTACTACTAATAGATTGTTGTTGTTTTCTACAGCAATGCAACACACTCAACTTACCATACAGGTGCGAGAGTTTTCTCCTATGAATGAATCTCTTAGGACCTGAGTAAGTTTACTCGCTCTGAATGGAGTATGAGGCTTATTTCGGCCTAAGGCTCTGATGCACTCCTGTAAGAGTAAACATGTTTATGCTTTTTTGCTCCACAGGACACATGCAAAAATATTAATACAAGTGCAATCAACAAAACCAGATAAATAAACATGTTGCTCTTGTTTAAGCCAGTCTTAAAATATTACATCAGTTTTCAGTATTTCTAATTAAGAAAAATGCAAATAAACCTCAAGGCTACTGTAGCACTGTAATTAGGCATTGCCATAGTTTGTGTTTTAAGTCTGAGCACAATATTAACTCTAGACTCTCATGGACATGTTGAGCTATAGGCAAGTGCTTTTAATTGCTGTTCTTCACTACTTCTGGAGCCTTGCAGCACTAGACAAGTCACTTGTATCAGAGATTAAGGAAGAAAGCACATAATAAGACATTGTTTGTTATTGTAGGTGCTGTTCAGCATTCTGTAAAAAAAAACATATTTAGGTCAGTACTCAGCTTAGAAAGAAAGATTAAAAAATCCTCCAGGCTAATAGTTTCTTTGTGTATAAAATGTAAATCAAGGGAAATGGGTGTCCACTGTGCCTCACAAGGGTTTTCTGTGATAGTTAGGTTCTCACCAACACTGTCTAATTCTGCAGGGTTTAATACCAAATGCTAGTAACTACAGGAAGGGAGAAGGCTCTTGATCTTGGATCCTGTTTGTGGAAAACCATAAGCATCTGGTTGGCCACAGTGGGAACAAAATGCTGGACTAAAAGGACCATTAACCTGATCCAGCAGACAGTGCTTATGTTAATAGAGCAACAAACCATGAAAGGAAAAACTAATTAATTTTATCCTCACCTAATAATTTTTATTTTTGGCTATTTCACTCTAAAGTAAAATACTTTTAAAGGAAAATGTATGAACATTTTCTAAAGTTAAATAAAAATAAAATTGCTTGAACACCAGACTAGTTTTGTGCCATGGTTCTCAAAACTTTTTACAAAGGGCTATTTCAGGCATAGGCAAACTCGGCCCTCCAGATGTTTCGGGACTACAACTCCCACCATCCCTGACCACTGGTCCTGTTAGCTAGGGATGATGGGAGTTGTAGTTCCAAAACATCTGAAGGGCTGAGTTTCCCTATGCCTGGGCTATTTCAATGGAATCATTGCCTTGGTCAGGATAGGCCTTCATGACCTGGGCATAATGGCCCTTTAATCCCAAAAAACCCTATTCAAAAGGCAGCCCTGGATGACTTCATACCCACCCAAGCCCATCTAACCAACTTAAAAGGTTCTGCTTCCCCCCTCTCATATCTTTCTGCTCCAGCTAGTGACTGAGGGCTCCCCAGTTCCACAGCTGAGTTTCACAAGGAACCTCACATAAAATAGGCATGGAATTATACAGCCAATCATGGAGGCTATAATGAGATGGAGGGTGACAGCAAGGGGACCCAGACAGTATCAGCACCTCAATGGACATACTCTCCTCAATGCTTGGTCAATAAGGCAGGCAGGCTGCAGTAAGAGACTAAAGATCATTTAGGACACAATAAACTTGGCACCAGCCCAACAGACCAACAATGCATCTTGTACAATATAAACTGACAGGCAGTGGTTCTCCCGGATTTCAGGCAGGAAGTATTTCCCAAACCTACCTGGATATGCCAGGGACTGAACCTGAAACCTTCTGGTCACAAAGGAGATAATCTACCATGGAGCTACAGCCATTTACAGTACAGTGGTATCTCTACTTATGGACGTGATCCGTTCCGGGGTGCCATTCATACCCCAAAAAGTCCATAAGTAGAACGCTGCTTCTGTGCATGACGCAATAGAGTGCTCCTGTGCATGCGCAAAGCGCACAGAACACTTTTGCATGTGTGGCGAAACCCGGAAGTATACACTTCTGGGTTTGCCGCATTCGCAATCCAAAAATCCGCAACACGAACCTAACGCAACTAGAAGTATGACTGTACATTCCATTTAGGATTAAAGATCAAATCCCAGAAGAGGACATGGCTTATGAAACAGCAATACAATATGACTTTTAAATAATTCTTCTTTCTTCACTAGTAATTCTTAAGTATTTGACTATGCAACCCTTATTTGGTTACAGTAAACAGATTTTGAAATATTTCAACAATGGGAAACTCATCGCAGACAACTTCTAATGGGGCAAAGCCCACATTTCAAAAGCATTGAAATGTTTTGACAAATGAACTGGAGGATTTTCAACTCCTTCAGTTCTCTCATGATACAAAGACTGTCAGAAAATGAAGATTAAGTAGTTCAGTTAGAAATATTCCATTTATTCCTGACAACAGTAATTTGGAACATCTGTAGCTGCTTGCTTATTCTTGCTCCCCTATATAATTAATGACATTTAGAAGATGACAAACAAAGCAGAGCAACAGCAAAACAGTTCACTGCAGTTAAGTAAAAATAAACACGAAATCTGGATACTTTCCATGCACTGAATTTGCAATGCACATAAATACAAATATGTACATTACAGATATTTAATGTGGAATTAAATCTTTCAGCATGCTACACAAACTGCAGAAGTGCATACTGGCAAAATAGCTACATTACAGATAAGGAGGAAATGTATGAGACTAAATTTCAAGAGCTTTAAAATTTGGCCTTTCTTGGAGGAAGCTGTTGTTTGTGTTCGGATCCAATTTATTCACTGAATCTAGCTGCAAAATGTTAAAAGAAGAAAGGGCAAAACAAGGAATAGGATTATAAAGAAGGATAAGACATTTTGGTGTGTCTCCATTAGGTATATATTCTGTGCTAATTGCAAGTTGCCCTGTCTAAAAAACAACCTGTTCTCACAGTGAAGCCATGCACTGGTTGTATTTTGTTAGCACAAATCAGTGTAAGCTATTTTTTATTACTTGGTTAGTCAAATTAGGCATGTCTGAGGGCAGCTGTATTATAAAGCTGCAATAAAAACAAAAACTTGCGATGACTGACAAATGTGGCATAATATTTCCTGGACCAGAGTATTCCCCCCAAAGGGCAGTCTGGTCTACAAAAGCTTACATTGCAACAAATTTGTTAGTCTTTAAAGTGTCACAAGGGTCTTCACTGTATTGTTAAATATTAGTTATGCAGTATGTATTGGTGTGTTTTGTAATCATACCAAATATGCACAATAAATCAAAACAGAGGTGAAGTCCACACTGTTTGTCTGTCTTTCTCCCATGCACAATTGTGTTAATTACACAACCATAAACTTAGAACCACGTTTTTATGCATATATTACTCCCTAGGAAACTTACAGCAGAGCTGCACCTATTTGCTCTGCCTGCCTCTTTCCATGCTATAGTGATGGCTCATCCTACATTTTGACATTTCCCTAGGGTTGATATATATCTAGTAAGACCAATACAGGGTTTTCTTTGAGAGAGAAAGCAACAGCTGGTTTGCGCACACAGAAAATCTACGTACATTGAAAAAAAGGTAAGTTTGTATAACACTGAAATGGCAGGATAATTTTTTTTCCAGAAGTAAATATTATCAATAAATACTTGCAGACTAAAGGGAAAGAGATGTAGTATGTATGGGAGCATTCCCATACCACTTCCATAAACACACACATGGACATGTGTATACACATGTACAGTCAACTACCCAAAGAGACCATAGTCTTCTACCAGAAACAATGGACAGATGGCATCAAAAGCCCCAAGCTAAATTCCTACAGCTAGCACCCAAGCGCAGCCCTTCCAAAACCCGATACCCTCCAAATGTTGTGAATTACAACCTCCACCATTCCTAACCACAGCCCATGCTGGCTGGAGCTAATGGAAAGTGTAGTCCAACAACATTTGAGTGGTGCCAAGCTGTACGTTCAGACCCTGGCCTATATCAGCTTAACAGTTCTGGCTTCCTACTATTGCTGAGCAAGCCCTCCGCAGTGTGGTCCAACTCTACAGTTTCAGTCTGTGCCTGACCACCAGCTGCTAGAGGACTTGACTGCTACCTACTGCAGTTCTTGAACAGTCCAAGATTCTTATCATAAATCACAAACCATGTATGAGTATAGGCAGAGGTCTACAAAGCTGCTGTAATGGTTCTAGGGGGTTGCTCGTGCGTAAATTGCTGCCACTCCTGGCTAGGTTGCCTGGTTGAACCCTTTCTGTCTGGACAGCCTCTCACCCGTGGCTGTCTCAGTCGCTGGCAGAATCTGTCAGTGGGCATTTCTTGAACTTCTTCCAGCAAAGTAGTTCTTTGACGCCAAGTCTCCTCCTACTCTCCCTGTGCGGAAGTCTTCTGCGCAGGGAGGGTGTGGGCAGCGGAGTACCCGTGCTCTCCCCGCTGGTCTCCGGTGAAGAGTCCTGAAGCCTCCTCTCCTATTCCCCCATCTGCCCCCCCTTCACCACTGGTGTTACGCTGATTTCCTTCCCCAGCAGATGGGCTGCCACTCTCCCTGCTGGGACCCTCTCCGGCATCCCTCTGGAGCCTTCCCTCCGCCTCTGGCTCCGATGGCAGTCCCCTGACAGCTACCTAACCTTATGAAAATTTTCAGCATCCGTGTATTTCAGTAGCTTGAATGTGGGAGGGCCAGGAGTAAATCACTGCTAAACTAGGAAGCAAACTGGGTGTTCGGCTTTGGGTAAATCAGTCTCTTGCAGCTTAACCTAGCTCACAAATCAAACACAAATCTAAAGTACTGCTCAGAGCTCTTTGAATGTACAAATGTAACAACACACTTATTAAACACAGAAGGCAAATATCACCTTCAGAAGTTTCTGCATTTGCTGCAATATGGAAGACTAGAGGGTCTTTGGTACAAATACAATGAGAGGCATTTTTTTTTTTTTTACCTTAAGTGCTAAAAGGCTCTTGTTAATTTCAGCACCTTCCAGTCGTGTTTGCCTATCGGCACTGGAAGTGTCAGCTCCTCTTTCGTTTCCAGCCAAGTCAATCAATGAAAATTTACCATGCAGCTTCCCTTTCCTCCTGAGGATGATCTGAAACACTGCATGGCTTCGAGATGAGTGTGCATTTGCAGATGTCTGACCAGATGTTCTGTAGCAAAGGGAGGAAAGAGACGCAATTGAATTACACATCACCACAAGGCTTGTCAGGCTTACACTATCTGTTGATAGTTTAAAGCACACTTTAGGTTCTCTTCTAATACAAAACAAACAAGGGGCTCATTTGCAGTACACATATGCCAATTACGCTCTGTCTTCAACTATGGCATGAACTGAGGTAGAAGAGCATCTGTATTTTCCTATTATACCACTCACTGAACCACGTTTGTTTCAATTCACTTAATAATATTTTTACATTTTAGAAGCAAGTACTAGTTCTTTTTATTTTACAGTAAACAAAAAAGAAGCATCAAGCTAAAAGAAAGAATAAAAACAGTCATAAAAAATAAAATTACAAAATAATAAAATAATAATCATAATAATCACAGAAAGTTTGAAAAAGAAGGAGTAGCATAAAATAAATTCCATAGTGGATTACATGGTTCATACTAATGCCAAACATATTAAATCATCATGATTATTGCCAAATACTTATATTTAGTGGGAATGTGCCAACCATGAGATTGATTGGACATGTTAAGTCACAAACAGCCCCCAAGCTGAAGCAAAGTCGGAGATGTCCAAATCACTCATGGTGGCACATATTTTATGAGTCACTTTTTCAAAAAAAGGCAATGAACACTACTTTTTAAAACCATAGATCCGTAGAATAACAAGATGTGCCCTTCCATCCTTGAGAGATCACTAGACAAGTGGCAACCAACAGATATAGAAAAAGGTGTTGATGAGTAAGGTTAATATTGGTGTCATCAAAAATAGGTAAGAGACATAACTTAGCGTCCAGGGACCCCTGTTTGGCAACAACAATACCAATCTCTGTTACAACCTCCTTCCAGAACATGTGTACTTAGTTACACTCCCAATACATGTGTTAATACATTCCTTGAACCTTACAACCACACCAGGACAAGGGGAAATTGGCTCTTACAATATGAGCTAGTCAGACAAGGGTTAAAAATCAGCGTTGGACCACCTTCAAAGGATTTACTCTAATGTTAAACTCAGACTGAAGGGTCGAGTGTAATTATAACTATGCAGGTGCTAGTTATAACTTCTTTTAAGCCTGAACTTGAATGTTACAGTCTTAGTTGGAAACCCAGATGTAATAATGTAACAATATGTCAATAAATTAGCAAAACATTAAGACAGTAAGCTGATAACACAAATCAACACTGCTCCTAAAACACACACACACACAAATGTTCTATTTCTCTCAGTAGCTATTACAGAACAGGAGTTTTCTTCTGGCAAGTAAACTCCCAGGTTGTTGTTTTTTAAAAAATAAAAATCCTACCTGCAACTGTTGCCTATTTCAATAAGCTTGAGTACATCTTCAACACATTTAACCTCTCGTTCCTGTAATCCCACCACCTGGACTTGCTGTTTACCATCTTCTAAAACTCTCAATTTCGTCTTCCTGTTCAATAAGTCAAAAACCTTATGCAGGGAGCAGGGGAAAGAGAGGGAGAAGAGATGTTGTTTTATTTAGGGGTCTTTAGAACATTACTTTAGTCCTGTCTGACAAAACAGCCATGCAAAACAAAGAGATCTAAATACAGAGATGAAAACTCAGAACTCCTGACAAAATAAGCTTTGCTAGATATGACTTTTATTGTAAAATAGATATATGTGTATGTATCACATACCTTTCCACTATAAATTTCAAAAAATGTTGCATATACTTGAAGTTCTAGTTTCTTATAGTTTGGTTTCTTCAACATTAAAAAGACAT
This sequence comes from Podarcis melisellensis, assembly GCF_964234715.1. Classification (NCBI taxonomy): domain Eukaryota; kingdom Metazoa; phylum Chordata; class Lepidosauria; order Squamata; family Lacertidae; genus Podarcis; species Podarcis melisellensis. Next base: position 38,730,184 of record NC_138543.1, read on the forward strand.
CTCTAGCTGTGAATAGATGAAAAAGATATCAACTAAGTAACAGAAAAAATGTTAAATGTACAGCTGTTCGAATCACAGAACTGTAGAGTTGGAAGGGGCCTTGAGGGTCATCTATTCAACCCCCTATAATGCAAGAATTTCAACTAAAGCATCCATGACAAATGTTCACATAGTAGAATGGATTGTTCCATGTGGCTAGCCATAAAAAAGGAGCATTTGTATAGCGTTTTCACGTGTTTAACATGCATCACATACACTAGCTTTCTGTAATGCAAGCAAGAACCCTGTACAATAGGCCATAAATCTACATGTGAAATCCACAGCATTTGTTTTGGAGAGAAGCTGATAAAATGCAAAGAGATTCACAGGATGGAAGCTAAAATGTTAGACTATAAGCTTTCCAAGAAAGGACATGAAAGGATGCTTCCCCACCACCCCTCTCCCTTACCAACCCTCTGTTACTATACTAACTCCAAAAAAGCTACTTCTGATGGTTAGAGGAGCCTCCAGAATGAAGTGGGATGGGGTGCAAGAGGAAATGTCAAAATAGAACAGAAGCACCTTGTGTGAGGGATACTGCTCTTGCAAGATGTTTTGGCCCCATTTTCAGTGACTTTCTTTTACCCAACATCCCTTCACACCCCAATCCACAGGCTGCCCTGGCCCCCAGAAACAACTTTTGGGGAATACAGGAAGCTGCAGTGGGGTGAAGAAGCAGGCAAGTCCCCTGCTGACAGTTTCCTTCTGCCTGCAGTTTCGCACAGGTCCAACTTCCAACTTAATAGTATTACATCTCTCAATAGTATTACATCTCTCAACCTCAGATGTTAAATGGTACCCAAATACCATAAAGTGTATAGCTATACGCACAGGATACAGACTCTTTTGTGTAAAGCCCAAAGACAAAGAACATACCTGCTAGTGCATAAATTCCTTTTGAACAGTCTTGGTTCTTTCCCGAAAAATCACCACCCATTGTCTAAAGACAAATATAATACAATAAAATAAACAGCATGAAAACAGCAACTATCGAGCATCACATACTCATTATCGAGGGTCATGCATGAATAACTATTTTCATTGAGAAGACCCACTGCTTTGTGTAAAAACAACTGGATTTGCTCCCTTAAGACAAAGATTACTTTAGCATTTTGTAGTGACGGAAACAGCGGACACTCTAAGAATGTATGTGTGTGTTTCTAACTCTAATGAAGTTTGTCGACAAGCAGCCTTTAAAGTTCCATAAAGTAGGTTCATAAGTGGGACCTGGGACAAAATTTTACAGTGTATCACCAGTCCCTAAGAGGTGTTTGCCCTTAACACATTCAAAGCTTTTCTAGTTATCAGGTTATAATAAAAGCACTTCAGTAGCATGTATCGCTCACCAGAAATACTTACATGGGTCTTTCCACTGCCTGTTTGTCCATAAGCAAAACATGTAGCCATTCCTCTTTCAAATATTGTTTCTACTAGTGGTCTTGCAGTAAACCTTTAGCACAGAAATAAAAGAAAGAAAAACACAGCTATTATATTATTTCTAAAATATGTATACCGCCCTTCATCCTTAGATCTCAGGGTGGTTCAGAGCATAAAATACATGATAAAAACACAAAATGCATAACAAAAACAAGAACAAAAGCTAACTAGCCAAAGCAGTTTCTGGGCCAAAACCAGGCCTAATCCGTTGACTGAAATGGATCTAGAAAATCAGATTCCTCCAAGAGTGCCTAGTATTATAGCTTTTTAAAACTTTACGTAAGAAATAAAGCTTGTATAACCCCATCCAAGCAAAAACATCAAAAGCAATCTTTGAAAATGTCTGTTGCAGTTTAGACCAAAAAACGAGTAGTAGAGTACTTTGACACAAATTACTTTCAACGTTGGATTCAGCAGCAGTCAGATCTTATTTTCTGCCTTCTAAACAATGCTTTCAGAAGTCCAAAGGAAGTCTTTAGGTCATCCTCCATTCCCATAAGTTCTTTTCTGCAGGCTTCTTTCTCACACTTCCAACAGCAGAGATGGGTGGGCCAAAGCAAAAAAGACTCGCCTTTCCCCCCTTTGCTGCTCGCCCCACTCACCACTGCTACAGAAACTGCAAAGAAGCTGCTTGCATTTTACAGGTTTTCTTTGACAGAATTAAACCCCCACTTATCAGCCAGCGAACAGACAGATAAATCTTGTTGTGTTGACTGTAGACACTTGTCCCCTCCTGGCAACAGACACTCACAGCTAATGAGGTATTGAATCCTGCCTTCAATCAGCTGACGTCCCAAGTGAAGATAACTGATGTGGCCTTGTGGGCCAAATCTGACCTCCCCCAAAGACTGGCTTATAGGCTAAAGCATGGATAGGCAAACTAAGGCCCAAGGGCCAGAGCCAGCCCAATCGCCTTCTAAATCCGGCCCGCGAACAGTCTGGGAATCAGCGTGTTTTTACATGAGTAGAATGTGTCCTTTTATTTAAACTGTATCTGTGGCTTATTTGTGGGGCCTGCCTGATATTTTTTCATGAGTATAATGTGTCCCTTTATTTAAAATGCATCTCTGGGTTATTTGTGGGGCATAGGAATTCGTTCATTCCCCCCCCCAAAAAAATATAGTCCGGCCCCCCCACAGTCTGAGGTACAGTGGACTGGCCCCCTGCTGAAAAAGTTTGCTGACCCCTGAGCTAAAGGTTCCCCACCCCCGTTCTAGAGAAACAAGCACTCCCTATTGACCTAAAATGATGCACACAGAGTCCTTTTGCTCTGCAGTGCTGACCTGGAGCTTCTGAACATTTCTGTATTCTCTGTACTAATTGCAGGAGTGGAACTGTGGATCCCCCTGGTCCTAGAAGGAGACTCAGATTCAAACTGTACCACGAAGAGCAGAGATGGGCAACCGTTTCTGCCAAGAGCTGCACTGACTTGGGGGTAATCTGTCAGGGGCTGCATACCAAGCAGCAGGCAGGATGGCAGTCATAAGTAGGCGGAACTAACCCTTTCTTCTTTCTTTCTGCCACCTACTCCCTCCCATTCACACATTTTTCAGGACTTTCCTTCCTTTCAAACTAGCTTAAGAGAAGTAGCATTAAAGGAGAATATTTCCAGACTTATTCTTGCCTCTCTGACTCTAGAAAAATACTAGCAGCTTCTCAAGAAACCCCTAGCAGGGTCTGTTTTTCTTCTGCCCAGATCTTTCAAGTCTGACCTGCCTCTCAGGTTCCAAATGAGGTCTTAACCCCTTTGTGTAATTATCTTCTGCCTCCAAAAGTGGGAAGGACCTAAGCACAATAGAAGCGGGAAGCCCAGTACAGTGACACAAAAACACTCACACTGGATAAAGCTATTACAGTTTAAATATAACTGTGGCTAGGAAAATATGTCCTTTTGGGAGGACGAAGTGGAAAAAGAGACAAACACATAGGAATTGCAGTAACAACACACAGGAATCCAAGTTAAACAGAACATCAGCTTACTGACAGGAGAAAACAGCAACAAACTTCAAAATGGGGAAAAGGAACACATACCTGTACACCATTTCATTAGGAGCGCTGTCATCAAAGGCATAGTCAAAGCGGAAAGTTTGGTTTTCTAAGTACCGTGTTAAATCTACCTTTTGTTTGGGTTCATGTACCATCACAACATCTTTGCTAGGGATTGTTATTACATCAAGATCTTTCATTACAGTTTCTAAAAAAGCAATTAAATGTGAATTAATTTTTTTGGATACACAAACTTCACAATTAATTGAGACATTAGTCATACATCCAAAATAGTTAAATCTTTTCAAAGCAATTTATGTGAATCTGGTAATACTATAATGTGCATCTTTGGAAGAAAAAAAATACATATGTACATGTATTTCCAGGCTGTTCAGTTTAAACTAGAATCATCTTCAGTCTATTTGTTTTTTTAATCTGCATGCATAAATAGCTTGTTGCAAGAACAGTACATAAAGAAATCATTACCCATCTTCAAGGGAACAGGAGATAGCCAACTTGATTTCATCAGTTTGTGCATTCATTAATATTAGCTATTGTTAATTGTATGAAATGCCTTAGTCAGCAACAACATACACAAAGCCCAATGTTCCAAGAGACATGCAAACAAAAGGTGCTTTGTATGTACAGTCAAATGCATTAATGTGTCCTATTTCTGTGAGGGGGAAAAACCCCTCAGGACAGAAATCAGAATATATTGAGGTTTCTCATACAAAGAGCTCTACATTGAAGTGTTTTGATTCTGACCTTTCACCTAACCACCCAGTTACTGGAAAGCCACCAAAGTTTAGCTTTGAGAGAAGTGTTGTAACCATGTGGCAGGAAAATAAAATGGAAATTTCTGCCCTATATTTGCAAGTGAAACACAGAAAAATATTACTCGAAAGAAAAAACTCAATAGATTGTTCTTAGGGCACACTGTAATACAGACCTGTCTATACTTCAAGGCCCATTAGACCCCAATTTTTTTCTTTTTTAAAAAATATTATCTGAACACACAAATTCACAACTTTTAAACATCTTAAGTAGCATGCCAAAACTCAACAGAGACACACATCTCCCTATAGTTTAATTTAGCTAATATTGGTTATACAAACAGGATAAACAGACTGTGATCTGTCTCCTAGGAAGATTACAATGAATCTCATTACATTATACCGTATTTTTCGCTCTATAAGACGCACCAGACCACAAGACGAACCTAGTTTTTAGAGGAGGAAAACAAGAAAAAAAAATATTCTGAATCTCAGAAGCCAAAACAGCAAGAGAGATCGCTGTGCAGTGAAAGCAGCAATCCCTCTTGCTGTGCCGGCTTCTGGGATAGCTGTGCGGCCTGCATTCACTCCATTAGACGCACACATATTTCCCCTTACTTTTTAGGAGGGAAAAAGTGAGTCATATAGAGCAAAAAATACGGTAAATGAAAACATTAAGGGTATTCTTAGTCACTCAGACCTTCAGAATAAAGTTGGAACTTCAGGTTTTACAACACTGAGTGAATTATATTTTTAAGTTCAGAGAGTTAAAGATTCTCACATTTCATGTTTCACTTTAAAAACTAGAATGCCCAGGTGAAAATTCTGGAAACGTTTATTAAATAAACTTTTATTATAGCACCAAACCTCCTCAATATTTTGTCTTGTAATAGTTCGTCCAATCAAACCTGGTGAGGACAGAGAAAATGAAATCCTATCAAATCCTATATGGGGACCAGCTGCAAATCTAAAAGCCCTAGCTTTTGACACATGAGGTGTATGTTTTGGGGACCCGCCTTGTTTTTATACTTGTGGGTTGTTTTACATTTTTGTAATGTTGTATCCTGCCTTGGGACCTTACAGTGAAGGGCAGTAAGTGTGTGTGTGTGTGTGTGTGTGTGTGTGTGTAAATGGCTACAACAATTAGATTTCAGTTGATTAATACATCAACTGCTTGAATACAGCCTACATTCCTAATAAAATCTACATTACAATCCGGTGACTGAAAGATAGTAGGCGCCAACAGTTCCATGATATAGTCAATGTGTAACATCCTATATAACCACAGGATGGTTACACTCATTCTGAACTGAAGGGCAGAGAAGTAGGGCAACTTCCACATCAATGGACTGCCCAGCACATCAAAGGGAAGCTGTCACAGACCCTCTGTCTTCAGATATGAGTCAGAGAGCTGAGGAGAAAAGCAGGCTACTTCCCTTCCCCCATCTGAGGAATACAAAGGCGAAAAGGGTAGAGAAAGAGCCAAAGTAGGAATGGAAACTACCAAGATGGCCTTGACAACTGCTGTACAGACATGGAGGAATCCTCATCACCACTCTCTGAAAGCATCAGCAGCACTTTATTACTTCCACCCAGCTTTTTCCCAGGTAAGGAGCAGACACGGTCATGAACTCAATTGAGGCCATACAGAAATCTATGGGAGGTGTGAGATCATCCTGATTACATAGTGAGACCAGGATAATTCCAAAGTTATCTTAGTACTAGAAGGGGAAATTTGCCCGTTGTCATCCATCTACCACCTGGATTCAGTTCCCGACGGAATAAGCTAAGCTGCAGAATGTTTCCTGTTCAGCCCTGCCTTCCTAGCCTTGGAAGTTTTCAGCAACCTGTGCAAGTGCTCTCCCCCATCCCATATCTCTTATGGGCTTATCCACACTTGCCTTTTGCCCTGCTGTTTTCCCTACTCTTTCAGACACAGGTCGATGCTTTAAAGCTCCATGTCAGAGTGCCCCCACCACCACCTTTTGATTTCTGTGCTCCAGAGCTCTCCCCACAAAAACCTACCCTTTAAAGCCAAATTTGAGAAAGCAGCAATTTGGGTTTTCAGCAGATTGAGCTTTAAAGAGCAAGTTTCTAGGTAAAGTTCCGGAGCAAAAAGAAAAAAAGGGTATTCAGAAAGCGCAGGGGAAAGGCAACTATAGATAAGCCCTTATGTAGATAGATAGATAGATAGATAGATAGATAGATAGATAGATAGATAGATATAGACAGACAGACAGATAGATAGATAAATAGATAAGTCCCATTACAGTTGGGGGAAGATAATAATAATAATAATAATAATAATAATAATAATAATAATTTATTATTTATACCCCGCCCATCTGGCTGGGCCTCCCCAGCCACTCTGGGCGGCTTACATCAGCTCTTCTCCTACTCTTGCCGGCTCCTGTGAGAAATCAGAAAGATGCATTCTTCTCCCACATTATTTGGTTGGCTTTGGCATTGGCACTGCCTTGATTAACAGGTTATCAAATTATGTGGGACAATCTTCCTATTTTCTTGATACTCCAGACGTGTCTGAGCCCTAGAACTGCATGTTGGCAATGACTGCAGGTTAGGACCTGGACAGACTGAGGGGAGAGGAGGGAGTGTCTGATTAATCATGGACTAATATTAACCAGCCCCCAAATTTTAAATTGATTTCTATTGCAGAGGTAGTATTTTCATCATTATATGAGATAACATGAGAACCATCGCTCCAAACCATAATACCATGATATTCAAAGTGATGCTCAAGGACCTGCATGAAGAAAGCCAAATACGCCCAGAACTTAAATTATAGCTAAATACGCTCTACAGAGCTGCTAGCATCATAATATTTAATGCATCATTGCTCTTCACAAGACACTCAAATGGAACATTATGTAACCATCTCATTACATAATTCCCAAGCACTCCCCTCCCCAGAGAAATTCCATCACAATTTCAGCATTTACACTAATACCTAATTTAGTTATGGGGACATTAGAAGCTTCTAAATAAACTAGGTGTTTCTTTGAACAGAAGCGTGACTTACATAGAACCAAGCATTTGAGATTTGGATGAATAAAATAACCTTCACTTTGGTAAAACAGTGCCACAACATTTCATTTTTTTTCTTTTTTTTTGGGGGGGGGGTTACTATATTTAAATTAGAGAATTCAGATAGTCTAGGCCTGCCTTCCTCTTGGCATTTCAGAGGGAATGTGAAGACCTTTTTGAAATCCTTCTAGTTACCGAAGTCTGTATTGCTAACTCGGTCTTACAGAGAGGAAGGGAAGGGAAGGGAGAGAGAGTTCCTTTTTTCATTGCTTATTGTACTTTTCGTGTAAGTTGCCTTGATCTTTGAAAAGACAGGCCCTCTTTACAAATTGTGATGTCCATATGTACAGAACAAGGCTAAAGGAGACATCACTTCTAGATATGACAAAATAAGAAGGTTCCTGGGTTCAATATAAGCCTATACAAGCACATCCAGAAAGCCAAAATGATTGTGTGTGTGTGTGTGTGTGTGTGAATAAACCAGAAATGGTCCATTATTTTTTATCGGTGGCTTAGCTTCAAATGTGCTCTAGGAGAAATCCAAATGCTTGGAGTTATCCTAGTACCCACTTGATAAAACTTATTCACCCTCCCTTATGAAAACCTTTTGGGGGAGCCTAAAAAAAAAAATCAACTCATCATGTGGCCTCAAGACAAATATAAAATAAAGTTATTACCCACCTCCCAGAAACTAGATAAAAGTCTGCATATTAAAAAGAGGCCTACCTTTTTTATTTAGTGGTCGTTTTCTTACACACACACATATCCTGTGCTCATCAATCTTAAAAAATAAAAAATAAAAGAGTCAATGAAATTAGTAATTCTGAACCAATTCTGAAACAGAAACTTAAAGACAGTTTATTTCAATAATTATAATGATGTATGTGATCAAAAACAAAAGGATTCAGCAGTAGGTTATACCCAACCTTAGTTCTACTGAAATTAATAGATGGCTAACAGGTTCATTAATTTCAATGAATTTACTCTGTTACAAAAGTTTCTATACTGAGATAAGCCTCACACGTGACCTTGAAATAAAATACTGTAGACACATGTGGTTCAGCCCTCCACAGAGCAAAAAGCTCAAACTGCAGGACATATTCCTTACAGCTTTTCAAGACTACGCTCAATATCATTGTGGTCTAGGCAGATTCTCCTGGCCATTTGGAAAACACCTGAAAAGTGATAGAAAAATTTGCATGTTGCTATTTGAATTACTTGTTATGCAAGCCACAACTGCATAATTATTCATGTTAAGGTTTGATCAGATATTATGCTGGGCCACTTTTATCACAAACAGGAACAGGTTTAGAAAAAGAGCTAAGATCTTACAGTCTCCAGCCATAACTACTGTAATCGCAAAGGTGCATTTAGGAGCCTCTGAGATTACAGGTTGCTATGACTGAGATTTGCCAGTTCCCAGCTCACCAAAATATATGACACCCACACGTATCTTTGTCAATTCAGAGCATATTAAAACCAGAAAGCTTGTGGAAGTACAACAGTTGCAATATATGCCTCACCACATACTGTATTTACTCGAGTCTAATGTGCCATCGAATGTAATGCACACCTCCATTTTCAGAACCTTGAAAGCAAAGAAGAACTTGCTGGCGAATGTAATGTGCATAGGCAAAAAGTGTACTCTTTACAACAGACAGGCTGAAAATTTTGAGGTGGCTGCAGGTCTGGCAGGGAGAGGAGCCGGGCAAGGCAGGCCCACTAGCCAGCAGTGGGTGCAGGCTCTGTCCCACCTCTCCACTGAGGAGTGAACAGCCGCACACGCACCTTGCCAGCAGTGAGCTGCGTATTTTACTCAAGTCTAATGCACCATAGAATTTAAGGTGCACCCAATTTTTTGCAGATTAATTTGGCAAAAAAAGAAGATGTGCATTAGACTCGAATAAATATGGTATTTATTATTTGGCCGTACCATACTGTCATTTACAATTTATTTTAAACTTTCCCAAATTCTCACACTGTGAGAGTTGTAGCAAAACTTACTGCGTCTGCAGTTGTCAGTGGTCTATAATCCAGACTCCCCCTGAAATCTCTGATCATACACATAATTTCATAATTTGGATTTGTAGCATCAACTTCCTAAAAGGGGAAAAATAGCTGTCAACTTTGTAAGATAGAATAGTTCTTTCTCATACATTATCTTCTGATACGATACCTTTTTGTTTGCAATCTAACAACATTTTTGCCAGTTTCGTGACATTTTCCCAAACTTTTTTTTAAAGAATTGCAAGAATTATGCTTGCTAATAGTTCATCTTGCAACAAAGCATAAGCTTCCTTCTCTTTTCCAGACCCTCCTATGTAAAATATAATTGATTCCATGTATACCTGAATCATTTGGACAAAGATACTGAAAACCGCTCCTCATTAATATGGATTTGTAGTTGGCTAATTAAGTTGAGCACTCAAAAGTGCTTCTGTTGCTCAACAACACCCAAAATATATCAACTACATTTTCTTATCCTTCAAAAAAAATATAAGGGAGGGATTCAACATTACACCCTTCTGATTATTCCATCAGCACAAGCATTTCTTGTCCAGAAGGGACCAATCCCTCCTCTCCCCACACCAACTGGGCACCGCACTGGGGGTTCTCCAGACCCTTTCATGTTCTGCTTGATTTACTTAGATGCAAAATATTCAAAGACGCCTTAAAGGACTCAAACTGGATGTCACATTTTAACATAAGCTAGCTTTTTCTGAATAAATAAAGGCAGTCCAACTGACTTCAAAGGTAAGGTGTTTCCGGGTGCTCAGCTGCTCTCAACATGAAAACCCACTCCCACCCTTCATCAGCATCAGAGCACAAATGCAGGCTTTAAAATTACAATCTGCGTATTAAGTTATTTTTCATGAAAAGGAACAAAAAAGTTTGTTCCCTGCTAATTTCTGACAACTAGGGACAGCAAAATCTTCAGCAGCTTAGGACCATCAGTACAACATCAAGTTGCTTGAGTACCAATATTTCTTATTACGTCAATAAGAGAGTGAAAATACATGGGGACATAACATGCAAGCTGCCAACAGGATTATGCAAGTGGTTCTTCTAAAGCTCCTGCTTTGTGACAAGACTCATTAATATTAACGGATTTGCTTAAGATTAGCAACTTTTTGAAATAAAGATTGTAGCATCGTGTTCACTTTCTACTCACTGAGATGCTTACAGAGCTATTTAAGTAACACTTCTTAAACCTCACTTTCTCAAACATGGCATCCTCATAACAAGTATGCAGTAATGATTTGCCTACACCATCTTAGGAAGCAGTAGCTAATGAGCCAGGAAATTCAACATTTCTAGAATTCAACTTGCTAGAATACAAATTATAAATACTAGAAAGTGAATAAAAATATAAAAACAAACCTGAGCGCGTTTCTCTCTAAGTTCCTGCTGTTGTAATCTTCGTTTCTCACGTTTTTCCTGCAACTTTTCAACTTCTTTCACACAATTTGATTTTCTACGTGCTTAAAGGGGAAGAAAAGCAAGTTTCTTTTATATGCATACTACTTCAAATTTAAAATCATTTTACAACTAAAACTGAGAAGTGCTTACATTAATGAACTTCCTAAGCTGTTCAGCATAAACAGGGCTTAATTTCGGCAATTTGATTTATTTCAAAACAGTCCTGGGTCCTCACTTACACAGCTCATTTTGTGCTGATACAAGGTGAGGTAGGGGCAGCTGAAGATAATGCTGATGTCTTGCTTGGCATTGCTAAGTGGAACACAGTATGGTTACCTTTCAGCCACACTGTGGCTCCTGTTCCATCTGGCTGCTCCCCCAATGCCTAGCTATGCTGGCAGATTGCTTGGGGCAGTACTTTGCTGTGAACCAGAGACAGAAGTTCGTCCTTCTTGTCCAATCCCAGGCTACAGGTTAAGAGGTCCAGTTTAATCTCAATGACTTCATCATCCCATCCATTCTCATTTACAGTACTCATTAATTACCTTGCTATGGACATACATTAGTCATTAGATTGAAAAGACTGGAAAGGGGAGCTGCCTTCACCATAGCAATATTTTAGCTGCTTATTATGTTTCTATGTTTTCTGTTTTTGCCACAACTTTATGACAAGCATTGGAGGCATATTAAAGGATCCTTGGATGGGGGGTGGGCAAGGAGTGGGTCACTTCAAGGTCCAACCCTGCTTAGGGGCTGTCCTGCCTGCCTCACCCCAGGTTGACAAGAATGGTCACTGCAGTTGTACCATAGCTGGTTTGAGCCTGTTTTCTACCCCTTCATGTTTTCTCCAGGATGTGGGCTGAGTAATAAAGTCACATTCTTGCCCTATACCAAGTCAAACACTGTGTAAGCCAATGATGTTGTAGTCAATGTTAACCTCCCTACTACCTCAGTGTAGTTCTCTCTACAGGCACAGTTTAAGGGATATGGACAGTGAAATGTAACAACACACAGCAGGCACCAACTTACATACATGTTATTCTCTTGGTTTGACCTAATAAAAGGTCTGGTCAATTTTCAATAATGGGCCATTATTTTAGAAGAACTAACATTCTGCAGATACTCTGTTACCAACAGGACGATGGAAGAACAATCACATTGTAGGCATAACACTGTGCAGACAAATCACTACTTATGAATTTATAGAATTGCCCAAGAGAATGTACATGTAATGCCTAAAATGAATGAATCCTTGATACATGATTTACATACAAGGGGGTCCAAATTCCTTTTTTGCAGCTTGAACTGGAGATATATCTGAAACACTACCATTCTGTTGTGTAGAGGAAGACTGTTCAGGAAGCTGAGTAGGCCGCGCACGTGCAGAACCAACCACTGAAAAAACAAAAACAAAAAAACCACAAAAATATTACTAAGAGAGTGAGCATAAACAGAAAAGAAGGAACTGCACCAATTTCTAAATAGAACGATTAGTTAATTAACAGAATAATGTGTAAAACCAAAATATTACTAAGAGAGTGAGCATAAACAGAAAAGAAGGAACTGCACCAATTTCTAAACAGAACGATTAGTTAATTAACAGAATAATGTGTAAAACCAAAACAATTTATAATTAAGAAAAACTTTATAAAACTCCTTTTGGGACATAAACCGGTACTTTAGGTGACTATGCTATGAGACAAACCAATATGAGAATCAAATATACATGAAGGGGGGGAATGAAATTAATCCCTCAATATGACACATCGGTAGATGTTGTTTCCAGGCCAGCAGAACTACTGAAGCAATTCTCCCTTTATATTTCAAAACAAGTTGCATCAGGGAGAAAAAAATAGAGGGCTTGGTGGTAAGTTAATCACATGTTCCATGAACCTTTGTGAGGAACTAGTTGGGTCTTATTATCTGTTTATCAGCCCAGATATTACACATGCATGCGGATTGTAGGAGGAGTCCCACACCCTATTTAGGTATAAATATTCATACTGTTACTGAACTGATAAATCAAAGAAGTGGAGCAGAGGAGTATTTACCAAATCCTCTGGTTAGTGTGGGAGTGAAGTTAAAGAACAGGACAGGAATGAACTACAAAGAGATTTTCATCCCAGGCAGTTTTCTCCCTCTCTCCCTCAAGCCCCCTCTGCTGTCATGCTCAAATGGCTTGAATATAACAAATGCTTAAGTTCTCTTCTGCAGTTCCCTCTATCAGCCAACTAGAAAGCAAGTCTGCAAATAAGAAGCAAAAATAACTCAGATATGAAAGGACAGGTTGCTTATCAGTAGCTGATGTGTTTTGAGTGGTCCGGGAATTGTCTATACAACTGCAAGATTACTCAGAGACAAAGAAGAAAGGTCCTTACTCTCACAGCGGGCCAACTATAGCATAAACTCAAAAACAAAAGAAGTAACTCCTTTTGTACTTCTGGACATCCTAGCTGGTTAAGTGCAGGTAAAATGTAAAACAAAATTACCAGGCAGTGAGCTTACAGGGAAGTAAGGCACAGACAAAATGTTTTGCTATTAGATCTGGACAATTAAAGTGGAATTTATGACCTTACTTTATGCATTTTCAAATGGGATATAAATCATTTGCTAACTTACCTCTGTTGTCTCTAGTAGGAGCTTCAACTTTAGCAGGTACCACTGTCCTTCGATTCTAGAGAAAGACAGACACTATTAATTTGTTAGCCAATTTTCAGGGGTTTTTTTTCTTTTTTAAAACTAAGTAATCTGCTGAGTCATAGCCCTTCAGCAATTAGGGAGGGTCAGCAAGTCAACAAAATTCTCAGAAATCCTTTACACCCTTCCCCAAGAAAAACAGCAAACTTACTCTACATTTCCAACTGATATATAGCTTGCCTGCAAATGAATCTTTTCAAACTGGGTAAATGAGCTGTAAAATAGCAAATTATGTTAAGCTATTGGTAATCAGGTGTGAGGCAGGTAAAGATATGGTTGGGCCTAAAAGGGGTCAACTCATTGTCAGAGCACTGTGCCTTTGCCTCCACAATTTGATTCAAACTGCATGGGTAAAATAGGTCACTTGATGTCATGTGAACAGCCCTACTCAATGGTAAAACATGGGCCATGGAGGAGACCAGTGCTATATAAAATGTGTTGTTGGCATGAAGAAAGGCAAAGGTCAATAAAGAATTCATCTCTGTGCACTGCCTATAAAAACCATTGAGCAGCTAAACCTAGAATTCTGAAATAAAGAACATCGTGTAGCAACAGGCAAACTGAACAAGAGTAAATGACATTGCATTCTATATCACCAACCTTCACAATTTTGTTCACTTTAGCGGAAGGTGTTGGCGGTGGTGGGGTCTCTGGGCTGGGATCATCTTCTTCAGGAGCAAGGTCTGGGTTAAGCGAAAAAATACTCTCCAAGTCAATCTGCATATGAGAAAGATAGATTGTTCAAAGCAAACAAATAAATCCTGCATTTTAATTAAAAAACAAACAAGACAGGCCACATGGTTTCATTGCCACAGAGTAGCAGCTCACTTCCATTTGAAGCCTCCACATCATTATATTGGGTAAAAAGTCCTTATTTTGCCTGGAAAGATTAGTGGCAATGTCTAATTACTTAGCACAAAGTGAATGTGCAGTTCCTACTAGCACCCTTTGAAATGGAAAAGGGAGTATCCCACCCTTCTATACTCTGGCCTGGGAACATTTTTATTCAATCAAGACAGCCATATATCATTTAACAACTGACTGATAACAGTCCTGAATTTCTCAGTACTGCAACACACTCTAGAATTCGGCACACAAACTCCTTTGCCAAAAAGAAAAGTTAATTTATCTCTTATTTGTGTACCTTCCAGGTACCACTCCACTCTTATTAGTTGTTTTTTTTTAAAAAAAAAAGACAATGTTACTGAGACCTCTAAAAGCAGTGCAATTCCCAGAGAGGCCCTTGCTAGGGTAAGCTCAGCCTTATACCTAGAACTTTCAGTTTTGGGTAGTCATCTTTGCATTCCCACCACACTCAGTAATCCTTGCCTGGTAAAGCCTCCTCCTTCCTGTATTTTAAAGAGGAAAGAGTAAAATTTTCTCCCATTCCAGCCTTCTCCTTCTGCCAGTTTCTCAAGAAATGTGCTAATTTCTGAGCTAGCTCTCTTAGACAGACAGGCAGCCTGTTCTCCGGAAAAACCACAGTCAGGGCCACAGAGGGATGAGATTCCCCCCCCCCAAACATTAGTTTTTCATGTTCCAGAGGGGTGGGTCCCTGAACATAGAAAAGTAGGTTTCAGATTTGTGTAGACACATATCTCAAGCAACCATGGCAACAACTGGTTTAGTTTTATATACCAAGATACTACTTCTGTTTTATGCTGATGGCAGCATTTTAACTCTATTTCTCCTTTGTGTTGCATGAAAAAAGCACAGCTGAATGGAGGAGAAACTACTATATAATAGGCACTTTTTTCCTCCCCCACTCCTGCTGCCTCCACCCTGCTGGAGAACAAGCTATAGTCTTGCTTGTCAGTACATCTGAACCCAGACTCATAGTTTGTTTGATGCCAGGATGAGCAAGGGAAGAACAAAGTGCTTGTAATTTCAGCAGCGTACACTAGCACACTGAACTTTCACATTTAACTATGGTTTAATGTGACGTGTGAACCAGATCTATATGAAACAAGCATTTAATCGTTATTTTCATATGTCATCATACAGCCTATTCTGTTGGCCTTCACTTCACCAGTACATCTTCAAAAAAAGTCACAGAGCTTTATATTTCATTCTGAATGCCTATGGTCCATTATATTATACATTAGGCCAATTTTGAAGCAAGATCAGCTGAGAACAAACATAACTTTTTTATAGTCAATATGATTATATTGTACCTCTTTTCCTTTAGTATCACCATTTTCAATCCACTCCACAGTAACACTTTCGTTATCTTCATTTAAAGATGTCACCATAGCTTCATGTATTCGGCCTGGAATGGAAGTATAAGTACTCCTTCAACAATTTATAGAATTTCCATCAAAACAGCTTTATTCCATCTCTATTATTTCATTTGCAAAGGAATTCATTATTTTTAAAAAATGCATCACACTTATTTCTATACCACTGACATGCAATCACATGTCTACTCCATAATTCAATTGTTTTCAGTGACACTTACTACCTGGTCAGTGCATGCAGGCCTTCAGCCTGAACTGCATTTCTAATAAAATACTTTAAAAAATATATTTCAATATGGCTTATATTCCCCTTTATTTTTCCTCAAACACTGCTATCAATCAATCCCAGAATGTCAAATGACACTCACAACTTACATGAGAAGCTGCAGAAGGAGTATGCAACATGGTGCCCTTGAGATGTTGCTGGACTTTCATCATCCTGGGCCACTGACCATGTTGGGGCTGATGGGAACTGAAGTCCAATAACATACTGGGGGTACCACATTGGCTACTCTGGAACAACACCCATATACTCCAATATATGCACAGAAACGTGCAGTAAATGAGTTTTCATAGCAATGCCAGAGACAATTATGTGAAGATTAATTTTTAAAAGTTATATCCCGACTTATTCTCTGAAGAGGCTCAAGGCAACTACCGTAATGTCCCCATACACAGTTAAAATAGTACCATAACAATACCCAACAGATTTAACAATTCCAGCAGGACAAAATAAACATAAAACTAAGCCAGTGCAAAATAACTCAATTAATTGAAGGTCTTGTTAAAAAGCCAGGTCTTCATCAACTTGCTGTGATGGGACGAGTGATGGGACCTGGCAGGTTCCATTTATCAGGGCATTATCAGGGAAGGTGCACAATTGCATGTGGTTGTACAGTGGTATCTTGGTTCTCAAACTTAATCTGTTCCAGGAGTCTGTTCAACTCCCCAAACCACTCAAAAACCAAGGCGCAGCTTCCAATTGCCTGCAGGAGCTTCCTGCACTCAAGTGGAAGCCGTATCGGACGTTCAGCTTCTGAAAAACGTTCGCAAACTGGAACACTTGCTTCCGGGTTTGCGGCATTCGGGAGCTGATTTGTTCGACATCTAAGCCGTTCAAGAATCAAGGTACCACTGTAACTCCCACAGGTGATGAGGTGAGCTGCTGACCTGTTTTTAAAGTGGCTTGAGTTATAGAAATTGCAGCTGTGAAGCTACAAAGAACACTCTGGCTGAAGACACGTTTCCCTCCCTTTGGATCATTGCCCATAAGGGCAGCCCATGGAACTCCTTCATATACCTATGCTAATCATTTGCAATGTAATACTAATGACCTACAAGAGAGAAGGAAAAAGAACTTTTCCAGTTTACGAAAGCTTTGTTGCCTGTTTGTTTGAAGGAGGTTCTTACTCACCAATGGCAACTAAGCAAACCTACCCAAGCACACCTGAGCACTTGGTCCTGCTTTCAGTGTTTGAAGTTTGAAAAAGACAGGAGAAAATCTAGAGAGGCATGTCATAAAATTTCTCTTTTGATACTAAATGATACATAAATAAATTCTGAACCACCTAATCACTCAGAAAACATAGGTGTCAGGGTATTTAACCACATGCAGCAATTTTAAAAAAGCAGCACTTAATAATCTTATAATTATTTTGCCTATGTACAACAGATTGCACACAGTAGTGTGCACCTTTCTAAATGTATCGCTCAACCTTACTAAAAGAATAAACTCTGCTATTTAGTTTCTATTACAGAATAATTGTCATAGTTTGCATACAAAAAACAATGTTAGCAATTTATTTCCCTTTCCTATTTCAGGTACTGACTGATCACACCCAACCTTTAGATGACACAGCACATCAAGGCAACACCCTATTAATCGCCTATTCACAACGTACACAGTTCTCTCATTCCTTCAGTGCTTCCCCACACATCTTGGGACCTACTTTTCTCTTCTCAGTTTCAATTCCATTTCCTGCCTCTCTCTCAACAGCATCCATCTGAGTATATATTTGAACAAAATGGCTTGTGCTCTTCTGTACTAAAGTGGAACTAATTAATGCAGCTTCTTCAACTGCTCAAATCAATTCTAGCCAGAGATGAAGTTATCTTCTGCCAATTAACAGAATGATAGGATTTAGAACACCATGCTTAGACAGTGGGGACCATCTCTTTCCTGACAAGTGACCTGGTTTGGGATACAAAAAAGCATGGAAGGGACAGAAAAAGGATTTAAGACACATGCTTTAAGATTAAAATGACAATTTTCTTCTATTATAATTATTTCTGCCATGAGAGAAGCAACAAACACATCCAAAAAGATGTGATGTGTCCCTGAACACCATAGCTATAAAGCTAAATTTGCCTACCTGGAAGCAAGGGTAAAAATATGTGCGAAATAAATGGATCCCAGAAAATACCCAGTTATTGCTTCTGATTGGCCAAACCTGATAGCCTAGAGGAAAGGAAAGGTGGATGCATACACAATCCAATAGGACACTGAGATAACCTGTGTATGCTAAACTCTCACACAAACTTTTCTTCTTCTTTTGCAAAATTTCATCTGCTGCCCAAGATACCATTCAAACTGAGCTCAAAATGCAGTTTAAGAATCTGAGAATGAGCAGCTGGTTAAAGACATCCAGAGAAAAATACCATGCATGTGGCAGCAACTTTCCAAATACCAGAACTGTTTTTGGAACTCAATGTACTTTTAAGAATGGTGTGGGGATTTGATGGGAACCACTTCTGGTTAAGAATTGGGGGAGCAGAGGCGGAGGGGGGTAAGGGTATGGACAGAACCCTAACAACAAACTTACACCTTTAGGGACAGAAAAATTAAGAATGAACCAGAACCTTAAAAACTAAACAAGAATGGTGTTGTCTAACATTCTGACTATACATACTTCTTGACCTAATGGAATTTCACAGAACTATGATCGCAATCTACCTCTTGTTGCATACAAGTCTTGCCCAACAGGCAATTGTTCTGGATTGTGATGTACATTCCCACAATCATAAAAATATACAAGTAGCCAGTTTACCTGGAACAAGAGCCTATATGAATACAAATGGACACCTGCATCCATGTTGGTTGTTCACATGTAAGCTTGCTTCTGCACACAACTTTCCTTGGCTGGATTACAGGAATTATGTCTGACCTTTCCCCTCTCCACTTCACCTTGTGAAAATTTAAAAACCTATGATGTATTGGTCAGACTAGGAGGTAACCATAATGCTTTTCTGTTCCTGTTCAAATATGATGCGTCACAGCCACGAAGACGATAGATTCCCCAAAGTATGTTTCTTCATAACATGAAGAAACTGCCTACCTCCCAAGGTTAAGTCTTCTGCAGTTCTATGGCTACTATGCAATACTCACAGAACTGAACTCACAGAATTCAGGAACTGACAAATGTTTGAAAATAAATGAATATGTTAACTAATGACAATCTGTGAGAGGATATATCTCTGTTACCTGCTGATATAGACTGCCCTAGCTCTAAAGGGCTTTTTGTTCTAAATTCACATATATATATATATATTCTTTTTATAAGAACATGATAAACAATCAGTTAGGGCCACACTAAGCTTGCCAAACATATGAATGAGATTCCATTTCAAATACCAGTGAGCAGGAGTCAAATTAATCTCCTGAGAAAAGCTTCGACATCAGCTACATCTTAGGATGTTTGTTATTTGAAATATTATTTATAAAATAATTAAAAGCAATTAGGAAAATGATTATGAATCCACTTGATACAGTAGCTATGTAACAGATTCTTCAGAAGAACAAAATAAATTCAGGTCCTCATGTTACAGTATATGAAGCATATTACTACAGTGGTACCTCGGGTAACAAACACTTTGGGTTAGAAATGCTTCAGGTTACAAACTCCACTAGCCCAGAAGTAGTTGCTCCGGGTTGCAAACTTTGCCCCAGGATGAGAACAGAAATTGCGCAGCAGCAGGAGGCCCCATTAGCAAAAGTGCGCCCCAGGTTAAGAACAGTTTCGGGTTAAGAACAGACCTCCAGAATAAATTAAGTTTGTAACCCGAGGTACCACGGATTCCCAATAAGCAAAAATAAATCTTCTGTAGCTAGACTGGACAAAACCAGAAAGTATTCCACCTAGACTAATGCAACAAAAAATAAAGCAATGTGTGTCCTCAGCATGTTGATAGTATCTCACTTTCAACCTTCAAACAATATCCCTCAACGGTTCCAACAGCAGAGGGGATTAAGGTGTACCTTGTGACATAGAGAGATTTTCCTTGGGATCTGATAAACCATCCCCCAACCTGATAATTCAGAAATTTTGTGTCAAAAAAGAGCAATCTAGGAGAACACTCTCATCAACTTCCATGGGTTGCCCTACAAAATAGCAAGATACCATGCCAAAGGCCACCAAGAGGCGCAGAACAAAGGGACATTTCCTACATCAATCCCTACACTGTCTATTTCAAAAGCAGTCTTGGTCACTTAACTGTCCTGGCTATCTGGCACCTTGTACTAGTTTTCATCACTTATGGAATCCATATGCAATTTGATACAAAATTAA
Organism: Podarcis melisellensis; assembly: GCF_964234715.1. Lineage (NCBI taxonomy): Eukaryota > Metazoa > Chordata > Lepidosauria > Squamata > Lacertidae > Podarcis > Podarcis melisellensis. The sequence goes on from NC_138543.1 coordinate 38,750,383, forward strand.
GTTTCTATTAATAAACTTAACCAATGCATCAGCATCCTGGTAAACTAGCCCTACCAACCATCACATTGGCAATGCAGTTATGAAATCACAAGTAGAGAAGAGTCAATGGCAAAAGACTTGCAGAATTGTTTAAATCTACGAAAGACTGGATGTTCTATGCTACCCTCAGTAGTAGCAATGAATGCAACAAATAGGACAGGGTAGACTAACACCATTCCCAATACTACTTTCCAGAAACACAGCTGCAACTGCATGAATGAGTGACAACCCTTGAAGAAAAATCATGCTTTCCACCTTGAGATGGTTATAGTATACACTGACCAGGTTTGTATGTAACATGAAGACAAACTACAGTCTGGCACAAACAAGCGGGTTCCTAGAGCAGCACCAAATTATGGTTTAACCCTTAGTGGCATGACAGCAACAGGACTGGGGGAGGAGCACAGAGGTCATGAGCTTCACAACAAGAATGCACACATTTCCTTATTTGCACTAAGCCATGGTTTGATTTAGTGGCATGTACAAACAGAGAGTTCAAATTCCCACCGATGAAGTTTTAATACCTGATTCTGGTACTATTTTCTGGTACTGTGGGTAGGAATAAATGGAAACTTCTGCAAATGAAAGCAAGCAAGTACTGGAGTGTCCCTAAGGAGCTGTATTTGGACAGGTGTTATTTAATTGGTTCATAAATCATCTAGAGCTGAGGTAGACAGTGAAATAGTCAAGTCTGGAGATGACATCAATTTATTCAGGAAGGTGAAAACTCAAGTAGACAGCATGGAGATCCAAGAGGAACTCTCCAAATTGGTAAATAGAATGGGCAATTAAATGGCAAATGAGCTTATTCTATGTAAAGTAAGTATAAAATGATGCACATTGGAGTAATAAACTGCTGAGGTATAACTAATCAGATCTTGAAGTTATGGATAGGTTAATCAAAAAAATGGCCCATGATACGGTACCTATGAGAAGGCAAATCCCATGCTTGGGAATGAAAATAAAATAGACCAGTATGACAATATTCTTATTCCTTTCCGCAACTGGAGCACCATTAACATCACGACAGTGCACAATAATCAATGGTGTAAACAGCAGGTGCCTGAAAAAAAAGTACCAATGATGCTTAGTAGCAATGGGCAAGGAATTCCTCATCCTAGACACAGACATAAGGCGTAACTGTGGATTTTTGGTTCCCTCGTCTGAAGAAGGACATTGTAGCATTGGAAAGGTTGCAAGGAAAAGCAACCAAAACTATCAGGAAACTGAAACAACTTCCCTACAAAGAGAGGACTTACAAGGAAATGGCTAGCAAATTTGAGGGATTTTCATTTACAAAAAAAAAATGCCTAGGGAAGGGAAGAGAACATAATAGATTCTTCTCCCTCTCAAGTAAGTCTGGAATTCAGGGTCACCCAATATAACTGAATGGCAGGAGATTCCTAACAGACAAAACTGCCACAAGATATTGTCATGTTCACTAGCTAATATGGCTTTAAAGGGCGATTAAATTCACAGAGATATATCCATTCCTCCTAGCTATATGGAACCTCCAGGTTCAGACACAGTGTGCACCCGAATGCCAGTTGCTAGCAGAGGCAGTGAGAGAGGGCTATTCCCTTGATGACCTATAACCAAGATTCCCAGAGTCTTCTGGTTGGTAACTCTCGGAAACAGGATGCAGGACTAGATGGACTTTTCATCTGATCTAGCACAGCTTTTTAACTATTTGTACACTAGATTGATTTGTACACTAGATTGAGTGAGGAAAAAACAGATTTCAAACCATTCCCAAATGGATTTTTCACCAAAGTTAAATAAGAGACTATATAATAACACAAACTGCATTGCAAAGCCTTCAAGCAAACTAATTAGTGAAAGGTAGGCATGCTACCCATTATATTCAAAAATGATTCAGTGTGAATCCTAAATATTTAACAAGTCTATTTTTGTCTATACTCCAGTAAAAAGGTTGCAAAAGTCTGCCTTCATACACTTGGATGCTTTTTTAAAAAAGCAGAATACTTCCTTATAATCTGGTCTATTCTTCCTGCAATTCCCTACCTTCACACTTTGCTATCCTTATCTCTCCTACGTGAACAGTTCTTTTCCATTCTTCCTGTTGACAGTCCACATATTTGTAGGAATGCATGTGAGGAGACCTTCAAGGCCCCCCAAATAGCTTCCAACCCTGTCACACACACACCCCCCCCCGCCAAATGCTTACTTCATTGTGGTGGTTACAGATAGGTAGCCGTGTTGGTCTGCCATAGTCAAAACAAAAAAAATTCCTTCCAGTAGCACCTTAAAGACCAACTAAGTTAGTTCTTGGTATGAGCTTTCGTGTGCATGCACACGAAACACTATACACTATACACAGATACACTAGTATCTGAAGAAGTGTGCATGCACACGAAAGCTCATACCAAGAACTAACTTAATTGGTCTTTAAGGTGCTACTGGAAGGAATTTTTTTTGTTTTCATTGTGGTGGTTCACCAACATTCACAGCCTCATGAACTGCAGCATTGGCAGGATTTTGTGTATGAAAATAGTTCCTCTTTCTAGCAACAGTGATGCCTCGCAACCAATGAGATTTGCCTATAAGCCAACTTCGCCAAAAGTGAACAAAGCTAGTTTAGAGTGAAGGCAATCTTCTGAAGAAGATAACTGCAGGTTATCAAGGCTGCAAACAAGCTCACAAAAATTGCTCCTATGACTTCTTCAATGCCCAATTCAGGGGTTGAAATGTGACTTAAAGTGTCAGAGAGATGTGTCTTCTTTCTACAGCATCTCCCATAAAAGGAAAATACGGAAAATGTATGTGACTGAAAGATTACCAGAAATGGAGGCACACTTCTCACTGTGCAAGACACTGACAATGTCTGTAAAATATCCTTATCCCCACCCTTCTAAGATGTAAATCTTTTGACTTGTTCCTCTTACACTTTTGCTCCTCACCTCAAGCTACACAATCCATGATTATTTATTATAACCACAAAGCCTGTTCTAGTTTTACTTTATAATATTACACATTGTATGATTCAGACACCAAAGACATGAAGTAAAAAAAACTAGTCTAAAGCTTGAGTCATAATATTGCACTTCAATCTAATTGCATTAATTACATATCTGCATGGTGATCTATTCCTTCCATTGCTCATTAAATGTAAAATCTATGCCCCAAACACTAAGCTGTAGAACAGTAGCAAACAGAAAGTCTAAGTGCAGCATTACAAATAAAACTTTTGTGGTTAGTTAGCACTTAAGTTTGCTATTTGTGGGTGGCACTGTGCTGTAAACCACTGAGCCTAGGACTTGCCGGTCAGAAAGTCGGTGGTTCGAATCCCCGTGACGGGGTGAGCTCCTGTTGCTCAGTCCCTGCTCCTGTCAACCTAGCAGTTCAAAAGCACGTCAAAGTGCAAGTAGATAAATAGGTACCGCTCTGGCGGGAAGGTAAATGGCGTTTCCATGCGCTGCTCTGGTTCACCAGAAGCGGCTTAGTCATGCTGACCACATGATCTGGGAGTTGTACGCCGGCTCCCTCGGCCAATAAAGCGAGATGAGCGCCACAACCCCAGAGTCGTTCACGGCTGGACCTAATGGTCAGGGGTCCCTTTATCTTTAAGTTTGCTATTATTCATAACTTATCTTCCCAAATTCCTTTTCTGTGCCCCCGCTCCCTGTCCAGACTCAATTTCTAGAGAACATTTGTTGTTGTTTAGTCGTTTAGTCATGTCCGACTCTTCGTGACCCGATGGACCAGAGCACGCCAGGCACTCCTGTCTTCCACTGCCTCCTGCAGTTTGGTCAAATTCATATTAGTAGCATCGAGAACACTGTCCAACCATCTCGTCCTCTGTCGTCCCCTTCTCCTTGTGCCCTCAATCTAGAGAACATAGCACAGCATTAATATTGCCCTGCACTTGGCTGTATCAGACTGCAGGTTGGATTCCCCCTTCTAGAATGAAAGCTCATGAACTAAAGCTGGAAAAGTGAACAGTACCATTCAAGCCTTAGAACTTGTTTCTTCCTTTGAGCTTAAGAGTATTGTGGAAACAAGGTGTAGGGTTCTTACTTTCTACCTTTCAAGAATGGAAAGTTAAACAGCATGGGAGGCAATATTCTATCCTTAAAAAGCTAATAGCCACATGCCAACTCATCTAATTGCTCTGGGGCAATGCATACTCATCATATAAATGTATGAAATGGCCTAATGCTAAACCGAGTCAGAGCACAGGTCAGTCTTGCCCAGTATTATGTACAAGAATTAGCACAGGCTCTTCAGAGTATCAGGTAGGGAAGCCCTGCTACTAGAGGCCCATGTAGCTGAAGATGCAGGGAGCTGAACCTTTAATTAGCTTTTTCAGGTGGCTATGTCTCAGAAGTGCATTACCGTAATTCATGTGCACATCTTTTCATGACTTGCTAAAATTGCGGAATTACAGTACAGTCCTTTACAGGACTACTACAAAGTAAACTCCACTGAGTGCAATAGGACTTACTCCCAGGTAAATGGCACAGGATTGCAGTCTAAGTTTAACAAGTTTTCAATACCTCAGTTCTCTTCTACCCGCTGCAGCTGCCAGTCTATACACACCTCCCAAGAAGTAAGAACTACTGAACTAAATGGGCTAAACGTCCATTCCACCCCCACACACCCAAAGATAATGTTGATGCAGTTCTAGCAGCTTTTATATAATCAGGCATTTCTACAAAGTATAAAAGTTTTTTTTTCTTAAGTAAAAGGCTTAACTTTCAAAATGGGAGTGGACATAAAAAAATGGAAGTAATGGGGTCTAATGTCAACAAATAAACCACAGTGTGCATACAATTCTTGATGTAAAAGGCATTTCTGACCTTAGATATGTATTACACAATAAGTGCAAAAAATAAATGGCACTTCAACAGGATCCGTTTTCAGCATATATCAACAGAGCATCTATGCAGATGTCCCGTTTTCATTGAAGTTAATAGAACTCATCATAGTCACAGCTACCTTGTCCCATTAAATTAAATATTCCTCTTCATGTATGAAGTATTCTTGCTTGTCTATAAATCCAGACCCTGGCATGTTTGCTGGTGAATTTTCTTGCTGCTAATTACCTAGCACTGCACAGCAGCAGGAAACAATGGGGTGTTACACATAAGGCACTAACAAACACAGCTGCTCTGGATGACTAAGGTAGTAGCTGGCTAACCAGGAAGTAGAAGACAAGAATACTGAAGTTCATGGCACAGTGGAAGTTAGGTCATATTACACCACATAGTTGCAAATAGAAAATAATTATTTTGTCACTGACTTCCCTCTGCCCCTCAAGACAGCCTTGCCTTCCAAGGAGTCCAGGAACAGAAAGCTGACAGATCAACCCAGAATTGAAGCTAAGTATTGAACTGGGTGCACACGAAGGCCTGCCATGGACTTGAGAATCATGGACACCAGCATGCCAATGTGGGCAGGACCTCTTTCAATACTGGTGGGAATAGACTGCATGGCCAATCATTATCTGAGGCAGACTAACTTTATTCCTTCAGTTCTGAAATTACATATTTAACCACAATCTAAAATACTGGTCTTGCCACTTGTCTTCCAGGAACTTAAAAGATTGAGATAAATTACTCATGATCTTTTTTAATGAAAGTAATGTGAGTTGCTGCCCTGGCAGCCTGATCAGCAAATTATTTTGCTAATTAATGCCCTCGTGTCCAGGTATCCAACTGAGGTTGAGGAATCCCCAAGTCAAGAGGTGGAGGACAGGAAACAAACCCTATGTCATTTTTGCTCCTGGCTTTCTTCCTCCCTCAGGACAAGCTAGATATTACACCCAGATATATGCCGCATTACCATGACCTCTTTCGAAAGAGAGAGTACTCGCACTTCCAGAGAGTAATCAAAAGTGTGGCTTTGTTGGTGCTTAACCCTTTCCCTGTTCATCATTTATTTATTCCAAATTCTCTTTTATTTTTCCCTTCAGAGTTTCAAATATAGGCAAACATTCAAGTGGAACACTGGAAGAAACAGCAATTTGGAGTCAGGAAATAGGGGGTTGTGTATCCCTGGGCTCATGATTCCAAGCAACACTCTGTAAGCAGCTTTGCCTGTGAAAAAGAACCATGAGATAGCATAACACATTTAAAGCTGTAGAGAAGGTAACACCAAGCGGAAGCAGAAAGTGCAGAGAAAACATAAGTGTTCAACCCAACATACCACATTCATTTGTATGTTGGCCAGAGCTGCCTAGGTCACTTGGGCTGATGCTAGTTCACCCCAACAGAAAGTGGCCTCTGGAGAGCAGCGGTCACAGATCTGGTGAGAAAGATACATTTCTCTTTGTGAAGAGGAGAAAATTGGTCTCCCATACAGTATAATGTTTCAATTAGGGATCTCTGAGCTTTGCTTGCTATAATACTACTGTCTGAAATCACTGTTTCAGAAATCCACCTAAGAGAAGCAATTCCTATCAGCATGGAGTTGCAGAGGCACAGAAACCATCCTCTGGTGCCACCTGTTGAGGGTTGCTGCTTGCACTGCACCCTAAACTGTAAGGGAGTAAGACTTCCTTTGGAAGAAAGTAGGACATTTTAGACTAAAATCGATTTCTGTACTGCTTCCCACATTGTTAACCTCTTGTTGACCCACTGTTGTTAGTTACAGGACACCATTTCTTGCACATACCTTAGGAGTGGGTGTGCCTTGTGGGAGGGCTGCTACTCAGCCATTCAATTGGGAGTCCCAGGTTTCTTGGCTTGGGGCTTCGGCAAAAATTTAATGTAAATAGAATATCCCCTAGATTCTGCCCCCAGCCAAGTGCTGATCCAAGGGTTGCACACACATCTGCATGTAACATATTGTTTGACCAAAGTTTTCTTCCGTCTTGTCAGTATGCCAGAAGATGAGAAACAACAAATGATTGCTTTGTATTCCCGAAGGTACAAAATGCTCTTTCAGTGGCTTCCAGGAGGTGGTGGGAAACACTTGCCTACCCACCCACTTCAGTTGAAAATGAATGGCAAACTGCATTTTTATAATGAAACAAGCAGTGTTTGGAAACATACATGATCACATGGAGGTATCAAGAGAAATTGGCCAGTGGTATAGAACATCTCTTCCCACATGCAACTGCCTGAATATTATACATATATTCTTTCAGAACCACTCCTTATAGTCTTATCACCTTCATATTAGATGGGTGCTAACTGGAGAGAGGAACTTTACAGTTGTGGTGTTGTGTCCACAGGTAGAATTGTCCTCCTCAAGAAGGCTCACTTAGCACCAAACAGGATGCTCTTTTGACACCTGGTAAAATACATTCCAATATGCCTAGACCTTCAGGTATGTCACTTAAGATGGGTTTAACAGACTGATTTTATACTATTCTGTTTTTCATTTTTGTACTAACTTAATTTTATGTATTGTTTTTATTGTTAATTGTATGTATTTTACTTGGAATTGCTAGCCACCCTGACAATTTTATGAACTGAAGGGCAGCATATAAATCATTTAAAGAAATAAATGCTTGTGTTGCTTCCGTCTTGCCCACAGTGGAAAGCTACACAAACTGCAAGGGACAGAATATTTATATATTTCAATGTGTCTCCGGTAAGTTCCCCATCCATTCATCTATATATGACATGGATAGCTCAGTTGGTTACAGCATGGTACCAAGGTCCCTGTATTCGATCCCTGTATAGAACAGTTGCATGTTCCTGCATTGCAGGGGTTGGACTAGATGCTCCTCAGTATCCCTTCCATCCCTACAATTCTATGGTTTTATGACATTATTAAAAACTGGAGTAAAAGTTGTTGGGATAATCTTAATAGTCAACTTTCATTTCACCTACGCCCTATGCAGCTTTGTATGTTGGTCAGTCTTCCTTTTTTTTTAAACAACAGATATACAAGAACCACAACAAAAACTATTTTAAATTTGTAAATATTTTATATACTGCTAGTACTGTGATTCTACAAACTGCAGACTATAACCAAGTCTTAAATTTTATAATTGTATTGTATCACTCTAGTTCTACAAATGTTTAATAAAAAATGCTGGAAAAATTACAAGTCACAGTTCTGACAGCAATATATCTTTGTTTCCCTCTCTAAACAATTAAGCTACCCAACATTTCTGCAATTTTATACTAAACTTACTTGGACCCATGTACTTGCAGAAATCCACAAAAAAACCATCCTGCCTGGAAACTCTCCTTAAAAGTAAAAGGACTAGATCCAAGGCTATTTGCAGGTGGTCTTATTTGAATATGGCAGTTTTAAAGACCAGGGAGAAAATAGCTCCCTGTTTCTTTTTTATATAAAGTGAAAGATACAGTGGAAACATTAAAATAAATTTATGTGGCTACAAATTTCCACACAAACCGAATCCCAATGCTTTTTCATTTAACTGACAGAAATATCACTCCTTGGGATTTTAGATATTAAGCATCTCATTGTTTTGGAAACACTCAGTTCATCTAAAGAACCATTGAATTGTTTTCAAGGCCTTATAGTTATTTTCTTCCAACAGCAGTCATCCTGTCAAACCACTTTTGAAACAGACTTTTAGAAACACTTGGTGATGACAGGTGACTAACCAAACCAAATTAATTGCTATATGTAAACGAGAAAACTACATTTTAAGATCTGGGCAGCCTTCCACAACATAGCACCTTCCTGGCATTTTAGACTACAACTCCCAACAGTCCCAGCCAGCAGACTGAGGTTAATGGGAGCTGTAGTCCAAATATCTGAAAGGCACATGCATTGAGGAAGGCTGGAATATCAAAGCGTCTCTCCAAGTAGGAAAATGGCGTCCAGGGCCTCCCACCTTCCTCCACCACTGGCTGAAGCAAGCAATGGCAGAGTTTTACTTCTTAGAATCATGAGAATGGGTTTGTAGATCAGAAGAACAGAATGCCACCATTCCAATGCAGAAAATATTTCTACTCAGTTAGACTACTATTCTACCCGGTCTGCTTCATTCACCCACCTGTCTAAACGAGGAAAACCCAAACCCACACACCCCCATTGGGTCACTCTGAAGCTGGAATAATAATTTTTATCCTTTCTTAAATTACACAGCTGAATAATGAGTAGCCTCATCTCTCACACACCCTCTCACACTTAATTCCATTATATGAGTATGTGTAGCTGTAACGCTGCGATAAAAACACAGTCCTCAGAGTGCAATTAGAAGAGTTGAAAGGAAAAGCAGTTAAAAATACTATGTGCTCCTTCTCCCTTTTAGTACATCAGCATTAAATACCTCTGCCACGACATAAACACCTGATGTCCTCCCTCCTCTCCCCAATTATTTAGCATTGTTGGAAGAATCCCAAGCTGACCCCACCCCACCATCAACGAGGCCAGCTAGCAACAGACGACATCACCCCCATCCATTGAGCAACAGAGATGGGCCCATCGATTCACTCTGCTTGCAGCCTTCCAATACGCTGTAGTCATACTATCCAAGGGTAATCGCTCCCAAGCTTCACCCGCCCACGAACTTCATCTGCATCTATAGAAAGCATCGCACATGCTGCTGCCAGGAAATACAGGGCAAAAAAGGGAAACACTGAATCAACACAGGAACCTTATTCTTTGTGAGGGAGGGGGAGGGGGGCAATACAAACATCCGGGTGTCAAAAGACTGTGTGTGATTCTATTTCATTTAACATTTTTGTCGAATAATTGGCGATTGGGGGGGGGGAGGTGAGAGGTAAAGCTCCCTCGGCGTCACTGCATCCGGCCGTTTGATGTATAGCTCATACCGATCTGTGTGCTTATAAAGCACGCTCCTGTTGGGGAGATGACAGGTTTGCTCAGTGCATTTGTGGAGGGGAAGGGGGGAGAGACCCACTCTCCTCCTCTTCCAAGCGATCGAGCAAACCACTCCAAAGCCTCACCTTTCCTATGCTACTACACATACCAAGCAGCTGTCCCACCTCACCATCGCGGGCGCCGATCCCCCCCCCCTACACACACCCCGACCCCCTTCCTGCACCACCACACACGCATTGTGGGGCGGGGGTCACGCCCTTCCCTACCAGCTCCCCATCCGTTCCCCTGTCATTCCCTCAACCTCTCGAGACTGACCCCTCCGCCCCATGGCTTCCCCCCCACCCTGCGCCTCCTGACACACACACATATGTGTGCATTTATAAACATACACATTTCTATATATTTACACACACCCTTTTCATTCCTCCTCCTCCTCCTCGCCCGCCCTTCCCCACAGCACTGCAGCAGCAGCCTCACGCCCCGAGTCCCTCGCAAGCCCACTCCCTCCCCACCGCTGCCACCATCACAGGAGGCGACACAAAAAGCGCCTTAGCGACAGCGGGCGACGCCACAGGCCCGCCGCCGCCCCACACGCGCAACCCTCCACACGCCCCGGCGGAGGGGCGGCTCGTGTCCTCCGCGGGCCCCGCGCGCATAAAGGGCCCCGGCCCCTCCCCCCTCCCGAAGGAGAAGGGCGGCAGCCAGCCAGGCAGGAGGAGGAAGCAGGCTGCCGGCGCTCCCTCCCTCCCTCCTTTCCCATTGCATCCATCCCTCCATCCATCCCTTTCCTTCCCTCCTCCCGGCTCACCATCGCTGCGCTTGATCTCCACATAGATCCCTATCTGGATCTTGCCGAAGTTGGCCGTTGCCATCGCGTCATAGAGTGACGGTAGCGGGAGGGGGGGAGGGGAAGGGAGAGAGAATACGAGACTGTTCGGGGGCCCCGCCGGGCGCGAGAGAAGGAGAAGGGGCGCCCGCGACGGCAGCGGCAGTTTCTACGGGGAAGGGGGAGGGGGGGAAAGGGAGGTGGAGGAGGAGGAGAAAAAGGCGCCGGCCGGATACAACAGTCGCCGGGAGCCGCTGCGGCTGCGCACACAATGGAGGCGTCACGGCAGGACCGGCTTGAAGGGGCGGGAGGAGGCGGGGCGGCCGCTGGAGTAGCGGCGGAGGCGGCGAGTTGCCCGAGTTTGGCGGGAGGAGACGTCTTGGGCCGCTGCTCGGCGCTCGTTTCGTTCTCGTCTGGGGCGCCCGCGGCCGAGAGGCTCCCCGGCTCTGCCGCCCGCTCTTCCTTCGCTCCCTCACAGGAGCCACACACTGGGCGACCTAACGTTTCAGACGTGAACAGCTGCTGCCTTCGCCCTTTCCAAGCCCGCCCAACTTCCGTGTGGTGTTAGGTACCTACTACTACTAGCCCCATTTGGCGAGGAGAGGGTGCGCCGTTTGCCCGAGGCGGGCGAGTGAATCTCTTGAACCGCGAGGTGAAATTTGAACTCAGGTTCAACGCTCAACTCCTTGCGCAGGATACTGCCTTGAATCTAAAAAGGGGCACAAGACTGCCCTTTGAGTTATAAGGTGAGTAGGAAAGAAAGCATGCAGGGCCTGACACTGCAAGCCTCAAAGTTAAGGCAGTTCATAAAAATGACACCTGCCAAGCCATATATATACTTGGCATATCAGCTACCTGCCCCTGAGCCGGACAAGCGTATTGGCAAGGCAGCTACGGCAATGGCTCGCCTCTCCAAAAGGGTACGGGAGAATGCAATGCAAAGGTCCAATACCAAGATGAAGGTCTACCACGCTTGTGTGTTGAACATGCTCTTTTTGGAAGTGAGTCATGGGCAACTTAAGATCATCAGGAACATGACCTCAACACCTTCCACATGTGCCACATCAGGAAGGTTTTGGGCATCACATGGCAGGACAGTTTCAAGCAGAAATGCACTCTCCCAAGCCCACATTCACAGCATGTTCGTAGTCCTTTCTCAGAAACGTCTATGCTGGCTTGACCATGTCCACAGAATGGAAGATGGCAAGATCCCCAGGGAGCTGGCTTCAAGCACCAGGCCAAATGGCAAGACCAACTCTGGTTAAGAGCTCTGCAAATGTAACATGAAGGTTGGCAATGTGGAAATCCCTTGTAGGTAAACGCAGCACTTGGAGACAGGTCATGTAATCACAGCAGTGACCAGACCAGAAATGCCTGCTGGGAGCAGCACAGAAAGAAGAAACGCCATGGTACACCATGGGACGCCTTCATCTGCCCCAACTGCAATAGAACATGACTCTCTTGTATCTGTCTCTAGCCACAGCAGGTGCTGTAACTCTCCAGCGGTTTGACTTTACCCTTCCATTGTCTCCCAACACAGATGACAACCAAGATAAGGTTTATGGATGTGCCAGATTCAAAATTGATCCGATAATTTATACAGGTACAGAAAGTTAAATAGTGCTTAAAATGGACACCTTGACTCTTTTTACTCCCAGTTTTGATACAGGCATCTCATACATCTCTTTCCCATTTTGATAAACTGCTGGTGTACAGTATTTTATTCAGGCTTGCCGAAGAAGGCATGCTTTCATTGGCTTGTGGAAGTTCTGGGCAGTGGTTCAAAAATTTAAGATTTTCCTGCCCTATTGAAGCCTATGCTGGCAGCTCCCAGCAAAAACTATGGTGTACGTGTAGTTTAAATTTTGAATTGAGAATTTTGCCACTTCTACAATATTTGCAGAAGGAACTACCTAAGGATTTTGTGTGAAGTGCTTGTTTCTTTTGTTATAGAATATGGCATTATGGTGTAAAGATTAGAACAGGGATTGCCAGTGTTTTGGGGCCCTGATACACATTTAGAAACCCAAAAAAGTCATGGGCACTACCTGCAATCAGATACACACAGTTCACCTTTTTTCAACTTTCAAAACTGAAATGCCATGCATAAAATAATTATTGTTAGGCCCAACTTTGTGCAGGTTCATGCTATAGCACTGTGAAATGCACTTGAATCTGCTGCATTTAACCACAAGTTGCAGTTCACTGCAGGGTTTGTTAATGGAAGTGCATTTATAACTGAGAACTAACGAATATATTCAAAAATTAGTAATTATCAAGCAACTACTATAATATTTTACAGAACTTGAATCTTTTAATATAATTCCCTTTAAAAACCCAAGGAATTACAGTGTTGTTGTTTTAAAAAACCTAGCAGTTTAAGACATCTCATGCTGAATCAAGTTCTTAAAGCTAGGATGTTGGAAGCTAAGTGTGATATCTTAACAGTCCTACCCCATAATCACTAATGATCTACAGTGTTACAAACTGTGCTTACAACTTACAGTTAATGCACCCACACTTTCCCTTGCTCTTTCAGGCCCAAATTCAAATAAGGAAGATGAAGCACCTGGAACCAGCTCTAGAACATAGAACCATGTTCTATGTTGCCCTCGTCCTGTTTTGCCTTATGAAGCACCTGAGCCTCATTAGATAAATCAATCTGTGAGCTGCTCTGTGGCTATTTGTTGCCTAGACAGTAGCTGGCAGGGTGGATTAAACAGTGGGAAAGGGTCTTCTAGCATCGTTCACTATCCTTATGATGATTCACCATATAGGAGGCTGTGTATGGCACTGAATGACATAAGAGTTCAAAATTTATTCTGAATTTGGAATTGCAACATGATGCCTGAGAGAAAAATAATTGCAGCAGACATCTGGGGTTGCTTTGGAACCTGAGATGATAAGGGGGCAGTGATGTGGATGGGTAAAGCATTACTTTGCTTCAAACTGCCCCCTACTAATGTCATTTCACAACAGAAAATATGTATGGGCCAAGATTTGTGAACTTAATAAGGTAACTTGATATTCTATGTCCTCTTGCAACCTTTTAGACGGGGAGATCTGTTGACCTATACATGCACTGAATCAATCCACCCATTCCTCCTCAAAATCATCACCCTTATCACCTCTAAACTGCCGTGGTGCAGCTTTCTTGGTCCCTGTGGTCAATCAGCTGGATTGCTTACCAAACATGCTTTCATGTTTCATTACTGGTATTGTCATCCAGTACAACTACACATATCACCCCCCCCAAGCAGCAATGGTACTACTCACATGTAATGCATCAGCCCAGACCCTACCCCACTGTTTAACCCAAGTGTGGGAAACTTTGGCCCTCCAGATGTTGTTGAACTACAACTCCCATCATCCCTGGTCATTAGCCATACTTTCTGGAGCTTTTAAATTGTAGTTCAGCAACATCTGGTGATCTAAAGGTTCTTTACAACTGGCTTAGCCCATCCTGCCAGTTACTGACATAAGCAACAAGTGTTTATACTCCACCTTTTTGTGTAGTTTCAGGTATTTACCCCTTTTATCCTTAAAACAACTGAGAGAAGGAAATCATCCAGTGTCTCATCCAGTTATCCGGTGTGCTTTGTGCCCAAGCAGGAATTTTAATACAGCTCCAAATCCAACACAAACCAGTTTATCATAGTGGCTCTAAGCATGCTTTAACTACCCGACACAGTCACAATTTGCTTCCTTTGTTGTGTTGGTGGAGTATAAACACCTGCTTGTGTTGGTGGAGTGTAAACACCTGTTTGACTAGGCATGCAAAGTTTTATCTCCACAACTGCACAAAACAACACATTAAAGACCTTAATCCTGTGCCCTTTGTACAAAATCACTACATGTAATTCACGGTAACTGCCTTGGATTAACAACTTTCCTGATTCTATACACATAAATAACATGGATTGGAGTTCCTACATAATGCATACTAATTGAAAGCATGGGGAGTATCCTCTGCTCACTCCTTTTTGACCTCCCTGTTTTTTAGTGTGGTATGGTAGTTAGAGAGTAACTAATCCCATCTAAATGATCCTGAATATGAACCTTTGTATTTCTTCACCTAATTCCTTCTGAAGATCAGAAGGAGCTTCTGTCCCTGTACTGAATCTGGCCCCCCACTTTCCATCCCTAGAGGCAAGAAAAGGGTGTGAATGTGAAGCGTCTTCAGCAGTGGGCCTTGGCATCCATCAGGAGTCTGATCTGCCATACAATGGTACCTCGTGTTACGTACCATCCCCTTTGCAAACACTTCGGGTTACGTGCTCCGCTAACCCGGAAGTAGGTGCTCCTTGTTGCGAACTTTACCCCGGGATGTGAGTGGAAGTTGTGCTCCGGCGGCGCACGCACAGCAGGAAGCACCATTAGCAAAAGCGCGCCTCATTTTATGAGTGGTTTCTGGTTACAAACGGACCTCTAGAACCAATTACTGTAGGTTCATAACCAGAGGTACCACTGTACTCGCTTGTCAAAACAAGCTGGTGACAAGAGCAGTAAACATTCCTCCACCTACCTAGTAGTTTGCCTGTCTTTCCTCATGGATTCTTCAGTGTTTAGTTTTGATCTGGATACTCCAGAGAACAAAGGCAATCAAAATGAATTTAGTGATCTATAATATGAAAAGTGAGGGAAGCACATGAAAGAGTACAGCCCCTTAAATCTGTTCCCATGAAATTTCTCCTGGGAACACTGGAGGAAGGTTTGAGAACACTGATTAATGTAGATTTAGGCCTGATACTCAGCCCTGGTGTGGCAGTTAGGCTGGTAGCTTTGCTTTATATAAGCATCTTCCTCCCACTTTTTAATTGGCTATTTAAAAGGTAACTCATACTTTTAAAAACAACTTGTATTTATTGAACACCCTACATCTTTTTTTCCTCCCCAGGTGAGTATGGATGGTGTATAAGATCAGAATTCAAGAGATTCTGCTTAAGGGTCAACACCCAGCTCTCCCCCCCCCCCCCCGGCCCCGAGCTTTCTATGTACTCTTAAAAGCAGCCTCTGGAGGAGTATCAAGGTTGCAGCACTGCAGAAGAAGGACTTAACCTTATCCCATGCTGTTTTCCTGATCTAAAGGTGGGGCAAATAGCAGCTTTGGAGAGGGCTGTTTACATCAATCCAAATCAGTTACTTTTAAGAAAAAATAGAAACATCCTCTCATCAAGTTTGGCCTCTTAAAATACTTTTGTTACAGGAAACTTTTAAGACATTGGCATTATCTAAGTATGTTAATGAATTAATTTACTTTTTCAAACACAGTTAGCATTAAGGAACCTAAAATGTGGGCAGGTCCACCAGGCTATATTGGTCCACTTCCCTTTTTTCCTTTTGGCCCAGAGGACTTCAATATTCTTAATTTCTTTGTGCACATGAGCAAAACTAATTTCCCCAGAACTGTGCTTAAGCTTCCCCTTTTCAGCAATTGTAGTAAAATCATCTCAATAAAACTAACAGCTTGTATTAATTCCTGCTCCCACCTGAACAATTTAACCTTATTAAGAACAGCAATTCCTCTTAATTGACCAAAATAAAATTGGTGCATATTCACCAGTCCACTTCTGTCTCCTAATTTTTCTAATTCAGACACTTGTTCACATAAAACAGTAAGGCTGCATATAATTTATGCATCTGAAAAAGTCAAAATCCTCTTGTATTGGACAATCGTTCACTAAACAATAATAGGTGAGCACTTCTGTCACATTATTATTCGTTTGTATGATATCTTTAAAAACTAATAAGCCTTAGATATAGATATGATTTTGGAAAATGACAAATACTGAATAGAAAAGATGATTTCATGGTAGCTGAATAGCTGAAAGTGGACATTTTTTCCCCCTAGTATTGTGACTTCACTGAAGCAGCAGTAGCAGCTCAGCTCTCTTCCAGTCCCCTCCTTTCTACTCAATCCCCCTTTAAGCATCTCATTCACCGTATGGTGTAGCTTTTTAACACTACCCCCAGCTGAGTATAACACTTCATGAATAATAGCATTAGGAAGCAAGACTACAAAGTACTGCAAATACAAGAACAGTTACATCTACAGTGATACAAAGCTTTAAACTATTCTTTTTGCTCTGAAATAAAAAAGTAGACTTTTGTGTAGGGAAAGACAAACAACACCACCGAAAAATCCACACACAGCATTTTATTCAATTTCCTATAGTTCTGTCAAGAAATAATATTTGGTTTTGCTATATAGCCATCACCATGATAATGTTTATTGAGGTTAGAGGATGGATTTCAAAAATTAATCATATCTGAGCTTGCACATATTTTGAGTAGAAATATAATTTAAAGTGATGTCTCTTAAAGATTTTTACAACAACAGCATTTATATCCAAGTGCATTTGCTTAGATTTCTATTTAGTGAAAATTAGTATGCAGGTAGTGTTCTGAAACCATAATACCACATTTGTCTTAAATGTCCATTTTATTGTGCATTCATGACACTTTGTGCTCATGATGATATCAGGGCGGTCACACGTGATCCTGCTTTCTGTACTGTTTGTGCTTGCAAAGGTTCTGGGGTAGTCACATGGCTTCATTTCTAAACAGTGCATATCCCATCACTTCCAGCTGAAATCCTGTAACTTGTTATCCCACAAATATTCTGGTTTATTTTTTACCTGTTTTTGGTACAATAATGTAGAAGCATTGCAGAACAAGTAATCAAGCAGAATAAACCCACTACTGGTGCGCTATGACCATGTCAAGAATAGATGTGCAACACTGGTGTCAGAAGTGGGGTTTCCTGGAGGAAGGGCCTGTGAGTAAGGTGCGCCTGTGCTGAAATAGGCGAAATATCTACAGACCTTGAGCAGCTTGAGAGAATAGAACAACATCAGAACTAGCAGTTTGAGCAGATGCTCTAGCAGCAGTGGTGACAGATGGAGCAGCAGAACCAGTTGTTTGATATAATAGAGCCACGACTAGCAGAGTGGTAGGGAAGTCTCCATGGAGTGGAAAGTGTGACTCCATGCAACGTTCGAGCGTGCTTGATGTGATGCTACAGGGGATTAAAAGTGACCCAGGAGCACAGCTGCATGGCATCCAGAGGGAAGGGGTGGCCAAAGAGATCCAGAGCATGGATGGGCAGCTATGAGGCTTGGACTCCAAAGGGCTGCAGTCAGTAGCTGAAGGCAAGGGGGAAGACAATGCTTCAGAGAAGGGTGCACTGCCTGAAGCCAAGGAAATGCTGATTAATTTCTCTACTCCTTGGGAGCCTGCTGTGGAAAAGGAGCAGGAGGGATTGGGGGTGCCTGTAAGTGTGCAGTGGCTGTTGTTAATTGATTTCTTCACCCCCTGTGTGCTTTCTGTGGAAGAGAGGAAGCAGGAAGAATCAGTGCCTGTGGAGATGCCAGAAGATGAGGTGTGTGAGAGAGAGAGCAAGAGGAAAGTAAATTAAGCAAGGCCATTAGGAAGACTACAGAGGATCAAAGGGACGCTTTGCGAAAAAGCAAATGGGTGAAGCCCCTCAAGAGCTTAGAGTTGAGAGGAGTTACGTGACGGGAAAGCAAAAAGGCAGAAAGCAGGGCATGATGGCTAATGTCTATTTGAAAGAGGCAAGACCCTCTTGGAGTGTAATGTAAGGAACCCCTCTATCATATGCTCTGGTTGTTAATATGTATAAATAAACCATATATCTAAAGACACCACTGTCTGTGGTGCCTCATTTTCCAAAAGAAACAGACCCTGAGTCTAGAACTCCCTGGAATCTTGCTCCACTCAGAGATTGAGGGTGGTATGCAACAATATTCTCCTGTAAATGTTTGTGTTCATTACAGCTTATGGCTGAAACCAATTAAGTGAAATTGGCTGTATCTTGGTGCTAGGTATTGGTGGGGGCAAGGGAGACAAGTGATTGTTTAATAATAAAAAGAACAGTTATTAATAACTGATGTTTACTTAATTCTAACTGAAATATGCAGAGCTTTTACAGTTCAAAATATGGCAGATATTAATATATTTTATTGTACTATTTAGTATTCATATTTTTCCTTTCTTCTGTAAACTGTGTCCAGAGGACAGAATAATTGTGTCCTAAATCTTCTCTTGCTTTTAGAAACATTTCCCTCCCTTAACTGGATTTCACTTTTACATAACTGAAAACATTCACTGAAGGGCACAGTTCAAGTTTGATTTCTTTTCAGAAAATTGCAGAAGTTGACCCTTCTGGTCCCAAGACCTTTCCTAATGGTAGATGTCTTTCCTTCATTACCACTTTCCTTAATGAACCATTAGAAAGGATCAGCTATGTCAGAAAATTGTATGGACTCTACAGTCAGGCTATAGGAGAGAAATGGAAGCTTAATTGAAGAAGAAATACATTTCAAATTGACCTGCAATCCAATCCTATCCCTCTGGATGAAGATAAGACTACTACTAAGCAGTCCCTTACACTGGTGTAATTTAGAGTTTGTTTAAGGGTATGTTTATGCCCTTGTAACCATAAACCTGGGATGCGGGTGGCGCTGTGGGTTAAACCACAGAGCCTAGGGCTTGCCAATCAGAAGGTCTGCGGTTCGAATCCCTGTGATGGGGTGAGCTTCCGTTGCTCAGTCCCTGCTCCTGCCAACCTAGCAGTTCAAAAGCAAAGTGCCAGTAGATAAATAGGGACCGCTCCGGTGGGAAGGTAAACAGCGTTTCCGTGCATTGCTCTGGTTTGCCAGAAGCGGCTTAGTCATGCTGGCCACATGACCCGGAAGCTGTACGCCGGCTCCCTCAGCCAATAAAGCGAGATGAGCGCCGCAACCCCAGAGTCGGTCATGACTGGACCTAACGGTCAGGGGTCCCTTTACCTAACCATAAAGCAGAGTAAGTACTACATTGCCTCACCTCACAGGGGTGTTGTAAGGATAAAATGTGGAGGGAAGAACCTTGTACACCATCTTGAGCTCCTTGGAGGAAAGATGAAATATAAATGTAAGAAATAAATAAAAATAATGTTAACTTGCCAAGGAAAAGAAACTGGCAGTGCTGGGGAGGATTGGAAGAGTAGCCAGCTTAGCAGGATCTTTTCCTCCACCAAGTTTAAACCCACCTCTCTGTGCTGGCATAAACTTACGACAGTACAACAGCTATCATAACTAAATATGCACCCACTGGACTTAATAGGCTAATTTCATTTCCATGCTTTTCCTTTTCCCCCTCCCCAAGTCACAGCAGGATCCATGCAGACTAGATTTACTCATTCCTGTCATATTGTAAATATGTGTTCACAGGCCTCTCTTCGTGGAGAGGAAAATGAGATAGCTTCCCCAGTTAAATATTCATTGAAAATCCAGTTTGAACATGCTACTATTGAAATTTTTTTAAGAATCAGCAGCATGCACTGTTCCTGTTAAGACAGAAGATAGTGTATCCCTGCAGCCACATTCACTTCAAGTTGCTGGGGGAAAGAAATACTTGGTAGCTCTCCAGAAGTATTTTTGCACCTTGCCAAATGGAGCTGTTGAAGAATCCAAGCTAGCAAACTGAATGAAATTAGACTTTAATATTGGGCATTGCTTTTCAGTCAAATACATTTGAAAGGGATTCTTTAGTGAGGGATAATAAAAAAAAAAGTTATTAGCTAGCAGCTGAACATTTGTTCTGAATATTATTGAGCCCTAGATTCTCTCTAAGCATCTTGGGATGCGTGAAATTCAGTTTGTAATCCCCCCCCCTTTTTTAAGCGCAACAGATTTATCTGTGTCATTAAATGCTCTTAGAACAATGTCTTCCTAATGACAGAAAAGCAACTTTATAACAACTTTTTTCTATCTCCTTCCCAATCCTTTGTCGTGAAGGACTTTGGCAAGAAACTGTCCCACTATTCATCTTTATAAGCTACTTTGGGAGCCCTTTTAACTGAAGAGCAGGTTAAAATCCTTCAAATAAATAAATAGAATTGATTTTTGGGTCTTACCAAATAACAAAACATAAAATACAAGATGAGGTTAAGTTACATTGTGGAGAAGACTTGTATTATAAGACTAATGAGGGCTCTATTCTTACATTGCTATCTCAAAATGTATAATGTTGACACAAAACTGCTTTCATCTCACTACTGACCCATCTAGTTCATTATGGTGTATTCTAGCTCTCCACAGTAGAAGAGCTTCCCGAAAATAAGATACAAGGATTTGACCCCAGCACCTTCTACGTGTGAAGATACATGTGTTCTACTATTCAGCTGTTTCCCACGCCAGTCTATAAGCCAGTACTTTGAAAGCAGAATAAAAGCTTCTGCAGATTTTAGTATACAAAGCAGTGCCCATTTGTACAAACATATAAATTCAGTAGTGATCACCTTTCAAATGTGTATGCCCATTGGATCCTGGGAACCTCATAAAAATGGCACATTTCTGTCCTTCATGATTGGTGAGGTATATTTTTGAAAGCTTCAGGGAAGATGCCTAAATCCACCGAGTAATCAGAAGCAGGCTTCTATGTGTGGCCTGTTGACTTGTCCATGGAATTTTCTTGGCAGGGATACTGGAGTGGCTTGCCGGTTCCTGCTCCAGGTGGATCATGTTTGGTCCCTGCTTATTTAACTTATATGCAGAATTCATCATGTGAAAGGCTGGGCTGGATGAATCCCAAGCCGGAATTAAGATTGCCCGAAGAAATATCAACAACCTCAGATATGCAAATGACACAACCTTAATGGCAGAAAGTGAGGAGGAATTAAAGAACCTTTTAATGAGGGTGAAAGACGAGAGTGCAAAATATGGTCTGAAGCTCAACATCAAAAAAACGAAGATCATGGCCACTGGTCCCATCACCTCCTGGCAAATAGAAGGGGAAGAAATGGAGGCTGTGAGAGATTTTACTTTCTTGGGCTCCATGATCACTGCAGATGGTGACAGCAGTCACGAAATTAAAATACGCCTGCTTCTTGGGAGAAAAGCAATGACAAACATAGACAGCATCTTAAAAAGCAGAGACATCACCTTGCCAACAAAGGCCCACATAGTTAAAGCTATGGTTTTCCCAGTAGTGATGTATGGAAGAGAGAGCTGGACCGTAAAGAAGGCTGATTGCCGAAGAATTGATGCTTTTGAATTATGGTGCTGGAGGAGACTCTTGAGAGTCCCATGGACTGCAAGAAGATGAAACCTATCCATTCTTCGGGAAATCAGCCCTGAGTGCTCACTGGAAGGACAGATCCTGTAGCTGAGGCTCCAATACTTTGGCCACCTCGTGAGAAGAGAAGACTCCCTGGAAAAGACCCTGATGTTGGGAAAGATTGAGGGCACAAGGAGAAGGGGACGACAGAGGGTGAGATGGTTGGACAGTGTTCTCGAAGCTATGAACATGAGTTTGACCGAGCTGCGGGAGGCAGTGGAAGACAGGAGTGCCTGGCGTGCTCTGGTCCATGGGGTCACGAAGAGTCGGACACGACTAAAGGTCTAAACAACAACAAAATGTGTGGCATGTCCTTCAGACTGGGTCTCATGCTTATGAGAGTGCTGTGCATAATTAAATGCATCCAAGCCCTTAACTATACTTCACTATACAGAGAAGGTTGTGTGCAATACCACTAGCTTTGCAAAGCTGCTATCTGTTTGGAGATCAGCAGTGATGTGCATTGTCAAAGCAGCAGCAGTCTTATCTGTGTGCCTCAATATCCAGGACCCAGAGTTTCTGTCTTCCATATGGGCCAAGGGCTACTTTTTAGACTTTGGTCACTTGTCTTCCAGTCATTTGTTCCTACTGCCCAGCACATACTCATACCACTTTGCACAAAAACAAAAAGTATGCTCCTATTTCAAATCACTGCAGAAGTCTTATAATACAAGTCTTCTCAACAACGTAAGTTAACCCCATCTTGTATTTTATGTTTTGTTATTTGGGACAATCATGGAACTAGAGAATGCACACCAAAATTAATCAAAATGTGCACATTATATTGCATCATTTCTGTGAGTGCAGAGTTTGTTTCTGTGCTCTAGAGCTCACTGGGAAAGAGTTTTTTCGACATGATTAAGCAAATTCAACTGCCAGTATACCACATCTCTTATCAAATCTATCCTGTGTGACATTGTCTTTGTAATCATAATTGTTAACAGTCCTTATATCTTTATAATTCTTAAATGTTGCAAGTCCTACCATACATACACACCTTCATTGAAGAGAGAAAGAATCCCTAACTATTCCCAATACAGTGGTACCTCGGGTTACAGATGCTTCAGGTTACAGACTCCGCTAACCCAGAAATGGTACCTCAGGTTAAGAACTTTGCTTCAGGATGAGAACAGAAATCACACGGCTGCGGCACGGCAGCAGCGGGAGGCCCCATTAGCTAAAGTGGTCTTCAGGTTAAGAACAGTTTCAGGTTAAGAACGGAACTCCAGAACAAATTAAGTTCTTAACCCAAGGTACCACTGTAATCATATAGAAATGGGCACGGCAATTTTACCACAGAAGCCACACGGATAGTCAAAAAATAGAAGGGGCAGAGAAGAGTATACCTGTCCTTAGGACAAAGTGGATGTTGGATTCCTTGAGGGCACTCAATAGAATTCTCGTTGGAGCTTTGAGAGCTAGCTAAACTTTTAAAATCTAGGGCTTTTTATCCCAATTTCAGCCAGCACATTCTAATGGAGAAGGGAGGGGCCTTTGGGACAAGCAATTCCTATAATTTCCATAATTTTATTGTGCTATTGAATTTTATCCCAGAGTTTTGTGCTTGCTTCCCACTTTGCCCATCCTGCTTAATTAACAGGTGGAAGAAGGATAGCAAAACTGGTCAACCTTGTCTGCTTCCTGTCTCAAACATTATCTTGATGGCAATCCAGTCAGGTGTTAAATAGATTTTAATGGTAGCTAGACTTACATGTGCTGATCCTTATACAAGGTGTGAGGAGATCAGGACATTTCCTGAATTCCTCTCAGGACATTTGTTTTTAAAGAGCAGACTGGTACCAGGGCTCAAGAAAGTTCATAATGGAAGGTCTCTTGTCATATACTCAGTTTTGTCAGTCTTTTTATTTATGGCATGATTTACAAAAACAAACCATAGAGTTCAGAGTGGCACATTCTTATTCACACCAGTGTAATAGGATTGTTGGCTCTCTTATTGGTTCTTCTTTTCCTTTTAAGAGCAGTCAGCTACACCAAAAATTAGAAGAAGCTTTCTCTGGCATTCAGATAAGTGAAGGGGGAAGCTTCACTTGCAAAACTTCTGTATGTCTATCTGCTTTTGAAAGAACAGCAATAGGGTCATAGATAAAAATGAATGGGAACCCAAATCTGAAGACTGCTTCCATCTTACATTTAAAATAACAATGTTGACAATATGACATTTTACATCTCACCAGCGTAAATCTAGAACATTATAATGTATTTGTAATCTGATTTTGCAAAGTGCAGGATTGGCGGACTGTACAGACCAAAGGTGGCCAAGAATCTAGTTCTTCCTTAATTAGGATGGAGTTTGTTGGCACGAGGCTTAATGCTTTTAAATCTTTGAAATAAGGTATTACACTGTTTCAAGCTGTCACAGCTTTTCTGATGGAAATTTCCCTACAAAGAAGGCTAACGAACACTGTGGCAGGAATATAAAATGGACAGAGACTGTTGGCTTTAGTGGAGCAAAATATTTATCATACCAACAAAGTATTATTTAGGGCTTCTCTTATCAGTTCTGAAATCTGAAGCATTTTTGTGAAATAGAATAAGAACCTGGGTTTTGACACTCATTTGTAAGACAAGCCACAAAAGGCTGCTTTGATGTTTGAGTGGAAAAGCAAGATCATAGCTGATGATCAGACAGCTGTGCCAGTCTTCAGTATAAAGCACAATAAGCTTGCTTTATTTCAGGAATCTGTTTCTGTGGAAATAAAGCTCACTTATTTTTAATATTTTAGAAGATAAATCTTCAAAGGCAAGTATGCAAAATATTTAGGTCACATTTTGTTTTCTTGAAACCTTATTTAGTCTGTTCATCATTAAATTTGAGCAAAATAATTTACTCAACAGCAAACATGATTATGTATGTTTCAAAAACAACAAAGCCCCTTTCTATATATTTGGCCTATAGTAAAAGTATCAAATATAAAAAGGGAGGAATAGTAATTATGGTTGCCAACTGACCAGGAAAAACTTCCTTGTCTACACTTGCGTCTAAAAACAGGCTTTACCAGCAGGTAAAACTTATCACAGTATGGATATAAGCATTTTCACCAGCAAATGTTTGAGATCAAATGGCTGTTAGTGGCAAAGAACAGAAACAGAATAACAGCCAGCCTATGGTAAGCACTGAAAATAGAACATGCCTTTTTGTAAAGGGCACATGAGCTCCTTAATTAATATTAGTTACTTTGATTTATCCTCTTTTTCACAAGTGTAGGTGGTTTAACACAAGATAAAGAGTGTGATTTGATCCTCAGACTGTAATATAAGATTCTGATCCTGCAAATACTTCACTAGTGCCAATCCTATGATGTAAATGCAACTGAAATATTAATAGATGAGAAAACACAAGTGTTGTGGGGGTGGCTGTGTGTGATTTCTGAATCAGATGGTTTGTTTGCCGTAGACGAAAAAAATCTAAAGCTGGAAAGTAATTAACTGGAAGAGTAACGTCTTTGAAGCTGCTACTTTTGCTGAAGCTTCTCATATTCATTTTTTGTAAAATAAATATAGAAGTGAAATTGTTTTGTTGTTGTTTTCCATGGCCAGTTGTCTAGTAAATACAGAAGCTTTATAGGACATGGTTTTCTAGGCTTAAGAATGCAACAGAACTGGAGAAGGGGTTCAACCACAGTTGGAACCCACTTGCTATGAGCGAGAGTAACTTTAGAACAAATTCCCACTCAACCACTCAGGATGAAGATGATCAATGAAAATTTAAATTGGGGTGGCATAGAATTGAGGATTGTTTCATAAACCTATTAGAGATTTGAAAATGGCAAGAAGCATATAGATAGAGGCGATCTGGTCACTGGTGGAGGAAGAGGGGGCGGGGGGAGCGCATCGCCCCCAGCACCACAATCCCAGCGGGGTGCCGTCGTGGCTGTCTCCCCCGCACTGGGCGCCACGCCCAGCAGGCAGCGCGTCACACCCCAGGACACACACCCAGGACATATGCCATGTCCCTTGTGGGTGGTGTGCCACACCCCCAGGATGCGCGGCAGCCATGCCCCCACCTGCTGTCCACCCTCTGGTGCCAGAGCATGAAGCTCCACCACTAGATCCAGTTGACATAGCATACTTGGAGTTTCAAAAAGCTTTTGATAAGGGACCTCACCAAAGAGTAAGCTTAGCAGTGATGGAATGAGAGGAGAGATCATCCTGTGGATCAGGAATTCATTAAGTAGCAGAAAACAGAATAGGAATAAATCGACAGTTCTTTGAATGGAGTAATGTAGAAAGTGGAGTCCCCCAAGGATCAGTATTGAGACATAAGATTTTTAATTTGTTCATTAAAAAATCTAGAGTTAAGGGTGAGCATGTCAGAATCTCCACTACGACTGAGCTACTACTCCGGTCGAGCCTTCGGAATCTCCTCTGATGATGATTATCGACCTGAGCCTTTGATAAGGCTCCAGGCACGTTCTCCATTCAGCAGGGTGTCAAAGCAGCAGAAGAGACGAGAAGTTTGAGCTACATTGCTAGGTTTTATTTCTAACTACGCAGACAGAAAAGAAATATACAGGCTCTCTCTGTAAAAGCAGAGAGCAACTCGAGACAAAGAAACAAGAATCCAGTAACATCACATCTGTCTCCTGTCTTCCGTGAGACTTCCAACCGCCTGGAATCTCAGGAATGCAAAACAGAGTCTTGTGGCTCCAAGCACTGCACAGTGGCATAAACAGAAACCAACAGAGCAGTGTGGTGGCCACGTTTTCTGATACTAAACTGTTCAAGGTCATTAAGACAAAAACGGATTGCAAAGAGCTGCAAACCGCCCCCCTCCAAATGGAATAAATGTGGGAATGTTAAGGATAGTAGGAAAGGATATATTGAATAAGTATTATCCTTCACTCACGCTAGTGAGTGATGTAGCAGAGCAGATTCCCCTCAATATAGCTGGAAGCTAGTTTGCAGATTCATTTGAATCTCTTTAGTTAAGTAATCCAATCTGGTTTGCCCAGATGGATTATTCCTGGTGTCCCCTTTCATCCCTCTTAAAAGAATAAAGACACAAGAGTCTTTCCTTCAAAGTAACAAGAAGTTTACTCATATTTCAGTTCATGTTTTGATCCCTGAAAGGCAGGCTTTAGCTAGCAGTTACATAACAAACTGAGTTTATCTCATATGGAGATTGAGCTCATGTGCTGCTGGCTGAGAGCCAGCAGACAGCAAAATTACATTATGACCGCAAGAGGGCAGCAAACAAGAGATGAGAGCAAGAGAGAAAATGGCTGCATGACTCGGCTCTTTTATGGAGTCAGTCAGAGCCATGCCCATCTCCCAGATCGCATGCAGGGGGAGGATGCTCCAGACCAGTGGAACAGGATGTTACACCAACTGGAGTAACATCCTCCTGCCTATGCCTACTCTAGGGAAATAAGGAATGTTGCATTTGACTGTTCCAATGGATTACATCCCACAATAAATGGGTGGTAGAATGGCAAATGCAGTTCAGTGTAAACAAGTGTAAAATGATACATCAGGCAATGGCTTTTTCCATCTGCTTTGCCCCACCCTCGATCCCTAGGAGTCTTCATAAGGGAGCTGTTTCCAAACAAAGAATTGTGAGGGGAAGAGGGACTTTGCACTGGCTGTAAGGCAATGGCTTTTTCCACCTGCCTTGCCCCACCCTCCAGTCCTGGGAGCCTTTCCTGGACCACGTCTTTAAGAAAAGCAGAAGACAAAAAGATGTGGGACAGTCTGTTGACTAAAAATCTTTATGGGTGGCAGAGCCAGGCATAGAATTCCCTGCAGCTCTTGATACCCTTTTTAAAAAAAACATTGGTGAGGTTCTGCACATTGTTAAGATCTACAAATTCCTTTGAGCACTGATGGGGTGAGATTTTTCAGATGCCTCTTATAAAATTTATTTATAGCACACCCTTTACCATGCAGTTTGTAACCCAGGGTTACTAACAGTCCAGTGCAATTAAACCATGGTGCATCTTTCACCTTAAAGACCTGAACAAAACATATTTCTGGACATAACTTCTAAAGGTATACAGTGATGACATTAGGTGGTACCTTATAGGGGAGGGCATTCCGCAACTTGGGGGTCACCACAGAGAAGGCCTTCTCACAAGCTTCACCTGGTGGTAGAGCTATCAGCAGGGTGGTAGCTTTAAATATTTCTGGGTCCAGGCAGGGCCTTTTAAGGCAGGTATGATTAACCTTTGGCCCTACAGATGTTGCTGAACTACAACTCCTATCAGCTCTCACAAGCAAATTCATGGCTAGGGATGATGGGAGTTGTCGTTCAGTAACATCTGAAGGGAAAATCTGCTAATGAGGAACCTGCAGGTGGTTTGGGTGATTTCTCTCATCTTAGCAGCTGGCACAAATAACATTCAGGGTCCTCAGGAGAAGGGAATGTGGCAGAACCCCTTAAACAGGGAACTCTAGGCTGAAAGTCTGGTATGTCATTCCCTAGTACTGAGAAAACTGACTCGAGGTTGAAAACTGCCTCAAGGTTAGTAAGACTGCTAGGAAGGATCATGCTGCCCTTTCCCATCTCTCTCCTTACCAGCCATCACAAACAATTTTCATGGTTCTCAGGTGGATCCCTTTGAGTGGGTCCCAGGCTAAAACGTGAGCAGAACAGGCTTGGCAGTTTGGGACAATGGAGTTACTTTATGGGAACACAGTTGGCTAACAACACTATGTTGAAACAATAATTAAAAACTTCTGAAGCAATATGTGATAATATACCGTATTTTTTTGCTCTATAAGACACACTTTTTCCCTCCTAAAAAGTAAAGGGAAATGTGTGTGCGTCTTATGGAGTGAATGCAGGCAGCGCAGCTATCCCAGAAGCCAGAACAGCAAGAGGGATCGCCGTGCAGCGAAAGCAGCGATCCCTCTTGCTCTTCTGGCTTCTGGGATTCAGAATATTTTTTTTCTTATTTTCCTCCTCTAAAAACTAGGTGCTTCTTATGGTCTGGTGTGTCTTATAGAGTGAAAAATACGGTACTAAGTAGCCTCAAAACAGCAGAGAAAAGGGATAAAAAGCTATCAAAAATTGTAATAGGACACCTTCCAACTATTAAAAACATTTCACTACAGGGGTATGGTCCCAAAACTTTCTGCAGTGTTAAGCTATAGACCTTCAAGGTAAGGATAATAATTACACCATTTGGTAGAGCTGCCATACATCCTGATTTTCCAGGACATGTCCTGTAATTTGCCCCCAAAAATGGCGTCCTGGATTATTTTTCAGAAATTGGGCAAATGACCCGGAAAGCCATCAAAAGGTATTAAATTGTGACGAGATGCCTAAAAAAAGCTCCAAAACTCAAAAATTATTGTAGCTTTTACTAAAAAAAAGTTCAACAACTTTTTTTTGTAATATGGCAACCCTACTATTTGGGCACTTTGTGGCTACATCACAAGCCACATGAGATAGAGCAGAGTCTTGCTTACAGCTCTCCCTGTGATGGAGTGTGAAATGTCAGAAGCAGGGAGCCTCCTGAATTTGTGGGAGCTCCCCACACAATTTGGAGCCTTCATGAGCCACAATTTGCATTGTGTGTGAATGCCCAAATAGGCTTATGTCTGTCCGCAGCTTAACCCCATCGTCTAAGACCTATCCAACACAAATTGGTGCAGGCATTGTAATCGTTTTAACACTTCTTCCCTGAGCGTTCCTTGTTCAGGTTTTTGCCCCTGCAGTTCCTCATTATTTGTCCTCTGCCTTTGACCTTTTGCCTTGAGCCTGGGCAGTGGTGAGTTTTTTATGTTGAGATGCTATCTGCTGACTGCTCTCAACATTACTCAAAAGATCTGCCCATATACTGTACAGGAGGAAATCTGATGTCTGTAGGCTAGGGTGTGATTGTGACACCACAGCTTAATCCCTTGACAACTCTTTGTTATAGAAACTGGCGTCCTCCGCGGGAGCCTGACCTTTGGCAAGCAGGAACATTTAGCATTGAGAATTACACTCTTACACAGCAGAGGCACTGGAGGGGAAAGAGACTAGCAAACTATGTGTTCATCAAGAAATATGCAAGAGCCTTTTGGCTTCATTTTGTTCCAAGTGGTTTAGCATTATGACGACCAGTTGCAAATCACCAGCTTGCATATGCTAATTTATATGTACAGATGCAAATTTAGAAATAATAATTTAAATAAATAGAAATGTGATCCATCTCACCATGTTGGGGAATACTGACCAAGTGACCTGTGTTCCTATTAAGTCTTGATGATACAAACAACCTGCTCACCTAGAGAAGGGAGCTGAATTAATCAATGACTGCAGAGAAAGTATATTTTTCGTTCTTCATTTCTTTGTTACAGCAACTGTAAATGCTTGGATATTCCATCACTACGGATTCCTGGACCCTTCTTAACAACTCCAGTCCACGTCAAAAAGCTTTCACATAACCCAAAACCGAGATGGAGGGAAGTCAAACGTTATCTATTGTTAATTAATGTTTGTTTTTTGGTTGGTTTAGGTGTTTTGATTTGGTTGATGTTTTCTTTTCTTTTTCTTTTTTCTTTTTTTGGTATGTGTTGGCTATTTTTCTTTTTCTTTCTTTGCTGTTGTTTGGTTATAAAAAATGAATAAAAAGAAGTTTAAAAAAAAGCTTTCACTGTTCACGCTTGCTGCAGAATCTTTTATTGGAAGCTGGGATCTTTTCTTTCTTTCTTTTTTTTTAAAAAAGAAGCTTCATTTTCATATCTTAGCCATATGCACCTTTGAGAAAATCCCTCTAACTCATCTACAATCCTAGGCTAAAGCCCAGTGACACTAATGAGACTCTGCTTATCTGCAGCAGAGGTTTACTGCATGTCACTGCCAATTAGGGTGCCAATAAGCAAAAAGAGGACAAGGCTCTGCAAGTTGGGGGTGGGTGGGATTTCAGCAGGTGCAGCTTCATGACAATTCCCTCTTCTAGACAATGATGCGCTGCGCAGAAGCCCTGACCTCTTTTGTATGGGGACAATCTACTGACAATTTGGCCATCGTGGGGAGAAACGTGGAGCAATTTAAAGACTATGCTTTTCATCCCCTGGCCCAGGTTTGCAGGGTGAAATAGATATTATTATTATTATTATTATTATTATTATTATTATTATTATTATTATTATTAATATTTTACTGTAATTGTACCCCACCCCATCTGACTGGGTTGCCCCAGCCACTCTAGGAGGCTTCCAACAGAATACAAAACATCACATGATACACCAAACATTAACAGTTTCTCAATACTAGGCTGCCTTCAACTGTCTATGGAAAATCATATAGCTTCACTTCTCGCAGTGAGGGAACTGCCAGAAGGCCCTCGGAGCTGGACCTCAGTGTCTAGGCTGAACAATTGGGGTGAAGATGCTCCTTCATTTTTACCTTAAATTATTTGCAGCTATGTAGTAGTACCAGAGTTGTCAAAAAAAAAATTTCATTTTAAAAAAGTCAAAAAACTATTTTCTGGGGAAATTCAGCTCAGCCCAACCAATTTCCTTAGTTCAGTTTTTTACTTGCTTCCAATGAAACA
This sequence comes from Podarcis melisellensis, assembly GCF_964234715.1. Taxonomy (NCBI): domain Eukaryota; kingdom Metazoa; phylum Chordata; class Lepidosauria; order Squamata; family Lacertidae; genus Podarcis; species Podarcis melisellensis. Next base: position 38,781,610 of record NC_138543.1, read on the forward strand.
CCCCTATGGAGATTTAACAATATTGGATTGTGATTGAAAACTAATAAAAATGATTATAAAAAAAGAGATTTAACAATAAAACATACAAAAACAATTTCAGATCCAATACAGATGCAGATTTAAGTGGATAAAAAATATCCACTTAAAAGGTTTATTGAAACCAAAAAGACAGTAAAGATGGTGCCTGTCTGATAAGCAATGGGAGGGGGTCCCAAAGGGTAGGTGCCACCACACTAGGGGCCCAATTCTGACTTTGTACAGAATGGACCTCCTGATACGATGCTATCTACAGGAGATTCTCCAGCAGAGTGTGGTGATCAGTTGGGTAGATGTACAGTAATACCAGCTCCTTGAACTTAGCCCACTAGCTAATTGGTGGCTGAGTGATAACTATTACTAAGTAAAGGGACCCCTGACCATTAGGTCCAGTCGTGACCGACTCTGGGTTGCGGCGTTCATCTCGCTATATTGGCCGAGGGAGCCGGCGTACAGCTTCCGGGTCATGTGGCCAGCATGAATAAACCACTTCTGGCGTACCAGAGCAGCACACAGAAACGCTGTTTACCTTCCTGCCGGAGCGGTACCTATTTATCTACCTGCACTTTGACGTGCTTTTGAACTGCTAGGTTGGCAGAAGCAGGGACCGAGTAACGGGAGCTCACCCCGTCGTGGGGATTCGAACCACCGACCTTCTGATCGGCCAGTCCTAGGCTCTGTGGTTTAACCCACAGCGCCACCCACTAGCCTCCATCAATTCCCTGGGGGATCAATCTATCAGTAGCTATTAAACGTGATAACTAAGTAGAACGTCCATGGTGCAGTAAGCCAGTAAATAACAGTAGGTGTGGGACAAAAGCATGGAAGTGAGTTTGACTTCATGCTTATGGGCTTCCTGAAGAAATCTGACTGACCACTATGGGGAGCACTTCACACACATATGTGTGTGTGGTAGGGCAGGAAGGGGAGGATATCAAGTGTTTTTCATACACACTGCTAGATTTATTTTATTTCATTTAACAGGTGTACGCAATGGCAATTATAGCACTAGGTGGCAGTATTTGTCATCTCTATTCCACTTTCTGCCTCTCATCCCTAATCTCTGTTTTGCTCATGGCCACAAAGTAGTGGCTGTGTGTGTGTGTGTGTGTGTGTGTGTGTGTGTGTATCCCAAACTAACACCCCAGATCCCTACAGAAAACATTTCTCATATATTAGCCAGATGACTAGCTGGCAAAAGTTGGGGAAGATGTGTAGGGCATGGTTGTTTTAATTCACCCAGAAAGCCAAGCCAACCTAGACATTAAATACATTATTGGTTGAATGTGCACCTAAACCTAAAAGCTTCAGGGGAAACAGAGAAGGATCCAGACCATGGCAGGCAGGGAGGATGAATTTAACCCTTTGGGAAACTGCAAATAGCAACATAATGAAGGGGACAGTTCTGATTGGGAGTACAGCTGGGGGGAAAGGGTTAAACTTTTCCTCCTCACCCACCACAGTCCCAGTTCTGCTGGGTTCCCCCAACAGCAGCCATTGCCATTTTTAAGGGAATTTTAAATGCAGTAATACATCCACTGTCCTGTCTAGTTTGGCTCTGAGGTCTGCTTTGCTGGACACTTTTTGAAACCTCCTGTATGCAGGGTCCCATGTGTTCAGCATCACATTGAAATGGGTTTGCTGACACCTGTTTACATTATACAAATGTGCACGCACAGGGACACACACATATATTTAGGGCAAAAAGAAGTTTTTTGAGGGGAGGATTTTCACCAGGAAAATGATGTGAGGGGAAAAGTTAACTCCCCTCTCCTTCATGCTTACAGTCCCAATCTAGATCTGCTGCATCTGTCTCCCCCCCCCCGCCCCCGGCCCCCCATCCCATAGTGGCTATTTGCAAAAACTTGAAAGGCAGAGATAGATTCACTTTGGGCCATCCCAAAGCATTTTGCTGCCAGAAATGAAAGATTGGACAATACAGAGAGGCTACCCAGGATTCAGCTAGACAGCTGCAAATAAAAACGTTTGGAATGTGTTGTAGGGTGCGATATACAATTGTGACACTAGATGGCTATAGCAAATTCAATGCATTTTTCAAAACGATTTTTCAAAAAGCATTTTCACTATGTTATTAACGTGTGTAGATTCCTCCCCCCACCCCGCAGACTGGCAACTGAAGCTTGCTTCAGAATGGTGTTCACCACCACAACTGAGGGCAGAAAGTTAGGTTGTGGGTCACAATGGGCAGACAATGTAGCACACACAGCTCTCTGCTACAGATAGGTAGCCGTGTTGGTCTGCCATAGTCAAAACAAAAAAAATTCCTTCCAGTAGCACCTTAAAGACCAACTAAGCTAGTTCTTGGTATGAGCTTTTGTGTGCATGCACACTTCTTCAGAGAATTAGCTCTCTGCTAATTCGCCTTACTGCTATTCCATATTCCTGCCCACTCCCTGCAAGCATCCACCAGCTGCCATGCCTGCCTCACTCTGCCAAATGGTAGGGCCAGGCCTGCCCAGAAGTCTGCATGGGGGCTTTAGAGTGAAGACCCCTTATATATAAGTCTGAAAACATTTCTTCCAGATGATGATTTGATTGACCCCTTTGATCATCCTTTTTCAGGTGGCAAATCATTAGCCAGATCTAAATCAGGCAAAGCCAGGGAATATCAGAAGAGATGATGATGATGTCTGTCACTGTTGATCAAATATTTCACTGAACCATTATTTTTAAAAACCAAAATTATTCCTTCCCCCCAGTTAAACACACACACACACACACACACACACACACACACACACACCCTTCCTTTTCAGAGTGTTTTGTGTAAACTAATGCAATATTTACCATCTAAAAACATGTTTTCAATAATATTCCACTTTGACAAATGGTGCAGTGTAAATTGTTTTAAGTAGTCATGGTTAGAATTAGTAGAAGGTTGTATAAATAGTATAATTATATGAAAGATTTGAATGCTCTGGAATAAATTGGCTTGTTTACTCCTTTCTGCCTTGTTCCGGATCAGTTTTTAGGTCACAGGGAGAAGTAATGTATTTTTGAAGAGCTTTTTGTACCTGCATGTCAACTCAAGCTTCTGTAAGGTCACCTGAAAATAAATCATAATGAAAACATCAAAAGCCTTTTAACTGAAGAGCCCTGCAAGGCCAACTATGAGAGGCTTTTTAGCTTGATCTTGAAAAGTAGTAATGGTGTTTATAAACAATGGTATTATCAGATAACAGAAATGCTGATTTCAATGTTGCAGTGACAGTTTCTTTGAAAGTAAAAGGTTTATTTAGCTACAGCTATATGTTTCCAGCTGTCTGTTTTGATACGATGCACACATTCAAGTTTCAGCATGAATAGAAGAACAGAGAGTGAGAGCACAAAGAAAATAAATGTAAAGTTACATCTTTTGGAAGATATTAGTCCTTACTTTCCCTTACTGGGGTGGGGATTGGGAAGTTGTAGACCCTCAGATACCATTGGACTACAACTCCCATCATCCCTGACTACTGGCTTTGCTGGGTATGGCTGATGGGAGCTGGATCCCACAACATCCAGAGAGCCACAAATGTCTCTGTGAGTACCATTCTTCTGACAGTGTCATATGGAAATTAGAATTGACGATATTGTATTCTGAGACGGCTCTGTGCTTATGAGAATGGCAAGTAACAGACAGAGTAACAGATAAGAGGAGTGACAAAGAAAACTGTATCTCCATGTTCATTTTAGTCGCTCCTGTTTCACTTCTCTGTGCCACCCACTTTTCAAAGACACAGGAGCCTTCGAAAGAAAATGTTGACAAGCCCACAAAGGAGCCGTGAGCTTTCTAGAAGCCACTACCACTGCTAAAGACCTTACTTGTGCTTCAGTGGCACAGAATGGGGAACATCCTTGCTGCTTACAATAAGAAGGAAATATAATGCAAACAACGCAATAATAAAACAACACACCATTTTAAAAAAAATCAACAATAAAGACAGCAAGAGGCAGTAATACTCCAGCTTCATTGAGGACAGCATAAAACAGCAGGTTTTCTTTGAAAACGTTTTTTCATCCACTGAAAGATGGCAAGAGAGGGAACCTCATGAATCCACACGAGAAAGGAGTTCCACAGCCATGTCTCTTGTCCCTGACCAGCTGATCTCAGACAGAACAGAGAACAAGGACTCTGAGGCTGACCTCAACAGTCACACAAGTCCATATAGGAACAGTTTCTGAAATAGCCTTCAATGCCCTCAAATGGTTCAGTTCTAGGTTAGTTGCAGCACTTTGAATCAAGTCTGGAAACAAATCAGAAGCCAACGAAGATAAAATAAGATGTGCGTTATATACCCTGATCCTGGAGTGCCAGACAATAGCCTGACAGCAGCATTTTGCAATACTTGAAGTTTCCGGACAGATGTTAGAAACACTCCCATGCAGGCGACGCTGTAAACCAGGTCCTCCAGGAAGTTCTACAGCTGGCAAACCAATTCTTTATATAGCATTTGTATAGAACTTTACATGTATCTTTCTTTATTATGATTATTTATTAGGTTTACATACCACACTTCATCAAAAGACCTCAGGGCGGTTCACAAGATATTCCTACCATTTCCAATGCTCAGGTGGCAGTGCCATTGCTTATGTAGCCCAAATGGTACCACTTGATGCACACGAGAGAGGTATCAGCAGTCTTGGGGGAATGCAAAGGTCCACAAAAGTACAAAAAGAATTGTAAGAAAAAAAATCATTAAGACTCCAGGCCGATGACAACTGTGCAAGGAAGTTGTATGTCTCAGGTCATCTAATAAAACTGATTGACAGAGGTAAGAGTCAAATTGGGGGTTTCCCAATTCATAATTCTTACAGCCTGATCCACATGACAAAGAGGAAACACTTCCTGCACCTTTAATAGTTCTGTGGAAGATGACATTTCAGCCAGGGTCGCCTATCATGCAAGCTGCAATTCCTTATTAAAGGCTCAGGAACCCTATCCTCTTTTTACACGCAGTGACCCTAGGACATACCCTTCATTTATAAGCTGCCTTCTCAATCATCCTGGGACAGTGATCCTCTGACATTCAAGTCAGTGCTGCTACTGCAACCTCTGATAACAAGCAAACACATATTGGTCACACTGTGTGAAGGCTACACAGCCTGAAAGCAAGGGGAGAAACACAGGCCCCTTTTCATTTGAAGCTGCTTGGCTCAACTTGGTCAAATGTAGTTGACAAAGAAGGTCAGCTGGGCCAAAGGGTCAGAGCAATTCTGTTCTCTCCTTTTGCAGTTCCTTTCGATGTGCAAAGTTGGAGTTTTCATGTGTCTTGTTTATTACATTTATAACCCACCTTTCCTCCTAGGAGCTCAGGGCTGCATACGTGGACGTGGTTATCCTCCTCTCCATTTTATCTTCACAACAAGCCTGTAAGGTGGGTTGGGCTGAGAGACATTGACAATCCCAAGGTCACCCAGTGAGCTTCATAGCTGAGTGGGGATTTGCAGGGAAACCCAAATGCTTGTTTACAAAGCTATTGTACTACCAACCTTACTACGATATATGTTTGTGAAACATGGACCACTTATAAACGCCATCTCCAACTCCTCGAAAGATTCCATCAACGGTGTCTCCGGAAATTTTTACACATCACTTGGGAAAACAGGCGAACTAATATCAGTGTCCTGGAAGAAGCAAAGATCACCAGTGTTGAAGCAATGATTCTTCAACATCAACTTTGTTGGACTGGTCATGTTGTGCTGATGCTTGATGATCATCTTCCAAAGCAACTACTCTATTCCGAACTTAAAAATGGAAAGCGTAATGTTGGTGGTCAACAAAAGAGGTTTAAAGACTGTCTCAAGGCAAATCTTAAAAAAGTGGTATAAACACTGACAACTGGGAAACACTAGCGCTCCAGTTGAGAACAGCCTTTACCAAAGGTGTCATGGGCTTTGAAGACACTCAAACCCAGGATGCAAGGGAGAAACGTGCTAGGAGGAAGGCACGCTTGGCAAATCTACACCGTGATCAGCTCCCATCTGGAAACCAAGGTCCCCACTGTGGAAGAACGTGTGGATCCAGAATTGGCCTCCACAGTCACCTACAGACTCATTGTTAAAACTGTGGAAGACAATCTTACTCGGCTTACGAGTGATCGAAGAAGAAGAAGAAGAAGAAGAAGAAGAAGAAGAAGAAGAAGAAGAAGAAGAAGAGTCCAACACCACTACACCACCCTGGTTCTGCTGCCATATAGCCTGAATATATTTATTTCAATGTAGGTTTCAATGTAGCACTATATCATTAATTCTGTCAGTGTAAGTTTGCCAGGTGGAATGACTCCCCTTCTCCCCCTACTGTTCTGGGGGTTCTGATGACCCTCCTGGGGCAATTTTGGAGTGCATGGGGGGGAGGAGAAAGGAGAGATGGTCCATTGTGCTAGCTGAAGTTGTTGCATGGGCTTCCACTAGCAGGATTCATTACTTGAACCCCACCCAATGCTATTAATTTTCTAAACAAATATATTTCTGGATTAAAAAGTACAGTAAATGAAAGTTCCCCCAAAGCAGAATTTAAGATAAATTGGCTGGTTTTAGTTTCTCTTCTGTCCAGATGGTGGCACTATAACTCTTTTCTTTACAAGTAAACCTTTTTACAACCCTGGGATTTTAAATGTTTTGGTGCGTTTTATTTTTATTTTTAGATATCAATAAGTAAATATATAAAGGTTTAGCTTTACACTGAAAAGGGAATCATTAGTTCTTATTTGTGATGCTCATATACTTGTCTAGCTAGTTTTTTTTATAATAATAGCAGTCCCTTTGATCAGAATTTTTTTCACAAGCTACTATTTAATGTACTGTTTGCTCCAGTGAGAAACCATGTGGCCAAAAAAAGGAGACAAGAATGGTGGATAATATATTAGTCTCAACTGTGGGATGGAGCTTGGTTCCGCCAGGAGAGACACTTGACATTTTTACAAGTGTCTCCAGGGGAAGAAGGTGCTAACTTCAGAACTTAGTTTTAATTATCGGAAAGAATGAGACTGCATTATTCAGAGGCATCCCACTGGTAATACAACCGCGACACTTCCTGACACAGTTTTGTGAAAAATAAAAGGCCTCCTTAATCAATCTAATAGTTCATTCAGTTGGATTGGATGAACTGCACTAAACGATTTCCTGGATAAAAATGGGTTCAAAATATTATTTAATGATTTATTTATTCTTTCAAACCAACCTTTGCCAATTTAAGATCAGAGTTGAAGCTCTCTCATTTTGACTTAAGTTCCACAAAGCCAGGAAATTGGAAGCTAAGACTGATGCCTTAACAGACATGCCCAGGGATCAGAAGTTATATTTTGCAGTAGCATGAATTGTGCTTGCTTAAAACTGAGTCTTCAGGCAACCCCCTTTCCCTTGGTCACATCCAGATGGGGAGGATGAAGTGTCTGGAACCAGCAAAGATGTCCTACATTGTCTTGCTCCTGTATTGTCTTGTGAAGCATCTGAGCATTAACGTGTTGCTAGTTTCTATGAATCCTCTTGCCAGTTGACCCATCTCCATTCTGATGCTTCAGCCCATTCCCGTCTCCATCTCTTCTCCTCTTTGCACTGTTGCTCAGTGCACAGCTTTCCTTCTCTCACCTTTTGTCTCTCCCCTGCCTGCTGGCCTCCATGTCCTTCTCTTCAAATCAAGCTCTCCAACTTGCTCCTACCTCTTTCTTCCTCATCCTTGTCTTCTTGAGCCAGAAACTTGCCAGCATTGCTCTACATATAGAGAGCTCATGTTGTGAGTCGGTGCCTTGGCTGCCTGCCTCCCACACTTCTGAATTCAGGCCCTGATCCTTCCCTCTCCCCTGCAAAAGTGCATGGGAGCATGTTTTCCTGTTTGTTTGGGGTGTAGAGAGTGGCCTCCTGCAGATATAAAGTTTTTTAAAAACAAAAACAACAAATACTTCTGCAAACCTCAGGGTTCACCCAAGCATGCAGATACAGGTTACATACGCTTCAGGTTACACACTCCGCTAACCCAGAAATAGTGCTTCAGGATAAGAACAGAAATCGGGCTCTGGCGGCGCGGCAGCAGCAAGAGGCCCCATTAGCTAAAGTGGTGCTTCAGGTTAAGAACAGTTTTAGGTTAAGAATGGACCTTTGGAACGAATTAAGTACTTAACCTGAAGTACCACTGTATTCCTTTTCTACTTGGTGGGGCAATTATTATTATTATTATTATTATTATTATTATTATTATTATTATTATTATTATTATTTCTATACCACCCTTCATCCAAGGATCACAGGGTGGTTTAAAATATAAATTGTGCCTACAAAGCTTTGGCACGGCCCACCTGAATTCAGCATTAAAGGGTGTGATGCTAAAGGGAATGAGGAGAGGGTGGATGGAGAGTGGGGAGGGATTTGCGTGCATGTAAGTTCTATTTTTGGCCTTCTTGAACAGGAAGCAGCTATTTCACACACTTTATTATTATTTTTACTTAGATACATCTGCAAAATGTTTCCCACTCACTCTAAGGAATGTCAGGTGTAAATGTGTCAAACCAACTTGTGAGCCACCACGCTGAGTCAGGTCTCAGCTCAATGGCAGAGATAGTTCCAAGGTCAATTGCTGGGCTTTTCTGTCTAAAAGTTCTCAGTTGCAGGGTTGGGACCTTGGCATGCTGCCACTAGCAGGCATGATGCAGGGCTGCTGGACCAATGGGCTGACCCACATAAGACAAAATAGCTTAATCTATACATTAATCTACCATATTTTTCGCTCTATAAGATGCACCAGACCATAAGATGCACCTAGTTTTTGGAGGAGGAAAACAAGAAAAATATATATTCTGAATCTCAGAAGCCAGAACAGCAAGAGGGATCTCTGCGCAGTGAAAGCAGCGATCCCTCTTGCTGTTCTGGCCTTGGGATAGCTGCGCAGCCTGCATTCACTCCATAAGACGCACACACATTTCCCCTTACTTTTTAGGAGGGAAAAAGTGAGTCTTATAGAGCAAAAAATACGGTATACATTAATGCTTGGGTGTAATAATCTTGAGGCATGCCCGCCAAGCCAGCATTAAATTCAGAAGGTGGGGAGGTGTTGTTTGCCTGCAGATTAGAGCCAGTGTGGCTTTTTTGTGATTAAAAGTGTTGGATTGGGACTCAGGAGAGACCAAGTTTCAAATCCCCCATTCAGCCATGGAGCTCACTGGGTGGTTGACCTTGCACGAATCTTTTCACATTGCTGACTTCAAGACTGAAGACTGTGCTAGTTCTATGTACCACAGTCAGTGCAGAATGCTGCAGCACAGTTGCAGACAGGAGTGAGAGCCTGTCAACATACAACACCAATCAGAGGCTGCTGGTTTGCTACCAGGCCAAGTTCAAGGCGTTACTTGGTTGGTCCATCTTGAGAGACAATGGAAGAGCACTCCACTGGGGATAAAGACAAACCATTGGAGAGTCACAGTGCCTGCAGTGGCTGCAGAGACCAATACAGGAAAGACAGGTTTTGTTGCATCTGGGGCAAATGAAGGTGTCTGGTTTCGCTGTTGCAGATACACCATGACATTTCTGTTAGTATATCAGTCCTCCGTTGCTGGGTGTGTGATTGTTACATCACATGTCCATGTTTACTTTCTAGGCTTGGAAAAGCCTGAGAACGGAAGTTAGCCTTATCTCTTCTGCTTTTCTGTTTTTGTACTTTTTACTTTCGGTTACACGAGTCTGACCAAACTGCGGGAGGCAGTGGAAGACAGAAGTGCCTGGTGTGCTCTGGTCCATGGGGTCACGAAGAGTCGGACACGACTAAATGACTAAACAACAACAACAACTTTCGGTTCTGTCTTGGAGCTGAAGTGAGAGGACGCCATGATCATTTGTCTTGTAAATTGCTAAATAAAAGCTTAGAATGAGCACACAATTCTCCACTTCATTTCTGCTTAACTCTGCTGAGTGAGTGTGCATGTAAGCATCTGCTGCGTGTCGCTGGAGCTTGCCGGGAGTGATGATTTATGGACGTCCCGGATCTACACAACACCAGGAAGATGCCCGGAGAGGTTTCGTCTCATCTCGGTGTGCCAGTGTGGTGTAGTGGTTAAGAGCGGTAGTCTCGTAATCGGGGAACTGGGTTCATGTCTCCGATCCTCCACGTGCAGCTGCTGGGTGACCTTGGGCCAGTCACACTTCTTTGAAGTCTCTCAGCCCCACTCACCTCACAGAGTGTTTGTTGTGGGGGAGGAAGGGAGCTTTGAGACTCCTTTGGGTAGTGGGATATCAAATCCAAACTCTTCTTCTTCTTTTCAGGCGCTGCATGGGGCCGCTGGTGTATCCTGACAATTTCTTCTATCTAGGTTCCTTGCAATATATATGACTATTGGTATATAAAACCCTTAACAGCTTGGGACCAGTTTTATTTGCACAATTGCCTTACCCCATACATGCCCACTTGACTGCTTTGATCTGTGGAACTGCCACATAATACTTATTCTACGCTGGTAAGAAAACTATATTTTAGTGAGGCAGCACTTACACTGTGGAACTCACTGCCAATTGACACCAGGCCTATTCACTGTACTCTTTTTAGCACCTGCTTAAAAGATTCTTATTTAGGCAAGCCTATGCTGGCACAAAGATATTCTTACAGTACAATTCTCTGCACATTTACTCAGATATAAGTCCCAACGATTTCAATGAGGCTTACTCCTAAGTAAGTGTGTATAGGACTGCAGTCTTAATTTTTGAGGATGGGGTGCGCTATAAGTCTAAGCAAGCAAGCAAACAAACAAACAATTGGAACATTAGGTAACTCGTTCTGAGCCTTTGGATTAGCCAAACTGCAAACAAAGAAATGCTTCCCTCTCTAAGATTCTTTGTTCCTTTCTTATTATTTATCTGCCTATTTGCTAAATTAAAAAAATAAATAAATCTGTAACTCCCAACAGGCGTACAATCATTAGTGTAAATGAATGGGCTTAACAGTAAATAATGATCTAGCTAAACTAAGACCCTTCTCATTTGATGTTGATTTAGTTTATTAAGAAAAATATTGTCACAGTGATTACCATTGGGGATTTCTTCTTCTTCTCCAATTGCTCTTTTTAAAAGTGTTGCTAGAAATAGCAATTCTAACACATTTATAATTAACTAGAAATATAATACTTCAGGCAGCATAACTATTAAAGAGAATGGCGCATCTAGGAATGTGGCGACTTACGGAATCCAGTGACTCCACTGCTCACTGCTCTAGGCCTACTGGGAACTGAAGAATATTGCTTCGTATTCCCAGCTCCTCTGAGAGATGGGTAGTTTGGGGGGCAGCTGTTACATTCAGGGGTGCTTTCTGTCACGAGTCTAGAATCAGGTTCCTTTTCTTCAGGGGCTGAGGAGGGAAAACTCTGAAGCAAAAGGGGAAGAGCACACAGGGGGGCCAGTCCCAGAAGCACTTCCACCAAATGAGCCTGAGGTGCCAATGCTGTCGGTTACATTGAAGAAAGCAGAGCAGACTTATTTGGATATAGTACTCTTGCTATCAGCATGATGTGATGCAGTCTTAAGCATGCTTTGCCGCGGAAGTAAATCGCACTGAGCTTGCACAGTTTCTAACCAAATAGAGCTTCCCATACATGTTTACACAGAAGTAAGGCTGACTCTGTCCAATGTGGCTTACTCCTAAGTAAGTATGCATAGGACTGCAACCTTAGTCGTCCAAAATTAATCATTAGCTTAAATCACCGCACATCCCTTATATAACTCTTTGCTGATCTAACCTTGTGCTCAAAGCACTCCCATTTATCAAATCCCTGATTATCTAAATATTCTGGATGTCCCCCAGGCTATCTGTGTAAATGAGGCTGCACTATATAAAGAATCAAGCCCACAATTCGTTGCCCTTTGTCTGTGTTTATTTTGAAGAAAGCTAACAGCTTCCGTCAAGCACAAGCAAATTGCTGATCTTGTTCCCAACATGTGAAAATCAGCCCACTTACTTTCTTCCTCATTAATAAAAATCCACGGCTTCCCAAATTATATTCCTCAATGTGGGGGTGGAGGAAGAAATTTGATTGTATTTTCATTTTAATGAAAAGCTGCCTAATTTGCACTTCTTGAACCAATATGTGCATCAAAACACAAGTATCCTTTGATTTCATGGTGGGTTTTTTTTTAATTGCGCAATGCATATCTCCCATCAAATGATGTATAGCAAAAATGCATACATTAGTGATGGGTGTGCAGTACAGAAGAATATGGGGGTGAAAACGACATACTAAATGCATCATGTTAGGGAAAAATTGGCGGGGGAATGTATAAATTAGTCCAAACTGCATACAAAAATGTGCTTATTGAGAGAAAATCATGCTAAAATGCTGCAAAAAATTTCCTGAGGGTTTAAAAAAGTAAATAACTCACACATTCCTGAGGAGGTGTGGAGAATTGAATTGAAGATTACAAAAATGAGAATTTTTGCCCATTCCATAATTGTGTTTTCCACTCCTCACTTTCCCCTTTCACTGCCAGAAAAAAACAGAACCTCTTCCTTCCCTGCTTGCCTGTCTGGCAACAGGGAAACTTATCAGTGTCTCCACCCCCATCGTTATGCCCAGACACTGAGGTCCAGCACCAAGGGCCTTTTGGTGGTTCCCTCACTGCGAGAAGCCAAGTTACAGGGAATCAGGCAGAGGGCCTTCTCAGTCGTGGCACCCACCCTGTGGAATGCCCTCCCACCAGGTGTCAAAGAAATAAACAACTACCTCACATTTAGAAGACAACCAAAGGCAGCTCTGTTTAGGGAAGTTTTTGATGACAGAGTCTTAATGTATTTTAATCTTTTGTTGGAAGCTGCCCAGAGTGGCTGAGGAAACCCAGCCAGATGGGTGGGGTATAAATAATATATTATTATTATTATTATTACTACTACTATCATCATCATCATTATCATCATCACCATCACTATATTTGTGTGTGTTTGTGTGTGTGTGAATGAAAATAGGGTTTTAGGTTATTTGTGTATGATTGGCAACACCTAACCCGGGGGTGGAGAATCAGTGGCCTTCCAGTTGTTTTCATGAGTCATAGGTCATTCCTAAATCTCTGATTTAGAGATATCAAATTAAGTTACTTAAAATGTGAAATGATGATAATGATGATTAGTAGTAGTACAGTTTGGTTCTGAGTGTGGACTTTATATTGTATTTCTTATATTGATTCCTCTTTGTTGATATTTGTAAGCTCCTTAGAGATTTCTGTTGAAATATGAAGCAGTGTATGAAACATGAAACCCCTGCCGGTTTTTTTTTTTTTTGCTCCATCTCATGGTCCTGAGGTCCTCCTAAGTCCACATACTGCTCTTTGCCCTCACCTGTGTGAATACTAGCTCTGGACGAAAACCAAGAGAAGGAGCCAGCCTCCAAGGTTGCTCTTCCTCTCCATAAGTCTTTGCAACACACACACACACACACACACACACACACGTAAATGCAATTGTGGCTGCATAAACACCATATATTTCAATCACTTGACTTCTCTCAAAGAATCCTGGGAGCTGCAGTTTATTAAGGGTGCTGGGAATTTTAGCTTTATGGAGGGTAAACTACAGTTTCCAGCTTTCTTTAGAGGATGTTCCGTGCTTTAAATGTATGGGGTTTTGTATGCAGCCTGGATCCCAGATTCTGTTTTCAAAATATGTCTCTTGAAATTTTTTATATATATATATATATGCCTTTTCTTCTGTTTGAAAACTTAAGCTTTTGTTTCTTTTGTATTTCAAAGCCTTTGAATGGGCATTGTGGTTTTAAAGTCTTTAGGGCATTAAAATCTATATTTCACAGTAACAAGCAAGAACAAATCTCAGGATTTCTAACTGGAATTCTTCACATCTTCCCTCCCCTCTTCGCTATTGATGTTTGCAGTTTCATTTCGCTCTAATTATTCCCAGCGGTGGAAAGAGTCAGGTACTCCGTCACCACCGATGGGCGTCTAGCTGCCACCACAGCTTTCTCTTGATTATGAAATTTAATGGCTCACCTGGGAAAAAATTAGTCTTACTTTCTAAAAAAATAAAAAAATAAAAGCGTGTTGACAGTTTGGGGATTAGCAGCATAGCTACTTTGTAACTACCAATTCTTTCAGTTGTCATTTCATATAGTTCTCAATGCTGCTCTTGGCTTACCTTTGAGTACATTCCCTGGCTTTAAGTGGGCTTAGGCCGCTGTAAAAGGGAAAGGGGAAAAAAAGGAACAGATTTTCACTCCCCATCTTCTCGAAGAAGCTCAAATGGAGAAAGTATAATCAGCTGCCTCAGCACAACTAGTCAGGAATGATTCCCCCACAACAGATCCTGAGTTGGGGTTCCATCCCAATTTTCTGAGGTATCAGCACTTGCCACAACTGGAGATGCTATGTGGGGCAAAATGGTCTGGTGGTGAAGGGGCCCTGCCTTAGCTCAGTGGATGAAGTTTTCTTTTGCTTCCAGAAAGGGGAAAACTGATCACCATTAACTGAGACCAGGGTAGAATTGCCTTCTGTTCTCCATCTCAAAGTCTGTATGACTCCAAGTGTTTTTTCTGGCTGCAATATTTCCTTATGATAATGCTTCTTGGTTGTCTGGATGGATGATAGAGGTGTGCAGGGGTGCCAACCTAAATGAAATATGGGGGGCGGGGACCAGGTAAGCCCCGCCCCACATAATCACATGATGGGGCACAAACACATCATTTGAATGGCAATGCCCAATAAATATTTTATTGGGGGAGGGCAAAGAGACCTCGGCCCCCAGGAATTGGTTCTTATCAAGGTGTGTGTGGAAACTAGTCTACTGTACAAAGGTAAAATGCACATCCATTGCACCACGCACAGATGCCTGATCACCACTGGCAAGATCCCCTCAGAAAGTTGCCCAGAAAGGGATGCAGTCACATACAGTGGTACCTCAGGTTACAGACGCTTCAGGTTACAGACTCCACTAACCCAGAAATAGTACCCTGGGTTAGAGACGCTTCAGGTTACAGACTCCTCTAACCCAGAAATAGTACCTCGGGTTAAGAACTTTGCTTCAGGATGAGAACAGAAATCGCATAGCGGCAGTGGGAGGCCCCATTAGCTAAAGTGGTACCTCAGGTTAAGAACAGTTTCAGGTTAAGAACGGACCTCCAGAATGAATTAAGTTCTTAACCCAAGGTACCACTGGTTCTTAACCCAAGGTACCACTGTACCTCTCAACTGTCCTGATTTTCCCAGGACACCCCAGAATTTCAGAAGCCACCTCAGCTTCTGATTGGATTCTGGAATGCCCCGTTGCCTCTGTCTAGCGCTGATGCTTGCAGCCGGTGATGGAGATTGCAGTAGTACTGCACTCTCGAAACAAGTCAGCTGATTCCTGCGAGAGCACAGCACCGAAAGATGCACATCCCGATTTTCATTGGCAGAATGTTGGAGGGTATGCAGCCATGGACTGACAAAGGTTCCCCACCCTTGGCTGAATGTGGTGTAGTGGTTAGAGTGGGTGGGGCCTAGAAGCTCCTTGAGTGATCTTGCGCCAGCCACACTCTCTCAAACGAAGCTCCTTCACAAGGTTGCTGTGAGGATAAAATGGGAAAGGGGGAGAACTGTGTACACAACTTTGAGCTCCTTGGAGGAAGGCCGGGAGACAGACGTAATTACAAGAGAAATAATATCTTTATTTAGAGGCTGAGTATATCAGTGACTACCAAATGCTGAGGAGAAACTGCTGTCTGAGCTCTTCAAGTTTGTGAGCTTCCCCAAGGTATCTGACTGGTCGGCAGAGTGCTGGACCCAACAGACCGTAGGCCTGATCCAACAAAATTCTACTGTTGAGCCATTCTGCTTTGTTTCTTTGTTTCTCTCAAATGAGAGAGTATTCTCACACATCTTTTTGGAAAAAAATACTGTAGTCAGCAAAGTGGTAATTTCAATAGATTTCCGCATATTGAACTGACCTCAGGAATGACTGAACATATGTCTAGGTTGTGGCTTAGCTTGTCCTTTTCAATGATTTTCCAGGTCATGGAGGGAAGTCAAGATTTAGACACATGTAGAACGGCATAACAAATCTGTCATTGCCTGCCCCATATCACCCCTTCTGGTGAAAGCAATCACCTGCAGTACAGATACAGAAATATGCTTACCTTGAAGTCCTTTCAAACACAGTGGGATTTGTTCGTGAGTCCATATACATAAGATTGCACTGCACTAACACAAAAATGCTGTTTTGTGTGCATTTCCCATTTTACACATCACATTCCATGACTGGTGCAGGGCAGTCATTATGGTCCATCATCAATGGGCTGTATTTTGAGGGGAGGTTGCCCCCTCAAATCTTCTGATTCATCTGAGCATGTTGATATGTCTTTTTGTAGCTGTTGTTCTCAGCTACCCTGTTTTGGCTTCAGTCCTGTTGGCATGAGAACACCATGTTTGCTATTAGAGGGAGTAATGAAGAAAAGGGGCCACATCATAAAGAAGAAGCCCTGAAAGAAAATATTATTAGTATATATCAGGAACAGAAAGCAACAAAATAAACATAATCCTGCTTATTTAAATATGGTAAAAAATAGTCTGGGGCAGGGAAAGCGATTTAGAGCAGGGACAAAGGGCAGAAAATTCTGCTGCTGAGATTTTTTTAATGCTTTGTTTTAATGTTACCAGTTTGTATTTTATGAAGCAAATGCTTACATAAGCATTACTGGTGTTGTCAGTAATACTGTAACATTTGTCTTGCATCCCTTTGCTGCTCGGGGAATGTGTTGAATTTTCAGCACGTTGACTCTTGCCATTTATATCTCAAACCGCAGCTGTAGTGCTACAACAGAGCCAATATGGGCTAGCAATGAAATGCTAACTGAACAAAGTGCTTCCAGGGAGCATTACTAAATGTTTTATGGTTTAATTCTCATATTTGCATGTGGGGAATCCAGGTGCAAGTCTCTGCTTTGTTACAAAGTGCATTGGGTTGTGTTAGGTGATTCCTAGCCTACCTCACAGGACTGTTAGAATCATAGAGCTAGAAGGGACATGAAGGGTCATCTAGTCCAACCCCCTGCAATGCCGGAATCTCAAGCATCAATGGCAGATGGCCACCCAACCGCTGCTTAAAAACCTCCAAGGAAGGAGAGTCCACAACTTCCTGAGGGAGTCCATTCCATTGTCGAACAGCTCTTCCTGTCAGAAAGTTCTTCCTGATGTTTAGTTGGAATCTCCTTTCTTGTAACTTGAAGCCATTGGTTTGTGTACTACCCTCTAGAGCAGGAGAAAACAAGCTTGCTCCCTCTTCCACGTGACAGCCCTTCAGAAGTTGTATTGTGAACTTCCTTGGAGGAAATGAAACATATACAATAGAATAACTATTCTATCCTAGTTTTTAAATTTTAAAATTAAAAAATATATATTTACAAATTGACAATACACTACAGTCATACCTCGGGTTACAGACACTGCAGGTTGCATGTTTTGAGGTTGCGCACCATGCCGAACTAGGAAGTGCCAGAACGGGTTACTTCCAGGTTTCGGTGCTCGTGCATGCACAGAAGAACTAAATCGCACTTTGTGCATGCGCAAAAGCACCGAATTGTGACCCGCGCATGTGTAGATGTGGCGCTGCAGGTTGCGAACATGCCTCCCACACAGATCACGTTTGCAACCCGAGCGTCCACTGTACTGGAAAGGGGAAAGAACAACGAGCCAAATAAAATTGTCCCATACTTCTTCTAGCGAGATTGTCCTGTGAACAGAGTTCTGCTCATGGGAACTGTATGTCCTGGCTCCCATTTGATGAGGAACTCAAACTCAGGGTGCAGTTTCTATCAAAATCTTTGGTGCTTAGATCAGTGTGATACATAGGCTGTTCAAAGGCACAGCAGGTGCTACACAAGGAAATATGTTATTGGGCTACAACTCCCATCATCCTTGACCATTGGCCATGCTGACAGGAGTTGCAGTACAATGTTCCTCATCCCTTTCTTACGAGATAAGTGCTGCTTAAACTGTATTTACTTTAATTTCGTCCCCCTCACTGATGCCCACCTAACCACCCCCATCCAATGCTACCTAGCCCCTGAGGCACATCCTAGTCATGCAGACCTATTTCGCCTTGTTTGGAACTCATTTTAACGTGTGAGGGAACAAAATGGAAGGCCACCTGCAGAATTCTGTCTGATACCAACTCTTGGCCTCATTTGGGCTCTGTTGGTCCAATTTCTATTTCTAGCAACCTGGCAATCTACCTCTCAAACATGTGTAGGCTTCAACCCAAGAGTTCAGAAATTAAATACCTAGACAAATATCAATTGGTTCCAAGTAGCAAACTAGATAATATTTCTCTCTCCCTCTTTCTACAGCATTACGGTAGACAACTATTTGACTTTTTAACATTTCCCTTCATGTTTTATGTTGCTTTTGTGCTTATGGAATCAAACATTTCCTTGTAGTTTGCCCTTATCAAACAAGCCTTTTTATGGAAGTCTGTTTAATGGCAGTCAGATGTAATTTCCATCCTTTAAGGTCATGCTGATCTCTTCAAAGGTTAGGCGATACAGTAGTGTAAGGCTGGGTTTTTTGAATAGTTACGCTACGGATTTGAAAACTAATCCTTGTAGGGAGTAAGAGATGCCAAAGAAGTATTGTGCAGTGCTCTCTAAACACATCAGCCACACAAAAAAAGCTTTCAAATGCATGTATCAAACAGGCCATACACTTATTTATTTACCTTAGTTTAAAAAAAGAAGTCTGCCATCTGGCATATTCAAACATGCCACCAGGCTTATTACAATGATCAAAACACAACACTAATGTTAACAATAGGGACAAATGTAAGGTTCTACACTTAGACAGAAAGAACCAGCTGCACAAATATAAGATGGGGGACTCCTGGCTTACTAGTAGTACATGTAAAAAAGATCTAGCGGTCTTGGTAGACCACAAGCTTAAGATGAGTCAACAGCAAAAATATGCAGCAGCAAAAATAGCTAATGCTGTTCTAGGCTGCAACAACAGAAATATAGTGTCCAGATCAAGGGAAATAATAGTACCACTCTATTCTGCTTTGGTTGGAACACATCTGGAATACTGTGTCCAGTTCTGGGCACCACAATTTAAGAAAGATATAGACAAGCTGGAACGTGTGCAGAGGAGGGCGATCAAGATTAGGGAGATGGGTATGTTTAGCCTGGATAAGAGTAGACTGATCTTCAAATATCTTCTTGGCTATCATAGAAGATGGAACAAGCTTGTTTTCTCCTGCTCTGGAGGGTAGGACTCAAAAAGGAGATTCCGACTAAACTTCAGGAAGAACTTTCTGACAGCAAGAGCTGTTCAACAGTGGAATGAACTCCATTGGAAGGTGGTAGACTCTCTTTCCTTGGAGGTTTTTAAGCAGAGGTTAGGTGGCCGTCTGTCATGAATGCTTTTGTTGAGATTTCGTTGAGATTACAGGCTTATTACAGGTGGGGGAAACGGCCTCTCCGTGACTACACAAGAGAAAGCAGCCAGCTCAGCTCAGACAACAGCTAACAAAAATAGCATCTTCCCAACAGGACGCAATTTCACTGTTGAACGAATTACAGTGCTCACAAGTGACGCTGTTCCAGGTTTAGTGGAGCAATGGAGAGCAAGAGAGACCTGGATAAATTACCCTTGGCCTTGACAAGTTATAGTGCTACGAGGTACACATCCTGCCATGGGGCTATTCTCACACTTCAGTATAACAACAGTTGCTTTGCTGCTGTTGTCGTTGTCTTTGACAAGATTTCTTACCCACCTTTCTCTAAGAAGTTCCAGGGGCAGTCAAAATAATATTAAAATGCAATATTAAAATCAGTTAAAAGCAACTGCATTAAGAGAATAGGATCTCTCTCCCTCTCCCTCTATCAGCTGTCAAAGGAAGGATACAGAAGTGCACCTTCAATGAAGGAGAATTCTACAGCTTAGATGCCACCACAGAAAATGCCTTCTTGTGGGTCGCCACACCTGCAAACCTCTGAGGATGATGGAACAACCCAAAGGGTTATCTGCTGATCTCTGCACATGAGAGGACCCATAGGGAAGGAGGCAGTCTTTCACAGATTGCTTCATCATGTATTTATACCTTCACTGGGCATTTTCCAATACAGTTCTAAGACTTCCTTTGCCACTTTCATGAGAGTAGATTCCTCTATTTTCTTCTTCATCCTGGACCTTCTATCTTCACACCGACAAGCACCTGACCTTACAAAGCTGGGGGAGTTAGCTTTCCTTCTTCTCTGTGAATGCAGATATGAGTTTTTCTCTCCCACCATGCTCAAGGTCAGAAATCTGAAAATTCAGCTGACTCTCAGGCAGGGCAGGGAAAAAGCAGTGATTTGGCCCATGATTCATGAAACTAATCCAGTAATTCTAGGAAAAATGGTTTTGTGAAATGGCCCCTGGCCCACATTCACTTTCCCAAACCATTTTCCTGATTCTTCAGCTTCTGTATTTGGGATTTGGTATGTAAGAATCTGTCCGTTTTGATGTATCTCTGGTTCTCATTTTTCCAGGTCTAAATTCAGTTCGTCACCTTTCCACAGCAATTTGCATTTTTTAAAAAAAAATATCATGACAATTTGTAATTGTTTTAGTGCAAATACCTCCTAATAGATGCGGTTTTTGTTTGCAGTTTTAACCAATATACACATTATTGAAAGCAAAATCCTCTAAAATAATTTGTATTTTGATGTTATCTTCACTAATATATACACTTTTATGCCCTAAATAAATGCACTTTGGCTTGTGTTATATTTCATGCACTTTCAGACCAGAAATAAAGCGTTGAATTGTGAACTTAAGGAAGCGTTATGTTGAATATTTGGACAAGACTTGAAGTTTTTAGACATACTTGGTATATATAAAAAGGTAAAGGGACCCCTGACCATTAGGTCCAGTTGTGACCGACTCTGGGGTTGCGGCGCTCATCTTGCTTTATTGGCCGAGGGAGCCGGCGTACAGCTTCCGGGTCATGTGGCCAGCATGACTAAGCCGCTTCTGGCGAACCAGAGCAGCGCACGGAAACACCGTTTACCTTCCCGCTGGAGAGGTACCTATTTATCTACTTTCACTTTGACGTGCTTTCGAACTGCTAGGTTGGCAGGAACAGGGACCGAACAACTTAGTTCACCCCGTTGCGGGGATTCGAACTGCCAACCTTCTGATCGGCAAGTCCTAGGCTCTGTGGTTTAACCCACAGCACCACCCGCGTTCCTCTTGGTATATATATATATATATATATATATATATATATATATATATATATTAAATAGGTTACTGTAATTATGACTGTCAAGAAAATCACAAGAAATAAACTACCCACAGGCACTGTGGCCCAAGTATTATCTAAAAACACCACAATGGTTTCCAATCAGCCTGTATGTTAGTAGTTTAAAGTGGGAGGAGGGGGACAAGAAGTGTCATCCTTAGAAGAATGGAAATGTTATATTTGGCATAGAATAATAATGCATAAGACTTCATATTCTAAGACAATGTGGGATATATGTGTTGCAAAAAAAAAGGCTTGTTAGAATGGTGGGATAATTAAATTGCTTCAATAGTAGAAGCAAAAAGCAAGAATAAATATCAGAATATAAGAAGACTGCTGGAAGTTATGCAGCAAAATTGGACAGAAATCTAACTGAATGTTATGACTCAAAAATGCTAGAAGTATCAGTTATGATTTGTTGTTGATTAATCTGTGGGTTGTATGAGTGATATGGTATGCTTAAAATTTGTTTAACCCATTGGATAGAATTTCCCCCCAAAATTTACCATCTATCTATATAGTATAATATTATATGTAAAGAATACAGGGAAGCTGACTATGACTACATTTTTAGAAATGTTAACCGAGACCATCCTCAATCACAAGAACAGTAAGAATAAATAAAGTACATACCACTGATAAGTTCTCAGCCTTGCAATGATTTACAATCATTCTGACATAATGTCTCTCAAAGGCTTTTTCAGTGTTGTTTCCCATCCTTTGGTCACAACCTACCCTCAATTTCGTTCCTTGCAGAAGCCATGTGATCTATTATTACTGGCACTGCGATCCTCACAGCTGGGCTGCTTGTGGTCTCGAAGACTGTGGTTAAATCCCAGAGCCACTTGCCGGGTCAAGAATTGTAGCCGCATCTGCTTTAAACTTCTAGATCTCAACATCTTTGGATTGATTGTCTGTAGCATGGCAGAAAACCCCAAGGAAGATTTCGGATTTCATGGACAGCTGAGATGAGTTAGTTGCTGTAACAATGATTGGCACTGGCAGGCCTCCACTTGAGGGAAGCCGGCAGTGATGTAGCTTTTCATCACCACCAGCAGACATATCACTCTTCATATCAGCACAGAAAAGCAACAGAGAAAAGAGAAAAAGAAGGATTCTGATGGAGTCGTCTGTTAAAGGGATTCCAAAAAGGAGAGAATCCCTGCAGTTGTTAATAGCAATCTGGGAATCCCAGCACACTTCTTAATGCAGCTCCAGTCAGGAACGGGGAACAAGAGAAGCTCTTCTTTTCTTGCCATGGATTGCAAGCAGCCTAAAATATACAGAAAGAACATTGTATTCACATTCCACCTCTATGCACTTCTGCTCTGCAGATTGAAACAACTTTTTTTGTATTTTTACTTGTGCTGTATTGTGCCCATTACAAACAAACCATCTAGAGTGGCAGGTGTCTGAAATACTACACACACACAAACCTTTTTGTGGGGTGAAAGCACTCACCAGCACAGAGTAACGTCACTTCTTTTTTTGCTGCCCATGGCAGCCATTTTGTGGTGGCACCCGAGGCAATATATTTGTAGTGGGTCCAGAACAACATGCAGGAGAGGAGAGGAGAGGAGAGGAGAGGAGAGGAGAGGAGAGGAGAGGAGAGGAGAGGAGAGGAGAGGAGAGGAGAGATTATTACATCTGGCAAACATAAATTCTTGCACTGATGGGAAGATTGTATTAGTGCAGTGTTAAATTCCACCCTATGTCTGTCTATATATTTACAGTGGTACCTCGGTTTAAGAACAGCCCTATTTACAAACGATTCGGTTTATGAACTCCACAAAACCAGAAGTAGTGTCCCGGTTTGTGAACTTGACTTCGGTCTAAGAACGGAATCCAAGCCGTGGAAGGGCACTGGTGGCAGGAGGCCTATTAGGGAAAGCGTGCCTCAGTTTAAGAACGTTTTTGGTTTAAGAAGGGACTTCCAGAACAGATTAAGTTCATAAACCAAGGTACCACTGTATATCTATCTTACAGCCACTATCCTAGGCATCCTTAAAAAGGTAAAGGGACCCCTGACCATTAGGTCCAGTCGTGACCAACTCTGGGTTGCGGCGCTCATCTCGCTTTATTGGCCGAGGGAGCCGGCGTACAGCTTCCGGGTCATGTGGCCAGCATGACTAAGCTGCTTCTGGCAAACCAGAGCAGCACACAGAAACGCCGTTTACCTTCCCACCGGAGTGGTACCTATTTATCTACTTGCACTTTTTGACGTGCTTTCGAACTGCTAGGTTGGCAGGAGCAACAGGAGCTCACCCCGTCACGGGGATTCAAACTGCCAACCTTCTGATCAGCAAGTCCTAGGCTCTGTGGTTTAACCCACAGCGCCACCCATGTCCCTTTAAGCATCCTTACTTCAGAGTAATTACCCTTCAAATCAGCGAGACTTCCTTCTAGGTAAATGAAGGCCACTCAGTCAAGCTGAGCACACAGTGAATGCAACACATAATGGTAGCTTGTGTATGAAGATAATGATGAATTCATTATCTGTGATGAGTCCCTATAATATAGGGCCTATATTCTAATGTAAAAAAGGTAAAAAGGTAAAGGACCCCTGGACAGTTAAGTCCAGTCAAAGGAGACTACGGGATTGGATTGGGACCAATGACCAGGTCAAGGTCTGATCTAAGGTGTGTTGCAAAAGCAGCATTACTACAATACAAATTAATGTTAAACAAATTAATAAATGGATGTCCAAATGCATTTTTGGATGCTGAGCAGAGACAGACAGGGCAAAGAAGTCCCAGGTTGCTTGGAACAGATCAAGGGGAGGAGGAGATTTAGAGAGCAGTGGGATGGTGAGGACCTTCAGTCCTTGCAACTGCCTCATCGGGGCACAATCTGCTGGGAATACCGGTAGTTGCTGTGCTTGCTAGGCCTGAGCTGTTTGTTTCTTTGAATAATTCACTGATACCTTGTGAGTTATTGCTGACTGGATCCTGACACCGGCCTGACTGCGCCATTTTAGCCTTGTCCTCCATGAATTCTTCTAATCCTCTTTTAAAGCCACTCAAATTCATGGCTGCCTTCTGTGGGAGTGAGTTCCAGTTTTCCTATGTGCTGTGTGAAGAAGTACTTTCTTTTATTTGTCCTGAAACTTCCAACATCCAGGTCATTGGATGTTTACCAGTTCTGTTATGAGAGTGGGAGAAAAGAATTTCTCTATCTGCTTTCTGCATCGTGCATAATTTTATAAATTTATGTCAGGCAGTTGCTGGATGCTTGACAGAGAGGTTTATATCCTGCTTATCATTTTGGCTGCATGTCCAGCCATACCCATCTTTCCAGAAACAAGCACATGCTTTCTAAATTTGGTTCTCTTACATTACCTTTGTCCATTTATCTTGCTTATCACCAATTGCTTGCTAATATCCAAGGATTTCTTGGAGAGTTCCAGCTGGCTAAATTCCCTTCCCTTCTCCACCCTCTCTCATGCGCTATGTGGGGAGAACCACGGCCAAAAGAGAAACTGTCTAGTATATACATTTTACAGATTAACAAATAATCCTTGCTCTGCTGATGTCATTCTTAATTGGCCTACACTGTTAGGAACAATTAAAGCTAAATGGCCGCTTGCTGAGAGCTGGCAAAGGAAAACCACTGCAACTTGAGGCATTTGCATTCTCTCTCTGTAAAGTGCATTTACTTTGGTGCTATGCAAAGCTTTTTAATTGCTTGCTATATTAAGAAAAATGGTTTCATTCACAGCAGGGAAATTGGTTTGGGAGGGATAATTTCCTTTTTTTCTTAAAAAAAAATTTTTTTTGAGAGAGAATTTAGTAGTCACAATAGACCTCTTACTGGGATCTTTGGAGACAGGAATTATTTGGTCTTGAGAAATGGTACAACTGAGACAGACTAAATGGTGCCCAGGCTGCCTCAAGAAGCCTCCTAACGTCTCTGTGTTCTTTCCCTTTTCACCAGGCCCCCTTTGCTGTGGATTGTGAGATGCTGCCATTTTCTTTCACCAAGTTCTGCTTCCTCTGTTTCAACCCCGTTATATATTTAGACTACATTAACATATACCACTTAATTACAAGTGTCTCTCAGCAGTGTATAAGAAGCTCAATATAGGGGAAATAAAAATGGAGTTAAAATTGGAAAAATCAGAATTCAGTGCAAATGCCTGCTAGAATATATACAGTGCTTTTGTTTCCTTAAAAAATGTTTAAGGGCACTCTCATTTTGACTCAAGAAAACCACTATTTTATAGTTCAAATCTGGAAAAATAAATACAGTAAATGGACAAAAGTACAAAGAACATGTGTTACCTCAGATGTCATCCTTTCAAAAATCATGAAGTTACAATCACCACACATCCACATTCCACACTGCTTCACACATTAAACGCTCGCTTCTGCCTGAGACTCAGGAAACACCGTGACAGGAAATGAGGCCGCCATTGGGGGTAGCAACGGAACTGACGATTCGCTGTGCTAGAGAAGAAACTAATTTTTTAAAAAAACTTTTAGCTTCTTCTCCCATTAGAGTCACAAAATGTTTATGGGTTTGCCTACCCCTGCATACCCCCAGAAAAAATCTCTCTCTCTCTCTCTCTCTCTCTCTCTCTCTCTCTCTGTGTGTGTGTGTGTGTGTGTGTGTGTGTGTGTTTGTACAAGTCAGGCCTCAGCTGGCAGGGAACTCTATAAAATGGGGCCCAGAAAACTGAACACCTGGCAGATGAGATCTGTGCATCTGGGCCAATAGCGACTGCCCCAAAGACCCCTAGGATAGGGCATGAATATAAGGAATTAGACAGTCCCTGAGGTATCCTCAACCTGAGTTGTTAAGGGTCTTGTAAATTAATGCAAGTGATGGTATTCCAGCTGAACTATTTAAAATTTTAAAAGATGATGCTGTTAAGGTGCTACACTCAATATGTCAGCAAGTTTGGAAAACTCAGCAGTGGCCAGAAGATTGGAGAAGATCAGTCTACATCCCAATCCCAAAGAAGGGCAGTGCCAAAGAATGCTCCAACTACCACACAATTGCACTCATTTCACACGCTAGCAAGGTTATGCTTAAAATTCTACAAGGAAGGCTCAAGCAGTATGTGGACCGAGAACTCCCAGTAGTGCAAGCTGGATTTAGAAGAGGCAGAGGAACCAGAGACCAAATTGCAAACATGCGCTGGATTATGGAGAAAGCTAGAGAGTTCCAGAAAGACATCTACTTCTGCTTCATTGACTATGCAAAACCCTTTGACAGTGTCGACCACGGCAAACTATGGCAAGTTCTTAAAGAAATGGGAGTGCCAGATCACCTCATCTGTCTCCTGAGAAATCTCTATGTGGGACAAAAAGCTACAGTTAGAACTGGATATGGAACAACTGATTGGTTCAAAATTGGGAAAGGAGTACGACAAGGCTGTATTTTGTCTCCCTGCTTATTTAACTTATATGCAGAATTCATCATGCGAAAGGCTGGGCTGGATGAATCCCTAGCCGGAATTAAGATTGCCGGAAGAAATATCAACAACCTCAGATATGCAGGTGACACAACCTTGATGGCAGAAAGTGAGGAGGAATTAAATAACCTTTTAATGAGGGTGAAAGAGGAGAGCGCAAAATATGGTCTGAAGCTCAACATCAAAAAAACGAAGATCATGGCCACTGGTCCCATCACCTCCTGGCAAATGGAAGGGGAAGAAATGGAGGTAGTGAGAGATTTTACTTTCTTGGGCTCCATGATCACTGCAGATGGTGACAGCAGCCACGAAATTAAAAGACGCCTGCTTCTTGGGAGAAGGGCAATGACAGGCCTAGACAGCATCTTGAGAAGTAGAGACATCACCTTGCCAACAAAGGTTCGTATAGTTAAAGCTATGGTTTTCCCAGTAGTGATGTATGGAAGTGAGAGCTGGACCATAAAGAAGGCTGATCGCCGAAGAATTGATGCTTTTGAATTATGGTGCTGGAGGAGACTCTTGAGAGTCCCATGGACTGCAAGAAGATCAAACCTCTCCATACTGAAGGAAATCAACCCTGAGTGCTCACTGGAAGGACAGATTGTGAAGCTGAGGCTCCAGTACTTTGGCCACCTCATGAGAAGAGAAGACTCCCTGGAGAAGACCCTGATGTTGGGAAAGATGGAGGGCACAAGGAGAAGGGGGCGACAGAGGACGAGATGGTTGGATAGTGTTTTCGAGGTTACCAGCATGAGTTTGACCAAACTGCGGGAGGCAGTGGAGGACAGAGGTGCCTGGCGTTCTCTGGTCCATGGGGTCACGAAGAGTCGGACACGACTAAATGACT
The DNA here is from genome assembly GCF_964234715.1 of Podarcis melisellensis. Lineage (NCBI taxonomy): Eukaryota > Metazoa > Chordata > Lepidosauria > Squamata > Lacertidae > Podarcis > Podarcis melisellensis. Next base: position 38,809,135 of record NC_138543.1, read on the forward strand.
AAACAACAACAACAACAACAACAACAACAACAAATTAATGCAATAAACCTGAAGCTAGCCTGCTAGCATATGGGCTGCCACTGCACGCTATTGAATACTGGAGTTATGTGCTGTTAAAGGATTTGTAGTATTCCACCAAGAGGAGCCTGCACAACCTGTGACCCACTAAGCTGAACGAATTCAGCCAACCCCCACTTCCTAATGCTTGTTATCTACATGCACAGCTGGCTCTAGTTGGGAATACTGCTAATGGGGTTGTAACAGGCAGGGGAACATCCCTTGACATTCTTCAGTCCATATAAAGGAGTCAACAGCTTTATTCTGTCTTGACCATTTTGCTTTCCAATGCATTCCTTTCTCATTTCTGTTTTACTGTGTTTTCTTTCTTCCGTACTCCCTGCTGCTGCTCACCTGGCTGTGAGTGTAGGGCGGTCACAAACCCTGCTTTACAAAGGACAGTCCTCTGAAAGTGTCTTCCATTTGATGTGTTGTCTGGTCCTGGTCTGCTTTTAAGGTAAGAAGGGAGAGAATGAGTCTTGAGTTTGCCATCTCGAAAGCAGACTAAGCACAGAGGTCCCTAGTCATAGATTTCCCTGATGTAGTTCATGCATTATATTTCTGTTTAGACTATTTTGATGTCTAAATTTGCGACTCAGCATATACAGAGGAATTCATCCTCACGCTGTAACAAATGATCTGTCAGCTCAAGAATTTCTGCTTCCCCAATGGAATGCTTTTAAGCACACACACCCATACTGTTTTGGGGGTTCTCCCAACCCTCCACCTGAATTGCAGGAGGCACATGTGAGCATGCGGGGGGAGGAGAGGGTAAAAGCCCCCTTGAGCTAGTGGAAATCCTTGAGTAGGCTCGCCAGAAGGTCCAGTTAGTTGAATCCGGCCCATAAATTAGCATATGCAAACTCTATGCAAATTTGTAGGGTTGGGTTTTTTTGGTCTTTTTGTGTTGTGGGGTGATGTATAAGAGGCAACACTGTCCTAATACCTCCACCAAGTGAGGTCCAGCAGGGGAGATACCATGATCAGCGAAGGTCCACTAGAAGCAAGGCCTTTCTTGTTATGGAACCAACATGATGCAATGCCTTCTCCAGGGAAACGTGACAGAGCAAAGAATATTGTGCAGCTGCAAGCAACAGGCTATATTCTGGCTATTTTGAAAAGCATTTGGGCTGAAAGAATACGGTTGTTTTTTTATTGGCTCTGCTATTACTGTTTTGAATATCTGCTGGGTTTTATTGCTTTTGCTGTTTTTGCTTGTTCCCTCCTCCAAGTTAGTTGTTGCAGTCTGTTGTGTAATTATTTTTAAAGACTGCAATAGTGTTAGCCTCCTTGGATCAGTCAAGATAAAAAATATATATAACAAAAGAAAGAAATCCCCCAACCCAACCTATACACCCGCTGGCTGCATCTGTCTCCTACCGGTTCCCCCAACTCTGAGTTAGTCCGGTTTTCCCAACTCCCTCACAATTCCTTTATTCACCTAAGCCTGACCTCCACCTAAGATGTCATGGTCATGTTACAGCATCTGAAAGTATGCCGCCATTACTCATTTGCAACATGTAGCAATGGGAGAAAGGAGCTTTTTCTGCTGGTCCTTTATTTTCACTCCATGCTTTCTATGCAAAGTTCTAAATTATATCCTGCCTTCCCAAATAATTTTGTGAAAATGAATGATAATGAAATGCAAAATAAAATATGCAAATTGTACCTGTGTATATTGATATAACATTAATCTTTTGCCCTATTACTCGCTGGCTCTTATTTGTTCAACTAAAATTGATATAGAAATAATATTTCAGCTAATTTAGTATCTCTCAATTTTACATTTCATAATATAATCTATTAAGCCAAAGACATTTACAGGGAATTGGCTTAAATCCTTATGTGGTGCAAAGTAGCATCCACGGGATTAATGGCTTAAAGTTAATTGTTTTTGCTAATATTTTATGTGAAATGTCCTGCTCAGCAGAGGTAATGTGACATTTTGCTCACTAGGGATGCTGAGCCAAATTTGCTGAAAGCACAGGCCAGTGAATTCATTAGATCTTCAGGTGCTGATGTCAGCAGTGAATTTTGTATGTTGCTGCTTTCAGGAAAGGGGGAGGGGAGGAGATTCAACTCTGGAATAAGCTATGAAATTTCAGCTGAAATTTTACCAGAAAGGCAAAGAGGCAGAAACAGAAGTACTCTGAAGGCAATGCTCTCACAGATGGCTTTAAAAGGGGATTGGATAAATTAATGGAAGATGGATCCATCAATGACTATTAACCATGACAAGTGGTTCCTGCTACAAATTTCTGCAGTATGTTGAATGCCCTGTTTGTTGTGCCAGCCAGCCTCATCCTTTCCCATGATATATCATTCCATCCCCTCTCTCACACTTTTATTTCCCCTACTCAACAGCCATTTAGCATTTCATGACTACTGAGCATGCTCAGCTCTCAGTGGGACCACACTCCCTTCTGGGCAAATTTACAGGGGCCATTCCAGTGGTGAGTGGGACCAGAGTGGAGCAATAAATATAATATTGACTTTTGTACAGTAGGCTAGTTTCCGTTGCAGATATTAATATTATGCAGCATGAAGCTATTGGATGCATAAAAGCTGACTCCTTTTGGAATAAAAATTGTCCAGACTCATAATCATGATTCAAAGCTTTACTTACCAGAACTTCTTCAAAACAGGTACAAAACCATCATGCCTATCCAAGCATTGGCGGTTCTTCTTAAATATATAACATAATTATAATCAGAGCAAAAATCAATGCCTTGTCTCCTCCTTAGCTTACATTAGTTTGCATCCAGCCTAAGGCTATGCAGTTCCTGGACAGGTATCATTATCACATCCTTTGTTGTCTCTGTGGTGTCCAGAGAAAGACTAACAGGCAACTCCCTTCAAGGGGGCAAATTTGCAGTTGAATACCCTCATGAGATCTAAGGTTAAACACCCATGTGAGAGCTAGCAGAGAACACAATTAATTATCAGCTCAGCTAGAAGATCAGAGAGCACTCTTTTAGCTTAGTATTTTCCAGTGTTGAACCCTTCAGCAATATGTACATACAGGAATTCTCCATTCTAGTGTGCAATCAAACAATTAACTGTTCCTACACACACTCTCACACACCCTTCTGTCCCCCATCCAGGTGTGCAAGAGACATTATCAGAGTTCAAGAACCCATTTCAGCCAGGCAAAAACAGTCAAGGAGGACTCAGAATAAAGGCTTGGGTAGAGGGTGTGTGGATGGGGTGGAAGTGCAGCCTGGGGAGAGTTCAAAGGATCAGACAGAGAGCCCTGGAAGGCTGCTTTTGTCCTCCAAGCCTCTGCAAACAATGCACGGCATATAGTCAAGTATAGGATCTCTTCCAGCCTGTGGGGTGACTGAGAAATGGATACCCACCAGCAGCAGCAAAAATTAAATTGCAATGGTGAATCATATTAATAAGTTTGGGAGCTGCTCTTCTGAAAAGTTATCTGATGAAAAATGTATCATACATCTCTTCATGCTTCATCTCTTTCGGACAGCAAACTGCAATTATTCTTCCTTTCCAAGTCCTTCAAATGATGCCATGCAAATCAATCTTGCCTTGCTGTATTAGCTTTCGGAATAAGTTGCATCCCACACACACAATCCCCAGACATATACCAGCTACAGCAGCTCATCCCAGAGCAGAAATACTAATTTCTTTCAGTACATGGATGACTGGCCTCTGAGAATTCCCTCCAGAGACCAAGGTCAAAAGTGCACCTCGAAAAGTGCAGCAAACCTATTACATTTTCTAGGAGCTGGCAATAGAAATGCTGTAGCATAGAAGGACTGACTGGACTTGTATTATATTAATACATTGTAGATTAGCATTGCCCTGACCTGCAACTGGGCAAACAGCCTCGCTGAGATATTAGTTCGAAAATGTGCCGCTTTTATAGATGCGTGGAAATTAATATTGGCCCACTGTGTGCTAATACAATTCAATAATGCCAAGTGAAATGGAGTGACGTAAGCCCATTCCAATCAGCAGCAGAAAAAAAGAAATGTCTCTCCTAATTTCTGAATCATGTTTCAAAGTTACAGTCTTGAGCACACATTTGTCAAGCAACAGGGGCTTCAAATCGGGGGCTCAGGCAGCCTTTCCAAGGCATCTTATTCTCTGGATTGCCACCCAGGCTGCTTGCTGGCAGAGGGGTCTGGTAGCCCTTTTCAGCTCAGCAAGGATCAGGTGACCTAGCTGCCCAGTAGGGCCCCAGCTGGCCAACATTGTCAATGGACTCCCCTTCTTAGCTGAAGAAATTTCTGGTCTTATTCAAGGAGAGCTAATTGAGCTTGTACTGTGGCATGGTGCCTATAAGTGCTTTTTTGCTTAAGGATTATGATTTTTTTTTTTATTAAAAAAGGCTGAAAATGAATCATGTACACTGATGCTGGGAACAACTCCCCACTCCCAATATTAGTATAAAGTGACCGATAAAATTTCTAGTGAAATATTCAACAAATGTGCCCCATCAGTGCAAGGATTTCTGCTTGCACAATGGAATTTATGCCCATCTCCTCTCCCCATATGTGCTCTCCCCAATCTCCTCCAGAGGGTTGGGGGAATCCCTAAAATTGTTGTTGTTTTTTAAAGCAGGTACGGGAGGGAGGTATAACACTGAGCAAGTAGAAATCCTTGCAAGGATGGAACATTCGCATTGTGTGCTGGATGCACCCCCCCTAGATTTTGCGGTCATTGGACACTGGTTGCCACAAATGACAAATGTCTCTTATAATTAGAAGTGGTCAGCCTGTGCCAGAAAAATAATGTTGTCAATTTGGCATTTAGGTGCCATATTGGAATCAATTGCGCTTGTTGCAAATTTACATTGGGGGCAAGATTTCAGCTGCATTTGAGCCAGAAAATTATTCCCAATGACCAAGTGAATGTTGGAGACTAGTCATAACATTTCCATCATGATGGCCATATTAGATTCAGAAATGGCTACTGAAAGCATAGAGGGTTGCTTTCTTCATTACTAGATACCCACAGTACAGTGGTACCTCTGGCTGCGCAAGGGATCTGTTCCAGAGCTCTGGTCGGATCCCAAGGTGTGCATATCCCGAGGTGCTGTTTCTGTGCATGTGCACAGCACGGTTTAGCACTTCTTCACATGCATAGAGTGCCTCTGGACATGCACGTGTGGCGAAACCCAGAAAAATATTTCCGGGTTTGCCACACATGTATCCTGAAGGATACGTAACCAGAGGTGAATGTAAGTAGAGGTACCACTGTATTTGCAAAACAGCTACATCAGTTCTCTTCCGTTTCAGATCACCTTGACAATATCTTTAAAAAAAAATAAAAATTATAGGCTCCCTTTCTGAGTAGAGATCTCTTAAGGTGGTTTAAATGATACAAATTCAAAAATGCAACAGCAAGACAAAATGCAAAACACATGACAATTTCTGCAAAATGCCCCCAAGTGATAAATGGAGCCAAGAGCATAACTGAATTCAGCAAAGGGCAAGAGATACAACTCAGGATCTGTAACATGCACCAAATGTCTCAAAATAGGTTTGCAGTCAACTATTAGCCAAAGTAGCCCAACAGGAACCGTGCAAATAATAAATAATTGTGCAACCATTGCTAAACTCAGCACTCATTATGGCAAGATTCTTGACAGGCTGTCATGTTGCTTTGATCCTAACCTGCAATATTTGGGGGACATTTGGGGGGAAATGGAGTGGGTGAATATAGAGTCATTACCCCCAAGGAATGTTATTCCCCATCATTTTGTTTTCAATTCGACGCTATCAACATTTCATGCGTTGCAAATTATAGCATTTCAGAGAGGACCATTATAACCAATTGAGATTGAAGAAAGCAATGAAACAACTGGAAGAAAAAGAACCTTGAAAGATATACAACCTGAATTTAACAAAGTCATTCTAGAAACTATGACTCATAACAAATCATTGAAGCCACCAACCCATAATACAGGTAACAGAGGCAACAGGAGGTCTAGCATGGATATTGGGGAGAATATCAATCGAAAATTAGGAGAACATTGCTGTTCTAGGTAAGGACCACAGCACAGTAGTCAAGGAAGGACTATACCACAGTGGAAGCAGATCTGTATCCTGCCTTGCATCCTATATGTTTTCTAACACAGTGATCTGATCAGATATGAAGCAGTTTCAGTGAGTCTACTCCAAATAATGCTTAATTGAATACCACCTATTATTATTATTATTATTATTATTATTATTATTATTATTATTATATTATAATAATAGGCTAGATTGCCTCTTTCAAGAAAGTACTTGCAGTTTGCAACTTTTATAAGAATTTGTATTAATAGTAATTTCAAAACATTAGACATCTACTGAGCAATTAATTGCTGCCACCTTTTTCATCGATTGTGATTGTTGATGAATATCATTCTCAAGGCAGACTTTACGATGAAGCAGTTTATCTCAGTGCCATTTCCCCCCCCCCCGCCTCCAAACATTTATCCTTCTGTGTCATTACCCCTCGAAATGAATGGGAGAGACTGATGTTGTTTTGACTTTTGCTTCAGGTGCAACGTTGTTGAAATACAGCCATGATCAAAGTGAGAGGAGCAGAATCAGCTACAGATAACTGTATCTTTCCTAAACTCTTCAAAATTCAAAAGGTTAAAGGGATTAAGCAGAAGTACAACAGGATTAAGGGGGATGATATCTGACCAGAGAGGTAGAAAAGCAGACAGAGAGACTGTTGGGGATATTTTAAAAGAGGTTCCTAGACTGAAAGTTACCCACACAGAAACCGAAAAGAAAAAGATGCAGACTCTAAGTGATATAGAAATACACATAAGGACAGCTTCAAAAATAAGGAGGAGGCTGCAAGGAACCACATCCAAAGCAATGTTTTTATACACTTCCAGATCAAACATGTCATTTCATTTCACCAATCAAAGGATCACAGCAATCTTAATAGTCACAACCCAATGTCATCATCCTGAACCAATCAAAAACCTTTGGTTCTTCAGATCAGCCCTCATCATAATATCATGTGATTACATATACGGTAGCCATTTTTCAGTGTCTTCCTTTATTAAGACTTTGACTAATTTTCCTATTCATTAAATGTCTTCCAATGTCCTCTTTCATCTATATACAAAAAAAAATTCAAGATTAATCACAATTGCCATGCCTAGCTGATTCTCTTTTCATATATACAATGGCCACCGCAGAGTCTAACAGTTTATTCCTTTCAGTGTTTTTTGGAATGGACGTTCGCTACACACAGTACCTAAAAACAGCTAGTTCTGTACCGTAAAAGGTGGGCAGGCACAGGCCTTTTCAGTTTAGCTAGCTCACAGGCTCAAAAGAAAACAGAATCATCAAAATACAGTTTTATGAAATTATTATTTTCTCCAACGTGACAAGTAACAGAAGGGTGGAAGCAGGGGAGGCGTTTGGTGATATGGCACCATGAGCAAGGACAAAAATTGGCACCTTCCTATATATATGATAAATAGGTTGTTGTTGTTGCTGCTGCTGTTGTTTTGTGCCCCCTTGGCTTGTCACCCTGTGTGGGGGAACCACCTGTGCCACCCTAAATCTAGTGCTGGTGGAAGAGACTTCACCAGTACAATTGACCCAATGAAGAATTTCATTCAAACCATTGGTTTTCAGTATTTTTTTTACAAAGGATTGAAGTTATGTGTCTGTCAAAATGCCCTTGTTTATTGCCTAAGGAACAGGCTATATAATTCCTGGTTGGGGGAAGGGTCATGTTTTAGGAGAAAGAACCCCAGTTGTTGTTTTTAAAAGCCACTGAAGCTGCCAGTTAGACACTGAATCACAACAGGAAAAGAAGAAAACAGTGAAAGGGGCAGAGAGAGGAGTTAATATTCCTCAAAGCAGGACCATCACAATGAAAATGTTTTAGGGTTTGGGTTGTCGTTGTTGTTTTAGCATCAAAATGAACATTTGGTGCACCTCTAAAAGCCACTACAGCCTGCAGATGAGGGAGGGTAACATAGAGCATGCATTGCTCATTTGAATTCAGATGGAAAGAGTTCTTGGACCTTCTGTGCTTGAATCCATAGAACATTATTATGTAGATTATGTAACCCTATGCAGCCTATTGTACATGACCCTGAAATCAAATGTAAAATATGCTTTAGTTCAAAAATGCTAATGGCAATGTCATGGGTCAAATGTAATTGCAAGAGGCAGCAAATGACTTGGTTACCAATCCATGAGCATTTTTTCCCCTTCTTTCTGTTAATTAAGAGATTGTGCATAAACATTTTAGATAAAAACTGTTTTTGGAGAGATTAGCCAATTAATTAAGCTAAAACCCATGAAGGCAGAATAACCTCCTCCAGTGTGTAATGTAGCCAGGAGGAGAAGGAAGGGGGGGAGGGAATGAAAAGAGGCACGTTGGACAAAATAATTAAATAGAAGCTGTTTCTGTGTGGGATGTAATATTTTATATAATAAAAACCATCTTAATTGCATTTAAGTCTTGGCTGTGCTGCTATTCATACATATATCATCCTTATGACCTCTGTAAATGCCTTAACAGCCTAGCATACAACATTATGCCATGTATTATTTTAGAGTGCACATATAATTTTTATGGAGTAATCACTATGTTTACATTTATAGAATTCTCTCGGTATTGCTTCAGTGCAGTCCAAAGTCCTCAGTCAAATAGGCCTCATGGTGGGGGAGTGCCACACAATTATAGATTAGACTACAATAAAATAAAATAAAATCCTCATTTGCATGATGCAACAGACATTTGTATAAACTTGGAAAGCACTGAAACCTTTGGAAATGGAGAAAATGCTGCAATCCAGCAGAGTTCATGAGATTTAAGTGGCCTGACTATGCTATACTTAGACTGAAGTCAGCAGCTTCAGATAGGTTACTAAAGTAAGACCTAATTCACAGGTTTTTAAAATGCTTTTACATATAGTAAAATGCTGAAATTGTCAGTTTATGACCAAGTTTTATGTAGAGAAATGATGGTATAAAGTAGCTCTGTGACAAAGATAAAGATTTTTTGCTGGTATTGCAGGTAATAATCATAGCTGTGTTGAGGGTCATTGATCTAACTGGGTCTGCCAAAAAGGTAATAAGATGATGCTTTAGTGACTAGGGCTCAAGGCTGACTCCAGGTTAATGGGGGCCCTTGGCCAGAGAGATGAGTGGGCCCCATGGCCCTTCACTTTCCTCTTCAAATTACACCCTTCCACTTGTCCACAGCAAGTATCTTCAATCTGCTACTGTAAAAGCGGTGCATATTGTGCTGTTGCCCAGCTGGGCAAGGGCTGCCAAGGAACGCCTTTGAGTTGGGTGTGTGTGTGTGGAGGAGAAGAGTCAGAGCAGGAACAGTCAGAAGGAGACAGAGAGGAAGTGACAGAAGGGGAAGAGGGAGAGAGCCAGGAGGTGGGAAGGCTCTCCGATGCTGAAACAGAGCCCCAGCACCGCACAGGGAGCTCAGGAACAGACGTAGAGCCTATGCCTGTGCGTTTGGCATATGAAAAGGAGAGGATTAAAGAGCAGGGATCAGAGAAGTCCCATGAAGCTCCCCCGCCTCTTCTGTTGGAGGAGAAGCAGGAGAAGACCACTCCCCAAATCTGAACCGGACGATTCGGATGCATGATTGTACTGTGCTACTTGTACATATGTAAAATAAAGAACTGTAAATATCTATCTGAGTGAGCAGAGGGTGCTTATTGCGAAGAGCATACACAAACCACCACAGCTGTCTTTCACAGAAACAGACTTGAGGCACATGAATCTCAAACATGAACAACTTAATTTAAGTACAGTTAAGTAATTTAACTCCTAAGCCTCCTGGCCCAAACTGGCTTCCTCCTCTCATTCACCTTCACAGGAAGTTCTCTCTTCAAGTTCTTCCCTTGACCTAGGAACTGACTATATGTACACATATTGAACATAGCTTCAAGTTATCATTATCACTGACTTATCTTTATTTACGTACACCAGGGCCTGTTGACATCTGAGCCCTAACTGACTAGCTCACCCATCCCGCCTACGCCAAATGTATCTACCGGTGCAGTGAGGGGATAGACAGGAAGTCCCAACTGCTGCCATTCAAGCCACAGTCTGCTCCAAGGTCTGCAGTAGCATCAAGCACATCTTGGTGTCTGCTTATTTTGACGTTGAGTGGTGTGGAGGGCTCAATCAGTCACAGCAGGTATTGAGCAGGAGGCCTGGGCCACCCAAGGAACTGTCCAGAGGTATCCAGAGCTCCATCTGCACAGCGAGGTGGGAAGCTTCCTCTGAGAGTTGTTGCATCAGCACTGAATAGACAAGGACTAATGGCTTCAGACTGGGCACGATGCACCTGCCTCTTCCAGTATCTTCTCAGGACCTTTATCTACACAGGACTTGCCTACTCCTCCTAAGTAAGCCAGATAGAAGGAAAGCCTCTGGCACTACACCATCATCTCATGAGCCTGGAATATCCAGAAGTGGAGCGCCCAGCTAGGGGTACTGAGACTCACAGCTATTTTGGTCTTCTTATGTAAGGTGTTGTTTCAGCCCAACCTCTGGCCACAGGGGGACACTACTATTCCTTTTAGCAGGATTTCTTCACAATACTTGAAATGGCCAATGCCCACAGTCTTTGTGGACTATGTGCTGTGGCTGTTTCCCATATAGCTGTAACCTCTCTTTGATATAAACAATTGGCAATCACTTAGAAAGATGGCTACCCATGTGAGTGCAGTTTTCTGCTGTTACTGTGCAGCCCAGAGATGAGCCTTTCTGCACAGGCTCCCCATGTGTTAGAAGTTGCAACAATCCACCCTGCATATTTAGAATTGGACCAGAGGCTATGCTTTCCTTGCAGCCTTGAGCTCTAAGACCATCTTTTAAAGGGATTAAGCACATTCTAGGCTGTTTTTATAGAGTCCCACTCCAAGTCCATCATGGTCAGCAGTAACGTTAGGAATTCTCATCTTGTTTTTCAATTTACGGCTGCAATAATATACATTAAATGCATTCATAGCAGCCCTGGACAGTTAAGTAGGAATAGCAGTTGTTCCCTTGAGGTTAATATATATACTTCCCCCAATTGCAATGCGTTGGGTTGACTGTCTAGATTATTTAACTTAATATACATTATAAATTATTTAATTTCGAAAGCCTTACTCGTGCTGAATATGATTGAAACAATTATTCCTGTGCACAATTGTCCCAATAACATTACATGGTCGCATTAAATCCCAAGACAGTAGTTTTACCTCCGCTATCTGCTGCTGTTCATAAACTTTTCACACTGTGTGTGAGGGTTGTTGTTTTTTTTAGGTTATAGCATTGCTAAAACTATTTGCTTGAAACGCATCCTTGAGTTCAATAAGAGACTATGTCTTATTCTATATTTAATGAGAAGAAAATCCCAATTACAAAGGAATGCACCAGGCCATAAAATATAGCAATGTAAAAATTGTATAGGCCTTAAGTTTCTCTCTTTCTTTTAAACTTAAAGTCTGAATGAGAGTCCTGCTATACAGACCATAGAGGCCCATCTAATCTATCATGTTTCAAGACCTGGTCAATCAAATGCCTCCGATGAGCCCATAAGTAACTCATGAAGGCAATAACCTGCTATGCTGGCCCTCCTCAGTAACTGGTATTTAGTGGCAATATTGTCTCTCCATTTGCTAAAATAATCAATAGTCTATCCTAACTAGGAGCTACTGATCGACCTCCATTAATGGGTGGGCAATGCAATCCCAAGTGACACAGTGTAAGTTGCCTTATACTGAATCAGACCATTAGTCCATCCATCTCAGCATTGCCTACACTGACATGCAGCAGCTCTCCAAGGTGCTGTGCTTCCTTTAGAATATATGGTTTTATTTACACATATATACAACCTGAGGAGGGGGGGAGCCATAGTTCTGAACCTCAGCACAGACAGCAAGTTCACCTCTGTTTTTTCAGCTTCAAGCGCCAGACCAAACTAACGCTAGCCCCAGGCTTATTGTTCTCTTACCTCTAGGATGATGCAGTGTCACCTGAGCAGAGTAAAAGCTCTTCTGGAGGACTGTGGTCTCTATGGCAACATGGCCAACAACTCAGTCATGCAGATAGGATGCTCACAGGCCCAGCTAGGGCCATTATCGCAACAAAGCGACTGGTTTGACCAGTTCAGCAGGTTCCCTCCACTACAGGCTACAGTCTTGCTGGTAGACAATCACAGGATTGGTTGAGGCCCAAAGATATCATCCAAACCAACCTCTCAATCGTATAACAATATAATAAATAATAACTGACCTCTACTAGTTATTATAGGGATGCACTCAGGCCGTTGGACTGCCACAGTGTATGGCAGGGGTGGGGAACCTCCAGACCTCTGTGTCATTCTCTCTGGACTCTGTTAGGTCTCTTGCTAGGCCATTCTCCTTGGCTCCATCTCTCAGTGGCCCTGCTCAAGTGCCTTTGTCCAGCTAGAATGTGTCTTTGGACTGTGATGGAGAGATGTGCGTGCATATAGAAAACTCTCAATTGCTGTGTCTGGTATGTAACCTACTGTACAATGGTAAAAGTCAAATCTGTTGCTTTGTCCACTTTTCCCTCTTGCTCTGCACACCATTGGCAGGTGGCCCCTGGAAAGTTGCTCATGAAGAAATGCAAAGCTGGGACTGAAAAAGGTTTCCTACCCCTGGTGTAAGGGGTCTCCTTACATTCCTGTTTTGATCTCTCTCTCGGATCAGAGTTTTCATCTTCTCAGCCCCTCTCATGAAACAAGACGTTCTGGAGAAGCAGGAAATCTGCCCATGTGCCACACAGATCCATTTGCCCGCCTGCCATTTTCCTCTTGCTCTTTCAAGCTTCTCTCCCTCTCTTTGATGCCCCCTCCCAAGTGGTGGCAAGATCCCTTTCCCAATTTATTTCCCCGACACCCCCTTCCGTTGTTTGCTTTTATCTGAGCCCACTGATCGATCTCATTGTTTCCTCCAGTTTCATTCCCCCTCTACACAGAACAAGCAGCTGTCAGAACAGAAGTTCCGTTCCGTTGGGAGCAGCCGCATGCCAAGGGGAGAAAACTGTACACAAAGCAAAGTCAGGGATATGTTTACTGACAGAGGAGCAAGTCTCTCTGATAGATGTCATATACAATAAAGAGCAGCAGTGGAAAAATCGAAAGGAAGTGGAGATGATTGGGCATTGGCTTTGGGAAGATAAATGTGAACTATGCAGTGTTTAAGGGCACTTGCAGAAGCCCCTGGTTAAGAGATGCCACAGAAATGAAGGGAAGGCAGGGGGTCTCAAACACCACTTCAATTCCTCTTTCTAGGGGGATATCTCCATGTCTGATTAGAGTTTCTGAATATGTCTTCACCTTCCCTTGCAAACATTTTACTCTCTCATCACCTCCACTCTTGTTTTGGGTGAACTTCAGGGACGTAAGAATATAAGAGCCTGGTGGACCAGACCAACGGCTTTTCTGGTCCAGCATCTGTTCTCAAAATGGCCAACCAGATGCCAGTGAGAAGTCTGCAAGATGGGAATGAGGACAACAGCACTCCTCCCACTTATCAAATCCCAGCAACTGATAATCAGACACACCTCCTCCAACAGTGGGTGTAGAATGTAGCCTTCATGGTTGGTAGTCATTGATAGCCTTTTCAACTATGAATTTGTCCAATCCACTTTTAAAGCCATCCAAATGGGTGGCCACCACTGTCTCCTGTAGGAACGAGTTCCACAGTTTCATTATGCACTGCATGAAGAGTTAATCAAAGGATGTTCCAAATCCCCACAGTGAATGACAAAGTTTCAATAAAATAGCTTTTATGTTAGGGCTCAGCTTAAGCACCCCCACGTGGTTTTGCTGCCCTGTTCACAGGCTGCAAAGATGGAGAGGTATTTAGGACAACTTTGGCAGGACTCTGCAAACAGAGGTGATGGCAACTGTACTCCCATCTGCTGGTTATCACCATTGCTGTGGGTTTCATGGTGTCATGCAGCCAAATCATGGTGAGAACAGGAAGCACTCCCCTCACTTGGATTGGACTTTGTGAACAAATGAAGACGCTATGAAGCTAATGAGGCAATGTTTGAATCCATTTCAGAGAGAGGGCAATGTTTTTAATGCACCCCAAAGCACTCACCCACATCCACAGCATTGTGGGTAGGAATAAGGACAAAAGTGGTACCAAGGAGCAGTGGGGAGTGCAGCTGCCACCATTGACAGAACCAGGAGGTGAAAAAGGTGTGAAGGAGGTGTCTTTCATGAACGCTTTCAGTGACCATCCAAGAACGCCCCTTGCCTCCTTTGATGTGGTCAACTTTTTCCATTAACATGAATAGGGACTCTTTGTACCTGAATCAAAAGCTCTGACCCAGATTATCTCAGGGAGTGCCTTATACCATGTGGGCCTCTTTACTAAGCATAAGATGTTCACATGAATTCCAGCTCTGTTTTCCCCTTTTATCCAAATTTTGACTGGTGCAATAAGCAGGGGCACCCTCAATGCACAATTCATTCCCCAGTGAAGCTGAGTATGCTGGCTTTCTTAATCTTTAGGAAGATGCCACATATCTTTCTATTCCAGCATCCAGTTGAAAGGGAGGCTAGTTTTTAATTTAATTGTAATCTAAAGATTTCCACTTGTCCTGTGCCTAAAAAACAAAAACATGGCTCCAGGAGGTTTTCAGCTTGTCCCATGCTTTTTAGATACAGGTCTGAGTTATGGGCATAGCCAGGATTTTTGTTAGGGGGGCAGAACCTCAGTTTGCTATGTATTTTCATTGACTTGGGGGGGCAGCTGCCCCATTTTCCCACCACTTTCCCCAGGAGTACTTGCTCTTTACCACTGAATCAGAGCAAACATCTATCCATAGAAAACCTGATCAATGTTGGCCCCGATTCAGCTGTAACGAGTGAGTTTTCCTGGGGGATAGTGGAAAGACAAGTGTAAGTGTGGACAAAGCCTAGGAGTGTTTACTTGCTGTTAGGCTTGTGGTTTCTGTTCTTTTCCTTTTTAATGTTTTAGGGTTTTGCTTTTATTTAATAAAATGATGAAATGGATAGTGTTTTTCTTTTTTTAAAATGATTGTTACAATTTGGAAACTACTTCCTTTCTGGAGCAAAGGCCTTCCAAAAACATCAAGGTTTGTGTGTTGTGTGTGTGTGTGTGTGTGTGTGTAATCTCTCTCTGATTTCCATCTTTCCAAACTGTACTTTAACTTGTTCTAATCAGACATAGACACCATGTTTTTTGCTGTATTTATCTTTTCGCTCAAAGTGAAATGTACAGTCTTCTCAAATTTCCAGCAGCCATTAGATCACGTAATGTAACTCTATATACCTTTGGTCCTGCAAGCAATAATGATGGCTCCATTTGCTTTCAGGCCTACTCCACATTCCCATATATTCCCCCCTAGATCTCCATCAGAGCTTTAACTAAATAAATAATTGGAGGGAAGGGGAATCAAAACTCATAACATTTTCAAATGCCCCAGTTTGGATTTTGATGTTGAAATTTGACTCCTAAATGCAACATTCGAGTTTCGAATTAAAACCTGACATCAGAATTCAAAATAAGGGTACTTTGGTTTATTGGTCTCTTCAAGAGGATATTTTACAAATGAAATTAAGACTGCAGTCCTATGCATGCTCACTTGGGAGTACGTTTCACTGAAGTCAGTGGCACTTATTTCTGAATTAACCTGTGAAGCATTGCACTGTAACTGAACAAATGAAATTAGTACAAAATTTGCAATGCAGCTGCCAGAAGCTGTCACATCCGGGCTGCCATTCCACTCTGGTTGTCAGTTACTGTCAAAGGTTGATTGCTACATGTCTGATACTGTCAAATGCTGGCAGTTACTTACTACACAATCATTGGGTGTCAAACTCTGATGACAAATTCTACAAATATTTGCATATCTGGGGGGGGGGGAGCTCCAGCAAATTTCCCTACCAAAATCTATGGTGGAGTTCTGAAAGATTTATTTCACCTCTTGTTGCTATGAGATTCCCAGACCCCAAGGACTAACTTGTGGTGGCATGAACTGGCTTTTGATTTAAGTGTTGGCAAATCCATTTCTCTTTCCTGCTACATTAGCATATTTCTTTCCAAAATTCAGTACAATTTCTGCATTAACCTGTGAATATTTTTGAAATATACAAATGCAAAATGTGTATTTTAAAATATATTTAGATGTTTATTTAATTCAAAATATGTTTTGAAGTGTGCATTTTCTCTACGCAATTATTGCATTGAAGGAGGTTGGACCTTTTGAGTCCCTGTTCTCTCTGCAACTCTGTGAATTAAATCCAGATTATGGGAACGTTTAAACTGCCAGGAAGTTCACTGAAATATTCAGAGAAGTGTGAAATCTAATCTATACTAAATTCATATTAGTCCAAGAGATGCAGATCAGGTTATTTTGAATAGTCAGTCACACAGATCAAATCTCTCCAGCACCTCTTTGTGTGATGTGGATTTTAAAGTCACTCTGGCTGTGTGTATGTTACCGTCCATTCTGGCTTCAGTGAATGCTCACTGCCAGCATTTGAAGCTGTGCTTGCATGATGTTAGCCACAATCCATACATGTGTCTTGTAGTTCCTCGTGAAATACTGCTCTTCAATGTATTTTCCCACCAATCAGCTTCCATATGATTTGAAAATGTAAGCCACATTGACTTTGCATTTAAGCTGAGGTGTGTACATTTGAGACAGCTGTTGTGCATGCACAGATGACAGATTCATAAATAGGATTTTTTTTTGGGGGGGGAGATTGCAGGCACAGGGATACCAATCCATAGCTGTCAATTTACAGATTTGAAAATAAGGGACCAGCAGCCTCGAAAATAAGGGATCAGCAGCCAAAATAAGGGATTTTTCCAACACAGGTCTGTTCAACCTCTGAGCCCCTCCAAGCCAAAGGCAGAAAGCCCAGCCAGCAACCAAACAAAGCCTCAAGCAGTGGTTCCCACAGCGCAGCAACCCAGCAAAGGGGATGCAGCAAGGAAAACCACAGTCACCTCTCCATTGGGAAGCGCTCAGCAAAGGCGAGTCCCCAGGCAAAGCGGCCGATTTGATCGGCACAAGACATGCAAGCTCCACCCCCCCAGTCGTTCTTAGACTCCTTATTGGGTGAGCAATGCAGCCAAGCAACACAGTTGGAGCCTCCCTCCTCCCTGGCCGGCAGGGAGGGAGGGAGAGGAGCTGCTTCCTTTGAAACCCAGGAAATTTAAGGGACATCATCAATAAGGGACAGCAGCGGAACACGGCACTGGGATAAGGGACTGTCCCGCCAAATAAGGGACGCTTGACAGCTATGTACTAAACTGGTAATGTGCATTGGGTGAAGACATCCTTGCCCTTTCTCTGGGATGTAAAGAACATGCGATTGTCACTTGAAAGGCTGCAAGGGAGGAATGACCTTGCTGCATTTTCGGCTGCTAATGTGTACATAGCTTCAGTACTGACAGTGATCTTCCACTGCCGACCTCCATTTCATGCCCGCAGATTCAAGTTCAAATATGTTTTCTGTTAAGTATTATGTTATGCATGTTCTGTGTTATTTTATTAATACTATTGCATGATACACGTTTGTCATAGCCTTGTAAACTGATGGGCTTGAACATGCCCGAAGGTTATAAAACTTTATTTCCACAGTTTCTGTCAAATAGCAACTTTTACATACTTCTTCGTATTACGTACAAAAAAGAGAGTAAGATAAATGCAAATGAAAGGGGAGTGGCATATTATGCTTTCAAAATGGGAGATTAAAGAAGAGGAAAGAGATCAAAGTAAATAGGGAGAAGACTTTAAACTGGCATAATGAAATGATTAAATGTCCTTGGCTGAAACATCTAGCTTGTACATTTTCTGTTGCATTTGATATGTTCCAGCTGCATTACCCTTTAATATGTTCATAAAATGAAGGTTAAAGCAAATCCTGCTCTCCCAAGACAGGGCTCTTTCTGTTTTTGATGCATGCTGTCTCTGCTCCATGTTGCGGAAAAGATGAGAATGAAGCTCATAAGAAGAGAACAAAAAGTGAGCCTGCCTGTAGCTCTCACTCTTGTTAGCGTGCAATCTGCCGCCTTCTCTGCAAGAGTTCACAACAAGTCATCAGTGCCTTAAAAAAACAAAAAACTGTTTTCACACCAAAATCCCTGTGACTGTTCTCAAACTCAAAGCATGTTTTGCTGTTTCCCCAAAAGAAAAGAAAGCCTTCAATTTTAGAAGTCTCTGTCTTTACATACACCCTCTTAACTGGCTGGTTGTTGTTGTTTAGTTGTGTCTGACTCTTCGTGACCCCATGGACCAGAGCACACCAGGCACTCCTGTCTTCCACTGCCTCCCGCAGTTTGGTCAAACTCATGTTAGTAATTTCAAGAACACTGTCCAACCATCACATTCTCTGTCATCCCCTTCTCCTTGTGCCCTCAATCTTTCCCAGCATCAGGGTCTTTTCCAGGGAGTCTTCTCTTCTCATGAGGTGGCCAAAGTATTGGAGCCTCAGCCTCAGGACCTGTCCTTCCAGTGAGCACTCAGGGCTGATTTCCTTCAGAATGGATAGGTTTGATCTTCTTGCAGTCCATGGGACTCTCAAGAGTCTCCTCCAGCACCATAATTCAAAAGCGTCAATTCTTTGGCGATCAGTCTTCTTTATGGTCCAGCTCTCACTTCCATACATTACTACTGGGAAAACCATGGCTTTAACTATACGGATCTTTGTTGGCAAGGTGGTGTCTCTGCTTTTTAAGATGCTGTCTAGGTTTGCCATCGCCTTTCTCCCAAGTAGCAGGCGTCTTTTAATTTCGTGACTGCTGTCACCATCTGCAGTAATCATGGAGCCCAAGAAAGTAAAATCTCTCACTGCCTCCATTTCTTCCCCTTCTAGTTGCCAGGAGGTGATGGGACCAGTGGCCATGATCTTTTTCTCTTTTTTTTGATGTTTGAGCTTCAAACCATATTTTGCACTCTCCTCTTTCACCCTCATTAAAAGGTTCTTTAATTCCTCCTCACTTTCTGCCATCAAGGTTGTGTCATCTGCATATCTGTTGTTGTTGATAACTGGCTGCTTAGTAAACAAATACATCACTTTCCCAGGAGTAAGTTGCGTTGAAATTAATGGAGTTTTCTTCTGAGCAGCAGGCTTGGGACAAGAGAGCAGAGATCAGTTATGACATTTTTGTAGCTTGACACATCGGGCTGAGTCCATACATGTATTACAAAATGTGAAACGGAACAATCCGAGCTTGCGTTACAAAAACCTTGTCACTAACTGATCAGGTATATAGGAGCCAGTCCCCTGCCTACTTGCAGATCAGAGATGGCCATGTGTCCTACTTTACAAAAAGGGGTCCTGTGCTTGAAGGACTGGCCAGTTTACAGATAAATAGCCCAAAGGAGGGAGAGCAGAAAGTTGCCCACCAGCAGTTAGCACCTTGACAGCAAATGAAGCAGACACCAGCATCATCTGATCACAGTCTTCCCTACTATGGTGAAATGCATTTCATTTCTGTTTAAATTATAGGGATTATTTATATGTATAAATTAACATGTAAATTTTATGCATATCTATGCCCTCTCTTTTCCTATTATTTTGGTGATGCATTGGGTGGCTACCCTACTAGGATGGTCAGTGATAATTTTCATGTTTTTTCTGAGCTTTCTTTGACAAGTCTTGTGTTGCTGCTGTTTTTTTCATTGAAACGTGGGGCAAATGAGTGAAAGATGAGCTAGGTAAATCTTGCCCATCACTGAGCTGTGGTTAATTGCAAAATCCACTGGAGGAGTTGGTTGGCTTCTAGGATTGGGGGAGAAATCTGGTTTGGCTGGCATTTAAGGTGGATCTACCTAATTTGTGCTTCCCAAAACCATATAACCAAGATAGAGCTATCCTTTGACATTCACACTTCTCTAAATAAAAATGTGCCTGTTAGGAGAAGGTGTGCATAAAAACGCATATTTTGGTGAAAATAATATGCAAAAATGTGCTATATTAGGAAAAATTGCATGCAAAACAATGTGTCTCTAAGAAGAAATGTACCTTAAAATGTTCATGAGGAGCTGTTGTTTAAATGAAAGCTAATGTGGAACTGAAGTTAAGAATGGAAAAATGGGGGAAGGAGAGAGACTGAAACTGACAAATCCATTCATCCCTCCTGGCCTCAAATGAGTTTCCAAAAGTGAAGCTTCATAGAAAGGAACCTGCCATAAATCTCTACCTTTTACAAATGGGCAAATGGAGAACACTTCCTTCAGTTTTGTAGTTTGGCTGTGTGAGGCTTCAAGTTAGAGGAACAGGGAGGAGTGTGATAATGCAAAGTCAAATGTTTTTCACTGTTAACAGGGAACCAGATCATTAACATTTTAGAATTAACAGGATTCCAACGAGATTTTGCAAAAACAGCAACTATAAATAACATAATCATTTATTCATACTGAAAGAACACTTTGCAAGTTAATTAAAACTCTCCAAAGAGAGAATGCGAGGTTCTGATAAAAGGGAAACTAAACCAGGAAAAATCCAAGAATGACATCTCAAGCAGCAGATGAAAAAGAATTTCATCTGCCATTAACAACTCATATTAATAACATCGTGTCCCTCCCAACCTCTTCTCTTTCTTGCTAAAAAATGAAAGTTAATTTCACTCAGAAATGCAATTTTGCTGAGGGTGGGATTCCTTTGGTCTCTGAATTGCATTGCATTGGGGTTTCTCTCCAATTATTATCCTTCCTCCTGAATTATGGTTGCATCAAGCCAAAAGAGCAGCTGGGATCTAGCCTAGAGCTACCTGAGAAGGTGTGTGCCTTAGAGACCACTCAGGTATGAAGTGGGATACAGGTATGCAATTCAGCCCTTGAGACTGGTAGACAGAATGAAGCTTTCTGAGTTGCCTAGGTCCCACCCAACTAGATATAGAGATGTATTTGGATCTTTGTTTGCCTAACCCACTTTCTGCTGGCTCCACCTTATCTGGCCTCAGTCACTGACCTTGTAGATCCTGAGCTGGAAAACACAATCTCTATGCCAGCTTACCCCAAACCCTTTTGGTCTCTGGATGGTGTTGAACTCCAACTCCCATGAGCCCCAGCCAACCTGGCAACTACTTAGGAATGAGGGGAGATATAGTCCAAAATATCTGGAGGGCACCAGGATGAGGAAGGCTATTCTAGGCCTAGATTTTGGGCACAGTCACCAACAACCTTAAGAGCACGGGAATGCAACCTGGGAGACCAGGGTTCAAATCCCCACTCAGCTCACTGAGAACCATGCCCACCATCTTGGACTTCTTGGAGGCAAGATGGAGTAGAAATGAAACACACACACACACAGTACACAGCATCTCTTGTGGGGAGTTTCAGATTAGAATGGTGACAGCATATCAGGGGGTTTGAACACCCACTGAAAAAGACATGGGGTGCAAAATCACTGGGGCTTTACCTGTTGGTCAGTCATGGAAGGTTGCAAGGTTTTAAGCTGGGGCAATTAGAATGAGGTCTACTATTTGACTGTTGATACAGGACCCTAAAGTGTGCTTTATATAATTGACTTTTTATTTCTGTTCTTTGTATATTGTGTTGTTTTGTTGCTATGGCCGGTGGCTGACACAAATAAAGATTCATTCATTCATTCATTCATTCATTCATTCATTCACAGAACTGTAGAGTTAGAAGGGACCTCTAGGGTAATCTGCTCCTACCCCCTGCCATGTTCCTCTGTTCACATTTTGCAGCCATGTGAAGAGACTCTCCAATGCATGCGCACAGAGCTCCTGCATGTGAGGGAGAGACCCTTGTCCAATCAGGACAAGTTTTGCCTCTGAGGCAATGGACTGGAGCATCAGACTGGGTCAATTCAGGTCTCTGAGTTCATTTGTTTTGATATTTTCCCTTACTGGCACCTGCTTCCTGGAGGACCTTGACCCTCCTGCTTCCTACAATGTTGATCCTGCCATCAAATGTCCATGCTGTTACCAAGTTGAATGTATCAGGCCCAAGAATGGCTTATACATAAACTCTGTAAGTCTTACCAGGTAAGGACAGTCCCTGCAGTCCAGCTTGTGGTTTAGAAGACATGACACAAAAGGAAAAAGAAGTGAGGAGGGCAGAAAACAAATTCAGGTATCAGTTTTAAGGCAACAGATTCTTCTAACAGAATGGAATGAAATGGAAACAGTTGGGGAGGGGGAAGGCAGAGCACCTGATCTCTCAGCAGAGCCAGTGTGGTTGCCTGGCTTCCCTTCTCTCCTGCTGAAGCCTGATGGAATGACACAGATCAAACCCCACCATGCTGTGTTTTCTCTTGGGTATTTAACCAAATCCAAATCCAAACTTTGGGCACCTTGAACTTTCATTCCGCTTGAAAGCGCTAATTTGTCCACTTTTGGAAATTGGTCTATGTCTTTACTCAACATGTTCAAAGTTGTGGCATGCCAAGAACATAAATCAGGGACTGACTCTTCCAAACCCAGTTTGCAAAGCCCAGCGAAGAAAGCCTAATAACTTGGTAAGGCTTGTATGAATGTGCTGAATGGACTTTTCTCGTCCTCCAAAATGATGAAACATTAGCATTTCCTATCTTCAACGTCTTAACAGGGAATGCTCTTCTGTGGCATAAGGTTTCTTCTGCCCAATGTAGTATGAGCATGCAGACCTAGCTTCAAAATAATGTGTTAGGTTTTTCATGAGCTGGATCCCAAAGGAAATCTGGAGCATCCCGAGACCTGTGGCCGGCGCAAGCAGCCACTTGGGGGCACTGTTGTTCAGTAGAACTAGAGCTCCGGGAACATTTATCTCTCCTTTAAAAAGGCAGTTTTGCTGTGACAGGTAATTTGGCACATTTCTCCCTGAAATCTGCCAAATGATTTGGCAGATATTTCATATACATCTGAAAATAGGAGCACCTGCTGCTGGCCTACAGGGAGGAGGGAGGGATTCTATTAGTTGCTAATTACAGATCCTGTAACGAAATTCAAGTGGAGGAGACATCAGCCAGCCATTCTTTGAGGGCAGTGGAGTCTTTTAAGAGGAATGAAATATGCAGGCGCCTCTCTAACTCAGCTGCTCCCAGGGATGTGCCAGTTTGCTAACTTCTCAGGGCAATACACGCCTTTGAAGGAAAACAGGACTTTGTTGATCCAGTTGTGGCAAGCGCCGTCACGTGGCCCCGTCTGTGTGATTGAATGCAGCAGGGCTGACAGTGAGATGTAAAGCATCCAGGATACAAGGAGGAGGTGCCTGAGCTATCCATTCCCACAGTTTGTTGCTTGACTATATTTATAGTCCACAGTTCAAAGAAGGAAGGGGAGGGCAATCGGCAGTTTGAGTCAAGGCAATCTCCTCTCTCACACATACAATGCTGGAACTCAGAGGCTATTCGGTGAAGCTGCATGTCGGCAGATTCAGCAGAGACAAAGGACGTGCTTCTTCACAGAGCACAAACGATGGAAATTGCCCCAACAAGATGATAGCCACCAACCTGGGTGACTTTTAAAGGGGGGGGGTTAGAAAAGTTATTAGAGGATAACAACCTTTGAAGGTGACTCAGAAATGACAACTAATCCAGAATGCGGCAGCTGGACGGTGACCGGGTGTGGCCACACACAAGATATAATTCCTGTCCTAAAGGATCTATGCTGGCTCCCAGTACGTTTCTGGGCACAATTCAAACCCTTGGTATTGACCTTTAAACCCCTAAACGGCCTCGGCCCTCTATACCTGAAGGAGCATCTCTATCCCCATTATTCAGCCCGGACACTGAGGTCCAGCTCCGAGGGCTTTCTGGCGGTTCCCTCACTGCGAGAAGTGAGATTACAGGGAACCAGGCAGAGGGGCTTCTCGGTGGTGGCGCCCGTCCAGTGGAACGCCCTCCCATCACATGTCAAGGAGATAAAGAACTACACAACTTTTAGAATACATCTGAAGGCAGCCCTGTATAGGGAGGGTTTCAATGCTCAATGTTTTATTGTGTTCTTATATCTGTTGAAAGTCACCCAGGGTGGCTGGGGAAACCCAGTCAGATGGGTGGGGTACAAATATTAAAATGGTTGTTGTTCTAAGGCTGTCAATGGCTACTAACCTTCATGGCTGTGTTCTCCCTACACTGTTGGAGACAGTATGCCTCTGAATGCCAGTTGCTGGGAATAACGAGTGGGGAGATTGCGGTTATTCTCCTTGCAGGCTTCCTATAGGTTGGTCACTAAGCAAACAGGATGCTGGGTGAGATGGAACATTGGTGTGATCCCTCCGATGTTCCTCTGCTCCCATGCTGGTCTTCTTGCTTGAATAGCAGTTCGTGGCTCTTCTTCCTTTGTCCAGTGGATGGAGTCCAGAGTGTCTCTCCCCACAGCCCCTGCTTGCTTCTGTAGTCTCATGGCAAATGGAAGGTGGAGCCGGGTGTCCTTTCTGGCAGGGAGGGACAGAAGCAAACGCCTTGCAGCTGCTCCTTCTCTGACTGATGGATGAAGCCAGGTTGGCCTCTCCTTTGACTGACTGAATTTATAGGCCGGCCACTCAGTGATAGTCTCAGGGTGGGTTAAATTGTATACAGTGGTACCTTGGGTTACATATGCTTCAGGTTAGAGACGCTTCAGGTTACAGACTCCTCTAACCCAGAAATAGTACCTCGGGTTAAGAACTTTGCTTCAGGATGAGAACAGAAATCGTGCGCCGGCAGCGGGAGGCCCCATTAGCTAAAGTGGTACCTCAGGTTAAGAACAGTTTCAGTTTAAGAACAGACCTCCAGAACACATTAAGTTATTAACCCGAGGTACCACTGTATATTAAATTAAATCATCTTCCTGGGAGACAAAGGCAGCCTCACAGTGGCCCTTAGCACCTTGGCTGATGGCAGAGACCAGCATGTTGTCCTCCAGCACTGCAGACCCAGAACAACACATGCTTCAGTTTCAAAGCTTTGGTTCTTGCACATCATATGTCTGCTAGAATGGCAACCAGCTTTGGGCAACAACAAAGGTCTCATTACAATTAATTCATCACCACCTAAACCACTGTCTCAAGGCAATTGCACTGAAGATAATTAAAGGCAGTTAAAGGCACAAACATGACCAATACATGTGAAGTAAGACTAAAACTCTTAACATGTGAACACCCATAGAAAAGCTTTGTTTATGCAGCTGGGAAAGCTTTTCAGAACAAAAATGTCTTCAACTGTTTCTGGAAAGTGCAGATAGTGGGTGCCTGTTGTGTCTCAACAGGAATGATATTCCACAGAGGAGAGGCAGCCCTGCTTCTGAGATCTTTGGAGCTCACACAAGAATTCTAGAACCATGTAATTGGAAGGGACCCTGGGGGTCATTGTGGTTCAACTCCCTACAATGCAGGAATATGCAGCTGTCCCATATGGTGATTGAACCTGCAACCTTGGAGTTATCAGCACCATGTTCTCTCCCACAGACTGCAACGTCTAAGGCATAAGTCAGTCTCTGGAGTAACCTGGTCCTGAGCTGTATAGTATAAGGCGATGTATTCCGGACTGGAATGTTAACACCTTGGCAGGTTTTCATAATTTTTTTCTGAGAATGTAAGAAGCTGCCTTATGCAATGCCAGGCCATTCATCCCATCCAGCCCAATATGGTCCATTGAGGCCAGAAGTGGCTGGTGAAGGTGTCCCAAGCAGGACCCCAAAAATTATTTTAACTTGAGACATTTGGGAAGGGGTGGACTTGAAACCTTCTGCATACAAAGTATATGTTCAGCCCATAATGGTGGCTTATGTCCATTGGGAATGTTTGGGCAGAAGGCAGGGAAACAAAAGGTAATGGCAGATGCAGCCAACTAATTCTAATTTTGTCCGCATCCTCCTTCCTGCTGAGTTCTGCAAGGACAACACCAAGGAAGAAGCTGATAGGCTGAACCACCACCACCCCTGGCTGGTTGCAAGTAAGAAGCCAGGGGCTCACTGAGGGCAGACCGATGGGGTGGGGCAGTGTCCCATTCAGCCTACCCTCCATGGCTTCAGCCATTGAGCTCAATGGGTGCTTCTCTAAAGATACTGCTGCTATTCCTATGGACAGGGCTGGTCTAGGATGCTTTTGGGTTATGCAAAATGGCTCCATACTCTTCAGCTTTTGTACAGCTCACACTTGATTGTGGATAAAGTCATGAAGTGGCCTTCACTGGTCTGGGACTGTATCAAGCTGCTGAAATTTGTATAGTCTCTTTGGGGGATGGGGATTGAAAGAAACTTTGGGCTGGATCCAGCCTGTTAATTGAACTTAGTTCCAGTAGAAATCAATAGGTCTTAAGTTAAGTCATTAATAATTTGTCCCATTGATTTCAGTGGGACCTAAGTTCACCTACCTGAGTCTGGACACAACTTGTTATTTATTTATTTATGCTTGCAACTTTAATGTGCGTGGGGAAGAGAGAGGAAAAAAACAGTCCTGTGTTTGGAAATGTTCCTTAAGAGTGTTGAAGGATGGTGAAGCAGCTTGCCAGGATTTTGCATCTTGGAGGGATGAATTCATACAGCTTGAGCATGAGTACAGTCTGCCTGAATACTCACTTCCCATATGCTCAGTCTGTATATTTGAAAATGCCTACGTGAAATTAGACAATGCATCTTCCGGTTCCAATAAGACACACTCCTTGCAATGAAACAGGCCTCACACAATCTTGCCTCTGGAAAGTTCTGCTGCACGGGGAAGTGGTGAGTAGGAAACGCTATTAAACGCTGAATATTATAGGTCAACAATCTGCCACCAGCATTATCACAGCGAGCTGTCATTTCGAGAAGACCAAAGGGAGCTGCAAAGTGCATTTTCCAAGAATTCATTCTCATAATAAATAACAACTAAATGATTGCTTTCTGCATATGACATGGATGTGCAGTGACATACTCTATACCTTTTTGCTGCCCCCTGCAAGTCACAGACATTTCTTGAAATATTAAGGAAAGGAACAGCAAGATATTATTTGGTGTTTATGTCTAAGGGAATGCCTGTCTCTTGCGCTTAGGATGGATCAGAATGAAGGAGATGGCATCATCAAATATACCAAAAATGATCATTGGGTGATGGTAAAATTAAGGCAACAGTCCTCACTATCAACTAAAATACCTGGTGTATGACTCTTTTAAGAGAAACAGCTATGATCCAGAAGGCCAACTCCTCAGAGGTGTGGCTTCAATGGAGATGTTTCCTTTTTCCTTTTTGCTGCCTTTACTTGTTTATTGTTGTTGCTCTTTAATCATGGGTATATATTGTGTTTTTTTAACATTTATTGTAAGCCTCCAAGGAAACACTTATTGATGGGTGGATATATAAATTGAATATATAATAGTAATAACTGTAGGTGATCTCTGTTGTCATAAAGGTAAAGGGACCCTTGACCGTTAGGTCCAGTCACAGATGACTCTGGGGTTGCGGTGCTCATCTCGCTTTATTGGCCGAGGGAGCCAGTATACAGCTTCCGGGTCATGTGGCCAGCATGACTAAGCCACTTCTGGCAAACTAGAGCAGCACACGGAAATGCTGTTTACCTTCCCGCTGGAGTGGTACCTATTTATCTACTTGCACTTTGTGCTTTTGAACTGCTGGGTTGGCAGGAGCAGGGACAGAGCAATGGAAGCTCACCCTGTTGCGGGGATTCAAAACTGCCGACCTTCTGATCAGCAAGCCCTAGGCTCTGTGGTTTAACCCACAGTGCCACACTCAGATTATAAATAAATAGACTTAAGTCCTCAATTTCCATAGGTCTGTTCTCAATATGACTTACAGCACAGTCCTAATAATGGGTGGCATTTCATCCTAGTCCTACATAGAGTAGACCCATTCAGGTTAATGATCATGACTAATAGGCTCATTCATTTCATTGTCTCTCCTGCTCCTGCCAACCTAGCAGTTCGAAAGCACGTCAAAGTGCAAGTAGATAAATAGGTACCGCTCCGGCGGGAAGGTAAACGGCGTTTCCGTGCGCTGCTCTGGTTCGCCAGAAGCGGCTTAGTCATGCTGGCCACATGCCCCAGAAGCTGTACGCCGGCTCCCTCAGCCAATAAAGCGTGATGAGCGCCGCAACCCCAGAGTCGGCCATGACTGGACCTAATGGTCAGGGGTCCCTTTACCTTTTACTCTGAGCAGAACATAGTTGAATACATTCCATGTTTGTTACTATGGCTTTTTGTGTGTGCAGAAACCACAAAATATTGTAAACCACCCCATGATCCATGAATGAAGGGTGGTATAGAAATTTAATAAATAAATAAATGAAAATGAACAAACAAACATATGTCTACTAAGACGTAAGCATTATTGAATTCAGCGGGGTTTACTCCTAGGTAAGTGTGGTTAAGTTTCCAGCCTTAGCTGGATATTACCGAGTAATACCTTCTTGGGGACAATTCCAGTGTTTGAACTTTTGTAGGGGAAATACATTTGCATTTCACATTTGCTAATCCTTTTGGACTTTGGGTTGTCTGCTTTGGACTGTATGCAGTGTGTGTGTGTGTGTGTGTGTGTGTGTGTGTGTGTGTGTGTGTGTGTAAAATATATAAATTCCCCCAATCCCCTTTATGGAACTTCCCTTTTGTTTGTATCTTTAGGATGAAACTTAATTGCCCCTGCAATTGTTTCTCTCTCTCTCTGTTGTTTTATTGTATTTAAACAGTAACATAGAGGAACCACATTTCTACTGCAAATGTATCCAGTGACTGAGATTCTGAGTGTTTCTGGTAAAGCGGGAAGCTGGCATTTTATATTAATGGCCCAGTATCCAGCCATCTATCAGTAAGTAGTTGTTTATTGTCTGTTGGGGAAGGAATAATTTAATGAAAATCATATCTGTGTGATTAGAGTACCCAGCCTGAATGGCAGATTATGATCTTGAGACAGTCACAAGCATGTGGTCATCTGTTTCATTTGTTTATTCCTTCGGCTTTCCCTCAGAGGCATCCAATCATTTTCTATACATTTATAAACCCTCACAGAACATTTATAACCTTCCCTTCCTCTTCTCAATGCAGTTAAAAAAATTTAAAAATCTCAAGCACAGAATAGTTCCAGACAAAAGGCTGTCAGAGTTTCATAACTATTTTAGCTTTCATTCTTATGATAAAGAGTGAGAAGTGGCATCAAATTAATCCATTCTCGAGAACACCTTAAAATTATAATGAGGACAAAGTGGAACAAAATGTATTCATTCTCACGGCTCCTCTCCTGATTTCACCAGAATAGCAAATGGCAAAATATATTAATTCTTATAATAAAAATGTAATGAGGACAGGAGATGGTGCAAAGTGAATTAATTGTAGCGGCCGACTCAGCAAATGAATGTGGAATTTTTCCACTCATTGCACATGGGCCCCAGTATAATTCCTGGATGGCCAATGGGCGCCATGTCGTCCTAAATGGGATATTAAATGGGATACAGTATTGACGTTTGCATGCCAGGGATCAGTTTACTTCGAAGATCACCTTTCTGGCACAGCTACAAGTGCCACAATACACTTGTTCTACATTTGTAAGAAATCAATCTTATACTGAGGCAGCACACAGACTTTGGAACTCCCTGCCTATTGATATCAAGCAGGAGCCTTCACTTTACTCTTTTCAGCGCCTGCTAAAACCATTTTGTCAAAAAAACAAAAACCCTAAGCCTACCCAAGAATACAGGGTGTTGGCATATGTTTTAATCAGTTTTTCATCATTGATTTTGATCAATTTTTTTAAAAGGTTTTAAACAGCTATTTTTCCAGATCACTTTATTGTATTATTCTTTTTATGAATCACTTTGTGGTATTTCCCTTCTAAGGTTCCAGAGCAGGTTACAGCATTAAAGCACAATATTAGAAGCAGTTTAAAACAGCTTGCAATCACAAAAAATGGGGTGGGTGGGTAGGTACACACACACACACACACACACACACACCTCATGTCAAAAGCCAAGACAAAGAGGTATGCATTCAGCATTACACCAGAAGCTCTATGATGAAGGTGCTGGATGCACCTCTGCAGAGATAGAGTTCCACAGCGCAGGGGCCACCACAGAGAAGGCTTGTCTTTTGAGTGTGAGCCAGGTGATTCGCATGAGAGCCAGCAAAACCAAAAAATGAACGTCCTTTGTTTCAGCACTTTGGCGTGAGCCAGCAGATTCACACAAGGGAGCCAGACAAAAATAACCAGGACATTCTGGGATCCAGTCAGAAGTCAGGATGGCTTCCAAGATGTTCTGCTCAAATCAGGACAGTTGAGGGGTACACTTTTGACCTCCTGAACCTTTAGAATTAGCAAAACGTATTCTGTTTTCTTTTAAATGTGGCCATGCTCGCATGTAATATCTAAAGGGGAGTGGGAAACTTCATTTTGCTAATTTTAGATGTCCAGAAGATAAGAAATGCTTGTCCTTTTAAATAAACAATGCAATTTGTGTTTGCTTGTTGTTGTTTTTTTAAAGGAAGTTATAATTATAGCTGACATTTCAGAGCTCAGTGATGAAGGTGTAGATTTCGCAGAAAAGCTATTTAACTTGTGACATTAAGTTGGTGGAAGGCTGGAAGGGGGGAGAGGCGTTGCTTGAAAGCCAGTTTTGTGGGTGAATTTGGGGATAAAACAAACACCATATTTTATACTCGGCAATTAAAAAAGGGCCAAGATCCTTTGGCAGTCAGATTTCTCAAAATGACAACCCAGGTTTCCAACCTCTCTATACAGTTCTCACTCTGCTAATGTCACTTTAGCGCTTTTCACTATGATTACCACATCCACCGGAGGGGGGCATTATGTGCCTCAGAAATGCCAACTGTAATTACTCACATATTTAAATACATTTTATAGCTCGTTTGTGGTGACAAGAGCTTCTTACCCTGTGAACTTTCAGGCGGTTAGCGAGAACAAATGGAGGCAGCCCAGACTTCTTTTTTAGTCTTCCAGAGGTGCTGACATGAATGAGCCACTAGGCAGCTATGTTCCAAAGTGGCCATTATCAGCAACAGTGCCAGGTTATGGAGACAGTGGACATAATCCACCTGAGTTGTTCCGTGGACACGTCTTTGTTAGCATTTCATTCCTCCGTTGCTGGATGTGTGATTGTTACATCACATGTCTGTGTTTACTTTCTAGAAGAGAAGAAGAGTTTGGATTTGATATCTCACTGTATCACTCCCCTTCAAGAGTCTCAAAGCGGCTAACATTCTCCTTTCCCTTCCTCCCCCAAAACAAACACTCTGTGAGGTGTGTGAGGCTGAGAGACTTCAGAGAAGTGTGACTGGTCCAAGGTCACCCAGCAGCTGCATGTGGAGGAGCGGAGACGCAAACCCGGTTCCCCAGATTACGAGGCTACCACTCTTAACCACTACACCACACTGGCTTTCTAGGCTTGGAAAGTGTGAGAACAGAAGCTAGTCTTCTCTCTTCTGCTCTATTGTACTGTTGTACTTTCTCTCTCTCTCTCTCTCTCTCTCTCTCTCTCTCTCTTGGAGAAGAAGGAGGAGAGACACCATGATTGCTTTGTGCTGTATATATTGCTTAATAAATACTTAAAATGCACACACCAACGCTCCCCTTCATTTCTGATAAACTCTGCTGAGTGAGTGTGCACATAGTCTTCCAATATGTGTCGCTGGATGCGTGCTGGGAACGAAGATTTATGGATATCCCAAGCTGCGCTTCATAAGGAAGATGCCCGGAGAGGTTTGTCTCATTCAGGGGCTGCGTGTGCCCCCCAGGCGTGTTTCAACCGTCTTTGCAAAGGCAGTTGCATAAAAAGGATGTCCTCATGTGCCCAATTGGAAATGCAACCGATGCCAAAGAAGATTTAGGATTAGATAGTTCACTGGGGAGAGGGGCGAATGCAAATATAGCACCTTTGGAAGCAATAAGATCTCTCCAGTCTCATCTGAATGTTTTGATGGATTGTGTCCATGGACAGAAATAAACTGTCAAGAATGCTGTTTTCTCTACAGTGGACACGACTCTCTTCTCTCTTTTTGTGGCTTTGGCAGTGGCAGCAGAACTGAATTTGGTGGCAGGCTGTTGCCATTCCCCCACCCCATTCCCACGAGGGAAGTTCTGGGGCATATTTGGCATTGGGAGGGCAGTGGTGGTCGCCCCAAAGAATGACAACTGACAGAAGCTCCTGCCAAATTCAGCACTGCCATTGTTGCAGTAAGACCAAAAAGCAGAGTTCAGGAATATGGTTCTCCAGATGTTGCTGAACTGCAACTCTCATCATCTCTGGCCATTGGTCTTGTTTCTGGAGCTGATGGGAGTTGTCATTCAGCAACATTTTGAGGGTCAGTGGTACCTCACAGTTGTCCAGAATTCACACTATTTAAGGCTGGGTCTGGGGAAATGGAGGCCTCTTCACCTGGTCCTTGGGACTCTCCCCACACCACCAACCCTTGCCAGCCAAGCCCCATCTTCTCATGCCATGCCCCTCACTGTCTTGCCTTGCATCTTCCTCAAGCGTTTTCCCCGACTGGGAGGTGTCAAACTCTAACCGTGCCTTTTGCTTGCCTGGATGGAGGACAGAGAAGGTTGTTGTGAGAGTGTGTGTAGAAATTAGCCTATGGGACAAAGGTTCGTTGCTCTGTCCACATTTGCCTCGGTCCCCACCTGACACTGGCATGTGCCCCAAGAAGCTTGCTTAGACTTGAATGCTGCCCTCAGGCTGAAATGGCTCCCTGCTCCCGACTGAATGGCAAAGATGGGGATTCTGTGTTGGGTTTCAAAAACCATCATCCCTGACCATTGGACATCTTGGCTAGGAGCAAGAGGAGTCCAACACCATTCGAAGGGCCACAGGTTCCCCACTGTGAAATGAGAATCACAGCAAATGTTTGTACCCATTCATCAGCTCTGCATTCATTTCAGAATGAATGAACTAACGAAAAATAAAAAAAACCAAACTGGCTCTGTTCTGTTCCGTTTTAAATTTGTTTCAGACTAAATGCATGTCTCCATCATCTTCTTTTTTTGTAGTATTTTTAGGTAGGTGCAGGAAGATGAAGATAGCACACTGACCATGAGAAGTAGCCAGGACATGAGAGAGCGAAAGAGGTGCTGAACTCCATTAAATTCTCTGAAACATGTCACAGAATCTCAAGATGGCAGAATCAGATCTCTCTCTCTCTTGTCATGAGAATCATGGCATTGTTTGGCTTTACCTGCTTCTGCCTGCGTTTGTTTGGCAATACTCCAGTTGCAATCAGCTTGTAATCACCCAGGGTACTCTAAGTACAGTGGCAGCATAGTTAGGAGGGAATTAATTTTCCCTCCTTGACAGTTGTTAGTGTAATTCATTCCCTTGTTTTTAATTGCTGCATCAAACTGCTTTGTGGAATATTTCATGTCACATCCCAAGAGAAATCCAAAGAATGTACCTTGCCTAGAGTAATTTGTAGATTCTCCCTATGCACAAACACATACGCACATGGCCGTGTGTCCAGATAAAAGGTTAACCTGATTAACTAAATAGATTCCGATGCACCCTTCGAAGGTGAGGCTTGAGGGACAGATGCAAGGGGTGACATGAGCAAGTGTAACTCCATCAAGTTTAAGAGAGTCAAACCACCTGACATTACATCCCTATTTGGCCTTTTGTACAAACAAATTGATATCAATTTACGCTGATATAATTGTAAGCCTGTTCACCACAATCTGGTGGAGTCCCTACTGAATAAGGTAAATAATAAATGGCATCCCCAGCTTCAGGTCCAACAGTGCTGACTTTATACAAATTAATTAAGTCATTAAAATTAAAAGAAAAAAACACAACTGCTTAATTAAACCTTTGGCATTTAAGCAGTTACCAGAAAACAACCCCCAGAATTCTTTTAATTGCTTTCCTTACATTCTTCTGAGCATTATCTTCTCGATCTCTTGTGCATTTCCCAGATTTGTTCCCTGACATCTCCCGCCTACAAATATTGTGATGCTTATCACACAGCCCAGTTGTGGGCATGCTTCCTCAGAATCCCACCGAGGCCAAAAGGAATTACTCCCCAGGATTGCACCCTCAAAAACAGACCTTAAGCTCATCCTTTGAAATGTGACTGCTGCACTGTGTGGGAAATATATTTCTGAGCAATTGCTTTTCCCATGCAACAAATGCGCTTTGGTCATATTGGACAGTGTTTGTGACATCATCTGGGGTTAAGCAACGTAACTGTGACTTCCCAACACTTCATGCATGGAAACATTCAGGGATTACAAAGAGAGAGAGTTAAAAGTATACTAGGAGGTAAGCATTTCAGCACCTTTCAACTAGTTTCTTGCTGCAGCTCAGGCAGGGTAGTGGAGCACACAACCTTGGGCAGACAATATTTATTAATCTCTTTCTACTGAACACTTTATCCCACTTTTCCATCATGCGTAGTCAACTACAATATAGGAGTTCAAAGCAAATCATGATAAAACCCTAATAAAAAGAAGCTACTTACAAAGCAGAACAACGCCAGAAATGGCATTTTAAAAATGCTGCAGTAGCAGAATTAGCAAAAAGTCACACTTCAATTCCAGCACAAGCCCAGAAAAATAATTTGACCTTCCATTTGAGCCTAAATGATGAACATGTGGGTGCCAAGCAGACATTTGTGAGGAGTAGAATGGCTGGGGGTGGGGGTGGGGAGGAACAGGGCTTTTGCAGCTCAAATAGTTGCACAGAAGATGGGATGCCAACAGGTGTCACTGAACTTCTTCTTCTATACAATTACTAAAGGTGCGTAAGTCCTGTCCTTTATTTCATCTGTCCACCCTAGTGGGGAGGGAGGGTGTCCCAAATATGTGATGCTATCACAGAAAAGGCTCTGCCCCTGGTTGCCACCTTCCTGGGCTATGAAAGCTGAGACATCTAGACAGTGTGATGGGGCAGAGGCACTCATCTGACATCCTGGCAGGTGAGTTGCAGCTGCAGGTAGAGGTGTCAATGAGTTCAGTGTGGTATAAACACATTAGCAGAGCTAATTCACTGCTCTTGCCAGTGTTGTTTGCACCATGCTGACCTTACTGTTGCCTCACCCCTTTCCCTCTCAGTAAGCAGCAACAAATCACCTGCTGGGGGGTCAGGTAAGCAACTGTGCCCCAGCATGCTATCCCCTACTGGATGGGAATGGGCAGGTTAGTACAGGAGACATCATCTTTATCATAATTATATCACTGTCTGCTTGGAAATATAATTGTTTCTGAGCTCAGTTGTTCTGGCTCTGCACCAAAATTGCTCTTGCAATTTTGGGTGGGACTTCCAAGATAACTTTAAGGTTGGAGATAAATAGTGGGTTGGGTGAGAGACGCAAAATGCCCTTGCTGCTCTGGAAGATTTACAGCATTATTTTCCTAATTGAGCATTTTATAACACACAACAAGTTATTTTCATTCAAAGCAGTGCATTAAGCATAACCTCATGTGTCCCCATCAACATGCCAAATGGCATCTCTACTTTTTGGAGGGAAGAGCAAGTCAGTAAATAACAATCTGGTAAAAGAAAACACACCCGAGGATTTGTGTGTGTGTATAAAACTTCCACTGATGTTTATTTCTGAAGCCTCAAAATTTAATTCATCTGCTGAATAAATACCCTTCGGATATTTTATCTAGTTGATATTCACGTCAGAGAGCAATCCATTTCCCTCTGTTCTTTTCTGCAGCATCAGAAACATAACTAGTGGCCATTCTTTCACATTCTGATGGCTTAAGATTTCTTTGTGGGATGACAAGAGGATGAAGACCCAGTGAGACAAGTTCACATCATGTTAGAGTGACTGTAAGGCGTTACGCTTTGCTATCCGCTTCAGTATTGTCATAGGCTAAGCTAAAGACCCAAAGTAATTCTGAAGAGTAGGACTTGGGTGGACATGTGTCCTGTATTTGAAAGGCTGTCAGGGGACAGTTTTCTCTTTGAAGAACAGAAGAAGAGCCTGCTGCCTCAGACCAGTGGCCCTTCTAGTCAGCATCATCTTCTCACGGTGGCCAGCCAAGCACCTATGGGCAGGGGCAAACAAAGGCTAATCGACACCTGGGGTGGGGCAAACCACCGGCTGTGCATGCGTTGCACCACTACGTATAACACTTGCATGGTGTTGCTACATAGGGTGCATGTGCAGCGTCGCTGCATACAGCGCTTGCGTGCGACACTGCACATGCATTGTACATAGTGGTTTGTCGCCAGTGCTGCCCGAGTGCTATACGGACGGTGGCGGGATCCTCTGCTCACGGCAGCGGCAGAGGGATCCTTCACTTGCGGATGTAGTGGCGATGGAGGGATCCCACTGCCGTCCGTACAGTGTTCAAGCAGTGCCAGTGGCAAAGCGCTATGTACAGAGAAACATTTGACCCGTGAGCCCCACCCCTGTTTTAAGCTGTATATGTCTTCTTTCCATCAAGAACTGGCTTCCTTCAGTGGCCCACATTCTGTGGGGGGCAGGGAATAGGACTTAAGCACACAGAGAGGTTTTCATGGCTTATATGACCTTGGTAATTTGGTCCTCTGAGAGGAACAGATATTAGCTGCATGTTCCTTGCATGACCTCCACTGGGTCAGAATACAATGAGTCTGGATATGGGCAGAGAATGAGCAACAGACATTAGATACATTTAACTGAGGGGAGCTAGGACTTCCCCTGTGGGTTTCTATTTATGAGGATGGAACAAAAGCACTTCTCTTATTCCCGAAAATGCCAACAACCTGCTCAATACATTTCTATAACATGCTGAATAATGCAAAATCATACTGACAGGCTATGGAATATCCTGATTTTGACATCTGACCTAAATTAAGCCCTAGACATCCCTGTAAGACAAGGCAGAAACCAAAAGGCAGTTTTTAATTCGCTGGAAAATGATAGTAAACATCGACTTAACCTGTTCGGCAACTATCATCCCAGTAGCATTATTATTAGCCTACTCTTCTTTATACCTGAATGCAAAAAATATTTATTTTCAGTCTGGATTTCAGAAGTAAGGCTCATGATGCTTACTGCTTAGTTATACCCCCTTATCTGGCAGAAAGTTGTGATGAAGCCCATGGGGCTTACTTCTGAAAAGGCATTTAAAGGATTGTGCTGCAGGTTCCAAGTAAATGTGCATGCAGCGACAGCTTTAGACAAAACAGGACTAATCCTGAGGAAACAATGCTTAGGATCGGAGGATTAAGAAGGTGAATGGGGTGATTTTATGATTTAAAAAAATACATTGCTGTAGAATTCTAGAGTGACAGCTCCCCACTTCAAATGGGGGGGCGCTTTTTGCGTGGTCGTGCGCAGCCCCCTGGCCCTACACGATCCCTGGCTAGTCAGGCTGGCTTTGCCTCTCCAAGATGGATACCTGGAGGTTTCCGCCTAACCTCAGACAGTTAACCAATCCCAGCTGGGGGGGGCATTGCCAGGGGAGTTGACCAGATAGGGTTAGGACCACCCTGCACACACAAGAGAGGGTGGAACTTACCTGAGAGTCCTCAGTTGGCTCCCACCCTGCCCTTCCTCAGTGGGTGCTGCTACGGTCATTGATGGTTGCTGTTGAAGGACCGGGAAGGAATTTCCCTGCATTGGCAGGTTTTGCCTTCCCCGTAGCAAAACATCACAACTTGGGCGGTTTCACTGGCCTTGGGTGGAATCCTTTAGTCTATCTTCCCTAAATGGGGGGGGGCGCAAAATGGTGACCCACGCCCCCCTGCAGCGGCGATCCCAGGGTTCCCTGTTAAAGGGGTTGTTTTGAGGGACGTCACTGGCCTTACGCTGTTAGGTTGTCAGTGCTCTCCCCTGTGTTGCGGAAAAATGGGGGGGGCGAGCTCTCTGCTTAAACATACGTTTTCCAGAGCCAACCCAATCCCCACACAGTTTGGATAACCCTGATGTTCCCCAGATCCCCAGCTGGGGACTGGGAGGGATAAACGCCCAATGCCTAAGCCAAGGTCTCCATACACCTGAAAGTTTAATAAAGTTGTGGCCAATTTTAATCCCATAACACGTTGTCATGAGTCATTATTCCTGCCGGGGGTCTCCTGGGGTCTCCGCCTGGCCACGCAATGTGATTTACATGAGACTTGTTTTCAAAATGTCTATGTGTATTAGGGTCATCAACCAGTTCAAGATCTTTAGTAGCATCATCATCATCTACCTTTCAATTGATTAATGAATTGCTTTGGGATTGAGAACATGGGCTTGGAAGAGCACATCATCGTTTGAGACTCTGTCCTGCTATGCGATGCCCCAAAGCTTCCTGATGCAGCGCGTGTGGAAGGCATAGAGGCATCTCTGCAGGTGGCTGCAAGTTGTTCATGACTCTCTTCCACAAAGCAGTGTGCTCATCAAATGAGCCTGGTAGACCTTCATCTTGGCATTGGACCACCACCCTCAATTCTGTAGGTGGTATCCAACAAACTTGTTCCACCAGCGCAAGGATTTGCCCCATGGAACTTCCCCTTATCCTCACCCTGCACCACCCCCACAGCTGCTTTGGAGGGTTGGGGGGGCAGAAGAGATTTGGGGGTTGTGGGGGAGGAAGGGAAAAGTTTCTACCTGGCAATGCCAGGAGTTGGACATGAGACCTTCTGCATGCAAAGCACATGCTCTGCCATTGAACTATGACTCCCACTTGAAATGGAAAACAGTGTATGCTAGGGGAATACAGGCCTTCAATATTCCCACCCCCCTGGAAAGCAACATGACAAAGCAAGGAGTGCATTATACCTGGCCAGTGAACTGACAGATTCTTCTGTTTGGGAAATGCCATCTATTCACTGAGAGATACCCCTCCCCGCTCCCAGTCTCAAGAGCAAAAAATGTCCATTGCTTTGTATTCTCCTTGTCCCAAAGCCCCAATATATCGTCACGAAGTACTCCTCAGCATTCCAAATTATAAAATCAATCTCTGTTTAGGTAAGGGGGGGGGGAGATATTTCTTAATTTTATTTTTTTTAATAATGTGTTTTTGTGAGTTGTGTTCCTGCTCTCGGTGTTGTATTATTTATTTATCAGGCCTATGGGGTGCCCTGCCACATGGTAATAAGAGAATCTGCAGAAACGAGAGACATAAGCAAAACCACAGTTAGCAATATTGCAACACTGTAGGACCTATTTGAAAATTAACAGAAGGGAACAAAACTGCAAGGCAATGACAATGCACTGAAGCTTCCTCCCTCCCCAGCCTGCCCACTGCAGAACATTTGCTGCAGAAAGGAGAATGAAATAGGATAGTTATTCGTCGATTAAAAGTGAGCCAGTAAAAGAATGAACAGAGAGAACCAGTGTGGTATAATCGTTAGAGCTCTGGACTGGGACTTGGGAGAACCAAGTTCAAATCCCCACTCGTGCCATGAAGCTCACCTTGGGCCAGACACCATTTCTCATTCTAACCTACCTCACAGGGTCATTGTGAGGATAAAATGAGGAGGAGGAGAATCGCGTACACCACCTTGAATTCCTTGGAGGAAAGGTGGGATATAAATGTAACAGCAGCTACCTAGACATCCTTTCCAATAACCTCTCCCAGTCTACACACACAAATACACACATACTCACTTACACAGATGAAATATACTCATTCGAGTGTGAATTTCATGCTCTTTATTCAGCTCATAGTGGCAATGAATGAAACTTTCCTCAAAACGTCTAGCTATATATACATTATTTACACAATGGGCCCCGCATGACTGGCTAATTCCAGGCTGCTCCTGCAGGCCAATCAGGTTGCTGATTCACTTCATCCAGGAGCCTGATTGGCTGCTCCTGCATATTTGAATGTTACACCCTTGTACAGACATCTGGAGACACTGGAAGCAGGGCAGGTACATCGGATGAACAGGGTGGTGTGGGGGATGCACTCCTCCTTCCTGGCATATTCTGAGACAGATTGGCCAAGCCAGCCTTGTTTGATTGTCTTCTGGTGAGACAGACTCAGTAGCACCATACGAAAGGTTTGGCCCTTTATAAAATTGTGCACCTAGTGCACCTTTGAGGTTTGCTTTTCTCTGTTTCTGTGCTGGTGTTCACAAGCAGGATACAACTTCCAGTCTTTTGGTGGTTGCATGTTTTGTTTAGGTTTTTTAAAATATCCATTATGTTTCTTGAGTAAAGTGTTAAATGATGTGATAATTAGGGAGGCCACATGTTCTTCTTTATAAAGGACTGTCCTCTGTCTCAAGGACTGTCTTGTCAAATATCAATTTAAAGATAACGAACCACAAGAAGGGGGAGCAGGAAGGGCCCAGAAGCTGCCCGTTAACAATTTGCACCTGGACAACAGGTTGAGAAGGCACCCAGTTCACCTGGACACATTGTACTTCTGTTGAAATGAGGCTATTTCTCAAATTTCACCTATACACATTGCGTCCTCTCTGTTTTCTTCACGATGCCTAAGTAGCCACCCGAGTGATAGCCCTGATTTTACTCAGCAATTCTTTAACAATTATTGTCATTATTTTACCCAGGCTTCTGTGAATAGCGTCACTGATTGCTTTGCTTTCACTCTCTTGCTTGACTTACGCATGCAGCAGTTGCAAGGAAATGATTTATTTGGCCGTCTGTTTTGAAGAAGTCAATTTCGGGAGGGGCAAGGGGTTTCTCCACACACCCCACCCTCCTCAAAACAAACTCTCATGGTGAACTGAAGTCTCTAGAAGTGTGGAGAATCAAACACTCAGAAATGGAGCCCTTGTGGCTTTCTCCTTGGTCTGATGTAGCTCTATCAGGACTAGACAAAATAGTAAGCTGTAACAACTGCATTCAGATTTTGCGGTGGGGAGAGCAGCTGTATTTTCCCATTATTAGAGCACGACCAAGGTCTTCATCTTGTTCTTTCATCTCTCTCCTCTCCTCTTTCACACACACTCCCATACACCAGCCCCCATTTTCTCTCTTCTACATTCTGATGCATAGCATTCATTGTCTACACTGTTTATCCTCTCTGTGGCTTTGTAGTTGACATTCTACCTGCAGCACACCATGATTCCCATACCCATGTACCCATGTGAAGTGTCAGTAGTTTGGCTAAGGCCACTTTTGCACCATACATTCAAAGCACTATGATACCACTTTAAACAGTCACAGCATCATAACCCTTCCCCCCCCCCCAAGAATTATGGGAGCTGTAGCTTCTAAAGGCTGCTGAAAGTTGTTGGAAGACCCTATTCTCCTCACTGAGCTCTAGATCTCAGAGTGGTTTAACAACCAATCCCTCTTCACAGGGAACTATGGATGGAGAACAAGAGGCCACAGGGAACCATGCTTGGAAGAATTGTATGTGAGAGTTTTGGCTGGTGCTGAAAGCTGGAGACACAGAGGCATATCTTGATCTGTGCTGAACCCAAAGGGGTGGTTTGTAGACGTTTCAGTGTTACAGAGTTAATGCTGTGAGCCTTACCCCCACCTGAACCTATATGTGTGTATACGTCAGGTTTCAGGGAATAGGCTTCCTCCCCCCTTTGGCAGTAGATAAGCAGACTCTTGAGAGTCCCATGGACTGCAAGAAGATCAAACCTATCCATTCTGAAGGAAATTAGCCCTGAGTGCTCACTGGAAGGACAGATCGTGAAGCTGAGGCTCCAATACTTTGGCCACCTCATGAGAAGAGAAGACTCCCTGGAAAAGACCCTGATGTTGGGAAAGATGGAGGGCACAAGGAGAAGGGGATGACAGAGGACGAGATGGTTTTACTGTATTTTTGGTTTCTATGGAAGCCGGCCAGAGTGGCTGGGGAGGCCCAGCCAGATGGGCGGGGTATAAATAATAAATTATTATTATTATTATTGGACGGTGTTCTCAAGGCTACCAGCATGAGTTTGACCAAACTGCGGGAGGCGGTGGAGGACAGGGGTGCCTGGCATGTTCTGGTCCATGGGGTGACGAAGAGTCGGACACAACTAAACGACTAAATAACAACAAGCAGAACAAAGGGAAAGGAGTCTTCCTTACCCGTTAGAAACTTTAATGATCACAGTGAGAGAACAAATAATCCATTTCCTAGGAATGAAGGTGCTCCCAATTAAGGGTTCTACCCACTTCCTCCCTAGTCACCCACGTCTTGTAACCTGATCTCGTAACAACTGTGCTTTCTGTGCTGTCTCCTTATCTGCTCTTCTTGACCTTGGGCTGAGCAGATGAATGCTTTCCAGAGAAAGTGAGTCTGTTAACTCTCTTTCTCCCAGTGCTTTTCCTCCTGGCTGTTCCCCATCCAGTACTTCCCAGTTTCTGCTTTCTGAACTATGTCCCTCTGCAAACCACTGTTCCGAATCTATACTGTCTTCCTACTCCTGGGAATATTCAGGATCCTGATCAGGAGCAGGGGGAGGTTGAGGCTCCCACTATTCCTCCTCAGTGCAGCCCTCCTCAGCATGGTCCCTGACAGTATATATGTATAAATAAAGCCATATATCCTAAAGACACCACAGTGTCTGTTTACCATCATTCCATGGAAACTGAACTCTGGCTAAGCTCTGGAAACACTGGGTTCTCTTGATGCTTGGACACGGGGGCATGTGTATATTAGGCAGACTTAGCTGATAAACTTTCATGAGGACTATTAAAAACCACAAATCAGTGTGGAAATGTGGAGAATGGAATTTAAGATGAGAAGAATGAGAAATGGACAGAAACCAACACTGCTGGATTTTCCCATTTCTAGCTTTTGCATGGTCCCAGATTCAGTCTCTGGCATTTCCAAGCAGGACTGGGAGAGAAGCATGTGTGAAATTAGCAAGGACAATTCTGAGCTAGATGGAGTCGGTGGAAGGCAGTTTGTCATGTACCATTGGGATGGTTGCTGTGCTTTAGCAATAACACATGAAAGATGCTCATCGTCTACAAGTTTAGCCTTACAGAGCTTGTGACGGCAATTCTGGGGCTTACATCTGCGCAGAAATGTATATGGTTGAGCTGTAAGCCTCTCTTTTCACCAATGGACTGGATATTATCATAGTTAGCCTGCCTACAAAAGGTTGTACTGTGAATTAATCAGTGTTTATAAAGGGCTTTGAGATGAAAATGCCATCCAAGATGTAAGTGTTGGCACTACCATCTTCCACAGGTAGCAGGTCTGGGAACACAGCCAACATGTAGCTGGAGTATGAAATATTTCTGCAACGCTAAACCACTCAAGACAATATTCTTCTTTTCTGAAATGTGTTGTTGCCTGCCCCTGTGGCTTAATTTTATTTCCGTTGTTGGAGAACAACAAAGCCACAGTCTCTAACTCAGCATTTTCTGTTTGTTTTAAAGCACACACTGCCTGATAAACTGACCTTTGGTAGGAAGAATAAACTTGAAATCAGCACTCTTTTGATTTTGGTTTTTTTGGCGGGGGGGGGGTGGTGGAAAATTACAGCTACAACTGGACTGCTTGTGAAGCAGTTTAAGAAGATGGCTTCACACACACACACACACACACACACACACACACACACTTATTCTCTCATATATTTATAAGCACTTACAAATATGAATGGCAGAGAGGTGGCTTTGGCAGAGCCACATTGGCCTTGTGTAGTTGTTCCTTGTGAACACCCACCCTTCTCAGAGCCGGCCCATGGCAATTTGCTCCCTAAAGCAGAGGAGCAAATGGAACTCCCTCTTCAAGTTTTATATATGGAGAATTGAATACCAGCCAAGTCTCCCTCCCACAAGCTCCTCTCCCATGCCTTGACAGCATAAATGCAATAGTAATAAACAAAATATATAAGAACTTGCTGCCTTTTCATGACACCAGAAAAAATTGGGGGGGGGGAGGTACATAAGAAATGCAGTATATTTCTAGGTAGGTGAGTTATGTACCACCTGATCAAGTATTTGTAAGAAAAATAACAGCATGTGTTAAGGACAGGAGTCCAGCAATGGGGGGGGGGGCAAGTGGGTAGGTGAGCTCCTTGTTTGAGTAGGCGCTTGCCCCCCCACTGCACCACCCATGTATGGTACCTACACTGCAGGGCCAGACCTGCACATCCTCAGATGCCATGGGAGAAAGATGGTTTTAATCCCCATCTCTAGGCTGGTTCCATCCAGACTAGTTGTGTAGCTGGGTTTATCTAGCTTCTTTCTGCTTCCATACTGGGCCGTTTCCCCGTAACTTTCCTAACAAAGGCATGGCTGGAAAAGCTTTGCCAATGACCATGAAGGGGCATTCTGGGTCATTACCAAGTCATTGCCTGACAAAAAGATTTCACCATTTCAGCATTCATAAATTGCAAGATGGCCTATTTTGCTGTCAAGTTCAGTTATGGAAACTTGGCATTCTACTGTGGAGCCATGGCAGACCTATGGACTGAAACTGCTAATGGGAAATTATAACTGTATTTAAATGCCACTCAATCATAAGCAGAGAACTGCATTATGGCCAGGCAAACATGGGGCCGAATGGATGCAATCTTCTAGTTCTATAACTCTTCAAATTATTTTTGCACCTTCTACTGTGCCGGTCTTTGTTGCAGAGAGAAGCTGAGTTATTAACTTATTTTAACGTCTAACCTCTCTCAGAACTGAACCAAGACAGCTCAAAATATAATGATATAATATACAATGCTGAGGGAGCCCTCTATTTGCAGGGTGATCGGAGGGTGGTCCATGTTGGCTGAGGCTGATGGGAGAGGCAGTCCAACAAAATCTGGGTGGCCAGAGGTTTCCCATCCTTGTCTTAGGATCTCCCTCCTCACAGAAGTTGGGTTTGTAGGCATTAACAGAACCAGTGTGAAAATCTGAGAGGTTGTGCTTACATCTGAAATGTGGGTCCATATCTCTCTAGCCTGTGCAGCATTTCTGTGGGAGGGGGAGAGAGAAGAGGTGTTTTGATGAATATCCCACATGTGAGGAATCTCTTAGTATAAAGATGCAAGTAGGCGAAATTTTGATGCCCATATGCACATCACTCACACCTGCACTATGCAGCAGGTATAATAATAATAATAATAATAATAATAATAATAATAATAATAATAA
The DNA here is from genome assembly GCF_964234715.1 of Podarcis melisellensis. Classification (NCBI taxonomy): domain Eukaryota; kingdom Metazoa; phylum Chordata; class Lepidosauria; order Squamata; family Lacertidae; genus Podarcis; species Podarcis melisellensis. Next base: position 38,854,010 of record NC_138543.1, read on the forward strand.
TTATTTATTATTTGTACCCCGCCCATCTGGCTGGGTTTCCCCAGCCACTCTGGGCGGCTTCCATAGAAACCAGAAAACACTAAAAGATCATACATTAAAAACTTCCCTGAACAGGGCTGCCTTAAGATGTCTTCTGAATGTCAGGTAGTTGTTTATCGTTTTGACATCTGATGGGAGGGCGTTCCACAGGGCGGGCGCCACTACCGAAAAGGCCCTCTGCCTGGTTCCCTGTAGCTTTGCTTCTCGCAATGAGGGAACCGCCAGAATGCCCTCGGCACTGGACCTCAGCGTCCGGGCAGAACGATGGGGGCGGAGACGCTCCTTCAGGTATACTGGGTCGAGGCCGTTTAGGGCTTTAAAGGTCAACACCAACACTTTGAATTGTGCTCGGAAACGTACTGGGAGCCAATGTAGGTCTTTCAAGACCGGTGTTATATGGTCTCGGCGGCTGCCCCCAGTCACCAGTCTAGCTGCCGCATTCTGGATTAGCTGTAGTTTCCGAGTCACCTTCAAAGGTAGCCCCACGTAGAGTGCATTGCAGTAGTCCAAGTGGGAGATAACTAGAGCCTGCACCACTCTGGTGAGACAGTCCACGGGCAGGTAGGGCCTCAGCCTGCGTACCAGGTGGAGTTGGTAGACAGCTGCCCTGGATACAGAATTGACCTGCGCCTCCATGGACAGCTGTGAGTCCAAAATGACTCCCAAGCTACGCACCTGGTCCTTCAGGGGCACAGTTACCCCATTCAGGACCAGGGAGCCAGCATGCACAATTTCCTTCGTAACGCATCATGCTATATGTGCAATTTGTCAGGAATTGCTCCAGATCACATCTTGGGCTTGCATAGGAGTTGGCTTGCACACAGCAGTTTGGCCTCTAATTAGTAATCTAGGCGAGATCTTGATATGTAGCAAGGTTGCACCTGGAGGCTGATGTCCTTCATTTGTCTGCTAATCATCACTCAGCGATTCAGGCAAGGTAAAGGCAATTCCCACACTATGTTACTTTTGGCTTCATTTCTTATATCAAACCCTTTGTTGCAAATTTCCAGTTTCAGGTTAGTTTTCTTGTTTTTGCCTGTGAACCAAAACGTTACATAATTAATTGCTAATTGTTTTCCTCCCCCTTTTTCCAGTTTCTGACATCCTCTGTGCAATAGGATGTTTGTGAATATTCAACAGAGAGAAAGAGAGAGGGGAGGGGTGTATTTCTGGAGATAGCTATCAGGTTATTGTCCACATCACAACTTCAGAAGACCCACATTACAATAAGGTGATGATGGACCTTATTGCCTATTCAGGTCTTTCTCCACAAACACTGTGAATGTGCAGACAGCCCCATCAATCTGTTGCAATGCTCATCTGAGATGTGTGCTCTCACATATAATCCTTTGTGGGCAGGTAGGGTTCATATGACTAAGACCCCTGATTTTTTCAGAGGTCCTGATTGTGTGTAGTCCTGCCACTGCACATAGGTTTGTACACATGAATGCACACCGCAGACACATGAGTCAATGCAGAGATATCAGCAGTTCACAACAACTGTACGTAAAACCATGTATTTGGGTAACAGTTGTGGAAAGATGTTTCTTAAGTGCTTGCATAAGCCTGACAAAATAGAGAAATTTTCAGTAGGCGTTTAAAAGCTTAAACAGAACATGCCTGCTGAATTATAACTTACTGTTTCTGAGAACATATCTGCTGATAAGTTTGTTTGCAGGGATTTTAGAAAATAATAAATCTCAATAAAGGTATAGTCTGGAATGCCCTTAGTGAGTCTACATACAACCAAATTCCATACATGCTTACTCAGAAGATAATTCCAGTGAATTCAATAGATCTTATTCCTGAATAAGCGTAATCTCCAGGGCTTAAATGCTGCATATACTTTTTAGATATCACTCTTCTATTGAAGGGTCAGCTGTGGATCAAAACAAATAAGAATGAATTTGATCGCAGTCTTAAATGGTGGGGTGGTGAAAAAACTATACATTCGTAAAATGATTTGGAGAGACGGTTACCAGAAATCAACCAGGTTACAGTGCTAGTAGGATGGATCTTTTGAAGTCTCCAGTGATATGTTCATATGGCTTTCCATTGACTTTTGCATCAAAACTTATATCTGTTAGAACAATGATATCCAGCATGGAATAGTGATTAGCACCAGAAAGAGACCTGAGTTCAAATCTCTACCCAGCCATAAACTCTGTGGGGAACCGTGGGCTAGTCACCATCTCTAAGCTTAAAACTACCACATTTTTATCCACTGTGTGGATAGAAACAGAGGGGAAAACTTTGTATATCACACAGAGCTTTTTGAAGGAAAGGTCGGATGAAAATAGAACAAATAGCATCCTTGTGATAATTCAGGAATTAACGGCATGGCTCAGCACAAGACAGCTTTCTAGGGTCGCCTTATTGTTTCACAAATAAAGACCTGGGAGTGCCTTATTTTCCAGAGTGAAAGGGAGAAAGCATTTGAAGACCCTGAAAGTGAATTCACTTCCCTTTCATTCCACGTCAAAACCTTGACTATCTGATCAGTCTTCCCTCTCAAACGTCTGTCCTTCCCTTTCTGCTCCACAGTTTTGAGATCCTATTTTAACTTGGATCATCTCTGCTGACCTCACTCAGTAGCCTATTCTCTGATCCTATTAAGGTCACTCTGCTGTCAAGCTGCCTATTCAATCTGAAGATAGGGATGCCTGACGTTCAGAAGTTTGGATGAGTCTTGAAGTCTGTCTGGATAATCTTATCTGGCATTCATCCCTTTGAAGTTTGACTGTCCCTCCTTCCTTCCTAACAATTCAACCAGATTGTTCTACTTGTCCAACTGCATTTCCCCAAAACCTCTTTCCCTAGTTAAATTTCTCCATTGGTCAAGTATTCCACATAGGTTGATTCTTCTCGACTACTGTCAGACCCATATCCAAAATCTTCATTAATCATAGAGGCCAAAACCTTGATTAATTATAGAGTTGCTCTGGACATATTTCACCACACCTGTAAGAAACATTTGAAAGTAAACACCCCATCCCAGTAAAGTAATCTTTATTAAGATGGAAGCATCTTCGGACATCACAACTCTGGTTAAAAAGTTCTTCCTCTTAGGAACAAAGGAAACTGCCTTGTTCCGAGTCAGACCATCGGTCTGATTCTTCCTTTGCAGCCATGGCTTGAACTTGGTTTGAATAGCATGAATTGGATGAAGAGGACTAACATTATGAAGAGCACTAACATGATGTCTTCAGTGGCTTAACATCTGCTGTCAATTGCAGAAGAGCAGAGCCAGAAAACAAACAGGTAGAAACCCTAACTATGGCTGGTCCTCAGATGTCTGAAGCTAGACCTTATCTGTACTTCTACTTTGCATATTGTCTCTCTGCTCCCTATAGGGGTTTTCTTTAACATACATTCTGCCGAGTTAAATTTATGATGAAATTGTTGAGTTTGAGCTGTCTAGATCTCAGCACTGAATGTTGCTTAGACATGTTTCAGTTTGGGCTGGGGCTCATGAAGGGACCTAATTAATTTGCCCAGGCTCAATTCCATTTTTTAAATAAATAAAAAATCACATTCCCTTTCACTTTCATATTTTTGTCCCTCCCTCAATGTTCAGTGTAATTGGTTCTCTCTGCATCCAGTCTTCTCTAGCCTGTCAGCTTGACTCTCTCTCTCTCATCTCTTCCAGTGCAGTTCTTCATCCCTTTTATGTTTGCCAGAGCTTGCTATATTAATATATTATTGTGAGTTTTTTATTTTTATTTTTTTTAAATCCAGCATCAAAGAAATGATTGCATATCCTGGTTGATCTTCATACTTCTCCTGTCTCGGTGGCAGTCATGTGATGAAAAAACAGCTGTTTATCTCAATTATGTTTTGATTGTTAATTAGCATCTACCTGTCACTACTAGTCAATTTCCTCCAATGTCCCCCTCAGCTATTTCCTTAGCAAGTCGTTCACCTGGTTTCCATGAGAACTGTCTCCCTATATCTCTATTCAGTCAAATCTGCCATCCACTGGGTTGTTATTAGTGATGGGATTAGATCTATTATTCACATAGCATTTATTTTGGGGCTTCTAAAGTTCCATCATATGCTGTCTCCTGAAATGCTTATATTTTGACTTATGTAACCACTTCTCCATAAAAAGGCCCAAGGACCCATCACACATGTCCTCCTTCATATAACAGCTTCCCACACTTAACCTTAGATTTTATTCTCTTCTGGAAGTAAATATCCTCAGCCTCCTCTTCTCCAACACTACTCTTCTGGAATAATCGGCATCTAGATCTTTGCAGTACAGATCAACCAGTGAACTTGATTGTAGGTTTAGGACACACAAAACGTGGACTTAATTTGCACAATGCAGAAGTATGAAAACACGCTGTTTGGAAAAAGCCAAGTAAAAGAACAATACATAATTAGCTAACAGAAACCACTTCCACTAAATTAGGGGGCAATACTCGTTCAGAACCAAGCTAGACAATACACTTGCATTTCCATATCTTTAATTTTTCAGTTCTGTTGTGCCACCCCAATTGTGGAACATCATCCCTGCTGACATTTCAATCATTTCGGTGCCAGATGTAAGCCTTCCTTGTTTGCTGATGGCATTTTACAGGGGTTACATTTTCCTGTGGTTTGCTTTTAGGTTTTTGCTGTTGCTTTGGCTTTTAATTACAATGGATTATGCTCTGCATTCATTGTATTTTGTTCTCTTACACCACCCTGAGATCCATTTGGATGAATGGTGCTTTGGATACACATGCATACAGCAGTTGGGTACAATTCAGATGAGGACAATCTCACTGACAATGGCTATGAATCCATTTAAGATCATGGGTCAAATTTGATCACATTTTAAAGGAGCAGCGACTGAGAACTTTAATCCGGATCAAGTCCAATGAGAAAAAGGCCACTGTGTAGGTTAGGGTTGCGATATTTCAAAAAGTGAAAATCCAAAATCTACACTTCTGGCATCGGTTGCCATGCATCTGGATTTTCCCTGACGTTTCGGTGATTTCCACCTGGCCAAATCCCAGCTATGTCTGGGAAATTCCGGACTTATAGCAACTCTGGTGTAGCTAGAAGAAGGCTTGTTTCTTTGTGACTTCATGGCAGACATCTGCAGAGGGACAACTGGGCCCTGGGGCACTGGCAGCCGGACCAGCCAGAGTCATTTTGCTGCTGCAGACAAAATGCCCTGATTCTACCACTGCCCTTACAATGCCACCCTCTGCAGACCAAGGCTGCCTCCCTTCACCTGCTGTGATGTCCATGCTGCCTCCAGCCTCACCACCACAACTACACCCTCACCTGCATCCATGCTGCTACCACTATGCAGCAGCAGCAACAGTGAGGGCACAGTGGGTACATGGCAATGGTGTGGCAGGCACAGTGGTGCCAGCAACAGCATTGTGGTGGTGTTGCAGGCAAAGCCCTGGCAGGACTGGCATTGGTGCAAAGCTGGGGGGGGGGCTTCACCTTGCTTCATGGATGGGCCAGCCCTGATTAACAGCTGCCCAAGAATGCTGCCTAATGATGCCATGCATGTTTCAATTGCTTTTCAAGAAGACCACAAAAAGCTTTTCAACAGCAAGCCTTTATCATTATATGTACACAAGCCCAGATTGTTAGATGGAGTTAGCAAAAGAGAATACATTATTGAAGGAGTTGGTGGGCAGCAATTCAAAAAGCTGATGAGCATCTGGGCCCAGGATACCTGCCCTAGTGTGTGCCAAGAACAGAGTTACATAACCGGGATTACTAACTCCAGAAGCCTAGTTTTAAAAATAAAAGCAGAGCTTTTAATCAGTCTCTGGTTTGCCCTGATGAAACCATCCATCACATCTGGTATCCAGGCTGCTGAAGTTTTGCCTATCTGGATTTCTGTTTAAGTATGATTGACTTGATTGAAATACCGGAATGTGCCACTTTCAGCAAAAATATTATTTTCATTTTTGGCAACCATCGTCTCAGATTTATTTTGGAAACCTTTCACTTATTACGCGACTGAGCCTCAGGAAGAGTGTTCAATTTTGCTGGTATTTATGCCTCTTGAGACCTCATCTGGGGACAAGGCAGAATGTAACCATTCACTACAAAGTTTACAGACAAATTAGAAAGAAACTGGAAGGTAAAAAAGTAGCCTTAAGATATAGGGAATAGTTACCTTTTATTAAGTGGAGACACAGCCACATTTCCCCCCCCCCCCCTCGTGCTCCCCTGAATGTGTTTCTTGATGACTTGTATTATGGCATCCATTTCGCTGCAAACTGTAGGGCTTGTAAATGAACATTTGTGCAGCTGCAGGTTTTCAGAGCAAATCACAGCAACTACTTCACTCACACTGTTCACCTGAGCTTACATTATGGCTCTTAATTCCAGCAAATTGAATGCTGGATTAGCTTTCTGCCTTTCTCTTGCCCGTGCAGATATAATAGAATGTTTGCCTTTCGAAAAAGCAACACTTGTGCTTTACGTCAATCATATGTCCACACTTTATCAAAAACACCCCATGAAACCATTTCCTCCAAAGTGGAAAACTGTTCTGTGGATTGAAGGCAAGGATGGCTTCTGTATGATGCTATGGGCATTGGCCTGTAGGTGATATCCAGAGCCAACTTTTCTCAATTTTCAAATTGAAAACATAAAGAATTGTTCCTGCCCCCCACCCCCTCCAGTTTATCCTAGGAGGAAAAATATGTTTGCATCCACCCCACACCTGCACCTCTTGGATAATACATAAGTCTCTGTTCTTCGTTCTATGGCCATTTGAACCTAGCATGGATTATAGTCATGAGGAACTGGGCTTTCTCAGTAGTGGTCCCTGCCCTTTGGGATTCGCTAGAAAAGTCTTACAATGCTCCTCTGCTAGACAACACTTGCATCCTGGTGAGACATTTGGAGAATTAAGGTTTTAACTACTGCAATGAATTTGCGATGAACAATGTAAGTGTTCCTCGGTGACACTGATTATGTGGGTCCATGTGAAACTGGGTTCAGGATTAAATGAGCCTTGGTCACGCTGATGGAAGAGCTTTATCGAGAAAGGGGCAGGGGGAGCACAACCCTGTTACTCATATTCAATCTCTCAGCACCTTTTGATACCACAGATGCTCCAGTCTTCCTTATGGTTCTTCTGTATTTCTATGTGAAATTTAAATAAATGATTTCACATTATTTATGTGTTTTGTCTCTCTTGGGGGGGTCTGCCAGTCTGAAAGTCACAGTATAATTGTAATAAAGAAGTAAGTACTGGATGTGGTGCTAATACTTCATAATTACATACCCCTACTCTAAAAATGTTACCAAAACAGGCCTGAAAACCATGGACCTTCTGATTTCAGAGATCTCTTCTGAAAAGACACCCAGCTCTCTGGCTGCAATTTCTATGGTATATTTTCCTTCTCTGGAAGGCTGAGCCTACAACTTTCTGAAACATATAGATTAAATGTCAGAACATTTCTTTTAAAAAACAACTGGAATGAACTTGCTAAGTACCTGATTAAAAATCATAAAATACCATCATGTTTATCAGGCCACTGTCGGGCCCAGTTCATCAAAACGAATTAGGCACATCAATTTTTATCCATTTGCTCATGTGTGCTATTAGACTAGTTTCCACTTTAATCTGTGAAATTCTGAGACAATGATGATATACCAAGCATGGTTTAATCGGTTCTGACTTTGCCGATGTGGCAATACCTAGGTGAAGATGATCACTCTTCAGATATACATGGAACATTTATGAGTTCTGTGAAAATTATTTCTGATAGTCTTTACTTTCTGCAACCAAAATGATTCTACATTCCACCTCTGAATAACATTCCAGCATCCCAGCAACAAGGGAGGCAACTTGAAAGACCCTTTAAGGGGAAGGGCTCTAGCTTGGTGGCAGAACATCTACATGCAGAAGGTTCAGTCCCCTGGTATCTCCAGGTGGGGCTGGGAGCGATCTCTGGAGAGCCACTTCCAATCAGTACAGAAAATGCTAAGTCTAGATAATGTGGAGCTACTGTAGATGGATCAATAAGGCAGTTTCCTGTGGATCTGGAAGATTCTTAGGCTGTATCCATATAGATTCTTCTTAGTGTGTTCCTCCCCTGATTGTTTTCTGCTGTAAAACTTGTGCATGCAAGAAGCCATTTTGTAGTTTCAGTCTTATGTGGCAGTGGGGTGTATGAGAACACTGGAAGCATGTGGGTGAAGGTAATCATCAGGAAAGTTTGGACCAGGTGAGAAAAGCCATGTGACTGGTGGCCCTGCCCACATGATAGCCGGAGAAGCAGGTCCCATGCAGTGTGGGATCCACTACGGACTGTTGTCAGAAAGGGGCAAGGAGAGGATCTATCACAATGCTATTGGGATTAGACCAGGGGTCAGCAAACTTTGTCAGGATGGGGCTATTCCATTGTCCGTCAGACCTTGTGGGGGGGCCAGACTATATTTTGGGTAAAAAAAGTATGAACGAATTCCTATGGCCCACAAATTACCCAGATATGCATTTTAAATAAAAGGACACATTCTACTCATGTAAAAACATGCTTATTCCCGGACCATCCGCGGGCTGGATTGAGAAGGCAATTGGGCCAGATCTGGCCCCTGGGCCTTAGTTTGCCTACCCATGGATTAGACTATATGTGAATTCAGTCCAATGGTGCTTTAATTCCTGACAGGTGAGTGATTTTCTGGAATGGCTGAAGGGGAATGCTTCCTATCTTTTCTCCCTCCACCTAGCAGTTGATCACCGCTGCAAATGCTGTTTATCAGTCCAGCTTTGCAATGTTGATTCTTTTGAGTAAATGATGACAAATTATTCAGGGTTTTCTCTGTGCCTAACCTCCACACTGAAGACAGGCCATATGGTGAATTTCCATTTTTGTATATATATTCACCTTCATTTTCTTTCTTTCAGTACAATAAATAATACCTGGAGAGATTCTCAGCGAAGGAGAAAGCTACATTTAAAACCAAGGGGAAGAAAAGAGATTTTTGTACCATACACACATTTTTGTAAACAAGATCTCTTGTGGGTGGAAACCAAGCATGGGAAGTTATAACTGTAAAAGGTGAAATGTCAACAAATTTACGAGGAGCTGCTAAAAGCCATTTTTAATTAAAGTGGTTTCATGATTGTATTGCAAATAAATAAAACTTTGTGAAACACTTCTTCCCCCTTGACAGTGAGAGATTTGCAGCACAATCCTAAGCAAGTTAACTCAGAAGTAAGCCCCATTGTGCCAAATGGAAACTTACTCCCCTAGTAAGTGTGCTTAGGATTCCACTACTGTATAAGCGAATAACGAGTCTTGTTTTTTATTGGCTCCATTGCATTGATAGTTAAATTCATTAAAATGATTTCTGGAAGTGATTACCTAAATCCAGCACAGAGTTAGTTATGCTTAAATCCATTGGGTTTCTACAATTCAACCTAAATGAATCACACCCACCACAATGCTATCTATATCTTACTGCATTTTCTTATATTGTCCACTACATTTGATAGACTGGAGATAATTCAAATCCTTTCCTCAGCACCGTTCAATGGGTTCTTCTCCTGCACTCCCACACACCCCCTGCCCAGGAATGTTGGAGAATTCTGATGGAAACAGGAGTGGAAATTGCCAATGTTTGCTTATTGGCCAGAATGGAAATCATTCCGGCGAATACAATCCATATTCAGTCTGCAAATAATACATAAATGATTCCAATTCTCCCAGTTGAATTGTGTTGCACTGAAATGAATTGGGTGGACTATAACATAATGACAGTGTAATTTACACAATTAATTAAGTAAATTACTTAAATCACGAAATTTTCCCATTGTTGGACAGCAAGACAAATAATGTAGCTTCTGTAGAAGACAAACTGCAGCAGAAAAGGAAACAGCACTGTGTGTGAGGACTAGCAAGCATGGCAAATTTGGCCCTCCAGCTGTTTTGGGACTACAGCTCCCATCATCCCTAGCTAACAGGACCAGTGGTCAGGGATGATGGGAATTGTAGTTCCAAAACAGCTGGAGAGCCAAGTTTGGCCATGCCTGGACTACAGGATGGGACACTAAATAATGGTGCCACATTGGCTACCTCTGCTGTTGTATGAACAAACGTTCAGAACTGATGTATAATATTTTTCAATTTGTCTCCATTCTTCAAAGCCTAATTTTAGGTAGATATACTGACAAAACTATTTCAAAAAGAATAAAGAAATATTGCTTCCCCCATACATGCATATGGAGACAGCTAAATGGGATTTCCTATCCTTTTGAATTACTTCCTTTTAAAAGGGGGTATTTTCCAATTCCTACTCTTGATAATGATTAGCCACTTACAAAGAAGTAGTGAATACATATTTATGAAAAGAGAAGTTAGAAAAGAATGTTTATTTCCCTTTAATCTGCCCCTCCACTAAACAATACTTTTAATGTTGCATTTATCTTTTAATGAATGCAAATATTGTTTCAATGCTTAATAATCACTGATTAGGTTGCTTTTGCAGAACTGGATTGGGAGTGGCTTGACTGGGGGAAAGTTGAAGAAAAGGTAACTAACAGCTTGATATTATATGGGTTTACTCACAAGTAACCACATTCATTATGAAGGGGCTTACTCATTCTTTGAGTTGAAAAGTTTTGGGATTTCACAGTTATGGTTAAATTGAATCTTTTAAAAAAAATATATTTTGAGAATGAAAACAAATGCAAGAAAACTTTAAGCAAGATGGTACAGAAATTTATTCATCACACTAAGTGATATTGCTTAGGACCAAGTTAGATATATGGGTCAATGTCATATTAATATTTTGAGAAGCTGAATTATGAAAAATAGATTGAGATATGTTGGAGTTATTATGACAAATATTAGTGAAATTTGAAAATGTGTTTTTCCTCTTCTCATACAGGGGAGGGATAGCTCAACAAAATCCTTCTGTTACTATTATATTATAATTATTAGATTGAGTGCCTAGGGCTCTGTTGTGTATTTTATCGTAATTAATGTTATTCCTTTGTGATACTATGGAACAGTGGGCATGTACCAGGGAGTATTCTAACCTTCACAATGTATGTGTTTGTTACCATTGACAACACAGGTGAGCCCTGGCTGCTGAATAAAGTGTGCTTTTGTTTACATGTCACCCCATTTCCATCACAAACAAATGCTGTTATTTTCAAAGAGAAATCAAATCTGCAATCCGGCCAACACAGATCCCATGTTCACCCCATGAGTCGATTTAAAGCAAAGCCAATTTAAACCTCATTTTTGAAGCCGATCTGCATCTGGCTCATGTATGAAGTCAGAATGGTTGGTTCTGGTAAAATTTGTTGGGTGCTCAAGAGCAGACCCCTGTCTAAAGCAGAAACACCTTTGCGGAAGAAACAGCATCCTTCCTGCAGGAGCTACTTAAGTTGAAATGAGTTGCTGCATAGGATTCCCTGAGCCTTGTAAGCATGAATTGGAGAAGAAGGTCGGCAAAGCACCAGACCTTTGGTTAGCAGAGATCTGTCTGTGGACCAATAGAATTTTTGGCTGCCACCTTTCCCCTGTGTGCCACACTCGCTGCAAATTTGAGAAAGATGCAGAGTACCCAAGTTTTGTAGAAAAAGCTACTCCCTCCAGCCACAGCAAGCTTCCATCAACTTAAAAACATTTCACCTTTACTATCTTGTTCTATTTATTAAACTCATTCACTATTATATACCCATTTCCCTGAGGCACACATTCACTGACCACCTGACTGCGTGAATCTGTCGATTTCAGTTTCTCATTTTCCAAGCCTTCGGTCTGCCACATTTCCACATCAGTTTGTGGGAGTGTTTTTGTCTAAAAAAAAACCTCCAAGAAAATGTATCAATTTCTTAGTATGAACTTCTCTTAAGAAGAAAAAAAGGGGGGAAAGAAAGAAATATGTTTGCATGCAATTTTACCTAGTACAGTGGTACTTCAGGTTAAGTACTTAATTCGTTCCAGAGGTCTGTTCTTAACCTGAAACTGTTCTTAACCTGAAGCACCACTTTAGCTAATGGGGCCTCCCCCTGCCACTGCACCGTCGGAGCCCGATTCCTGTTCTCATCCTGAAGCAAAGTTCTTAACATGGAGCACTATTTCTGCGTTAGCGGAGTCTCTAACCTGAAGCATATGTAACCCAAGGCGTATGTAACCCGAGGTACCACTGTATATACATTCTTTGCCAATAATGCATTTTTTGTATGCTGTTTGCACCAATACATACATTTTTATGGATACTTTATGCTTGTATATGGATTTCTGGGGGTACAGATTATTTGTCTGGAGAACTGCATTGCAATATTCATAGAAGTGTGAATTCCAAAGGGCGGCTACGTTTCAGTTCCCCCATTGTTTTGAAAAGTGCAAATTAGGTAGGGCCACCTTTAAATGCAAACTGAATGCCAAACCCTACCCCCCCCCAGCCATCCCTACAGACCACCTAGAGGAGCCTAACCATGCTGTGCTTAAATTGCAAAGCCTTTGTTCAATTGCTACATCAATGAAGCCCATAGATGGCAGTCTAAACGTTTTGCCACTATTGTACGGCATTGTCGCATCTGCTTCAATCCAATTTACCTTCAACAAGAGATTATAGAAGTGCATGCATCGGACCAATCATTATTCAAAGCAGAATGTTCTCCTAAGCAATGACAGGATTATCTGCGGAGCAAGGGTGTGCTTGCCTCACACAGAGCAGTCAAGAAGAAGAAGAAGAAGAAGAAGAAGAAGAAGAAGAAGAAGAAGAAGAGGAGGAGGAGGAGGAGGAAGAGGAGTAGTAGTTTGGATTTGATATCCCACTTTATCACTACCCTAAGAAGTCTCACTCCTGCCAACCTAGCAGTTCGAAAGCACGTCACAGTGCAAGTAGATAAATAGGTACTGCTCCGACGGGAAGGTAAACAGCGTTTCCGTGCGCTGCTCTGGTTCACCAGAAGCGGCTTAGTCATGCTGGTCACATGACCTGGAAGCTGTATGCCGGCTCCCTTGGTCAATAAAGCAAGATGAGCGTCACAACCCCAGAGTTGTTCGCGACTGGACCTAATGGTCAGGGGTCCCTTTACCCTTAAGGAGTCTCAAAGTGGCTAATAATCTCCTTTCCCCTCCCCTCTGTAAGGTGAGTGAGGCTGAAAGACTTCAGAGAAGTGTGACTAGCCCAAGGTTACCCAGCAGCTGCATGTGGAGGAGCAGGGAAGCGAACCCGGTTCACCAGATTACGAGTCTACCGCTCTTAACCACTACACCACACTGGAAACAAACCTTAGCCAGATGTTCCACTGCGGATAATGAATTGTCTCAAAGTCATGATAGTCTCAAAGTTTGTACAAAATGGAGCAAAAGCCAGTAGTTGTGGGCCCCTTTTCAAGGGCAGGATGACAATGGTTTCCTCTCACTTCTGGAATTTCAGGGGCAGACGTCCTACTCAGTGAATCAAACACTGATTCAGCGATTGTCTTTCTCTTCCTCCATTCTTTGTCTGACCAGTCTCCCTTTTTTATTTTCTGAAAACTACAACATATGCACCCATTCATTCAAATGAATGTCCACTCCTTGCCTTATCATTGCAATATATTGGTTGCATTGTATTGTAAGACCATCCCATTCATTGTGTAATTCCTGATATGCTAGGATTTCCCATGTGACTAATCCTGGAAGACTAATCCTGGAAGCATTGCCGTGTCCGCGATTGCACTGAAATAAAGCACATAGCCAAGTGTGGCTATATAGAGTCACAGTACTGCATTCCATCCATTATGTGATTCCTGACAAATCTGGGAAGAACAAAGTAGTCACCAGCAAGAAATGGCACGAAAGCAGGAAGCAATGGCAGCAAGCAGGATTTTAAAAAACTGAATAGTCTCACAATAGAAGAGCTTTCCCAGAAACATTTTCTCTCTCCAAAAGCACTAATTTTGGCCCCAAAATCAAACTGGGAGAAAAATCAATCCCTCCCTGCTTCAGTTCTGTCTTTTCTATTTCTAGAAAGCGTGTTCTCACTAGCAGAGAGCACGTGTTGCGGTTGGGGAACAGACCACCATCATGACTAGGCAAATTTGTTGGGAACCCAAGCCTGTAAAGGGTTAAATGGGTTGCTGGGGATTTTTGAGTGTTGCCAATTCGGAGGAGGGGTCAGAGTCTATAAGTAGAGGAGATAGACGAAAGGACATCCTCTTGGCCGTTTTGCATCGGATCACATGGAGCACTGGGACAATCTTCTCATTGTCTGGTTACATTTCTTTATTTCTTATTTCCCCTTTCTTTTTAATCCTCTCTAGTCCCTTAAATAATTTAATTCCCCCTTTTTCCTGTCCGATTTCCCACCCCACCCCTTACCCTGCCCTGTGGGAAGATTCTCCCTGTATCCGTGGCTTGCCTTTCCCAATAGGGAGAGAACCCCCGTTAGGGGCTTTCTTTTGCAAAAGGTTTCCCCCATTTCTCTCGTTGAAATTGTGGGGCTAGTCAGGGCTGTTCCCAGCTTAGCTGGAATCACTGTCGTTTATAGTATCCCCGTAGGTTGGCTTTAATTTGAGTGTGTGCAGCGCTGTTGGCCAAATTTTAAGCTAGCCTTGGGTGGGAGCACTAATTTTGTTTCCTTTAATATTGCTATGAGACTAAGATTCTCAAGAGCAGATACAGGGAGGCCTATTCGGCCTGCACATTAACTTCTAAGCCTAAGTGCTACAGGTAGCAGTTAATTGTTAAGTCTCTGACACGTGACTCATTCTCACTATAGGAACGTATCTGCTTGCAGGCCCAGTTGCTCCTAATGTATATCTGAGGCAGACAGAGGGCCCCAGAGGCTCTCTGTGCCTCCAAGGACTATGAGTACTCTGCATATGCTCTTGAACTATGCCATTTCTGAACAAGTTTATTTTCTTTAAGTTTGTTTTGCCCTGATAGTGGCAACTGCCATTTTAGAGACGAGCCATTGTGGCTTAGTGGCAAAAGTGTAAGACTAGGACCTGGGAGACAGGGTTCATATCCCCCTCTTAGCCATTGTTATAACAAAACAAAACTAACTGCTCCTTTTAGGTTATTCTGTTGCTGGGTAGTTCTGCCCATTTGTGATAAAAGAACTTTGGGTTTCTTGAAGGGGTGCTTCCATGTAAAAGGGCAAGCAGGGGTACCTGGACA
This sequence comes from Podarcis melisellensis, assembly GCF_964234715.1. NCBI lineage: Eukaryota > Metazoa > Chordata > Lepidosauria > Squamata > Lacertidae > Podarcis > Podarcis melisellensis. The sequence goes on from NC_138543.1 coordinate 38,869,150, forward strand.
AGCGGTGGGCTACCTCAACTCTCCTATTTCACTGGAAACATTTATGCCTGGCCTAGCAGGTGTTCCTAGGGCTTTGCCCCAGAATTCGATGGCCTGGAAGCATCTCCAGCCTGAATAGTGTCCCCATGTGGTCTATAAGCAATGGTTTCCCTGGGTCAGTCATAGTGCCGGTAATGCCTAGGTTGCAGGATTGGTCCCTGTATGGGACAGCTGCATGCTCCCATACTGGTCTACCTGGACACTTAGGTCCTTTTGGTGGTTACCTCACTGCCAGGGATGTAATGGGCGCCACACTTGCAATATGCAAGTGGGAGAAAGCCCCTTTGCGTGCCCGCATTGCAGTTTGCTCTGTGCGTTGCAGGACACGGTGCTGCACGGGCTGCAATTGCATTGCATTGCATGAGAGATTTGCAGTTGCATTGCACAAAGGGTGTGTTTGCATTTGCACGGAGTGTATTGTTGCATTGCACGGAATGTGTTGTTGCATTGCACGGAGTGTGTTGTTGCATTGTACAGAAGGTGGGGTTGCATTGCACGGAGTGTGTGCGCGTGTGTGCATTGCACGGAGTGTGTAGTTGCATTGCACGGAATGTGTGTGCTTTGCATGGAGGGTATAGTTGCATTGCACAGAGTCTGTTTTTGCATTGCAAGGAGTGTGTGTGCATTGCACAGAGTGTGTAGTTTCATTGCATGGAGTGTAGTTTCATTGAACGGAGTGCGTAGTTGCATTGCACGGAGGGTTTGTGTGTGCATTGCACGGAGTGTGCATTTGCATTGCACAGAGGTGTTTTTTGCATTGCACAGAGTGTGTAGTTGCATTGAACGGAGTCTGTAGTTGCATTGCACGGAGGGTTTGGGTGTGCATTGCACAGAGTGTATAGTTGCATTGCACAGAGCGTGTTTTTTGCATTGCACAGAGTGTGTAGTTGCATTGCACAGAGTGCGTGTTGGAAAAGGAAGCTGGCTCGGCAGTAACTTTGTCAGGACTTCTTTAGGGGTTCTGGCCAGCGTCGGCCCTGTAAATTTACATATCATGATGGCAGCACTAGATGCCCCTGCCCAAGTGGGGGGCTGGAAGCTGGCAAGCAATAGCTCAATACCTTTTGCCCATATTCCCATTTTATTTAGGGATCCAGTGGGATATCGTTGCTAAAACAAACCACTTGCCTATGGAGAAGCTGTCTGCCTTGAAGGAAGTTATTTTGTAATACTTCCTCTGTAGCAAGTGATGGTTCATCAGATCCGTTCTTGCTGGGTCACTTAATTAATCTTCCCACTAGGCCACGCTGCCTGCGGCCTGAGGTCCCCTTACCTTTGTGTATGCCTACCAAGTGTGGTGAAGGCAGATATCAGGCGATGGTAGCAATTCCTGAATGTATGAAATAGTAGTTCGCCATGGCAGGATACCTTGTACCCGCACAAGTATTTTCAGGTTTATGCTGGTGCTGCTGGATCTTTGCCCTTTGGTTTTATTTCAAGGGCTGCTGGTGTGCAAAGCTATGGCCTCAAGCCCGGTGTGATGAGGCAATCATGTGACATAACTTTCCTTGAGTTTTTCCCCATTGTAGTAGCAATTCACATGTGGCCCAAGGAGTTCAGTGGCCATCGGATCTGCTTTTGGTCTGATAACCAGGTAGTGGTGAGCGTTTTGGCAAAACAGTCCTCATGCTCCAGCAGATTCTCCGCCCCTCCGCTCACGCTTTCGAGCTGCGCCGCTTAAGGTTTAATATTGTGCTTTCTACTCTCCAAATTACGGGATCCTCTAATGGTGTTGCTGGCACTCTATCCCATTTTCAGAGGAAGCGCTTCAGATCCTGGGCTCCAGACTCAGCTGTTGCCAGACTTTTCCAGACCACCTGTGGCATTGTGACAACAATTAGCATTTATAGAGAGCAGCAGCTTCCATTTCCTCTTCTGCTTTTAGCTCTTATGGGATGGCCTGGATGGATTTCTTAGCCTTAAGCTGGCAGTCCTTGGCCATTCAGATGAATTGGCCCCCATCCTCTGAGCAGATCCTGCAGTATTTGGTCCACCTGCTGCAGATTGGGCGTGCTGTTATAACTATCAGAATTCAGTCCGCTGCAATGTCTGTTACACTGAAGCTTTAATTTTCAGAGACCCTTATAAAATTTGTAGTGCGTAGGGCCTTGGAAGGTTGGAATAGGCTCCAACCTCATAGGACAGCGGGCAGGAAGTTGGTCAATTTCACCTATGCAGTATCTGCAACAAGTTAAAACTTGTCTGCTGGTTAAAGATCAAGGCGAGATTCCTTTCAGTAGTCCATTGCATTTTCGCACTGAGGGTTGGAGAAATGGTTGTTGGTGCCAGCACGGGGATGAGAGTCTGGAGGCTTATTGCTTCAGGACTTTTCCTTATCCTTTGGAGCTTGTCATTAGAGTCGGGAACTCAAAAACAGACTTAGTGGGCAGGAGTGCCACAATCAGGGTTCCCGCCACAGGTGAGGAAGGCCCTTGCCCGGTTATGGATAACAGAATATTTGGCTTTCATTCCCTGGGGGCTGGCCCGCTCCTAGTGCATGAAAATGGGTTCCCATTAGCCAGGCATCAATGTGCTTACGTCGTGCACCAGTTATTACGGCCTGCGGCTTGCTTACCGCTGAACACACCTCATTCCTTCCGAATAGGACTGCTGCAAAGGCTGCACACTGGGGGCCTTGTCAGTAGACAGGATTGTGAATACGGGTCTTTGGAAGTCTGACGCTGACAAGGGTTATATCAGGAAGTGTCACAATGATGTCTGTGCTGATGCTTGTCTGTTATCTCCTTTTTTTTTTCTTTTCCTTCATAGGAGCAGCTGTGCACATTTGGGTCACAGCATCGTACACTAGGCTGGCAAGCATGTTGACGAGTTTGGACTGGGGCGCCATCTCAGTCTTCCTGCCCATGTGAACATTTACTGGATGTCCTGATGGAGAATGCTTTGGCAGGAGATCCTTCCTTTGGTGTGGTCGAGTGTGACCTGTGCAGGTCCTTCCGCAGTGCTGGTGGTACAGCTGGGCGAGAATGTTTGCTGTCTTCCTCCAGCATAAGTTTGCATTCCTGCATGCAAGAGGACTTGGATTGAGTTGATGGCAGCTCTCCCTGGACTCAAAATAATTTAAGGCATTGGTTCAAGGTGGTCTGGAGGGGGGGGGTTGGAGCACCTGTCCCCTCCAATGCGCAAAGATATTCCATTAAGGGAATCCAAGGATTCACTATGTTTTTGTCAACCCCTTTCGAGGGGTAGGGCTACGCAAGAGTCCCTGGGAGCATTTGGGGGTGAGCTTGAGTCTGATCCTGTTTCATTGCTCCCCCACGCTGTTTATTTGTACTGGCGACATGGTGGGGCCCAGTCCTCAGTGCTGCCCTGTTAAGGTCAGGTGCAGCTAGTCGGGAACCAATGCTTAGACAAACTACCACTGAGCAGGCCAGGAAGCATGTTAATAAGGCGATGGACAATAGAATAAAATAAATAAAGTAAATAAAATATCAAATAAATAAAATAGGTCCTTGCTTTAGGTGGTTCTGTAATATTGCACCCTGCTATTTTTCTTCAAGACTGTTCCCCTCTTTAGGGCAGATGGGGTGCATCTTTCCCCTAAGGGGAACGACACCTGGCGGGATGCAATTGCCTTGGGATTCTTTGCTCCCCCACAATGTTGCTGGTACTGTCGATATGGTGGGGCCCAGTCGTCAGTGCTGCTCTGCTGAGGTCAGGTGCAGCTAGTCGTGAACCAATGCCTAGATAAACTACCACCGAGAAGGCCGGAAAGTGTGTTACTAAGGCAGTGGATATAAAATACAGGTTGTTGGAAATCGAATGCATTCAAAGGTTATGTTCATTAACATTATTGGTGTCTTACAATTTTGCTTGTTTTATCTTATCCCTGCTACGGGGGAAGCAGGCCCTTGCCCTGTAAAAGATCTTAATAAATACCTGGCGGTATGCGCCCCAGGGGATGGGCCTCTGCTATGGCATAAGAATGGTTTGCCCCTGTCAAGACACCAGTTTGCAAAGGTGATGCGTAAGGCGATTCTGGCTTGTGGCGGCACAGCCCAAGATTTCGCCCCCCATTCTTTTAGGATAGGGGCTGCCACGACAGCAGCCCACTGGGGCTTGTCAGCTGCCAGAATAAAGGATTTGGGTCGCTGGAAATCAAATGCGTTCAAAGGTTATGTTCGCTGACAATTGGTGTCTTACACTGCTTTTATTTTATACTTTTATTAGGTTTAGCGGTTGTCCGCATTTGGATGGTGGGACACAGTATCGTCCATTGGGTTGGCGTCGCAGCACGGCAATCTGGATGGGGTCCAGATCTCGGCCTTCCTCCACACATTCGGTTGTCTTGGCTGTCCAGACGAGGAATGCGCTGGTCAGAGTTCCTGCCAAGTATCCAGAGGCAGTTGCTCCTGGAGGGGCCGCCAGCTGCTATGGTGGTGCAGCTGAGCGAGAATGACCTGGTGACCATGGACTGTTTGTCACTACGTGCTGCAATTCTGGGTGACCTGGAGACGCTGCGGGCAATGGTGCCAACAGCGAGAATCTTTTGGTCAAAGCTTTTGCAACGCTGCGTTTGGAGGGGCAGTCGTTGCTCGGCCGCCACTGAAAGGGCCAGAAGATGCGTCAATGCTGCAGTGGTCAAAAAGGCTTTGGAGCTGGGTGGTGATGTGATTTCCCACCCCGAGATTTCTTTTCAGAGGCCATCCTTTTCAGAGCTGATGGCGTGCACCTTTCTGCTTCAGGGAATGAGGCTTGGATTGGTGCGGTGGTGACCAAGCTGAGGTCTTGGTTGGGGCTGTGAGTGGTTTGGCGGTGAGCTGAGGCTCCATGGCGGTTAGGCATTGGTTAAATTGGTGCTTGGAGGGGTAAGGTGCCTATCCCTCCAAATGATGCGAAAGGGAATTCCGTTAAAGGAATCCAGGGGCTTGCCATTCTTTCGTCCTTGTCCGTGGTGCCGGGCTTGGGCCGTGCAAGCCCCACCGGAACATGAGGGTGAGAGGTGATGGTCTGTGTCCCAGCCTCATTTTCTCACCCAATACTTGTTTCCCACGCTGGCTTCCGAGGTGCCCGGAAGGGACCAGCTCTGTCCTCTGGCTTCCGGTGGTGTCCGGAAGGGACCAGCTCTGCCCTTGGGGGCAAGGACAGATAGTCATAACCAATGCCTAAGCAACCACTCACATTTTCTGTATTTTAATAAAGTTGTGGCCAAAAAATATGCCAAAAACCTTAAACAAAAATTAACGTGTGATGTGTGAATTTTTGGGGGGTGGTACTGTGGAACTCAACACGCAAAGCGTGTTCTCACTAGCAGAGAGCACGTGTTGCGGTTGGGGAACAGACCACCATCATGACTAGGCAAATTTGTTGGGAACCCAAGCCTGTAAAGGGTTAAATGGGTTGCTGGGGATTTTTGAGTGTTGCCAATTCGGAGGAGGGGTCAGAGTCTATAAGTAGAGGAGATAGACGAAAGGACATCCTCTTGGCCGTTTTGCATCGGATCACCCGCCCCCCCTCCCTTCTATAGGGTGGTTCTTGGGTTCAATTGACCTTGCTATGCCTGTCATGGGGTCGTTCGCCTTTGAGCGGGGGCCTGGTAGGAATTTTGCCATTTGGCTGATTGGCTGTTGCCATTTGGTTTTTGCCTACTGCGTAGCAAATCGTCACAACTTGTAAGGTTGGCGGTTAGGCATTGGTTAAATTGGTGCTTGGAGGGGTAAGGTGCCTATCCCTCCAAATGATGCGAAAGGGAATTCCGTTAAAGGAATCCAGGGGCTTGCCATTCTTTCGTCCTTGTCCGTGGTGCCGGGCTTGGGCCGTGCAAGCCCCACCGGAACATGAGGGTGAGAGGTGATGGTCTGTGTCCCAGCCTCATTTTCTCACCCAATACTTGTTTCCCACGCTGGCTTCCGAGGTGCCCGGAAGGGACCAGCTCTGTCCTCTGGCTTCCGGTGGTGTCCGGAAGGGACCAGCTCTGCCCTTGGGGGCAAGGACAGATAGTCATAACCAATGCCTAAGCAACCACTCACATTTTCTGTATTTTAATAAAGTTGTGGCCAAAAAATATGCCAAAAACCTTAAACAAAAATTAACGTGTGATGTGTGAATTTTTGGGGGGTGGTACTGTGGAACTCAACACGCAAATTAATTTTGTGAAAATTATTTAATTCAACGGCTCATCTCCTGAGTATAGAATGAGGTTTGATTCAGTGAAATTGCAGCATTGCTAACTGAGAGGGTTGCTGGATTTTCTTGACAAGGCTTCTTTCCCTGGAATTACTGCAGAATCCTGTTTTATTGTAGAATCTTTGATAGCAGCGAATGTATATTTTAAGAGTGCTGGGTCAATGACAGGTGAAGGCTAAACTGGTCCTAATACAATTCATCTGACAGGAGCCCTTGCTAAATCAATGCTTTCCTTCCCCTCCACCTCAAGTGTTTTGCCTGATGTGCATTTTCAACCCAATTCTCATGCATATTCTTTAATTGCTGACTTCAGTGAATACTATTTAATTGACTATGCAGCTGCTTCGCATTACAGCCTGTAAAACATAAAACACTTTTTATACAGAAATCAGCTTGCTTCATAATTATTCATAGCCAGCCAATATGTGGAGTTTGTTGCGTTATTATTTGTAATGGGAGTCAACATGTCCATTATTTTCAAAGACCTGTGAGCGTGAAAGCACCATGCCCAAATCACAACACCACTGGCTATGTAGTGAAGCCACATTTCACTTTTGTGATGCTGTGGCATGTGTGAAGGTTTTAAGTCACTTACCTCTTCAGGCAACCCAAAAACATAGAACGAACCTTTGCATAGGGTGGCAGTCCCAGCCTACATGTGTTTAGCAGGGATGGCTTATCCCATTTTGCCATCTGAAGTGAAACCTGAAGGTGTCTCCCCTACTACTGCCATCCCCCTGCAAGATCTTGCCAGAAGCTGCTTCTCTTTTCTTCTTTGGCAGGGGCAGGTCGGGAGATTCTACCATCTGATATAGCTGCCTCAGTCCACCTCATGAGGGGGACTCTGGGAAAATAAAATTGTGGCTGCCTAGACAGCATCTTAAAAAGCAGAGCCACCTTTGCCAACAAAGGTCCGTATAGTTAAAGCTATGGTTTTCCCAGTAGTGATGTATGGAAGTAAAAGCTGGACCATAAAGAAGGCTGATCGCCGAAGAATTGATGCTTTTGAATTATGGTGCTGGAGGAGACTCTTGAGAGTCCCATGGACTGCAAGAAGATCAAACCTATCCATTCTGAAGGAAACCAGCCCTGAGTGCTCACTGGAAGGACAGATCCTGAAGCTGAGGCTCCAATACTTTGGCCACCTCATGAGAAGAGAAGACTCCCTGGAAAAGACCCTGATGTTGGGAAAGGAGAAGGGGAAGACAGAGGACGATATGTTTGGATAGTGTTGTCGAAGCTACCAGCATGAGTTTGACCAAACTGTGGGAGGCAGTGGAAGACAGGAGTGCCTGGCGTGCTCTGGTCCATGGGGTCACGAAGAGTCGGACACGACTAAACGACTAAACAACAACAGAAGCAGCAGCTGAAACCAGCTCTTCAGCCACTATGGATGCCAGAGAAACTAACGATGTCCGCTTATGCATCTCATGTCCACAATGGAAATCAAGCCTGTTGTTTTCAGTCTACGAACGATACTTAATTGATTGCTTACCACACCATTTGTATTGTTACCTTTGCATTGAAATGAATGGTGTGTGTTAACAAAGTAATAAACTAATTAATCATGTGATTAATTATGTAAAAATTCTGCCACAGAGGACAGCGAAACAAACAGCATAGATTTTGCCAGAAGCCGAACTGCAGCTGAATGCAAACGGTGCTGCACGCGATGAACATGGGTTGGAACAGAAATCGTTGCCTTCTTATATCCCTGTCTCCCACTGATGCCACTTATACAGAGAGTTGAGGGGAGTAAGAGAACAAATAAAAGTGAATAGTGAAAATACATGCGGTTTTTAATGAACTATTAATTAATTATTTTAAGAACAAAAATTAGTACTGTAATGAAATGAGGAAATCCCCTTAGCGTTCATTAGATCAGGGATTGCCAATGTTGCACCTTGATGAGCACATGTGTGTCCACATAAGCCTTCCCTGGTACTGACAGGGTCTCCTTCCTCCACTTTTCCCACCACATATGCTGTATGCTAATGAACATTCATCCTGATTTTCTGGCAGGGTGTTTACATGCCTTCCTGTTATTCATTCATTCCACACTTTCCAATGCCTTCCCCCATCACTTTCCTAACAGCAAAAAGTCTGTTTCTTTTTTAAATTGGATCCGTTGCCCTGGGTGACGGAACACTTTAATTGTGCAAACAATTGTGCAAACTTAAATTTCCCAGTATGTGCTTGAATGCCTCCCACAGTTAACTTCAGGCTTCTGATTTTATTATTAAGGCTTCAGATAAGTGAACAGAGAAAAACAGCAGATTTTAGTTTCTGGCTAATCTTAGACTAACGTAGCAACTTAAAGAAGACTGAGTAGCTTTCAAGCAGAAGGTGATGTGCCCTCAGCACAAGACCTCCTTTATCCCTATAAAGTGGCAAAGATCTCCCAGGTGAACAAAGGTGAAGGCAAAAGCGTGTTCAAAAACTAGCCTTTTTGCTGTTTTGCCTGAGGGGAGCTGGCATACGGGAAAGGTTGACATCCCATCAGAAAGGTGTCTGCCTTTCTGAGGTTGAGGATGTACTCACGGATGGTGATACTTAGTGTCGAGGTCATGGAAATAACCTTAAAAGGTGTATTTGCAGAAATGTCTCCTTCCCTCCTTGCCAGACAGGAGGAAGCGTACCTTTGTGCATTCGGTTTTAAAAACAACTCAACTCACTGCCCACATGTTGGCTTGCTGTGAGGATCGTGGATGAAAAGAATCTTTGTACAGAAATGGGGGATTCTGCAGAGAAGGAGGCAGAGGGCTTTGGTCTGTTACAAGGGCAAATGTAGATATGTGTCTTTTTGCTGTGCGCTGCGTGGCAGGAAACCCTTGACTGGGGGCAGGTAGAAATTTATTGCCCTGTGAGGAAGCGCATCAATTGTAAAGTGATGAATTCCCTTATCTTGTGATAAATATATTTCTTTAAATGCAAGCTTGCCACTGAGTTGGTCATTACCGCATATGAATTGGTGTGTGTGTGTGTGTGTGTGTGTGTGTGTGTATTTAAAAGTCACTGAGCTGCAGCTTGGTAAAACAAAATAATTGGTGAAATCACTGGATTCCTCTGGCCCCACTAATGAATTCCCAATAGACAGGAGGAGGAAATGGAGGAAGTCAGATTCATCCCTCAGAGATACAGAGAGCTTCAGTAGATTTGCTCAAGTTTTTCTGCCTTAGATGGAGCTGCATCATTAATTCATACATTGTTTGCCAATAAACCATCAAAACCAGTGTGTGTGTGGTTATTTGCTGCCAATCATGATATCTGATAGTTTCCATAAACACGGGCTATTATAGACCAGAATATGTCTTTGAGGGATTTGTGGCTGTCCTGGCTGGTGAGAGTCTGATGGGAGGTGCTAAAATCACTGAAGGCTGTGTGCATTAATTTTGTACCTGTTGATCAAACAGCATCCCCAGGACATGATCAAAGAAATATTCCTCCAGCTCAAGAAACCAACTCCTTTACAACTCAACTTTCTCAGAGCCTCATGCCAGGGTGGGAGGGACCAGGTGCAAAAACTGGGTGGGGCAAAGCCAGGACTGGGTGGAGCAACAGATGTGGACATGAACTAGGAACCCAAGCCAATCTGCCATTTGCCTGCTATTGGTGCTTCTGTGTTTTTAGCTGGGTTCTAGGGTGCCACAACAACCACCCTGTATATAGTCTTACCTGGTGGTTGTTTCTTTTTTAAAAAATCATTTTTATTATTAAGTAATGAACATTGCATAAAAATGAACACAAAAACAAAATACAGAACAGAACAGAGAGGTTCAACTCATTGCTTAGAGGCTTTCACAGCCAGGCTTAGCCAGGCCCAGTAAAGTCCTCATATTTTGTCTTCAAACTATGTTTTGCTTCTCCATCCCAGGACAATATGTAAGGTTCTACAATCAGGCAGGAATAACCAACTGCACAACTATAAGATGAGGGACACCTGGCTTGCCAATAGTACATGTCAAAAGGATCTAAGAGTCTTAGTAGACCACAAGCTTAACATGAGTCAACAGTGTGATGCAGCGGCAAAACAAAAAATGGAAATGCTGTCTAGGCTGCATCAACAGAAGTATAGGGTCCTGATCATGGGAAGCCATAATACCACTGTATTCTGTCTTGGTCAGACCCCACTGGAATACTGTTGTCCAGTTCTGGGCATCACAATTTAAGAAGGATATTGACAAGCTGGAACATGTGCAGAGGAGAGTGACCAAGATGATCAAGGGTCTGGAAACCAAGTCTTACCAGGGAGTTGTGAATGTTTAGCCTGGATAAGAGGAGACTGAGAGGAGATATGATAGACATCCTCAAATATCTCAAGGGCTGTCACATGGAAGACGGAACAACCTTTCCGTTGAGGGTAGGATTTGAACCAATGGCTTCAAATTACAAGAAATGTGATTTCAGCTAAACATCAGGAAGAACTTTCTGATGGTAAGAGCTGTATGACAGTGGAACAGCATTTATATTGTTGGGCTTTTTAATGGGGTTGTTTTATTGTGCATCTTAATTATGAATTTTCTGTTTTAATGATTGAACGGTACTGTTTTACCATGTATTTTAATTATGGATGTTGATATTCTTGTAACTGTTTTTTATATTTTGCAAACTGCTTAGAAGCCTATCTTGACACTAAGTAGCATCAAAATAAATACAGAGACACACGTAAATACAACATCAGTTCAGCTGGGTAAATTCTAGAACTCCTATAGGAATGGTGGCTTTTTATCTGGTCTGGGATTGCTGAATGTTGTAGACGGAGGGACTAGGATTCATATGAATAAAAAACCCACATGAACCCTGTGAGACATGGTGATTGGCCCAATGTCACCCTGGTGAGCTTCATGGCTGAGCTGGGATTTGAACCTGAGTCTCCCAAGGGCACATCACTCTGTTGCCTTACCAGATGTAAAGTTTCAAAGCCTCCCTCAACATTTTAGCAATGGGAGGAAACATTTATTTACTGCCTTTCTGCCGACACAGTCAAGGCAGTCCGTCATTTAAAATATTCAAACAAACAGACAGATGAAAGGACACACCAAAGCACTCTCAGGGCGCTTGTGGTCTCTTTAAAAGCTTCCCAACAGGAGGTCATCAGGTGTGCATTACATCAGCATTCCTTTAAATGGTACCTATTGCACAGGCTGTTGGGAAAGATGGAGGGCACAAGGAGAAGGGGACGACAGAGGACGAGATGGTTGGATAGTGTCTTCGAAGCTACAAACATGAGTCTGACCAAACTGCGGGAGGCAGTGGAAGACAGAAGTGCCTGGCGTGCTCTGGTCCATGGGGTCATGAAGAGTCGGACACGACTAAACGACTAAACAACAACAAATTGCACAGGCTCAGGATTTATTTAATTTGCATATCTGTAGGTGACTGCGGGTTACATACCTAATCAGCATCTAATGCTAGAGTTCTTTGGCCAGGGGTATCTATTTGGTTAACACAATCCTGACAACTGATTAACCTCCCCCTCCAGTTTTATGCTCCTGTTTCAAGCTGCATTTCCATATATGTGTATAGGGGGAATATTGGACATTATACACACACACAGAGGAGCTCTGGTTCCTACAATCTGAAACTTCATGCAATTTTGCCCAGATTGCAAGCCACAGAGCAACACACACACACACCAGACATCTGGAGGCAATTACTGTACTGGGGAGGCTTGTCAGTTGTATGAGCCAGCCCTTAATATACTGGGAATGAGATGCAGTTGCAAAAACATTGCACAGTGTGTGTGTGTATCTAACTGTGGAAAGATGCTTCCGAAGTTTTCAGGTAAATGTAAATTTCGGCATTAATATGCCACTGTAAGCCTGTAAAGAGAGGAGTGACATGGTCATGGTGTCAGGAGTGACAGCTGAGTTTAGCTGAGGCTTTCTAAATTGACAGGAGTGGAGCAATGAAGTAGAAAGGAAGAGCAGCAAAGAGCAGATTATAGGCACAAGTGGATCGTGGACAAGGGTATTAGCAGAAGGCATAGAGAGGAAGGACACATCCTAAAAGAAAATGCAGCTGGATTTGCCATGCCATTCAAAGAGAACCCCTTTCTGTAATGCATGACTCCTTATATATTTTTGCCATTCCAAGTGAGGTCAGAAATCTGTCAAAGAAATTCAAGCCATGTACTGGGGGTGCACTATTCTAGCTATAAAGCAGATGATTTTAATTGGGAGGTATCCTAGAATGTCTCTTATATGGAAGCTCACATACCTGTTTTAAAAACTGATTATCCTTGTCAAAGGTCAAACATGAGAAAGAACGGTATTTTGCATCTTTGCTGCATCAGGAACATTGCTACGAACCTTTGTCGCTTGCCTTCTGCAAAGTGTTAAGGCATCGCCAGGAAAGATGGTGCAATTTGACAATATATCATATATATGCTAAGCGCACAGTCCCTAAGCATGCAAAATGGAGAGTGCTGGCCCAGAATTTCATCTGGGACACTGCATTTCCTCGCGCTTGTGGTTTTGAAATAAATCAGACCAAGCAAATGCACCCCTTAATGTTCCTATAATGCAGTTCTTGTGTGCTAATTCCTTTCAGGTCCAGTCATTGTCATTAATATTGTCTGCTGGCAAACAAAGAAAGATTTCCTTGCGGGAAGTCTCGCCAGCGAAGGAAAATGTTTGAACTGCTGTGGCGTTGCCTGGATGTCTCGTTTGCATTTTCCAAGGACACTTGAGAAAACAAAACTATATCGCTGCAAATTTAGTTTAATATGCAGCACCACCGCTTCCCCCCCCTCCGCCCCACCCCCACCGCAGCCGCACAAACATATCCTTTGCTTTCTGCTCCCTGTAATTAAAAATTGCCAGTGAAAAATGTATGGGATTAGCCAGTCCTAATTTTCATTGACAAGCTTTAAGCGCTTATCAATAATGGGATCAGAGAATCAGCTTGCGCTAAGCTTTATTTTGCCATCGTGTCAAGTTCTGATGGAGAATCTCGCTCAGCTTATTAAACACACCGGTGCCTGTACTGAAGCTCCAACTGCAGACGGGTTTGGGGACTGGCAACATCCTGTGCCGTTGCATTACTTCAGTGAGAATAATCTTGGTCCCTTATACAGATCTCAAGGCCTGGGCTCTTGGGAGCTGATTACAGGAAGAGATTAAAAAGGCTGCCTCTCACACACATGTTCAGAGGTGATGGGTGACATCTGCAAGGCTCTACCACATCTACCTAGAAAGGAGGAAAAAAATATATATCCCCAATTAGGCCATGTGTTGCAATTGTCTCCCAAATTATCCGTTTTAAAAGTATAATCTCTCATGGTGGGCTTTGTGTTTTTGCTACATGTACCATACCTGCAAAGTTCTGATGTTGTTTCAAATGAATGAGGCCATTCCAGGATCTGGTTCAACCAACGTGGTTTAGATCAAGGTTAGCTCATCATAAAATGAGTGCATCCCAAATTGAAATGCAACCGCTGATTTGCACGTGTTCTTTAAATGTGTGTTGGATACATTCAGTTCATGGAAAGAGCAATTTATCTGCAAACCTGTTCTGCTACAGTCAACCCGAGCTATTTCTAGATCATGTGTTTTAAGGGTGAAATGTGCAAAATACCATCTGCAATGATATGGACTGGAAACTTTTTTTAAAAAAAAACAAAATACTAATAAATTAAGAGTACAATCCTGCATCTCACACTTGGCAGGCTGGAGGGCCTTAAGAAGGGGTATAGGTGCAACTCCACTAGTGGACAGGGAGGCAAATTGCTGGGATGGCACCCACACCACCAGAGGCTCTTTGGCATGCCCATGTATCTCTGAAGATAGATGTCCCACTGGCAGGTTTCTGCTGTTGCAGTGCTGAAATGGAGCATTGCAGGAGCATCTTGGAGAAGGGTTAGGGTCCTCAGCCCTCTAGCCATCAACACCACCCCTCAAGAGGAGCCTTCAGGTGCACCAGCCATGGAACTGGCATAGTTAATTTCCTCCCGTTGACCATCCCTCCAATACTGACTCTCAACTCAGGCCATTTGCATGTCTAGCAACCAATACATTTCATGCTAGAAGAGGGTCGGATACTGACATGCTTAGTAAATCTGAAAACAAAAGCTTGAGAACTGGTGCATTTCCATGACTTGCTAGGCTTTTTGGTGGCAAATGCATATGAGTTGTACATGCAAGTATTATGTGTTGCTGCTGTGGCAGCCAACAATACAGGTATTCCTTTTCTTTCTTCTATTTAAATATCCCTGTGATCTCTGTGTTGGTCAAAAGTTGCTTCTGAGACTCAGCTCAGGTGACAATGTTCTGAAGCTGTTGAGCACTGTAGAAGTTCAAGATGGTCACTGAACTTGGCTGGCCTGCCAGCTGTCTCATCATAACATCTAGAGAGGAACATTGAAAGTCTGTGTGAGTTTGGGAGTTGCGACAAAAAAAATAATTCATTCCACGTAATAGTGATATTGGCAGCACATACCAAATGGTTAAATCTAATGTAGCATACAGTTTCATTAAGGCACAACAAAATTAATCTGTCCCTTCCCACCAGGAGGTTTCAGCGAAAGCAATGGGGAAGGAGATGGAGGCAAAACGCAGCAATTCATTAATGAAATGAAGACATGCAAAATAATTAGGCTTATAACAATAGATTAGAGGACAAAATTAACCCCTTTGCTTTCTTCCCATTACATGAAACCGAGCACTTGTGAATTATACAGGCTGTTGCCGCGATTTTTCTTCTAGGAGATATGGCATGCATTTATCTTCCCAAAACAAAGCCACTGCTATTGTATAATAATTTCCCCCCTTTTCTTTTGAATTAATGAAGTTGCCAGTTGAGGGCAATTCCATTAACCTAACCAACAGCAAGTGAAAGAGTTAATTCAAAGGAAACGAGGAAGAATAGTCAGCTGCTCTAAATGGCTTACAGTAACTTGTGTAATTAATAATATTGGAACTAAGGGACTCATCTAATTCAATGAAAGGATGAGACTTCCTTCTGCCTGATTGGAAACGATAGCCAAAAGGAGCAATGGTCTTTGGGGGGTTTGTCCCATGTCTTCCGTGTCCTCTACTCACTTACTGGGTTCTCCAAGAGCAGGCTGCTCCCTTTCTCATTCGGAGCTATTGACTTGTATGGGACAAAGTAAATGGTTCAAACAATTTGTGAGCAATAAAAACTGCCTCTGCTGAGGTCACAAGGGATAAAGGTTGGGGCTTTCCACCACTGTCAGGCCTAGCGACGGTCTATTTCTAGATTGTGTCAGTTTCACAGGCGTTTATTCATAAGTCTATCAAATCCCGTTTCCATGTCAATATGTGTTGTGTTTCATTTTCTGAAGCCTGAAAATTGACGTTATTTTTGTATGCATTTCAGCCTAAAATGCACATTTTTGCATGCACAGTATGCTAAAACGTATATTATTGTACCCTTTTACACAGCATTCTCTATGCATTTCATCTGCAACCATGGTAGAAAATGCTTCCTGCTTCAGAACATATCCCTCACCACATGAGGGAAGCTGGGAGAAGCCAAGTGGCCCAGGGTGCCCCTCATATGGGAGAAACACAGGAAGAGGAGCCAAGAATAGGCTGGGATGTTTCGAACTGGTACATAATGGGCTAATGCAATCCTGGAAATCAGTGGTAGGCAGCAGAAAAGATTGAGGGCACTGTTGATCACAGACCTCACTTTATGAGATTGAGTCATTTCATCTGGCCTGCCAGTTATGCTTGCATCCAAACCTTTGGCTGGTGTAGCACCAAATACTTGATGGCATTGTTTCAGCCTTAGCTGACAAGCATTAAAATTAATGGACTTGGGTGCCATTCCTGAGGTAGTCACTATATTCATTCTGTTGATTAAGTAGGAACTGCAAGAAGAATTTTTTTTTTAAAAGTGTGGATTTTATTATTATTATTTTATTTATTGAGCAGGGGGCATCTTACTAACCTTGCCCTGTGCTCCCTTTACAACTCATTAAACTAAGTGGGACTTATATGCAAGAACTGGCATGAAAACTCATGGATTTGTGGATAGAAATGGCCAGCACAGGGCTCAAAGCCAGGAGTTCACCCTACCATAGAAAACAATATATATATATATATAATTCTTTCCCATTTCAATATGTTAACTTCTTTAGTGCCGGCCAGTTGGCTTGCCAAACTAGCTCTGTGATCCTCAAACCATTTGCTCCAGAGTTACAGGGGAGCTGAAATGGTTTAAAAATAAAAATATGAAGCTGCCGTCTTGCATCAGATTCTTGACACCAATTCAGCTAATCTCTGTTGAAAAGGAAGCTGACCTTTAGTTAGTCCCATTGGAGAATTGAGACCTTCTCTTTGGTTTTGGTGCTCTGGTGCAAGCAGAGTATTCTGCTGCAATGGGCTGCATAGTTCAGCATATGCCTTGCATATAGAATATGCAATGGGCATACCCTTATAGCTCCAGTTAAAGGGATATTGCATAGCAGGATAAAGGCAGCTGCTGCCAGTTCATATAGACAGGATGAGATGGATCAAAGGTATGACCAAGCATAAGGACAAGACAGTGGTCATTTATATCAACATACCTTATCGGTAGAGCACATATTGAGATCCTAGAGAACATCTGACAGTAAGAGTAGATGATACTTGGCTAGTTGAACAACTAATCTGAACTGGTATAAGGTAGCTTCCTAAGAGATAAATGTAGTCTTCCACTACATTGACCTTGTCCTATTTGGTGGCAGAGCTGTCCAACAATGAGCTCATGGGAATGTCTTGTAGCTCCACAATCAACCCTGAAATGCATGCACACTGACCCACACACTCCGTTATCCACATGTGCTAGAAAGGTCGCGATCAGGAACCACCCAAGGCCTTTTGGGCCATGCCCTCACCAGTAACATGGAGCAGACTCCCCAGTCGCAGCTGTCGATGACTACTCTCGCCATTTTTCAAAAAGATTTGTAAAGCATTCCCATGCCTGCCAGCCTTTCCAAATGCTCTCTATCAATCTGCTGCCTCTTAATCACCTTGTCCGTGTGCTTAGCTCACTTGTGACATTTTATTGGTTTGTATTTTTCATGAGGATTTGATTGTATTTTCATGTATAAGATGTGATGATTGTAAAGATAAGGTGTATAGGCAGAAATGCTGGGTGGGGGTGGGGAGCTTAAAGAAAGAAAGAAGTCATTGAATGTGTCTCATGTATATCTGAGAAGAGACCTAGACTGGCATCGCATGCCACATAGTATTATTTCTCCATAACGTAAGAAAATGTCTGCAAGGTGAGTCAATACTTTCCGTTGGTTATTTTTCCTAGATAAAAGATAGCATGCAATTCATCCAGTCCCCCACCCCCACTTTAAATGGTTTTCTATTGACTGTTTTATAGACTGATTCTACTGGGCATTAGCATTTGGAGAGATCATTACCACTGTAAATCACTCACAATTGGTACAGTCATAGCATTAGAAGCAGGAAAGAAGAAGTGGGGAGAGGGGACCCAAATTAAACCTCAAACTTCTCCCCACTGCACAATTTCTCAATGGAAAGCAACACAGTGCTATTTTGAACTATGATGATTTCCCACCCTATTAATACTTTTAGATTTATACAGTGCCCTCACTGTACATTCCCCTTTACATGTGGCTCTCTAGACATTCCTATACTCCAGCTCCCATCAGCCCCAGCCAACATAATCATAGAAGTTGTAGTCCAGCAAGTATCTGGAGGGTCACAGGTTCCCCACCCCTGGTGTAAGCAAAGCAGGCAGACCTCTGCCCAGGGGAGCCTGCACTCTAAATTTTGAGTGACAGGAGATGAGGGAAGCAACAGAAGGTGAAATGGTTGGGAAACAGGGGATGAAGGGGCAAGGCCACACCTAAACATTGTGCTGCTATGGGTGGACAAGATGGGGCACCACCATTTCTGTCGGGTATTGAGCTAAGTTCTAGGTGCTGGTATTAAATTATAAAGCCCCAAACAACTTAGGTCCAGGGTACCTTAGGTTCCACCTGAACCCTCATATCCCAATTTGATCACGAAAATGCTAAGCCACAGGTCCATTGTAAAAGGTGTGTTTTGAAGGCTTCCTAAGCAGGACCACTGAGACCCATCTAGTGTTATCTACTCTTATTACTGGCAGTAGCTCTCCAGGGTCTCTGGAAGACATATTTCTCATCATTTCCTACCTGACCCTTTTTGTAACTGGAGGTGCTAGGGATTGAGCATAAGACCTTCTGCAGGCAAGGAACATGCTCTGCCACTGAATTGTGGCTCCTCTTTCGGCAGAAACAAAGATTTAGAAAATTGGCCCTGAAGGCTGGCAGAGAACAGTTCCGTGGATCTCTGTCCTTGTTGTTGTTTAGTCGTTTAGTTGTGTCCAACTCTTTGTGACCCCATGGACCAGAGCACGCCAGGCACTCCTGTCTTCCACTGCCTCCTGCAGTTTGGTCAAACTCATGCTGGTAGCTCCAAGAACATTATCCAACCATCTCGTCCTTTGTCGTCCCCTTCTCCTTGTGCCCTCAATCTTTCCCAACATCGGGGTCTTTTCCAGGGAGTCTTAGTAGCAAAAGAGAGCTTCTAGATGGATTCATCTCAGGTGCAAGACTTGCAGGCAGCATTACACGACCAGATGTGTATCTGCTGGGAAGCAGAGATAGGACAGAGGCAAAATGCCAGAGCACATAGTTGGGCATTGGAGTAAGCAAGGCAAGAGGAGAGCCTGAGAAGTCCTAGGCCACACATACGGAAGTCTTTTGGATCCCACCACTGGGTCAAACACTAATTTATAAAGCAAACCGAGACTTGATCAGTACCCAAATGCAATATTTAACAAACTAGCTTTATGTCTTTGACCCTGAGCTGGCTGGCTGGCTTTGAGAAGATCTGCTCGAGGGCTAAGACCTTGTTAAATGCTTGAGTTGCATTTTGCTTAGCAAAGAATGAGATAATTATTGTGGTTAAGTGACTGTAACAAGGACAAAGGTTTAATAAGAACATTGATTATAGCCAATGGAAGGTCCTTGAAGAGTAACACAAGTAAAGAACAGAGTAAATAGTCATTATATTTCATACAAGTGGATGAGAAGGAATCTCAAAGGCCTTCTGTTAATCTGCCAAGAACATCATCTGTGAACAGTGTGAAGATATGCAAGAAGAGAAAGTATGTAGCAAAAGGATGTAAAGCCCTGTATTGTTCAACACAGATGGATATCTGGCTGAAGGTTAGTATCTAAAACTTCAGGGTACTTCAGAAGATGGTCTCCAGAGCCAGCTCAAGATATTTTTAGCATCTGAAGTAAAGGACAAGGTACCACTCTCCACATACAGACGCTAATGAGACTGGTGATTGAATTTTACTTCAACACTGGCAATAAGGCGCCATTGTCTGCTGCACTTGAAAGCAGCAAATTTGGGTAAGGGGTGCAGGGCAGACTTCCCTGGAACACACAGTATTGTTCTCCAACAGAGGGTAACACCTTGAGAGAGCACTCAAGAGGAACAGCTGTGATGTGAAAAAACAACCCTTCTCCACCTGAGATCCTGGAGACTTAGCTCCAATTGGAGGTGACAGAACTGCACAAAATAAAAAAAATCCTTCCAGTAGCACCTTAAAGACCAACTAAGTAAGTTCTTGGTATGAGCTTTCGTGTGAAGAAGTGTGCATGCACACGAAAGCTCATACCAAGAACTTACTTAGTTGGTCTTTAAGGTGCTACTGGAAGGATTTTTTTTATTTTGTTTTGACTATGTCAGACCAACATGGCTACCTATCTGTAACTAGAACTGCACAAGACGGACATGGTCTAACTTGGCACATCTATCAAAATAATGAACCATCCTTACCTATGATGAATGGTTGGCATCCTCTAGTTCTAAAGGTGTATAAAGTTAACAAGAGAATTAAAAAAAATATTTCGGGCAGTATAAGTAAAGGGTAGACAGCAACCCTATTTAGTGACAAGAGGCACGAGAGTCATTTGATACATTGGCCTAGTTGATGTTTTAATCTGTGGGTTATAAAATGGAAGAAGTTAGGTCTTGAAAAATCACTCAAGCCCTGTTACATAATCCCTGGAAAGAGCCTAGAGAGCCTGGCAAGGACCCATTGTTTTGGGTAACAGCAAGGAGTACAAAATTCCAATCCAGAAACAACATTCTGCATGCCTTTGTTCTCAAGACAGACAGCGCCAGCAAAAGCATGTTGTTGTTGATAAACATGAAGGAAGAAGATTCAACAGAGGAATTCTTCCCAAATGGTAGCTAGGCAGGGATGGAGCATCAAGTCAGAGGGGGTGGCTTTCAGCTATCTCTGTTTCACAGGGGTGAGGAATCTTTTCTCCCCCAAGGGCTGCATTTTTTCCAGGGGAAAGTGTTTGGGGGATGCATACCAGTGGGGCCAAACACCCCCCCCACACACACACACATTTTCACACAGAGAGACACACACTCAGCTCACTTGGCTTCCATGTTGCAGCTATAGCTATTCACTTTCCTAACACTCCCCCTGATGCTTCATAGTTTGAGGGGAAAGAGGTTAGGAGTTCTGTGAGCAAGTGCAGGAGTCTGTGCAGAAACAGCCAGGGATCAAGCCAAATTCTTTGCAATGGGAAATCAGGCCAATCTACAAACATCGTTTGACTTGTAAAACTAAAATTTTACAATTGGATGGGTGGGTGCAGTGCCGCTGATTCCTTTGTCACAGGCTGTAGCACCGAAGTTTGCCAATTTTGGAAATGTGACAAAGCTGTAGGTTGTGGGCTCTCAACATTTCCCCAACATTTGCTTGCAAAGCCAGATGTCCAGCAAAGCCTGAGCCAGGATAATTTCCAGAAACTATGCACGTCGTTGCAATAAAGGCAACTATTTTTGCAGTCATCGGTTATATGCGGGTGACTTTAATACTTATTTGAATGGCAGGTCTTAACACTTTGAATGCTTTTATGCCTTTTTACACAATGTTCCCTGCTCTGAGTCATCAGACTTGCAACAGATTAACATTTCAAAAACATAAACACACTTTTATTGTGCAAATAAGTTTATACTGTTAATCAATGAAAATGATTTTAGAAGATGCTAGTGATAAATTGTCGCCAGTGACCCAGCAGACTTCCTAGCATCCCACCCTCCTCAGTTTGAGGCTTCTATGCTAGCTAAATTCTGGTCAGGCCTGGCAATAGTGTGTACTGTGGTCTGCTGGTCAGAGTGCTAGTTTAGGACCAGGGGAACCTGGAATCAAATCCTCACTTAGCCATGAAGCTCACTGGAATGACCTTAGACCAGTCACCATCTCTCAGCCTAGCCTACCTCACAGGCAATGTTATTTTTCTAGAAAAAGAGGTGCCAGAACTCACCAAGAACGCCTCCCTTGTTCTTTTAGAATGGCAATGGTGCCCACATGAGATGTACCGGAATTAAGTTCTGGTGAGTTCCAGGTAAAAAAAGCTCTGCTCATAGGGTTGCTGCAAGGATAAAACTAGTTGGAAAACTGCATTGTGAAGTTTGGAGAAAATCAAATTTTGCAAAATGTGTTTTGCTTCAGGAAGTGTGAATCTGGCAGGTTTGCCTTTAAATGCAAACTGAACCGAATCCCTCACCTATTTCTATTTAGTGGTGACTGAGCTGGTGGTTGCCCCCTCCCAAAGTTGAAAGTTGACCTGCAGGTCTTGGAATTGCCCTTGTGGTTTAGCAAGACATCTCTTGCACGGTTTTTGCTATATCTCTAGGAACCTATTCTGCTAGATGTGTGCAAAGGCCTTAAAATAGAATTCTCTTCTTCATCATAGTTACCTTCTCTGAAATTACGAAGAAACTGTATGTGAGCAAAAGCATTTGTGCTCTGAAAGGGAAACGCAGAGAGCTCTTCTTTCTAATGAATATGTCAATAATAATGATGCCTGCTGATGAGTCAGGTTTTAGTTTCAATATACATAATTGAAAGCAGCAGGAATCATAAAACATCAATGTTAATTCAAGCTCTCGTTACTTGAAAAGTATGAAATGTGTAAGAACTGTGGCAGAATCCGCGACCTGGGAGAGGAGAGGGTTGAAGAAGACTGGAAGAAATTTAAGATTTATTTACAAAAGTACTGTAATTTGGTTGAATCCTAACAAGGAAGCCAGAGCAGAAATAACTGTCTACCATTAAATTATAATTTTTTATTTGAGTTTAACCTAAATATTGCACTTAAGAGTATAAACAAGATGATAATTTGCTTGGAAAAATTCGTTTTTAATGATGAGAGTGGAAGCGGGAGACGTGAGGGAGTCCGCAATAGAATGAAAAGATGTTATGAAACCTATTTTGTTTGTTAAATATGTATCTGTAAAAAATCTTAATAAAAATTTTTATAAAAAAAAAAAAAAAAAATTAAATGTGTAAGAACTGAACACAGAATGGCAATTTACCTTCCATGTCACCTTCCTGTAGTTATTGCTGGAACATTTTTTAACCCCGTGGGAATTCTTTGTTTGTATCTACTGGAAAATGTAGCAGTGATCAGACAAGAAGACAGTAAGAAAGCTGAAAGAGTCACAGAGGATTCAACATTTCTCTGTTTCATGTGTATACAAGCGTGTGTAAAAAAGAGGAAGAAAAAAGAAGAAGAAGCAAACCATCTCGGAACCTGAGAGCAGAACAGAGCCAAATTACAGGTGGAAATTAGAACAAGATCATTGGGGAATAAAATCATAGACATTTGCCAGCAACCCAGGGAAATCTCTCATTTTGCAAGGAGATAGGAATTGAACAAAGTCATCAAAGCATTGAAATGGAAATTGGGAGGGGGGCATTCGTGGTAAAAGGAAGTTGCACCACAAGAGCTATTCAATAAGTTTAGACAAATAATTATATTTTTTTTAAAAAAAAAACCTCTTCCCATAGCAGTTTACAACTTTATGTTTTAAAACAAAGAGTCAGATACAATAAATGCTGAACCCCTTTTTACCTGCTTGAATGGCAGCCAAAAGGGATTGCTCCTTGGACGACAGAAGTGGCAGAAGACTGAATTCTTGCCATTGCCTTTCAAGAAAGAACCTGGGTGAGGCTACAGAAACATGCATTTGCTTTTTTCGGGGAGGGGACGACTGAAAGTGCTTTAAAGACTACCACCATCTTGAAGAATACCTGCCTGCTTTTTTCATGCTTAGAGTACAGTCGTACCTTGGTTGTCAAACACCTTGGAACTCATCCATTTTGGCTCCCGAACACCGCAAACCCGGAAGTGAGTGTTCCGGTTTGCGAACGTTTTTTGGAAGCAAGACGTCCAACGCAGCTTCCGCGGCTTCCGTCTGAGTGCAGGAAGCTCCTGCAGCCAATCGGAAGCCACACCTTGGTTTTCAAATGTTTTTGGAAGGCGAACGGACTTCTGGAACGGATTCCATTCGAGAACCAAGGTACGACTGTATGTATATTTAGAAATAAAATGTTACAAAAGGAATCTGCAGTGATCTCTCTTTACAAGGATAATTCATCTCTGTAAGCACAGAGTTAATGCTAGGAAACTTCCTACCACTCAGGCGATTGATGTACTCGGGGTACCCAAAGCACTATGTATAGAAGACTTCCATACAAGTAAATTGATCGCTCTCAGTGTTTTGCTGGGAGAACTTTAGTCTCACTATCTGGTTATTAGTCGTAAGGTTGATTGGAAATCCATTTTATTATGGTTTAATATTTTGAGATTGAAATACCACCCCTGCTTTGGAACAAAGAGAAACTTAAAATAAAGTCACCACCAACTGCTGCCCTGGCCATTGTGATCATTCTGGGCTTCGGCTGTGGCGGTTAATCTGCCATGTTGCTCCCTCCAACCCCACAGATATTGTCCTCCCCATTTTCCAAGGGTCTAATCATCTGCATATGTACTTGAACTCAATTGGACTTACTTCTGAGTAAATATTCATAGGTGCGAGTGGCACATGAGAGTTTATGCTTCCTCTCTGATGTCTACAGATAACAGCTTTTAAAATATATCTTAAAAGAAGCAGCAAGTACCTGATATCTTTTAGCCTAAACATGTAAGGAAGGAGACTAAAGTATTGGACTGATCTTTTCTAAGTAGGTCTCTTCAACGTGGTATAAATGTCCCAGCATATATCATAGCTATGTATGATAGAAATCCCTAAGGTGAGAGAACCCTAATGCATCATTACATATAATGGCAGATCACATGACTTTTTAATTTAAATGCCTCAAAATGAGTATAATTCCCCTTGGAAATCTAGCCATTGTCCAATTATACTAAGTTCATTTAAAGAGACTTCTTCATGCATGTGATCTTTCAAACCATAGCATTTGTCTGAGGTGAATGATTGCCAAAGTCATACTAGTGAGGATAGTGGTTTTTATTTTATTTTAAGGAATTGGGCAAGCAGGACTTCATCAGAAAGGTACCTACCACTTCTTTTTGCATATGGCAATGAAATAATCATTTCCCCTCTTTATCCCTCTGGTAGTAGGGTTGCCTGAAGATTTTGTTCACATTTTTAGGTGCACCAATCTAATTCACAATCCCTTGACTATTATGTTGATCTGAATGCAATTATCATTTGGTTTTTGCACTTCTCTGAATTTTGTGATATCTTTCTTTTGCTTTAAAAAGTACCAAAATGCATATTAAAATGTGTGTTTTAGATTGAAATGCATGCAAATATGTATTTTAGGGTAAAATGCACATTTTTAAATGAAAACGTGTTCACTAATGATGAAAACTTTCATACATTTCCCCCAAACAAAAATTAAGAGATTGACGTAGAAATGGGATAGACTTAGGAATCACTGTATGTGAAATCAGTTACAGATAGGTAGCCGTGTTGGTCTGCCATAGTCAAAACAAAAAAAATTCCTTCCAGTAGCACCTTAAAGACCAACTAAGTTAGTTCTTGGTATGAGCTTTCGTGTGCATCTGAAGAAGTGTGCATGCACACGAAAGCTCATACCAAGAACTAACTTAGTTGGTCTTTAAGGTGCTACTGGAAGGATTTTTTTTTTGTTTTGTATGTGAAATCGACACAGACCGACCACAAGGAAACTAATCCAGCAATTCCTTCCTGATAGATACTATCTCTGAGGTATCGTGCTTCACTCCCTCTCCTGCCTTGCCTGCCATTCCTCAGCATTGCCATATTGCCCTGGAAAGAACTGTGGCTGCAAAGTTGTTCCCTCTGTCTGCTTTGTACCATTCATTTTAGCATGCCAGCAGAACCTGCAAAAGGTATTAAGATAATGGCATCTTGGATATTAGTTCCTTCATGGAACACATGCCTTACACACTTGATTTTCCACTCATCAGCATGTGGCTCCCTCAGCTTCACTCCTAATTAAAGTGAAGATTTTTTTTAAAAAGAACTCAAGGTAGATACTGTAACTTTTGTATCCATAATTGTACTCTTAAAATCCTGAATGCAAAATAAATAAATAAAATTGAAGGCACTTCATATTGCCTTTCTGAGAGGTTAAAACATTATTCTCATCTAGGTATTCTTCTTTTCTTGCCCTAGTTATTGTCTGCATAATTTGGCTGAGGAATTATTGAAGATACTTAGCAAAACCCGAGGCTAATTTGCTCCAATCTATAGACTTACAAGTGCTGCTTGAGAGATCTTAGGATTTGCTATTTAGCCACTTAAATTTAGAAAAGTTCATATTTATTGCATCATAACTTGCAAATGAGCTGTGAAGTTTGCTGAATTTACAAGAAAATGTGACTTACAATATCATTGCTTGGGACGGTGACCAGAACAAAATGGGAGGGCAGGAAAACAGCCTTAAAAACAGGGGGTTAGGTCCCCATAAATAGTTCTGCCAGCAGTAGCAAACACAAGGGCTTCCACTAGCACAACAGTGCTTTGGCTCCCCTGGTGCCCCCCCCCATCAGCTGTGGGGGGGTTGGGAGAACCCACTGAACAGGGGGAAGAGAGGGAAGGTTACTGCATTAGTGAAGCAGGAATGCTTGCTCTGACATGATGTTTGTTTTAGCACAACGCTGAATTCCTCCCATAGGGATGTATTTAACTAATCCTACACAGATTAGGGACACGGGTGGCGCTGTGGGTAAAACCTCAGTGCCTAGGACTTGCCGATCGCATGGTCGGCGGTTCAAATCCCCGCGGCGGGGTGAGCTCCTGTCTTTCAGTCCCAGCTCCTGCCCACCTAGCAGTTCGAAAGCACCCCTAAGTGCAAGTAGATAAATAGGTACCGCTTTCTAGCGGGAAGGTAAACGGCATTTCCGTGTGCTGCGCTGGTGCTGGCTCGCCAGAGCAGCTTCATCACGCTGGCCACGTGACCCGGAAGTGTCTCCGGACAGCGCTGGCCCCCGGCCTCTTAAGTGAGATGGGCGCACAACCCTAGAGTCGGACACAACTGGCCCGTACGGGCAGTGGTACCTTTACCTTTACCTTTACACAGATTAGACTCATTGAAATTAATGAACCTAAGATAGTCATATCTGTTGACAGAAATAGGTCTACTCTGAGTAGGAGTCATGTTGAATATCACCCACAATGTCTTCTTTCCCTTGCCCCAAATTCCAATGACTGTCTGTGCCATTTTAAAGCACCTGTTGGGGAGTCTGTAACCAAAGTTGCGTTCCTATGATCTGGTCATACTTTCCTTCTTTCCCTGTTTTACTTGTGTACTCATCCTCTGTGCCTTTTCCTGGTCCTGCCTAGCACCTTCCCCTTGACCAAGCCAGTCATGAAACTGTCTATGCACCTGCCAAGACACAATCATACGAGACTCTATGAAACATGAAGGAAGAAGATATAGAGCTCATCTCACTCTATAGGCCAAGGGAGCTGGCGTTTGTCCGTAGACAGCTTCCAGGTCATGTGTCCAGCATGACTAAGCTGATTCTGGTGAACCAGAGCAGTGCACGGAAACACTGTTTACCTTCCCACCGGAGCAGTACCTATTTATCTACTTGCACTTTGATGTGCTTTTGAACTGCTAGGTGGGCAGGAGCTGGGACCGAACAACAGGCACTCACCCCGTCACAGGGATTTGAACTGCCGACCTTCCGATTGGCAAGCCTTAGGCTCTGTGGTTTAGACCACAGCAAATCTCTGTTGCTATATCTTCCTGGTTGCCTCTGTATACAAATTATGGAATTTGCCTGCAAAATGGGTACCACAGTTTAAGATATATGCTTGAGTTAGGCTTTCCTACTCTCTTTTTGAGTAGGGGTAAGTGGATCTGTCAATTTTGTTTCCTTTCACATTTCCACCTCAACTTGCGATTTGTTTGTTGGTTTGTGTAAAACCTATGAATTTTAACAGGGAGAAATGTAAAGTATTGCACTTGGGCAAAAAAAATGAGAGGCACAAATACAAGATGGGTGACACCTGGCTTGAGAGCAGTACATGTGAAAAGGATCTAGGAGTCTTGGTTGACCACAAACTTGACATGAGCCAACAGTGTGACGCAGCAGCTAAAAAAGCCAATGCCATTCTGGGCTGCATCAATAGGAATATAGCATCTAAATCAAGGGAAGTAATAGTGCCACTGTATTCTGCTCTGGTCAGACCTCACCTGGAGTACTGTGTCCAGTTCTGGGCACCACAGTTCAAGAAGGACACTGACAAACTCGAACGTGTCCAGAGGAGGGCAACCAAAATGGTCAAAGGCCTGGAAACAATGCCTTATGAGGAAGGGCTAGGGGAGCTGGGCATGTTTAGCCTGGAGAAGAGGAGGTTAAGGGGTGATATGATAGCCATGTTCAAATATATAAAAGGATGTCACATAGAGGAGGGAGAAAGGTTGTTTTCTGCTGCTCCAGAGAAGCGGACACGGAGCAATGGATCCAAACTACAAGAAAGAAGATTCCACCTAAACATTAGGAAGAACTTCCTGACAGTAAGAGCTGTTTGACAGTGGAAATTGCCCCCAAGGAGTGTGGTGGAGTCTCCTTCTTTGGAGGTCTTTAAGCAGAGGCTTGACAACCATATGTCAGGAGTGCTCTGATGGTGTGTCCTGCTTGGCAGGGGGTTGGACTCAATGGCCCTTATGGTCTCTTCCAACTCTATGATTCTATGATTCTATGATTCTATTAATCTTTCCTAATATACATATTTTTGTATGCTATCTTGTCTGATATACATATTTTTGCAAAGCAGTTTCCCATAACACTAATATGTGCATTTCTATGCAGACTTTACCATAGTAAATGGATTTTTGTACACATTTCTTGGCTGGAGAACCACACTACAAAATTCAGAGATGTATGAATCTCCAAGGACGTCTGTGTTTCAGTTTACACATTGTTTCAGAAAGTATGAATTAGGTAGGTTTGCCTCTAAATGTGAACTGAATCAAATTTCTTCCCATTCCTATTCTTGAAGTGCCAGCTGCTCAAGTTGGAGCTGATTTAGTCAATCAGGTTTGACTCATGGTTGCTACAAGTTCTGTGTAAGAGAGTCATTATTCTTTTGCCTGTGAATTACATCCACTAAGTTAGCAACACTGGGGTTATTTGGCGGGATAAGATCATGCTCGGTGGTGCTCTGTTAAATCCATGTGGGCTACATTTGATGCATTCCATTAGTCTGTGGCTGCAAGTACACCATTAGTTATTTCTGTGCAATCCGAGGGCCTTCTGGTGGTTTCCTCACTGGAAGAGGTGAGGTTACAGGGAACCAGGCAGAGAGCCTTTTCGGTAGTTGTACCCACCCTGTGGAACACCCTTCTAGCAAATGTCAAACAGATAAACAGCAACGTGAATTTTAAAAGACATCAGAAGGCAGCCCTGTTCAGGAAAATTCATAGTGTGTGATGTTTTAATGTGTTTTTACTAATTTTTGTTGTTGGGAGCTGCCCAGAATAGCTGAGGCAACCCAGTCAGATGGGTGGCATATAAATATGTTGTTGTTATCAACACAATCTCCTTAATGTAATGTGTTCCTTTAAAGAGAACTGGTCAATCTGGTAGCAGTGTGAACTTGTTTTGTGGAAACTGCTACTCAAGAAAAAAACAAAATGAGCTTTAACCTCCTTTCATTGAAGACAGGTGAAATTTTGATAGTAGGTGCTGGAGAGAACAACCTGAGAGTTTCCTCAAAATTTCAGGAACCATCTCTTTTTCCCTCTCCTCTTGCAAGTGTTTATTGTAATGCCTGGCAAATTTCACGCAAAAACATTTTACATTTGTGGGCTGCCACTGATGTTTTTTGTCTCCGCTTAGTGCCCTGCGAACCTTGGCTCTCAGTTTTCTAACAGATTTTCAGAGTAAATTTTCATCGTTTGCCTTCCTGGAAATGTGTTAGTGCACTGAAACCTTAGAAATGGGACCACAGCTTATGCCTTTCACCAGAAGCTTAGATGCACATTCAGCATTGTGAAAAGCTGCGTGCTGTGGTTATATGGCCTGGTGATCATCTGCAAGGGGGTGTAAAATGAAGGCCCATTAATTTTATCACTTTAAAAGGAAGAAAAGTACTGGGCCTATGCAATTAGTCACATTTCAAAGACACCCTTCTAAATGAATGTAAGAAAATGCACGTTTATATGTCACATATGCATGTTGCTTGGGGGCTAGGGCTCAGGGGCTCTGCAGCAGCAGCTCATTCTGTTTTATTTGTATACAGTTGACATAATTTGCATGAAATCTGCATGAACTCGGAGAATAAGAAGTCCCATGTCACAACACTTCTGCTATGCCCTTTGTGCAAATTTCAGTATGAGACCAAAAATTGTCTGTCATTGGAATGTTCATCCATTAATTAAGATCTGAGTGGATGTGGAGCACCTTCCTATTCACTCAGCACTGATTGAAACCGTAGTAAGTTTTCACTAAGAGATGGTCAAACCCAATGAGGGATATAACCCATGGCGTAATGTGGGTTACCATTACCTGGGTCCACACAGAAGGGGAGGAGTGGGAGTCAGGGAAATGTACAGAGTACACATACACATTCAACTGTCTAACAGTGCCCATGTCACCCAGGAGATTGTAGCTGCAGAGATAAGAAAAGAAGAGTTGTTCCATTGTCAGGAGAGGTCACTTCCTGGATTGCATGGAGAAACCATTTTCAATGGAGCCCAGCAATGTATTGAGGCAGCACCAGGCGACAAAATTTTGTGCCCCTAACAATTTTGCACTTGGAGCTACCGTCCCTGTGCCCCTTCTGATACACCACTGAATATAACCCACAATTGGGTCACCAACTGTAACTGTAATCTCCTATAGAAAGCTGGGGAAGATTGCTTTTCACAGAATCATAGAATTGTAGGGTTGGAAGGGATCTCAACTGAAGTTCGTGACAGATGGCCATCCAACCTCCTGAGGTTGTGCATTCCATGTCTAAAGCTCTTACTGCCAGAAGCTATTCCTAACATTTAGTCAGAATCTCCTTTCTCCACCCCCAAGCAGCAGAAAACAAGATTGCCAAGTGCTTTAAAATGGCTCACCTTCTTTAGTATTTGGCACTCTAGCACATGGGAACTGTAGCGCAGGAGCTAAGCATGGAAAGCCACACATTGGGTAAGTGACTGTATGATACTCTCTCTCCTTCCTCCTGCTCTGCTATAGGATTGGCTGTTGGCCCGTGCTCCATACTGACACTCAGGAAGCCCCTTGTGGAATAGGAAGTGCCAGCAGCAGCAGTATTGGTCACGGCAGGGACACTGGGAGGGCCACTGGGAACAGTGCAGCCAGATCATTCCTCACTTGGGCTTCGTCGTTGCATTGGTTGCGATGCCATTTTTAAAAGTGATGGATTTGTTTAGTAATATTTTCCCCCCATTGGTTGATTGTTCCGTAGTTCATGAAGCAAGGGTTGGTTTGTTTTCCCCAAATGGCCAAATGTTGTTTTTTTTTTGTTTTCTCAGCTGCCAGACTTACTTTTGCAAAGGTCACATTTGAATGATGCATGCCCAGTCCTTGGGGCATATGTGAGGAGCGATGTTATTGTTCTATACATTACATAAACCACTTTTAAAAGTTCAAGTCAATTCCAGCCATGAACAAACACGTGCAAATCATCTGCCAAGCTTGTACCAGCCTTTTGCAGCTCCTACTCTGAGGAGAGCAGATCATGCAGATGGACAATAAGCACATAAACTCAAAGCAGGGTGCAATTTAACTTCCATGCAGAAGAACCTTTGAGAGGTAGGGGCAATCACCAGAAATACATCCTGAATTGATCAAAGTTTTAGATGTGAATAACATATTTCACACAGTGGCCAACAAGATGTCCACAAGTGGGGCACACATTTCTACAACTATCTGCAATTAGCATTCAAGTCTGAATGAAAAGTCATCAGCATTTTAGTGTGAATTTCTCCTAATATACACACTTTTATATGCAGTTTCATCAATATATTCCATTTCTGCATGTTATTTTCACTAATGCATGATTTTTAAAATTCTGCTTAGCAAATAAAGCACTGCTGGGTCGCTGCCACCAGAGCTATACTTGGAACCCCTAATACATGGATTTTTATCCATACTTTAGTATATGGATTGCTGTCCACATTACTCAGCTGGAGAACTGGATTGTGAAGTTCAGAATTGAACATTTTGAAGGTTGGCTATGTTTCAGAATGTGGACTGTTTTGGAAAAATGTGAATTTGGTCAGTTCACCTTTAAATGCAAACAGAATCAAATTTCTCCTCCATCCCTAAGCACAGCCTACACCAACCTGCTAATCTCCAGATGTTTTAGACTACAACTCCCATCACCACCAGCAAACTCTTTAGCATTTCCTCACAGGGAAGGTGCTTCTAACCCTTAACCATTTGGTTTCCAAGTCTGTGCACCTGCAAGACCATTTATCACCTATGGTACTCTGCGATCAAGCTTTCCTCACCCTAACCTATCCATTACTTCTCAAGTGATATGGCAAATAGGAGGGAGGGAGGCAACAAGAGTGAGAAAGCTGGGATCTTATCAAATGTTATCATAAGGCCAGTCAAACACTACAAAATCGTCTTTTTAAATTTTAGCTGCATCTGAACTTAACATGTATTTAGCTTTAGCTAAATCATATTATCCTGAAAGTGCAACCACAATCTCATACTGTATGTGTACAAACACCTGCCTCCTTTTAATAGAAGTGCTTTGGGATACAATTCACAGTTCTGTGCAATAAAAAAAAGGAAAACAAGAAGCCCTGAAAGATGAATCTTCATAACATACATCTAATTTATTCTACTACCTATGTGATGATGCATTAGCCTCTAACATAGGCTGTTCTTGTGATTATTTTACAGCAAATGATATTACAATAAGTGCTTAGCCCCTGCAACAGACATTGCAGCAGTCAATAAATAAAATAATTATGCCTGTTTTTTTATATTGCTAAGATTTCGGAATACATTCTTTAATTAAGACGGGAATAACAAGCACAGATGCAATAGCACAATCAGAGATGAGCTTTAGATCACCAATATAGGCAGCTTCTCAATGAATAACTAGAACAAATTCAAAGGCAGAGAAAGAAAGAACCCACAATTGGTCACAAACCAATAGGATGGCATGGAACAGTTATGCCAATGGACTCCAGCCATTGTGTGACTCTAGAATTATACATTCACCGTTAAATATGAGGGTATTTATCATATAATGTATGGTGTGTGCTTGAACACACACACAAAACCAGTATTAAATATTTAAAAGGACCTATTGGGTCTTAACGTTTACAACCATATTGATTGTTTATTTTAAATTATGGCCCTTTAAAACTGAGCAATGGCTTTAAATAAGAGGCTGTTTAAAACAATATATCTAATTAGAGAGGCACCACTCTAAAGATTGCTTTCTCTCTGCAGTTTGTAAGGATTAAATATCCAAGCCTAAATTCTTTATTGCTGATTTCTAATATTAAACTGGTGACACATAAGCAGTGCTGATTGCAATATAAAGAATTATTCTCTTGGGCCCTACTTGTATTCATTCTCATTCTACACTTTAAAAACCCATTCATCAATTACTCTGCAGTGGCACCGGAGCTTAGCATGCACATATTATCTTCCCTCATATTCCAATGCAGCCTTCTGAAGAGAGATGGAAAGGCGGGTGGCCGGGTGGGGCGGGGGAGGGAAGATGAGGCAGGATGCAACTGTGGGTTTTTGTGTGCTGATGCACACATTCCGATCTGATTGTATGTGCAGAGACTTCACTGCTCACAGCAGTGCAGGGAGCGTTTTCCACATACGGTGGGTCTAATCACCTCCATGCATGTTCTTAAAAAGAAACATCCTCTCCTTGCGTTTAGTGCCTTGAGCCAAGCTCTAGTCTTATAAGCTGCTAGGTGAGCACTGGAGGAGGCGAAAACCTTTTGATATGCAGCAGAAGTGAGTTGCTGCATAATATAAAATGATGGTACTATTAATCCTATAGCAGTGGTGAGATACCCAGCCCCCGCTTTGCTACTGATATCCAAACCATTGTCTCAGGCTTTAAGCTTCATCAGTATGCAAACCGAGTGTCAGTATGATGGGTGGTAACTTGGTTGGGTGCACTTTCTACATTTCTGGCAAATGAGTATAATTATTTTCAGAGCTGCGGGCAACTCATGCATGTTTTATCCTCCATCTGGACCTGCACAGTACACAATAGTGATAAAAGATGATTTCCCCCCCCTTGGATGTTCATAGGCCATCATCGACACAGTGTGATGAAATGGTCATGTATCCCTTAGCACTTCTATATCTGCCACAGCTTGACAACAAAATTACTTCCCTATAGTACTAAAACACTTCAAATATTCAAGCCCTCTGTGCATATATTTGTGTTTTGAAGCATTCGGCGTTAACATAATGTGGTAATTTATAAACTGACAAATTAACTATGCAGAAATCTCAGAGTACAAGGCCTTCAGAGGTCTGCCAAAAGCAGCAGCAAAAAAAAATTAAAATGGGGTGGGGAGGGAAGGAAGGAAGGAAGGAAACGAAATATTTGTGCATTCTGAAACAATCCTAGTAATAATAACCATGATAATCAATAATAGTAATAGTTTTAATATTATCAGCAAGCTGAGATACCTTTCCCAGACTCCCATATAACTTAAGAATAGTTACTGCGTGGGGAAGGTGAGTGGGTCACGGATGTGGCAAAAATGCAAAGTTTCTAGAGGGATAACTTACACAGGGGCAGTCTCAAGAAAAAAATAATTCAAAAAATTAAATATTAAAATTCACAAGGGGAAATAAACTGTCAGAGTGGGTAAAATCAATATCGTTTTAAAGAGGATTATTCATGAGAATCGGAGGGGGAGGAGAGAAGAAAGAGAAGCGTCCTTTGTTTCTTTGTTATAAAATCATTTTACTGATTAAAATTCATCTGTGTGAGAGCTCTCTTTAGTAAAAAGCAGGCCATCCTTATAGGTTTACTATTGATCTCTAAACAGCTAAAGGATGGGATGCAGGCAGCTCTTATCAAACGAAGCAAAGCGGAGCATTTGCACTTTTAGCATATTACCTCAATTCAGCCCCAAATATCTTAAAAGCTAATTTTCTTGGACTCTGGAGGAAGACCTTGTCATTTCTGCTGCCCCCACCTGTCTTGACTGTGAACATTTTTTGACTACCGTTTTGTTTTGGGTTGGTTTTTTGCTTGTCCCCCCGCCCTTTGAGGAGGCATGAAGTTCTTTACAATTTGCGGCAAGAAGGTTTCACATTCCTTCATCGTATTCCAAATCAAGCCCCCTGCCTCCCAAACACATGCCCACATATTCTGTGTGTGAATCCCTCTCCTTCCTCCCCCCCCCTCCACCTATCTCCACCCCCACCTTTAAATGGTATGTACCATGCTACAGGGGCCTACCAAACATCAGACAGTCTTTATCAGCAGTTGTGCCAGGGTCTCCATGGCAACAGTATAATAGATTTGCCCTTATTCAATCCCAGAGGCCACATTGAAGCGCAATGCAAAATTTGCTGGAGCCTGAATTCCTTTCAAGTCATGGCTCATGTGTCAGGAAACAAGTCAATGCACAGACAGCAGTAAACATAAAGATGGAAAGGAACCTTTACTCTCCAGTGCTGTTTGCTTACAGTGACATTCAAAAACTGAGGCCCCCTTCTAGATCTCATTTTTGTCTCGTTTTCTAGTTATTAATTCACTTCTTTGGGTAAGGGGAGGTGGGGGTGGGGGAAATGCCAGGATTTGCAGAAATAAACTGCCACAGAAAGTGCAAAGCAAGCTGTATGGAAGAGAAGAGTGTGCATTTTCTTAGACTTCCAAGGTTATTGAATTCAAAATGGCTGAGATCCACCATAGCAAACTATATATCCCAATGCTTGCTAGGAAGCAGACAGTGCTCTGGAATTCTTGCAACAACGAACAACAATAGCAAAACACACAATGAAAAGACGGTTAGCAACTAGAAGTGCATAAAAAAAATGTGCACACTCTCCTGGTCTGTTTTTTGGTGGCACAGGAAGAATCTACATTCTGTGTGTATGTGTGTGTTTATGTATGTGTGTGTGTGTGCGCGCGCGCACATCCCATGAAAAATGGACCATGTAAATGGCCTTCCTGCAGAAGACCACGAGGGATGGAGACTAAACCTTATCCACTGTGTCTTTTCAGAATAAGCCTGGAAACAGACACAAGCCTAACAGGTTAAATGATAACATCTTTAGAGTTTTGCTTTAATCATAGCTGGAAGATGATGGAATGACTGTGCACTTTGTTAATTGATTTTCTTCACTTATTTTCCAAACTGGCATGCTCAAAATACATGGCGCACAACTCAAATTACTCTAAGAACCCTTTTACCCTTTTTTGTACCAACAAATTGAAGAGGGTTAGTTTTTAAGATGCTGTCTAGGTTTGTCATTGCTTTTCTCCCAAGAAGCAGGCGTATTTTAATTTCGTGGCTGCTGTCACCATCTGCAGTGATCATGGAGCCCAAGAAAGTAAAATCTCTCACTGCCTCCATTTCTTCCCCTTCTATTTGCCAGGAGGTGATGGGACCAGTGGCCGTGATCTTCGTTTTTTTGATGTTGAGCTTCAGACCATATTTTGCGCTCTCCTCTTTCAACCTCATTAAGAGGTTCTTTAATTCCTCCTCACTTTCTGCCATCAAGGTTGTGTCATCTGTATATCTGAGGTTGCTATTTCTTCCGGCAATCTTAATTCCGGCTTGGGATTCATCCAGCCCAGCCTTTTGCATGATGATTTCTGCATATAAGTTAAATAAACAGGGAGACAATATAGAACCTTGTCATACTCCTTTCCCAATTTTGAACCAATCACTTGTTCCAAATCCAGTTCTAACTGTAGCTTCTTGTCCCACATAGAGATTTCTCAAGAGACAGATGAGGTGACCAGGCACTACCATTTCTTTAAGAATTTGCCATAGTTTGCTGTGGTCGACACAGTCAAAGGCTTTTGCATAGTCAATGAAGCAGAAGTAAATGTTTTTCTGGCACTCTCTAGCTTTTTCCATAATCCAGAGAATGTTCACAATTTGGTCTCTGATTCCTCTGCCTCTTCTAAATCCAGCTTGCACTTCTGGGAGTTCTCGGTCCACATACTGCTTGAGCCTTCCTTGTAGAATTTTAAGCATAACCTTGCTAGCGTGTGAAATGAGTGCAATTGTGCGGTAGTTGGAACATTCTTTGGCACTGCCCTTCTTTGGGATTGGGATGTAGACTGATCTTCTCCAATCCTCTGGCCACTGCTGAGTTTTCCAAACTTGCTGGCATATTGAGTGTAGCACCTTAACAGCATCATCTTTTAAAATTTTAAATAGTTCAGCTGGAATATCATCACTTCCACTGGCCTTGTTATTTGCAGTGCTTTCTAAGGCCCATTTGACTTCACTCTCCAGGATGTCTGGCTCAAGGTCAGCAACCACACTGCCTGGGGTATACGAGACATCCATATCTTTCTGATATAATTCCTCTGTGTATTCTTGCCACCTCTTCTTGATGTCTTCTGCTTCTGTTAGGTCCTTACCACTTTTGGCCTTTATTATGGTAATCTTTGTACGAAATGTTCCTTTCATATCTCCAATTTTCTTGAACAGATCTTTGGTTTTTCCCATTCTACTGTTTTCCTCTATTTCTTTGCATTGCTCATTTAAGAAGGTCTTCTTATCTCTCCTAGCTATTTTTTGGAAATCTGCATTCAATCTCTTGTATCTTTCACTATCTCCCTTGCATTTTGCTTGCCTTCTCTCCCCCGCTATTTGTAAGGCCTCATTGGACAGCCACTTTGCTTTCTTGCATTTCCTTTTCATTGGGATGGTTTTCGTTGCTGCCTCCTTACAAGCCTCCATCCATAGTTTTTCAGGCATTCTGTCCACCAAATCTAAATCCTTAAACCTGTTCCTCACTTCCACTGTGTATTCATAAGGGATTTGATTTATATTGTATTTTACTGGCCCAGTGGTTTTTCCTACTTTCTTCAGTTTAAGCTTGAATTTTGCTACAATAAACTGATGATCTGAGCCACAGTCAGCTCCAGGTCTTGTTTTTGCTGACTGTATAGAGCTTCTCCATCTTTGGCTGTAGAGAATATAATCAATCTGATTTCGATGCTGCCCATCTAGTGATGTCCATGTGTAGAGTCGTCTCTTGTGTTGTTAGAAAAGAGTGTTTATGATGACCAGCTATTAGCCTTTGCCCTCCTTCATTTTGAACTCCAAGGCCAAACTTGCCTGTTGTTCCTTTTATCTCTTGACTTCCTACTACAGTGGTATCTCGGGTTACATACACTTCAGGTTACATACGCTTCAGGTTACAGACTCTGCTAACCCAGAAATAGTACCTCAGGTTAAGAACTTTGCTTCAGGATGAGAACAGAAATCATGCACTGGTGACGCGGCAGCAGCAGGAGGCCCCATTAGCTAAAGTGGTGCTTCAGGTTAAGAACAGTTTCAGGTTAAGAATGGACCTCCAGAACAAATTAAGTACTTAACCTGAGGTACCACTGTATACTTCTCTTAATTTTGTGGTGCGGTTATCCAGCTAAATAAGCATATAGTAAAGGATGCATAAAAACCCATATATCAGTGAAAATAACATACCAGTGGTTCCCCATTTACGTGGAAGTTACATTCCAAACACCCGCACACATTCATGAAATTGTGTAAATTAGGGAGTAACCTATATCAGCTTAGCTGACACATGGGGGAGAACCT
This sequence comes from Podarcis melisellensis, assembly GCF_964234715.1. Taxonomy (NCBI): domain Eukaryota; kingdom Metazoa; phylum Chordata; class Lepidosauria; order Squamata; family Lacertidae; genus Podarcis; species Podarcis melisellensis. The sequence continues at coordinate 38,907,376 of NC_138543.1, forward strand.
TCCTCACCCGTCAGCTATGTGAGAGTCGCACTATTTCTCAGCTCTCGTGCTCGAGCCAGGAGGACAGCACAGTTCTCACACAACTGGTAGGTGTGGAATGTTCTTCCCTGCCCATCAGCTGTGCCAGTCCATGGAGCCGCACTGTCCCTCCAGCTCATGTGTGTGGGGACAGAGCAGCTCTCACACAGTTGGCGGTCAATGAAGTTGCTGCTGCTGCTGCGCTACCCCGTATTTCAGCTACTAGGTGGGGAGGCCTCCTGCGTGTGAGGAGACCTTCCCCAGACCCTGAAGAGAGTGTCCTCTTTGGGCTCTGGGAAGGGTCTCCTCATGAGCCAGGAGGATCTGGGATCCTGACTGTGTGTATGTATGTGTGTGTGTATGTGAAGTTGAGCTCAAATAGAGTACATGTAAATGGGGCATTGCCTGTATGCCAATGCATTACATTAGGAGAAATTGCTTGCAAAAATTAAGCAAAATTGAATACAAAAATGTACATATTTAAGAGAAACACGCGCTGAAAAGCTGACAAATTATATGAATTAAACTTATAAACCCCTTTTTTTTACAAAGGTAACTCAAAGAGACTTATAACAATAATCGTAAGCGATTTACAACAGTAATTTTTTATGAGTTTTTGCTCATACATACACTTGTTCAGGAGGAATTTGAAGAGGGTTTATTATTATTATTATTATTATTATTATTTGCTCAGTCCTTCGGAAAGAAATAGGTATTGTTAGGTGCTGGGGGTTTAATGACTGTCATTTCAATTATTGCACACTGGCTAGTGTTTTATCTGGTTTCATGTTGTTAAGGGCCCTGGGCGCCTTCAGAAAGAAAGATGTACAGTTAAGTAATAAATATATGACCTGCCATTTTGAATCCCCCCAGAGGGTGGCAAACTGTCAAAGGGAGTGCCGCACCTGGCTTGAAGGGCTTAGGCTGCCCAGACCTGTTTCATGCATTGTTATGTGTAATTAACCATATTGTTACATATAGCCTAGTTATACCAAGGGCTTGAGTCAAGGAGGTGCATGTACTTGTGCAAAACACTTCTACATCCTGGGAGGATAGCTTGGTAGAGCATGGGACTCTTAATCTCAGGGACGTGGGTTCAAGCCCCACATTAGGCAAAATATTTCTGCATTGCAGGTGATTGGACTCGATGACCCTCATGGTCCCATCCAATGCCACAATTCTATGGTTGTCCATATGAGATGTGTTTGCTGATTTCCCCCTGCTGGGCAGCAGGCCACCCCCTATCTAATAGAATAGAAGGGGGGTTTTTTTGGGGGGGGGAGGTTTCTCCTGATTGTTGGGGTAAATTTGGGGGGGGGTTGCTGCTTGGAAAAGGGAGCTAAGCAGCCCCCAAGTAAAGATTACACACAGCCCTTTGGATTTAGCCAAAATGTTTTTGTGTCCATATATAGTTTACATTAAATTTAACAGTACAGTGGTACCTCGGGTTACAAACACCTCGGGTTACAAACACTTCGGGTTACAGACTCTGCTAACCTGGAAGTAGTACCTCGGGTTAAGAACTTTACTTCAGGATGAGAACAGAAATTGCACGGCGGCGGCGCAGTGGCAGCGGGAGGCCCCATTAGCTAAAGTGGTACCTCAGGTTAAGAACGGTTTCAGGTTAAGAACGGACCTCCGGAACGAATTAAGTTTGTAACCAGAGGTACCACTGTAGTGGGTAATTATTGTATAAATTGCATTCTCTCTCTTCCCTCCCCCTTTCTTTCTCACCAATCAACATGCAGCCAGTCTTCATAAAAGTTAAATAATGCTATGTGTAAGTTATAGATTGGAAGCAGGTGCCAGATGACAGGACAGCATTAATATGAATCATTGCAGTTATCTCTGAGATCCAAACACATGCATAAAGAATGTCCCTTGATCAGGTTTTAAAATAGACCTTTTTTAACCATATGAAATGTACCATGCCATTGAAAATAATGTCATTCCAAATTAATGCATGCTTAATGCTTTTAAAATAAATGCCATTTGAACAGATAGCAGATTTTAGACAAAAAGAGAGCAAAGAAGAAAGGAAAGGAAAGGAAAGGAAAGGAAAGGAAAGGAAAGGGAGAGAGAGAGAGAGAGAGAGAGAGAGAGAGAGAGAGAGAGAGAGAGAGAGAGAGTTTAATATGAGGGCCAAAGCCATTGGGTAGTCTAACCCACACATCACCTAGTATAGTGGCCAAATGCTCTATATTTCTAAACTGTTTTTATGCATTGCATTGTCTTTAAAGCATCACAATAGTCTTACAGGGAAACAGTTCATTAAATTACATTTACTACTCGCCCACTACACAAATCTAGCCTACCAATTCTAAGCATAACCGAAGAACCGCTATTAGGGTTAAGGGACAAATTTGGTTCCGTTTGAACTTAAAGGCAAATCTAAATGATTTGCATTTTCTGAAACAGTACATGAACTAAAACACATCCAGCCTTCAAAATCTGCACTTCTCTGAATTTTGCAATGCCAATTCTTCAGCCAGTGTACGGGATGCATATAGGACAAAATGTGCATAGAAATGCATATATTAGTGAAAAGAATGTGTAGCAATCCAGTTGTTGCATGGACAGGTGGAGTCCCCCCAACCCCAGGCGATCCCCGAGCGGAATAATGATTCAAGACAACGTTTTATGGGATTAAAATTGGCCACAACTTTATTAAGTTTCAGATGTAGGAAGACCTTGGCTCAGGTATTGGGCGTTTATCCTTCCCAGTCCCCAGCCGAGGATCTGGGAGACGTCAGGGTTATCCAGAATGTGTGGGGATTGGGCTGGCTATGGAGAACATACGTTTAAGCAGAGAGCCCGCCCCCCCATTTCGCTGCCGTTGGAGGGGAGAGCAGACCCCTCAAGACCCCTTTAACGGGGAACACTGGGATCACCGCCGCAAGGGGGGCGTGGGTCACTGCTTCAGCCCCCCCCATTTAGGAAGGTAGACCAAAGGATTCCACCCAAGGCCTGAAACCACCAAAGTTGTGACGTTTTGCTATGGGAAAGGCAAAACCTGCCAATGCAAGAAAATTCCTTTCCGGCCCTTCAACAGCGACCCTGACGTAGCAGCGCCTGCGTACCTGTGGAGAAGAGGTTAACCTGCAAAAGAAGACTCAACTGAGGGAGGGGAGGGTGGGAGAAGCTCTGAAGCCAACTGACGCTTCACAGGTAAGATTTACCATCTGTTATGTAGGCAGGGCGGTCCCTCCCCTTATCTGGCCGATCCCCTGAGAACACCTCCCCAGGCGGGATTGGGCGATTGGGCAGAGGCCTCCAGGTATCCAGCCTGGGGAGGATGAATCTAGCCCGAACTACCAGGAGTCACACTGGGATCCGGGGGGCTGCGTGCGACCACGCAAAAGGCACCCCCCATTTGATGTGGGGAGCAGTCATTGTTGGATGACAATGGCATTCATGCCTGACCATTTTCGATGTTGGCTGGGGCTGATGGGACTTATAATCCTACAGTAATTGAAGGGCCACAGGTTCCCCATCCCTGCCTCAGAACATCTTAGCCTGAATGAGATGCTTTTAACAATTGACAAGGAGAGAAGTGATAAACACTTCAGCTTTGGGAGTCAGCATTTGTACTTTGAATAGCTGGCAGCTTTCTCAGCCAAAAGAGGAGACGTGTGTGTGTGTGTGTGTGTGTGTGTGTGTGTGTAGGAGATGGAAAGCAACAATTATGCATTTCATACAAACTGAAATGTGTGGTTTGTGCTACATATGGTTTAGGAAAATAAGTCAGGATCATTAAAATGTTTTCTTGTTTTCCTAAACCATGGTTAACTTTAATCACAGTTTATCTGGGTGTGGACATAGTGAGTAACTGTTGTTAGCTGTAAATTGAAGCAAATGCTTCCAATCTCCTCCTCATGGTTGTGCCAGAGACACAGGGGAGGGAATGTGGCACCCCTGAGATTCATGCACCTAACAATAAGCACAAACCCTAGTTTAGCATAACATGTGAACCAGACCATTCAGCTTTTTGGACATAAAACTTACTGTTGTTTAGCATTATGTGAATGAGCCTACATGAACCTTGAATTCTTGAGCTTCCTTTTCTCTCTCCTTCTTTGGCAAGGCCGCAAGGATTGATTCCATCTTTAAACCAATATGGCTTGTCCATTACATCCAAACTCAAGCACTGAAAATATGTCTAGTTAAAACTATGCTTAGTTCAAGCAAATCAGTATCAAACCATGGCTTACCATCCTGACTTGTTCACTAACCAGTTTAAACTAACCCAGAGTTTGCATGTAATGGAGAATCCGGTTTAGTATTAACAGGCAAGCAGATGTTTCAAATCTCCTCCTCAACTGAAGAGTAGAGCAGGGCATGTGAGGTTGGTGCATTCACAATTTAGTTTTACATCAGAACTGGTCTATTGTGAGTAGGAAAGACCATCTTTAACTTTCTGCTTCATTAAAGTTGATTCATGAAGGAAGCCTATACATTTATCTGGGTGGTCTACCCCATGGCAGGCCCTCCTGGAACCCCACACCTCAAAGTGTTTGCTTGCCAACATCCCTACCAATTAATTGAGGAGCACATTGCAGTAGGATATTAAAACTTTAAGTGCTAAATTACCCAAATGCAATTGTAAATTTCACAATCTTTCTTAGACTATTACTAAAAGTACAAATTTAAGCAGCAGTATGGGGCCGTAAACGATCCTCTCTCTCCTTTTCTGTGGCTGTGCTTATTGAACTAGGCATTTAATAGGATCGTCCCTTTTTTGCCTTGTGAAAATACTCCTTCCATGTCTGAGAATAAATGGCATTTTCGAAAGCACCTTATTCAGACATGCAAGGTAGGCTGCCTTTGCAGCACTGTGACTAAATAGGATCAGGATAATAGTGTTGCGGGGGGGGGGGTTCTGTGAATGAGCTGAATGTAAGCTTGAGTATTTCCAGGTTGCTTATCTTGCCTCAGGTTGTGTGTGTATGTGTGTGTGTTTTCTTTGCTTTGTCGGGAGAGCCCTTTCTGGCTTTCATTTCCTTATACAAATGTCTCCCGCAGTGGGTATCCATCTACCTAAAGAGAACAGGCAAAGGTCTAAATAAGTTCAAGGCTGCAGCTCATCTTAAAAAAGGAAGGAAACGGGAACCAGCCAAGGCAAGGTTAAGAATAAAGAAAATTGATTTCAGGGGTGGCAGCGGCATTAAAGAAGGGGCCCAAATGTTGGTCAAATGTTTTGGCCCTGCTGGCTTGCATAGGAGAAATAATCATGTGCCACACAAAGCATACAACAAACAAAGAGGAAAACATATATATTTTGAGCATATTACCCTGATCCTGGACTGACTGCACTAGATGCCTATTAGTTTCCAGGCTGTTTTTGACCTATAAATCCTTAAATGACTCAAAATTACAATACCTCAAGGACTGCTTCTCCATTATAAACCAGCCCAGAGCCTGAGATCATCCTCTTGAGGCTTTTCTTCATGGATCTCCCCCACAAGACGTCTGGAGGGTGGCAGCATGAGAATGAGAAGAAGAAGAGGAGGAGGAGGAGTTTGGATTTGATATCCCGCTCTATCACTACCCTAAGGAGTCTCAAAGCGGCTAACAATCTCCTTTCCCTTCCTCCCCCACAACAAACACTCTGTGAGGTGAAAACAAAACAAAAAAATCCTTCCAGTAGCACCTTAAAGACCAACTAAGTTAGTTCTTGGTATGAGCTTTCGTGTGCATGCACACTTCTTCAGATACACATGTGTATCTGTGTATCCGAAGAAGTGTGCATGCACACGAAAGCTCATACCAAGAACTAACTTAGTTGGTCTTTAAGGTGCTACTGGAAGGATTTTTTGTTTGTTTGTTTTGACTATGGCAGACCAACACGGCTACCTATCTGTATCTGTGAGGTGAGTGAGGCTGAGAGACTTCAGAGAAATGTGACTAGCCCAAGGTCACCCAGCAGCTGCATGTGGAGGAGCAGGGAATCAAACCCTGTTCACCAGATTACGATTCCACCACTCTGAACCACTATACCACACCGAGCCTTTTCTGCAGTGGTTCCCCATTTGTGGAACGCTCTCCCCAGGGAAGTTTGCCTGGCGCCGTCATACCTCATGTTACGTTTGCTTCAGGTTGAGCATTTTCAGGTTGCATCCCATGGTGACCTGGAAGTAATGGAATGGGTTATTTCTGGGTTTTGCCACTCGCGCATGCGCAGATGCGCAAAATGACGTCACGCGCATGCACAGAATTGGCAAATCTCGATCTGCCCACACGCAGACGCAGGTTGTGTTCTGTTCAGGTTGCGAACGGGCCTCCAGAACAGATCCCGTTCGCAACCCGAGGTACCACTGTATATTTTTATGCCCCAGGTGAAAACGTTCCTCTTCAAGTAGGCCTTGGGCTGATTAATATTCTACAGCTTTTTAAATGTGTGTGGGAAGGGGGGGGGATTGTTTTACTGTTTCATTTTACTTATTTACCTGTTTTTATCCCATATTTTATTCTGTGAACCGCCCTGAGATTTTATGATGAAGAGCGGTATATAAATCTAATAGATAAAATAAAAATAAATTTTTGAACAGTCTTCTCAATGAGCCACCTCGCCGGAACATGAGAGTCTGCTGGAGCAGGCCAGTGGCCCATCGAGTCTAGCATCCCGTCCTCACAGTGGCCAGTCCGATTCCTATGCAAAGTCTGCAAGCTGGGCATGAGCGCAACAGCCGCCTGGCCACTGGCAATTCCCAGCAACTGGCATTCAGAGGCATACTGCCCTATCAGTGGCTAGAAGCCTATTTGCATTGGACCCATTTCCTTTCCTACATGTGGCTTTCCATCCAGTGCAGCAAATAAGTGATCATGCTGCCTTTCAATAAAATGATGCCTAGCGCTGTTCAAAGGTAACCACAACCACCAGCTTGGTGGACCTTTGTAGGCGAAGAGGGGCTTTGCATACTCTCCAACATTTCTCAAATGAAAATAGGGGTGTCCCATTCCATTATTATTATTATTTATTACTATTATTACTCCGCTCATCTGATTGGGTTGCCCCAGCCACTCTGGGTGGCTTCCAACATACATGAAAACATTAAACATTTTTTTTAAAAAAACTTCCCAATACAGGGTTGCCTTCAGATGTCGTCCAAAGGTAGTATAGTTACTTATCTCCTTTGCTCAGGGGGTTGCATAACTCCATACCCTCCAACGTTTCTCCAATGAAAATAGGGATGTCCTAAGGAAAAGCAGGACATTCTGGGATCAAATCAGAAACTGGGACAGTTTCTGTAAATCCAGGACTGTCTCTGAAACACAGGGACACTTGCAGGGACACTTTAGTGACACCCATGGTGAGGGGAGAAACTAGTTTGACTTGGGGTTTGGGAAGTTTCTTAGTAAACTTACAGTTTTCTCCATTTTGTCTTGGAAACAGGGTGGCCACACACATATCACTGGGAAAAAAGGGACCGAAAGAACACAGATTTGCATGCAATTTGTGTATGCTAGTGCAGTCTTGGTTGACCTAGTGCCTGCCAGCTTTTGCTGGGCCACAACTTCCATCAGTCCCAGTCAGCCCAGCCATTAGGAGACCCCTAAAAGCAGCATCAGGCTACTTTAATCAGTCATGGCTTCCTCCAGAGAATCCTGGGAACTGCACTTGGTGAAGGATGCTGAGAGCTCTTAGGATATCCCTATTCCCCTTCACAGAGCTACAGTTCCCAGAGGGGCTTCACAGTCAATCCCTCTTTCCAGGGAACTCTGGGAATAGTAGCTCAGGGTGGGGGAGGCTATGAGACAAAGACAATTTCAAATCCAATATATAGATGCACACTGGGATAAAGATTTCCACTTGAAAGGCTTGTTGAAAAATGCAACGTTGATGCTGCCCATCTGATGAGTAACAGGTGAGAGTTCAAAAGGATAGCTGCCACCGCACTAAAGGCTGGATCATAATTATATGATTTTAACCCCCAACAAAGAATCTCTAGGCATTTTAGTTATTCCCACACTTCATTGTAAGATTCCTTACTGTGATGGGACGATGAGCTGCTTGTGCGTAAAATGCAAGTCCCTCAGAGTTTGATCAGGCTTTCAAACCTCTGCCTGTGACGGAGCCCCTCCAGCATGGCTGCGTCAATCACTAGTAGAATCCGAAAGTGGCTGCTTTCGGAAACGTTTCCAACATAAAAGCTCCTTAACGGAAACACGTCGTCTGGCCTCTCGGCGTGACAGTTTCCGTCGAGGTGTGGGTGTCCCTATAGGAGGTCCTGAGACCTCCCCACTGATTTCGCTTGAAGCGTCTCTGAGCCATCCCTCCGACTCACTTTCCCTTGGAGTTCTTGCTCGCCCTCTACTGGTTCCCTCTTCCGCTGCTACTGCTCTCTCACCCTCAGTGAGCCTTTGCGCCTCCGGCGCTTTAGATGTCAGTTCCCTGACATCCACCTCCCCTCCAGGGCCCCCTTCACCCCCTCCCGTCTCCTCTCCTACTGGCGGTGAGGAGGTAAAACCCTTGAAAGAACCTCCCTCATCTTCCGACGTCGCGAACACTTCCTTCCACTTGTTGCTGTTCCTACTCTCTAGGTACTCTTCGTCATCAGAGTCCACTCCCTCTTCCAACTCCGACTCCGCGAACCCTTCCATTTCCTCTTCCTCATCGGTGGTGCCGAAATACTCCCTCCTAAACCTTGCTATCGGCTGAGGTTTCCTCGGGAACCTTTGATGGAACGTTTCTGTTAAAACCTCGTCATTGACTTCCTGCGCACTTACCCAGGTGTTTTCTGACTCCGGTTCCCCTTCCCACGCCACTAAATACTCCACCTGATTTCCCTTCCACCTGGAATCGAGGATTTCCGCTACATGGTTGCGGCGTTCCCTCTCTTCCAAGGCTGGTCCCCTGACGTGCTCCCCTTCACCTCCTCCCCTGTATGGTGACAGTAACGACCTGTGGAACACTGGGTGCAATTTCATGTGATTGGGTAATCGGAGTTTGAAAGCTACCGGGTTGACCTGCTGAATCACCTCAAAGGGTCCCAATCTTCTGGGCCTCAGTTTCTTACAACCCCCTTTGAACGGCAACCCTTGGGTTGACAACCACACTTGATCCCCCACCCTTATGGTTTCACCTTCCCTTCTGTTCTTGTCTGCCTGCTTCTTATATTGTGCCTTAGCCCTTTCTAAGTTGAGCTGGAGCTGCTGATGGATGGCTTCCATCTCTTCTACAAAATGTTCAGCCGCTGGGACGCTCCATCTCTCCCCTCCTTCCCCTGGAAATGCCCTGGGGTGACACCCGTAATTAGCCAAAAAGGGACTCATCCCTGTGGACACATTCTCCGCATTATTGTAGGCAAATTCTGCCAACGCCAACTTTTCGACCCAATCGTTCTCTCTGTCATTGACATAACACCTAAGATATTGTTGAAGAATGCCATTTGCCCTTTCCGCCTGCCCGTTGGTTTCAGGGTGCCGGGCAGTTGAAAAATTGACTTCCACGTGTAACAAGCTCATGAGCTTCCTCCAGAACCTGGAAGTAAATTGTTTGCCTCGATCTGAGATCACCCTCGAGGGAGCCCCGTGCAACCTAAAGATATGTTCCACAAACAACTTCGCCGTTTCTTCCGCTGTGACTGCATGTGAGCATGCTACAAAGTGGCACATCTTAGTTAACAGGTCTACTACTACCATGATGGCTGTTTTCCCCTTGGACCTTGGCAGATCCGTCATAAAATCTATTGATATCGCTTCCCAAGGCCGTTCTGGTGTGGGTAAAGGTTCTAATAACCCTGCCGGCGCCCTTCTTTCCCCTTTGGCTCGCTGACATTGGTCACACCCTCTTACATACTCCCTTACATCTTCCCTCACCTTAGGCCACCAAAATTCCCTGGTAACCAACCACATGGTCTTGTGTTGCCCAAAATGTCCCGCCGTGGGGCTATCATGCAACTGCTTGAGTACTCTCCCCCTCAATTCACCTTCGGGTATATACAGTGCCCCTTTGTAATACAATGCCCCATTTCTTTCCTCAAAACCTCCGGGGCTCTCGCCCTCCCCCCTGAGACCTCTGAGCTTATCCTGGGCATATTCATCATTTTCCGTTTCCTCCACCAGTTCTCGTTGCCCCACCATCGCCGCCCCACACACCCAGCGGTCCTCCGGGATGACATGTCTCTCTTCGATCACCCCCTCCCCTTCCCAATATTCTGGTTTGCGTGAGAGCGCGTCCGCCCTGACGTTTTCTGGGCCTGGCACATAACAAATCTCAAAGTTAAATTTGGAGAATTCCTGTGCCCATCTCACTTGTCGTTGGTTGAGCACTCGAGCTGTTCTCCAATACTCTAAATTTTTGTGGTCGGTGCACACTTGCACCTTGTGTTGTGCCCCAATTAATAAATGTCTCCACCTCCGGAATGCTTCGTGAATGGCAAGTAGTTCCCTGTCATACACCGTGTAATTCCTCTCGGACTTATTCAGCTTCCGCGAGAAGAAGGCACACGGTCTCCACTCCGACGCACTCCTCCCCGGTTGAAGAAGGACCGCCCCTACCGCCCGGTCGGATGCATCTGTTTCCACTCTCATGGGTTTTCGTAAATCCACATGCAGAAGTTGTTCTTCCGAGGCGAAAGCCCTTTTCAGTTCTTCAAAGGCTCGATCCGCCTCTGCCGTCCAAACAAATTTCTTCTTGCTGCTGAGACAGTCGGTGATGGGCGCCGTCAAGTGGGCAAAGTTCTTGATGAACTTCCGATAAAAGTTCCCAAATCCCAAGAATCTTTGCACGTCCTTCTTGGTCTTCGGTGTCTTCCATTCCAGTACCGCTTGGACCTTGCCTGGATCCATGGCCAATCCCTTGTCTGACAAGCGGTACCCCAGGAATTCCACCTCCTTGGTATGAAACTGGCACTTCTCCAGTTTCACCCACAGCTGGTTGGCTTGCAGCCTGCCCAACACTTCTCGAACGTCCCTCACATGCTGTTCCTCATTTTCCGAATACACCAACACGTCGTCTAAAAAGGCCACACAATTCTTGTAGAGCAAAGGTCCCAGAACGTGGTTTATAAAAGCTTGAAAACACGCGGAGCCCCCTTGTAGACCGAAGGGCATAACGAGGTATTCAAAGGCTCCCAACGGGGTAAACATGGTGGTCTTCCATTCATCTCCCTTCCTTATGCGTATCAGATTGTACGCCCCCCGCAGGTCCAGTTTTGTAAAAATCTTTCCCTTCCTTACTCTGGTCAAAATGTCATCAATTCGGGGCATAGGGAAAGCCAGGGGCTCCGACACTGCATTGAGGGCCCTGAAGTCACACACCAGTCTCGGTTTGTCTGTGTTCTTTTTGTCCACAAAGAACACTGGGCTGCCCCCCACCGCTCGGGACTCTCTGATGAAACCTCGCTTCAAGTTTTTGTCAATGAACTCCCTCAGCTCCTGCATCTCCCTGTCTGACATGGCGTACAGCTTGCCTACTGGGAGTTGGGCCCCTGGGAGTAGGTTGATTTGACAGTCAAAGGGTCTATGCGGTGGCAGTTTGTCTGCTTCCCTTTCGCTGAATACGTTGCTCAGATCTGCGTATTGCGGGGGCACCTTCCCTTTGTCCATCACTTCCATCCCCGCTAGGGTGACTCTGTCTCCTCCCGAAACCTTCCCCTCCTTGCAGTGTTCTAGGCAATGCGCTGACCCAAAGGAGACCACCCTCTGATGCCAGCCCACTAGCGGATCGTGTAGCGCCAGCCAGCTCATCCCCAAAATGATGGGCGCTCCTCCCAGGATGGCCACATTAAACGCTATCTGTTCGGTGTGCCTTGCCACTCTCATTATCATCGGGACAGTCTGTTGGCTAACTTCTCCCCCCAACAGCTCTCTGCCGTCAATCGTAGTCACCTGCAAGGGGTTACTTAAAGGGATAGTCTGTATCTGGTGCTCAGCTGCAAACTCCTTACTCATGAAATTACAGGAGCTGCCTGAATCCAAAAGCGCCTTGACCTTTAGTGGGTGTCCGTTTGGCAGTTCTAGTAACACCTCTATCACTAAAGCGGGTCTGGGGGGTTCTGGCATGGGCACTTTCATTGCTCTTTGGCCTGGCTGCTGTGCCCCAACGGTGGCAGCCAGGCGTTGGCTTTTACTTGCTCCTTGCCTTCCTCTTCCTTTCCCCCAACAGCTCCTGCCATCCCTTGCCATTCCTTTCTTTGTGGGCAAACTCTGGCAAAGTGCCCTGGCTGTTGGCAGAGATAACATCTCTTGGCGCTCTTTCCCTCCTTTTTCCGCCCTTCACTGGGATTTGAAACTGCGCGCGCCCGCGCTGTTCCAACTTCCATCGGCTCTGCCGGCGGGAAAGGTGGCTCTGGAATGTCTGGAATGCGGAACTCCCTCCAACGGTCTCCTTTCCCTTCCCGCTTTTCCATAGCCCTCGCCTCCTGGCGCGCTCCTATGGCCAGCGCAGATTTGGTTAACTGGTCCATAGACTCCGCCCTGGGGCCCCGGGAAAGCTCATCTTTGACGGTTGAAGAAAGCCCCTCTTCGAAAAGCATTTGGATGGGCTCCGCCGATAGGTCCCACCCCAATTTGTGAATCAACATGGTAAATTCAGTCCAGTACTCACGGACAGATCTGCTTCCTTGCTGGCAAGCCATTAACTGCCTTCGCACCACCCCCTGCTCAATATCGCTGGAAAACATCAGGTCCATGGCACGAAAAAACTTCCTCGTGTCCTTTAAGATCTCATTATTCGCTGCCATCAGGGGTCTAACCCAATCTTTCGCCCCGGATTCGAGATGGCCAATCACATACGCCACTCGCGATTCCTCATCGGGGAAGTCATCAAACTGCAAGTTTAGAGCGTATTGCATCTCTGTTCTAAAGGCATGATAGTTCCTGGGATCCCCCCCGAATTTCTGCACCAATCCTGGCACCTTTCTGGCGAGCGGGGTGGTTTTCTCCTTTCCCTTTTCTGCATCCTGAGCCCTCCTCTCCTCAAGCCTCGCCGTTTGCAGCGCCAACTGGATCTCCAACGCCCTGTACCTTTCTTCCAGGCTTGGACCTCCTCCAGCTGCTCCTGCTTCCCCGGTTCCGGCTGGATTGCTCATGATGCTTCTCCCTGCACAAGCTGGCTTTCGGAGACTTTCGGATTGCTGTGATGGGACGATGAGCTGCTTGTGCGTAAAATGCAAGTCCCTCAGAGTTTGATCAGGCTTTCAAACCTCTGCCTGTGACGGAGCCCCTCCAGCATGGCTGCGTCAATCACTAGTAGAATCCGAAAGTGGCTGCTTTCGGAAACGTTTCCAACATAAAAGCTCCTTAACGGAAACACGTCGTCTGGCCTCTCGGCGTGACAGTTTCCGTCGAGGTGTGGGTGTCCCTATAGGAGGTCCTGAGACCTCCCCACTGGTTTCGCTTGAAGCGTCTCTGAGCCATCCCTCCGACTCACTTTCCCTTGGAGTTCTTGCTCGCCCTCTACTGGTTCCCTCTTCCGCTGCTACTGCTCTCTCACCCTCAGTGAGCCTTTGCGCCTCCGGCGCTTTAGATGTCAGTTCCCTGACACTTACCATTGGGGGAAATGCATCACTCAATGATGTGTCAAAACTTTTTCTGCAGTGCAATGCTATGCATGCTTACCTGGAAGTTCCCTTCTATGCACAGGTAAGATTGCAGCTACAGGGCCTTAGAAGTCCCACAGGATATAGTGGACTTCCTTCTGTGCAGGTGCAAAGTGAAATCCATCCCCCAGACGCCTCCTTGGTGCTCACCCACCATGCTCCACTGCTGTGGTTAAGAGCCCAAAGGAGGCAGTCTGAGGACATGTCAGAGAGAGATCAGGGAAGCTGGTTGCAAGCCACCTCCTTTCCTGAACACGCCCATGAAACAGGGCACAGAGCGAGCATGTCCATTTTGGAACCAATGGGAGGGGTAATGGAAAAGACGAGCAACTTGCAGGACCTCCATGACAGATTCTCCCTCTCCTACCCCACCAGGATTGGCCTGTAAGGCTGCAATCCTAGACTCACTTACCTAGGATTCAGCATCACTGAACTCAATGGGACTTCTTTCTGAGGAGACACAAGAACATCCCCACTGGATCCAGACAAACACCCCCTCTAGTCAAGCACCCTGTTCTCACTTGTGTATGGGAAGCCTGAAAACACGACATAAATAGGATTGCACTGCTAACCAGCATGCTGAACCAGTTGCTTTGTTTTGGCTTTTAATTCGCTGGCAGAGCAAACCATCAAGCCCTGCACCAACTGGAACAAAAGGGAGCTCACAATAGTTTCGCATTTAAGGTTACAGCTCTTTCCTTAGGAGCACAAAAATTGTTTGAAACAAGAAATTGCTCCCCGCTCCCTAGCCAACGCCACACTTTCAAACTCTGGCTGGAAAGGTTGTTGTTGGCAAAATATTACCTATGGGCACAAGGGAGTTTCCTTGCTTTGCTTGGTGATATTATGTTTTGACTCACCTTTGATCTCTTGGAGTCTCTGAAATTCTATCTGTTCCCTACACCAAAAAAACACCCCTCTGAAACTGCCCACCCTGCACTCTGGCGTATTCTTATACCTCAAAATCTTCTCTTTAGGTAGCTGTAGCTGTTTATGCGTTTGTTTAAGTAAAATGAGGCAGTCTGCAAATGACCATCTATGTCTTGTGTGTAAATCTAGTTACTGCTCTGAGGCTTACTGACGTCCCAAACCACTGCTCACCAATTTCAATTTTTTATTATGAATTAGAAATAAACTCCACAGCCTTGCCGCTATGCATAAAAGAATTACATAATTTCCTTCTGCACTGCTGCATTAGGAGATTCTCTCCCCTCCCCCTTATTCTTTTTTCCTTTTTGAGCATACAGTACACTCCCTCGGTGATTTAAACAACGCTTTCTATTTTTAACACGAACTGAAACATTATATGAATATAAATACAGTATGCACGACTCTCCATGATTGTCTTTTATTTCAAAGAACCGTAATTAATAGAGAATTGCAATGGCTGGGAATCATGTTCATTGGAAGAGTTATAGGGGAGTGGGGGAAAGCTGAACAGGTCATGCTGCAAAATCGAGTTGGGTTGGTGATTTGTTTATATACTGTTCTGCATTTCAAGCATATTTGTGAAGGTAATATTTGTGAAGCGTACAACATCTTAGCTGTGAAAATATTCATAGCAAGGCTGAGGAACCAGCCTCTGATAAATCACTGGACTTGGTGTGGGTAGGGCTGATTCCTGCCCTCAAATGTTGGGCGGTTTTGAGGGAATTAAGAGGAAACTAGGTATGTTGAAGAATCCTATAAAAGCAGAAGTCCCATCTCCACTTTACATGTAAAGCAGTATCGTACAACTCAAAACAGTCATGGCTCCCTCCCCCAAATAATCTTGGGGACTGTACTTAGTTGAGAGGGCTGAGAGTGGATAGGAGACTCCTTTCTCCTCACAGAGCCACAATTCTCAGAATGGTTTGACAACCAATCCCTCTTCAAAGGGAACTCTGGGAGTTGTAGCTCTATGAGGGGAATAAGGGCTTCCTAACAACTCTCGGCCATGACAGGCAGGGATGAAAAAGTTGCTAGCCATATCAGTTGTAGGGGAAATTTTGCACAATGCTTGAAAATGGGCATTGGGGAAACACTTTAGAGAGGATGTCTAGAAGAGTGCCTCTCTTTTATTTTTGTCCCAGATGATTCCAAGATGAGTTTATCATTCCTGTTCCATGGGGAGTATCCACAGTAAGAGAAGTTTAGAACTGATTCAAATGATCATGGTTAAATGCACCTATGATCAGAGGCATAGTGGTCTGAAGTCACAGAGGGTCAGAAACCTGTTACTCTTTATGCAGCAGGGTCCCTGTCGCCAGCATCCAGTGCTGCTCAATCAACATCAAAGAGGAGCTTTTTAGCCACTAAGAAGTTTTCTCACCCTTTGTTCTGAAGGAGCGTCTCCACCCCCATTGTTCTGCCTGGACACTGAGGTCCAGCGTCGAGGGCCTTCTGGCGGTTCCCTCACTATGAGAAGCCAAGTTACAGGGAACCAGGCAGAGGGCCTTCTTGGTAGTGGCACCCGCCCTGTGGAACGCCCTCCCACCAGATGTCAAAGAGAAGAACAACTACCAGGGGAAACCCAGCCAGATGGGCGGGGTATAAATAATAAATTATTATTATTATTATTGGAGACAGAGAGAAAGGAGTGAGGCAGCCACCGAGGATTGGGTTCTAGGGTCACTCTGGAGAAGACACGTGGGAAGAACACTGAGCAGTAGTTTTTCAGAATGTTCCAGAAAAACTGAAAATACGAAGTGCTTCCACTTCAAGAGAATGAGGTGCACATTCTGTTACATACAATGGAATTTCAAGGAAAACGCAACTTAAGTTGCTCTGAAAGAAGATATTAGAGCTCTCCAAATCATTTGCGTATGTATGTGCAGAGAAATCGTAGACCTAGCTGAAAGGCAACACACTGGTAATTTATGGCAGAAAAGCCTTGAGCAGGATTCAACTAAGTTGTGTGGGCCTAAATCCGCTAAATCTGTTCTGGGGGGTTGGGAGAGGAAAGCCAGAACAGGTTTGGAGCAGGCATGGGAGAGGAGAGGGTGAAAAGGTTTTGTCACACAAGTAGACCTCATTCTCCATGCACACACTCCACTTAGTGCTATGTTGGATTCTGCGCCAATGATTTACATTGTAAGTTTGGGCCTAAAGCAGCCCACATGTGGAGACTGGAAGCAATGAATCAGTGGACTTGATTTCCCATATTAGGGTCATCTGAGTGCTGCCTGCACTAAAAGGTTAGGAGATGACAGAGCTGGGGGGGAAGTATGTGCGTGTTTGTTCTCCCTTTCATAAAACATAATATATCACGGGGAAAGGCTGAATATATTAAGCGGAGTGCTGGACTGCTCTAAATTATGTATCTTTCCATTTATGCAGAATGTTATTAGAGGAGTGTCTTGCTTTTGCTCCACTAACAATGAACAATCCCTGCAGACTTCACTCATCAGTCACCCACAATCACGTACATTGTTTTCCCCGTTCACATGCATTTAACATCACCCAATGCTCCATTTCACTTGCTGCATAGAGCCGTTCACAGGAGGGGGAAATGTTGCCTTTCAAAAGATTTGATCACAACGTTTTGACATCACCTTAATTTCTGTTCTATGTCTGTATTTCCCATCATCAGACGCACAGATAACAACAATTCAACCTACATTATAAAATGAAATGAAATGAAACTATCTATCTATCTATCTATCTATGAACGAGAGAAGAGTTCAAGGGGAGGGGAGTCAAAAAGGAAACAGGGAGGAAGGTTGCCAACCAAACTTTGCCTTGCTCTCAATGAGACTTAAAATGTTGCAAAATAATTTAATGTACCCATTGTTTTTAAAGACCTGCTTAATCTTCTTCATTACTGCAGGGCTATGGCATCATGCGCCTAACTGGATGTGCATTGAAATGCCCAGCAGGTGCTCTCTGGGTACTGCGTTGCTTTCAAAGCAATGCACTCTATGTACAGCTGCTAAGAAATGAAGTTAAAAGGTCATGGCTCATGTGCAGTGTTCTGCCCAGCCCATTATTATTATTATTATTAACATTTGTCAGTTGCTTTATTTTGCCCAAGGCAACCCAAAGCAACTTACAGCCAAATAAAGAAACAGAACTTGAGAGTGCAGTCTTGAGCTAGTGACATACATAATGTCAGACATAGGTTTTTCTTGTGCACCACCATCCAGGTCTGGTCAAAAGAAGGAACTACACGGAAACCAGCCTCCATAACAAGGCAGCCATTTTGCACCATTAGTGACGCAAAAAAGGCTCCAGAATCCACTCCAATTAGGACTGGAACCTCGACAGCACGACAGATAGGTGATCCTGTGTCTGCACTGATTCTTGATAGCAGGCATTCAAAGCTCATGACCTGCCAAGCCAAACACACCTCACCACCCTATATGGCCGTCCATCAAGGGTATAGTAAATCTCCTGGGTTTGGTGTTTGCCTGGGACTAAAAGAAGAGGAAGGCGGAAATAGCAGGTCACAAAATGTGGGGGGGGGGTTCACTTCCACTTGGCAGGTTAGGTTTCTTGCAGGCTTGGTGATTTTGAGGGGTCAAGAGTAGAGGCATGGGGGAAATTCACTTCAGTTTGCATTTAAATCCAAATTTATGAAATTTGCACTTTCTGAAGCAACATGAGAACCGAAACACAGCTATCCTTACAAATTCACACGCACCTGAATTTTGCGCTACAGTTCTCCGACCAACCAGTACTTACAAAAATGCATATATTAGGCAAACCTGTGTGCAAACATGAATATATATTTTTTAAAAACATACACAAAATGCATTCTGCTGGGAAAAATTACTTGTAAAAACTACATACCCCCAAATCTGCTTGTTGGGAGAAATTTGCACTAAAACGCTGGGGAGAATTTTCATGAGGATTTTAAAAAAGAAAATCCACAAATTGCTGTATAAATGTGGAGAACCAAATTTAAGACTGGAAGAATGAGAAAAAGAGACAACCAAAATCGACAGCTCCTTTCATCCCTAGTCAGGAGCCTCTGGTCCTTCATAACTTGTTGGACTACAACTTCCATCACCCCTGGTCATTGGCCATGCTATCAGAGATGATGGGAGCTGGCATCCAACTACACCTGGATGGCCCATCCTTGCTTTATATGGTTTTGCGGCTTACAGTTCAAAGTTTTGGTCATCAGCTGTTATACAACTTGAATTCAACGTACCTAGGAAAATGACTTCTCCTCTACATAACTGCCATGATCCCTATGGTCTACTGTGAGTAGCTTTTTAATCTATGCACTGCATTCCCATATCAATACCCAGCCCAAGCCTTTGGGATGGGGCAGGTGATCTATCCAAATTAATAATTAAATTCCTACACGACACTTGCACATCTCTCCGGGTACAGGAGCCGCTCGTGGGAGTCATCTTGTATGTTTAAAATAAAATATGGGAAGCAGCTGTTAGGCCCAGGTTATGTGAGTAGCTGTTGGCAGGGAAAGGTTTTTGGCTTAATCTGGATGACGAGCGACTCCCGAATGGGATAGCATGTGATCCATAGAAAGAGTTGCTTTTCTAATGCAAACAGAAAGGAAGCTCATATTTCTAAATTAGTTGGGGGAGAGGGAAGCGTTCTATTAAATGAGATTGCCATGGTATTTTTTTTTATTAAAAAAAATTGGCATCTGAAGAAACCTTAGACAAAATGAGTTATCTTGCATCTAATAAATTTTAAATTAAAAACAACAACAACCCAATCTTATGTGCAAATGTGTGCTAGAATTAATGGCTATTGTATGACACAGAAAGTATCTCACCATTTATAATACAATAGAAACGGATCAGATAAACACTGGCGTAACCTCTGCCACAACTGATAATGTAAAACATCCCTTGTATCATTTATCTTTCCTTCAGGCAGTGTACAAAAGGCATAAAAATGAACAATTCATGCCTAAACAAAGGAGAGCTTGAAAGCAGCTGATGTCAGATGTTTACACTAGGCCATTATTAAGGGGCAGACTGGGTTGGCTGATAAAACAACACCAGCCCCTTTTGACTTGGAATTCTCAAATGCTCTTTCCAGGGGCTGACCATATGATTGTTAGGGTTGCCCATTTTTCAGCTGGCCACTGGAGCTGTGCTTTGAACAGAAGCTTTGGTGCAAAGACATTAGCAGGTGATCATGTTCATGTCCCAGCAGCCTGTTAAAAGCTTTGGCTGCTGATTCCCAGGGGATATTTATTTTTTCAGTAGACCCTCAACCTGTGGATGGCACATAACAGCAATAGGTTTCGTGGAGGGAAAGGGGGAGAAATAGGCAGTTTCCTGGCTTTAGGGAAAATGGAAGTCTTCGTTCCCATTTTTGCAACTCATAGCATGGGAAGACTGATAGTTTGCAAAGTGAAACTGAAATTCAAAAGCTCTCTTTCAAACTCTTATTTTAAAATATGTTGGCAGGGGTATATCTACCAGGTGCTGCCTTTAACAAATCAGCACATCATTCGCTATTATTAGGTGAATGCTTATTAGTAGTAGTAGTAGTAGTAGTAGTAGTAAATTTTATTATTATTAATTTTAAATGATGATGATCTATATATTTTGGAAATTCTATCTGTCCATCTCTCCATCTGCCCATTCTATATAAGTCTGGCCACCTCTCAACTTGGAATGAAGGTTCCCAAGGTAGGGGTGGTCATCTTCATCAACATTTGGATGCCGTCTACCATTTTAAATCAAGATGGCAGACTAAAATATCACTTTTGCATGACTTTGCCCATTTGTTTTGCATAGGTTCAACTGTCACTGGGGATATTATAGCCAAACTCAGGAAGACAATTCCCAGAGTGGGGGCAGTGGACTCTGGCACCTTTTAGACATGAGATGCCTTTTTGAATCAATATGGTAGATCTCCAGCTGTTGTTGGACTACAACTCCCATCATCCCTGGCCACCAGGGCTAGCGGTCAAGGATAATGGAAGTTGTAGTCCAAGTTTGAGAAATGCTGGTCCAAACTTACAAGTTATGCTTTCCATTTAAAAATCGCAATATTTCTGTTTCTGCAAATTCCCATCCCGCCAGTAGCTATAATAATACAAAAAAAGAAGGAGGTGGTGTTTAAAGGGTTTGTTTATGTTGGCAAACACTGAAAATAGTTACCGGGAAACAAGTGCTATTTCTTAATTCTTCCAAAGTACCTGTAATAAATATTACCCCCCAAAAGGGAGATAAACAAACAGCTGAACACAGCAGGGTGCCAAATCTCAATCTCAAATGTGCCTGCAACCAAGCACACCCCACATGGTATTCTTTCTTGGCTAAAACTGAGTGTTTCTTTCAAACCTACTTTCAGTGTGGGGAGGAATTTGGAAAGAGGATTTTGTGGGCACCAGACAAGGTCTTTTTGGGTGCAGGTGCATGCACAGTCTACCTCTATGTTAAAGAGTGGTAAATGGTTTGCAAGAGGTTTCATTTTCCATGGTATGTGGGTATCCACATGCAACATAAAGGTAAAGGTAAGGGACCCCTGGACAGTTAAGTCCAGTCAAAGGTCACTATGGGATTGTGGTGCTCATCTTGCTTTCAGGCCAAGGGAACCGGCATTTGTCCACAGACAGCTTTCCGGGTCATGCGGCCTGCATGACTAAACAGCTTCTGGCGCAATGGAACACCATGAAGGAAACCAGAGTGCACGGAAACATCGTTTACCTTCCCCGCCATAGCGGTACCTATTTATCTACTTGCACTGA
Organism: Podarcis melisellensis; assembly: GCF_964234715.1. Lineage (NCBI taxonomy): Eukaryota > Metazoa > Chordata > Lepidosauria > Squamata > Lacertidae > Podarcis > Podarcis melisellensis. The sequence continues at coordinate 38,928,598 of NC_138543.1, forward strand.
CATGCTTTACATGCACTACAGCTCAAACAGGTATTGCAGGTTTTTAAAACTCAAACAAACTTGCTGAACCTGATTCCCCAGAGTTGGGTATGGGGTGAGTAAATATGCACCATAAAGCCTTTTAAACTTCAATTCTTTTTAAAGAAAAAAACACAGCACCAAACTACCATCTGTCTCTAGCCAAACTCCTGAGCAGTTCAGAGCCAAACATGCAACCTCTTTCACTCTCTGCCAACAAACATATAAACACACGTGTGTACACACTTTGGGCAAGTGCCATCTAGAATGGCAACCTAAGATTAAATTAAGGCCAGATAGGGATCCCACAGGAGAGGGATACAAAAACCTCTGATGTGCTGATGAAAAGTCTACTGGAGACCACTGGGAGGTGTTCCTTTAGTAGCTTTCACTTGAATCTAAGTTTGAAACATGGGATCCTTCAGGAATGTCACATCTTTTTATGTTCTCCATTTTAACCATTCTTATTCATTGCTGAGTTTACACCCAGTCCAACCAGAGGCAGGAGAAGAAAAAGTGCCTAAACAAACAGAGGGAGCCTTGGGGATTCAGTAATGGGTACAGAGCGCGAATACCGTAATCATTCTTTTGATTTGTGCTCAGATATGTTTTCTCCTTGCCTTGCAGAGAATGTGCGCTTTCCCTCTGGATTACAAATAATCTGAATCTGGATAAAACCATTACAAAGTGCCCTTCAAAACACTGCGCCTGCATCTGAAATGAATATGTGATTGAAAGCCTAAACACAAGGCTTTAAAACTTTGGGAACGAAGTGTGTGTGTGTGTGTGTGTGTGTGTGTGTGTGTGTGTGTGTGTGTACTTATCACAAAACAGAATAAGAAGGCATTTTACAGTAACCATCCTGCTGTTCCTTTCCATTCAACTCCCATCTTCTTCAGGCCTTTGATTTCTGCACTGATTTAGTATGTTTAAGAAAGTGAAAAGTATATTTGCACAGTTTATAAACCAAAGAGCAGCGTACAAAGAAGAAAAATCAAATAATGGATGTTTGTCTATATATTTAAGGGCTCTTGTCCTCTACCTACTGCAGTAAGCGGGGTCTATTTGCATATCCTCCAACATTTCTCCGATGAAAATAGGGACGTCCCATTCCATAATGATAATTTTACTATTTATACCCCACACATCTTACTGGGTTGCCCTAGCCATTCTGGGTGGCTTCCAACATACATAAAAACATAATAAAACAGTAAACATAAAAACCGTTCCCTATACAGGATTGCCTTCGGACAGCTCAGGGGTTAGATAACTCCATACCCTCCAACATTTCTTCAATGAAAATAGGGACCTCCTAAGGAAAAGCGGGACATTCTGGGATGGAATCAGAAACAGGATGGCTCCTCTAAATCAGGGATGTCCCTGGAAAACAGGGACATTTGGAGGGTCTGCATTTCTCAAAGCCCCCCCTCTACAGCATCTGTAGCATAATATCCCTTCCAAGAGTGTGTGTTTTTCTAGAAAAAGAACATTCCTAATGCTACCATTGAAAACAATTACATCCATTGTAACTTCTGCCATATTCCTTTGGAAAGAGTTGGTGATAATCTTTGGCTGCTCTGCAAAATTCTGTCTCCTGAACCCAAGTGAGTGATATAAAATGCCTCCCACATACGCCCACTTCAAGTTCTATTCATCTGAGTCACACAACTGGATGAAAAGAATGCACAAAATGTTTGGAAGAGTAAAACTGTTGTGAGATTTTCAGGCACTGTTGGCATGGCTGAACCACCGTCTTCAAATTCTGAAGGCACATACTTTTCCAAGCTGAACTTTACACTATTGCCACTAATGCCAGGATATGCCATGGGCAACTCTTAAAGCCAGTTTGTGACAGTTGGGCCTTCCGAGTAATGAAACAAGGGCCTTCCAAAAGGGAAACAGAAATGTATTTAACATGCATTCTCCATGGAAAGCTATATATTGGTATATTTTTGTCACTGACAATAACATACAGTTTCAAGACCATTACAGCTACATGCAACATGAATACATTGACAGCATGGTCCTGAGCCCATTGACATGGAAGTGAGCTCTACTGAGTTCATTGGGATTTATTCCTAAATGTTGCAGCCTCTGATTTAATAAAATGCAAGTATGTAATTGCAAAGAAATCATATAATAAAATTCTGCAATAAATGAACTATTTAATTTGTTAAGAAAGCCTATGCATTTTTTACCAGAATAAATTAATTTGGGGTTGTTATTTTTCCCCTCTAAATAAAATGTTGTGTGTGTGTGTGTGTGTGTGTGTGTATTTATCATATCCTTTGTTTTCAGTTCAGAACAGATATGTTTCACTCACCCCTCAGCCCCACCCTATGTCGCCTAATCCCTTTATGATTTAGAAGCCTTGCACATTAGTGTGGAGCAGTAACAGCACATAGGATAGGGTGCTAGGATCCCAAGGAAGATGCAAATACTGTAGCTGTGGGAGACATAATGTGCTGCAGGTCTACATCCATGCATTGAAGCAAATACTAGTGCCTCTTGGATTGGTTCTATGTCTTTGATACTGACATATTTGCTGAAGCAAAAACAATGGAGATATGTAGAAGTTTTAATTTGGCAAGCAGATGGTTGGCTATTCCCCTGTACTTGCCTGGGAGGGAAGGAAACCCTAGCTAAGGATATAGCACAGAAGTGGGAAACCCATTTTCCTATGAAGGGCTGTTAACACAGAGGAGAAATAGTAGTGGGTGGGGCATAGCCAAAAGTGGGTGTGGTTTGTAGCATTGCATCACTCACCCACTCTCTGCTGCCCCATACTGTCTCAATTTCCAGAGCGGCAATCAAGTGATAGATTTGGAGAGCTGGATGGCAGAGAAGGCCTGTAGCTGAGTAGCAGAGCACATGTCTTGCATGCCAAGGGACTCAGTTTCAGTGCCTGGCTCCTCCTGGTAAGGGTGAAAAAAATCCCTGTCCAAAACCACAGGGAGCTGCTGGTGGTGGTCAATGTTGATGGTGCTAAGCCAGACAGACTAACCACCTGACTTCATATAAGGAAGCTCCTAATGTGGCTCTGATGCTGAGGGGCATGTGAAGTTAGGCCAAGGGCCAAATGTGACCCCTGAGCATCAGGTACTTCAAATGTAGCACATTTGAACAACTGCAACTCACTTAAGGCTTGTATTGATATAAAGAAACCACCTTGATTACTTCAAAAGCAAATACATGAACACAGAAATGCCTCTAATGACCACATGAGATGCCAGCATAAAACAGATTTACTTTCGAATGCCGAAGCTGACATTAACTATGTACATAGAGTCATAAACATTACGTGGAAAAATGCATGCAAAGCCCTCGAGAATGCCTGGGAAAGATCCAAGGCGTCATAGAAAGATGTGGCATGCCTAAATGCTTCCCCCTAGTGAGGCATTCCCTAAACTCTAGGAAGGCACATGTAATCTGAGATGCCAGAAAATGTGTCAGGCTCTGCTTATTATTTATTGATGCCATCCAGAAAATACGAGATGACAAGCAAGCAAAGAGGATATGAACTATTGGCACATATTGCTGTAAGGAAGAATGAATGTACATCCATAAATCCACCCCAATCTCCACTGCCTGCAGTGAGATACCCATTGAATATTGAAAATTTCAGATAGTCAGCATGTGATCTTTCACATTAAATAGTTGATGGCTGCTTTACATGCAATGTTTCTTCTTGTATTATGCATGCCTGAGAGTCAGTTGTGTCTGAAAGTGTGTATATTGCAGCAAATGTCCAAAAAGTTGGGAATGTTGCGTGAGTGTTGACTATCACAGACGTCCAGGACACCGGGAGACAAACCAGTGGCTGTCCTAATCACCATTAACTGATAAATATCTGAAAAGTGGAAAAATAGTTTTTGAGACATTCACAAACCTTCAGGTGGAATTCAAGCAAGTTTGTTCGGAACAGAGCCATCAAAATTAATGGACATATATTAGTCATGCAGTTTCAGTGCATCTATTTTGAGTAACATTTTGTTGAATGTCATCCAAAGTTGCAATGGTGTGAATGGCAATATGCAACAAGCTTTGGACATCTACTGTAACATTTCTCAGTTCTGCTACCAAGGAAACAGGTGTACCACCACTGAGCTATGACCCCTTCCCTTATAAAGTCATAGAAGTGTGCCTAAGCTACATACTACATAAGTGCAATTTTATACACGTCTGCTCAGAAGTAAATCCCATTGAGTTCTAAGACAACAGTTTATAAAGAAATATGTTATATTCAATGCCATGGCAATCATTCTTTATGAATTCTTACCTATTCATCAACTTCGTTGGACTGGTCATGTTGTGCAGTGGCCTGATTATCATCTTCCAAAGCAACTACAGTACACTATTCAGAACTTAAAAATGGAAAGTGTAATTCTGGTGGTCAACAAAAGAGGTTTAAAGACTCTCTCAAGGCAAATCTAAGAAAATGTAGTATAAACACCAAGAGCTGGGAAACACTGGCCTACGAGCGCTCCAATTGGAGAGCAGCCTTTAGCAAAGGTGTCATGGGCTCTGAAGACACTCAAACTCAGGGAGAAAGGGAGAAACGTGCTAAGAGGAAGGCACGCTTGGCAAACCCTCACCATGATCAACTCCTGCCCAGAAACCTATGTCCCCACTGTGGAAGGATGTGTGGATCCATAATTGGCCTCCACAGTCACTTACCGACTCACTGTTAAAACCGTGTTTATGGAAGACAATCTCACTTGGCTACGAGTGATCGCCAAAGAAGAAGATTCAGTCCTATACATATTTCACTTCCACAAGATGCAGTGGTGATGGGCACCAACATAGATGGCTTTAATGGAGAGTAGACAAATTCATTAGTGGTTGGCATTGTGGGATGGTGACACTTATCCAACCTCCCCACACCAGCATTGCTGTGCCTTGGCAGGAGGGAAGAGGCAGCAGTGAGGCCGACACAGTGCAAATGTACCAGCAGGAGCACTGAATAAGCTCTGCTCGTGTGTCTCCCACACTTTCTGCTCCCTCAGTCCGGATTTTCTCACACCCTCTCCTTTTTGGAATATCCTTGGTATGAGAAAATCTGGGCTGAGGGAAGGGTAAGTGTGAGAAGACAGTGATTTGGAGGAGAACATCAAATGGGCAATGAAGAATTAATGTAGGTACAGGGCATTTACAATGCAACTTAAACCACATTTTGGATGAGATGAGTTAATCCCATGTTTATTATTATTATTTACTTACAGTGACTTTTTGTTCAAAGAGATTTCTGACCATTTCAGATATCTATCTACACAGAAGTAAGCCCCAGTGCAATTTACTTCCAGGTAAGTGTGTCTAGGATCACAGCCTCAGTTTTATTCAATATCAGCTGGACTTCCATGCACATTGGATTAACTCTGCACAAGTCTTCAGTTTCAAATCTTGTTAACAATCAGATCTTTATTCTGTTTTAATAACAACAGTAAAAGGCTTTCCTGAGTAAAGTCTTATTGAAGACATCACGTTTGCTCCAAGCTTTGGCCTTGCCAATAATAATGGCACAAAGAAAATTCATTCCCTCTTGGCCAAAAAACCCCCATTACAGTTGCTTTTCTTCGCAACGCATGCACTTATCCACCTGCAAAATCCATATAACAACATTTGCCTCCCCATGGAGTCTGTTTCATTAATGCATGCAAAGTGCCTGGAGATCCCCATGCATAAGTTACTGCAACAGAGCAAAATATTAACAGACTGTTAGTACAGTATTTGCATGCAGCCATGAGCTTTCAAAAGGCTTCTCCAGCTCTCTGGTAAACCCATATTTTCATTTACCCTTACCTGTATAATGCTTTCCAATACAACAATATTTACCTCCTTGCAAGGCAGCAAGGTGGGGGGGGGAGGAATCTCAGGCCTGGGGTTCAAAGACCTATCTATGTGGCCCTTTAGTACTCATCCCAGGCTGCAACCCTGACCATTCCTGTTTCACATCATGGGTGTTTTTGCCTGGCTGAAACATGCCCTTGAGTATGTGTAGAAACTAGTCTACTGCACAAAGGCAAGATTTGCATTGATTGCTCCTCCCATTTTTCTTTTGGTCCTGCCCATCACTCGTATATGGCCCAAGGGGCTTGCCAAGAAGGGAATGCGACACACTGGCTGAAAAAAGTTTCCCACTCCTGCAGTACAGAAGCATTCGGGGGTGTAAACAACTAAGTTGAGGGATCCAAGTTATTTATTATATTTATTTTTTTATTTGTTGCATTTATGTCCCAGGAGCTCAAGGTGGCGTACAAAGTTCTACCACACCCTCATTGACTGCCCACAACAACCCTGTGAGGTAGGTCTGCCTGAGAGGCCATGACTGGCCCAAGGTCGCTCCATGAATTTCATAATAATAATAATTTATTATTTATACCCCGCCCATCTGGCTGGGTTTCCCCAGCCACTCTGGGCAGCTTCCAACAAAATGCTAAAATACAATAACCTATTAAACATTAAAAGCTTCCCTAAACAAGGCTGCCTTCAGATGTCTACTAAATAATAATAATTCGTGGCTAAGTGGGGTTTGAACCCTTCAACTACTACACCCCACTGACTCTAATGTTAGTCACATTATTAACTTGAATGGGTCTTCTCTGAGTAAGACAGCAAGGGCTACAACCCTAGGTATGCATGCGCGGAAATCAGACTGAAGTCAACATTCCCTCCCCCTTAGTAATCATGTTAAACTCAACAGTAACTTGATGCAGTGACACTTCTCCCTCTCCTCTTTATTTTTTCCAGAAATACTGCCTTATCAAAATTCTTCAGGCAACAGAACCTTGTGGAATTATGCTGGTCTCAAAGAATATTTTCCTGCGACAGTCAAAATCAATTTGTTCCCATGATTGACACATCCTGTACCACAGCCAACTTCCTCTTATGCTAACACCATCTGTGGTTTGATTATGATCAATAGGCATTGCAACACACTCTGGAGTAGAAATGTGCTGTGTGATTAATTTTCTAAAGAAGACAATATCCACACACACACCCTCCCTCCCAAAAAAGCCTATTTGGTTCAGAATATTAGAATAATAGATAGAGACACTAGCAGATACATTATAGGAAGCAGGCTTTGCACCGATAAACTTTTGAACTTTCATTGAACTTATATATTAAGAATAAGCAGTTTTTTCCAAGAGGAAAATTCACTAGACAACCTGCAATTTTTCCTTCACATGTTTAAGGGAGATGTTCGATCTGGGTAAGGAAATAATAGTAATTTATGTCTTTGATAATTGAGAAGAATTATAGTTCTAAACACTGAAAAGAGCAACTGTCACCTGGCCTGTGTGAGTCACAGTTTCTTTAAAGTAGTAAATTCCACCTTAACCATAGGGAAAATGTCAGCTTCAAGAAAGAGAGAGCAGGAGCAGGAGAGCTTGGAAGAGAAATATGTACTTTTAATATGGGAAAGACTTTCACCTTTCTGGCTCTTATTGCCTGTGTTAATGTGCCTTTCAAAATCATTGCACCTGCCTTTACTCCCACTGTCCATGCTTGCAAACTGAGTGTACCTTTTTTTTCATGTGCATTCACTGTCTGGGAACCACAGCTGTGTGCAACACCTTCCCATTTAAGCAAAAACGAGATTCCCCAGGCCACCAGGGAAGATCGCATGCTAATCGTCTCTCTCAGAAACAAGGGGAACATTATTGGCTTAGATGCTGCCTTGCCCTCAACAAATTGTGAGGCTCCTTCCATTCGTAGAGGGAACTGGGAACCAATGGAAACTCCCATTGGAGTCCAGGGGCGGGACAGAATTTATTTATTTTTGCTGATCTCCCTTTAAAGGACAAAGATGCACCACACAGTTTGAAGGAACCAATATTTAATGCCTATGCTACAAAGCACTAAATTGCCTTTTGCAGCCATTGTGTACCTCCTTCTGTAATCTTTACAACAGCCATGCAGGGTAGATGAGGCTAAGAGTTGGTGACTGCCTAAGGCAAGTAATAAACAATATGATTATGAGTTTATTTTATACATTACCGACTCTTCACATGCACTCCCAAACTAGTAGGACTGGCAGCCCTTGCTCACTTTCAAGGCTGGATTAAGGTTGTTGGGGACATTGGCACAGTTCCCAAAACAGAGCTCTCCTTCTCCCACAAAATGAGGCTCTGTAAAATAAGTCTTGTTGTACACATGTATTATGGCACAAACCTTTGCGAACGAAAATAATAATAATACTCCGAACATGTTCAGTTTCACAACTCTCAGCAAAACATGAATAGAAACATTTTAGCAGACACGATAAAAAGAAAGTACTCTGAGCATGGACAATTTAACATTTTTTAAAGGGTGGGGGAGATGATAGTGCGTTTAAACTTGTTGGGAAAACCAAGGCATGAGAGACAATGGAAGATTGGGGACCCCTTAATACAAATTGGCATGCACTGCTAACAGTGCCATCCAACAAAGGAATGAGAGTGTTTCCTGAGTCTGTGGGAGATTTATGCAGCCAACCATAGCTGTGCATAATTGCCAGTAAGTAAAGAGTTAAAGACCACAGAGCTGAAAATTACTAGAGAAGGCTCGGCTAGGTCAAAACCCCTCACATTCAGGGAGAAGAAAGTAAGGGTTGCTTCCTGGTTTCCCATCTCTTTCTCTTTCTTTGAATCACGTAACTGACGAAGCCCAGACACCATGTCTGAAGATACTTTTTGCATTTTGTACTGAAGAGGCTTTCTCCAGTGTTGTTTTTGCTGTAGCATTGAACCATGTAGAAATGAGACCTGTGCTTACTGTAAGTAAAGCACTTAAACTTACTCAAGGTTGTGGTCTATTCACTCTGAGAAGGGTAGAGGCAGGGGATAACAGCTGGCGGCTGTTTTGGCTAAAAAGTGAGTCAAGCCCTGCACACAATTCTGAATTCAGGCAGGCAGCCATTTTTTTTCTTTGTAGTTCTGCAGACATGTGGGACTTCCGGATTAATTTGTATTTACCAGTTATTTCCCAACAGAGTCATCCCAATCTGTCTTGCTGTTCAGCGTATACACAGAGAGCCAATGCATTCCTCTCATATTTATATAAGATGCAAAATATGACCATATGAGTTGTAATGCAGGTTTTTTTGGACAGCAAATAAGAGATATGGAGCACATATATTTGGCTGTACACAGGGCCACTTATTGGTGCAGTTCTCTAAGATAAGGTCAAGGGTTGGGTAATAAAATAAACTTTCATTTTTTTAAAAAAAATAGCGGGGTGGACTGCTTGGTTTGCATGTAAGGAGAAAACGAGTTAAAGGATATATGGACAACAAAGTAGTGTTCATTTTGCCGTGTTTCTCAGAGGGTAGGCAACATATACGAATGACTTTCATGCCAGCAAATATATATATTAAGATTGGAAAATAAAATCTATTGCAGTTTCTTCACTCAAATCATTTTACAGATAATCGTTTTACAGAAAATTGCATCACACAAAAACTTTTATCCAGATGGTGACTAGTCTGCCAGCCTTCTGGATTCCTCTCAATTTCATCAGCTACCAACGGACATGCATTTTGGTTTGCTTCAAAAGCACAGACAGTGCAATAAAACAATGCAATTTACTTGGTGAGACAGCTGGGTTAGGCTGGGTTTCCCCACTGGACCATTCAAGGAGCCCTCTTTTAAAAAAGGGAAAAGGGAAGGACAGACAAAAGATCTAACTTTTCCCAATCATTGGTAGACCTTGGCTAGTCCTACTCAGAGGCTGAGTAGACACTTCTGCAGGCAACAGTTGCTATGGGGCACCATTCCTCAACTGTTACTCCTGAACCACCATGCCATTAACTTCTGTTGGAAAATGGCCTGTCCTGGCTTCCCAAATCTGGGTTGTTGCTTCCGATGGAATGGAAGATGCTGTCTCACCACCAGGGTTAGTGTACAGTTCAACTGCCAATCCAGTTGGCTTCTGTACATGGAATGGAGAAGGAGCACCATCTTTACATCCCTGGACAGCAAACTATCTTGAGCTGGCCCTGAGTAGACCAACCATTTTGTGAACCTTATGAATTTCAAGTTTTAATTCTTCTTCTCTAGCACTGAAGTGCACATCATCCTGATTGCGCCACCCCCAGTATGGAGACTCATTCAGTCTTGCAAACCACCTCCAGTAGTGTACAGTCAATAATCATCATCTGTTTCTAAGAATTAGATGTGTCTTATATTACTAAAGCCCCCTTGACTAAAAATTTTTATTTACCTACAGTTCAGGGCTACCACATATTAGATTTGACACTTTTAGCTATACAGAAAATTGTGGAAATACTTTCCGAATAAATGGAGTGATGATTGATGCATCCTGTGATTGAAGAATCTGTTAATCACAATGGGTTTTCTTGAGAGCTTCTTTAATTATAATATTACCATTTCAACCTCTATGTTAGCTTATGGGTTTGCACTTTAGAACAGACCTTCTGCTGTTTCCGTTTTGTCACCAGTGCATATAGTGTACAGTGAACTAAGCAGGACACATCAGCTGATTTGCTTTTTAGCAAAAGGGAGGAACTGTCCATTTTGGTTCACTCGCTTTCTCATTTTCCCCAACTTAAATTAATTTCTGCAGCAATTTGCTTCTTTGGAGGAAAAAAATCCTCATGGAAATTTGTCAGCATTTTCATGTGAATTTCTCCCAATAAACACAGTTTTATATGTAGTTTTGTACATATTTCTATAAGTATTTTCCCCTAATATAATCTTGATTATAATATAATGTTGATTAACAATGGGCCCAGGACAGAATGTTGTTGGACTCCAACTTCCATCAGCTCAAGACTGCAAGACTGGTAGTCTAGAATAACGGGAGTTGGAGTCCAACAACCTCTGGAAGTTCAAAGGTTCCCCAGCTCTGCTGCCAAGTAAATAGGCCCTTGAGTAAGGCTCATCGTGTGCCACAGGCAATTGGCTCTGCTTCCTGAACCAACATTTTGCACCTGGTGATACGTTGAAAACAAAGCAGAGCCCACAATCCTGAAGTCTGTCCACACCTGAAATAGACCATTCTTACAAGCAGTTTTGAATCACAAGTCAGAGAAAGAAGCTAAGTGGGTTGAGCAAGATTAAATGTGTTGAGACCAGAAGAGCATAGACCTGCAGCAAGGTTTCATCTAGTCCAGAAATGGAAAAACTGTGGTTCCTTTGATGTTGTTGGATGCCAACTCCCTTCAGCCCCAGCCAGCTTGACATATGTTCAGGGATGATGGGATCTGTAGTCCAGCAACATCTGGAAGGTTAAAGGTTCCTGCTGAAGGGAGGAAGGATTCGGGATCCTGGCCTGCACTTAAGGGACAGATCACACTGAACTCACTGTGCTTGGATACAACACACCTCCATAGCTATACAGAAAGAATGAAGTATGAACAATAAGCACTTATGTACAAACTTGCTTGATGTGACCCATTTATTTAATGTAGCATGTTCTTGGGATAGGATTTTCTTTTGGGTATATAGCTAGTCTTAATAATAATGATTAGGAATTCTTAGCCACAGTGGTCCCCAGCCTGGAAATATAAGAGGTGAATTAGCTGCTGCTGAAGGCTGTGGATAAGTCACAGGAAACATCAGGGAAGCCATTAGGGAAGCCTATTACATTGCAGAAGATTGTAGGACTTCATCCTGGACGTTTTGCAAGCAGGAACAAAAGGTTTAGTAGCATTCTCAGTATCAGTGGTTCATTCTGTTCAAGCCCACAATGGCTGGGGTTTTGTTTCCAGATGTTAGGTCATTTGCATACCTTTCCCTCCTCCTCTGCATTCGGAGACAGCTCTAAGAAAGATGGCAATATTCCAAGATGTCCACTCCTTTCTTAGAACTCCCCACAAAACCCTGAAGCTTGTTGCTCCACCATTACTCACCATTGAAATAAGCTCCAGGGGCTGCTCCTTGGCGCATGTGGAGAGACAACACCCAAACCTGTGGGACAGGATTCGGAAAGTTCTCACCGCTGGGTCACTAGAGCTATGGCAAGAAAAGTGAGAAGCAGGAAGGAATGAAAGAGCAAAAGACCGTGCTGCAGTTAGGAGGTGGGGCAGATTAATGCTTCCAGGAGTACCTCTGGATTCTGCCTTAATAGTCTTGGCAAAGTTTCCATGTACTTTCCTTTTGTTGGGGAGATTGGCCGATTGCTCTCAAAAGCTGGTCTTGTGAAGTGAACCCTTTCAATTTGACCTCTGTCAAGTGGGGATACCTCTTCCACACACAAACAAATGCTTTGCTGAAGATGGTAAAATCTAGGTGTGCAGATTTTGCATGTAACAACAACAACAACAACAACTTATACTCCGCCCATCTGGCCAGGTCTCCCCAGCCACTCTGGACGGCTCCCAACAGAATATGAAAAACACAACAAAACATCAAACATTAAAAACTTCCCTAAACAGGGCTGCCTTCAGGTGTCTTCTAAAAGTTAGATAATTGTTTATTTCCTTAACACTGGTGGCGGGGTGTTCCACAGGGCAGGCACCACTACCAAGAAGGCCCTCTGCCTAACCAGTTCTCACCGCTGGGTCACTAGAGCTACGGCTCTACGAAAGTGAGGGAACCGCCAGAAGGCCCTCGGCACTGAACGATGGGGGTGGAGACGCTGCTTTGTTTCTGCAAAACACAAAGAGAGAGAGATGATTTTGAGCTTTTTAGGGTGTCTTCCTAGAGATTTCACGTGTAAGCAGCGAACTTTGATAATCATTCATTTAAACTGTGCCTTCACTTAACGTTCAACTGATATATTTATAAATAAACTCAAATATTACAAAGCACTGATAAGCCTCCAGTGACCTCATTCCAAAGGAAACCAAAGGACAAGGGCTGCAACCTTGGAACTTCTCATCTCTCAGTAATGTCAGGAATAGCAGGTTTTCTCTTCACTGCTTCAGCGTCTCCGCAGAGAAATGAATAACAAATATTTGTTACAGAAGTCAAATTAAAAGGGTGCACTTAAGGCCGCTGTTGGGGAGGGGAGGGTTAAACCTGCCCACTGCTTCATACTAGCCCCACGTTTGAGAATCAAATCGGCTCCCAACTGTATTAGCCAGACTCCCTTTTCTGTATCTAACCATATGCCGAGCTGTGTTTCTTGGTCATGCTGAAATGTAACAGAATGTTGTGAGTTGGATGTTAATTATGTTGGGGTTAATGTGAGTGGAATGGAGATTTTTGCACGTTCAGGAAACATTCAGCGGAAGAATGCAGTCCAACTTGCTTCTGTATAAATAGGGACATGGAAGCTGTGTCCCTGCAGATGTTGATAGACTGCGGTTTCTGACTGGGTGGGTGTCCCATGGTGGCTGAGGCAAATGGAACTGGGAGTCCAACAACAAATGGAAGATTCAAGTTTCCCCTTCCCAATATATAAGATTGTATGGCACATAAGAAATCTTGTAAAATAAAAACATCTCTCACATTAAAAACCAGTGGGACTAGATATTGTTTCAGCAGTTATGCCCACTGCCTTCTAAAACACTTTGTTTATAAAGCAACTAACGATGCTCTATAGCCAACATTTCATGTTATATAAAATAGCACAAAAAATATTGCTGCATGGAAGTTAGAAATGGATTACACTAACACATTTGTTCACTGGACAAGTAAAACACACACATGGAAAAAAATCTACGGAAAAATGCAACTGACTTGATGAAATATATCTCCTTTATAGGTGTCATTAGGAGTCTGCTGGTGCTGCCCTTCAGATAAAACATCAAGGACACTGAACAATGCAACCACCAAGGTATTGACACAATATATTAGGCCTAGTCAAAAGAACTACAGAAACTTCTCCCTCAATTAAGAGATAATTTCCCCAGCTATCCTGCCACTCATTGCACACCGTTCGAATCGAGACAATGGCTGACTTGCAACCTTAAGGGAGTTCAGGAGTCAAATTCTCCAGCAAGTTGACATTTGACGTTGGATTAACAAGTGGGATCTCAGCCCATTTCAGAATGGCTAAGCAGTGCTGGAGAAACTGTTAGTGGCTCTGGAAAGAAAGGAAGAAAGCAAGCCAGAGGGCAAATTTGACTGTGCTTTAGTTTGATCCCCAGAGTGATCAGATTAGACAGGTGCTTTGTGTAAATAAAGGAAAGACAGCAGTTCTCCAGCTGAGAAAACAGATGCCAGATCAACATGTTTAAAAAATAATGGGCATTCCAGAGCTAGAGGGTTTGAAGTATGAAGCATTGATTATTTAGGACCATAGTGAGTGCAATACTTTGGAAGAAGGGGCAATAATTTATATTGCCACATGAGAACAAACAAGAACTTGCTCTATGACCATCTTTCATACTGTTCTTCAAGCCAGAGGGCGATCCTTTCCCCAACACTGTCGCTAGTTGAAGGGGTACATTGGTGTCTCTCTCCCAGGCTCCATTGGCAGAGCAAAGTGCCACCAATATGGCGGAGGGGAACTCCAGCATGGCAGAAGCATGGGCAAATGAAAAGCTGCTGCCAGTCCTTGTCCCATCAGTTGTAATAGGTGGAGAGCCCTGAAATGCAGTGAGGCATGGCTAGGATGCTGGTGGTTTTGGATCTGCTAAATAGAAAGCTGTATGACTGAAGGGATCAGTCACTGGACCCCTCAGCTAGCCTGGTGTGGCGTAACCTCAGCAAAAATAGGGGGTGGAAAGCCAAAACGCCTTCCATCCCATCTGACCTGAGGTGGAATGAGGGCTTTGGATGTGGTAGTGGATCTGTTACTCTGCTATGTTAGGCATAGCACAAGTCGTCAGCCAAGTGCTTGACAGCCCCAAGTGCTTTGAAAGGCATGTTCATAATACCATGAGGCGTCTTTTTGATATTATATCTGTCTTCAAGCTTATTTCCCAGACATTGTCTTGGTAATCCTTACAACAGGGATGGTGGCCCTGTGGCCTTCCATATGCTGATGGATGCCCCTCTCCCATCAGCCCCAGCCAGCAGGGTCAACGGTTGGGGTGATGGGAATTATTGTTTTTCATATATTTCTGGCCTAGAAGTTTTCTACCCCTCCCTTACTCCAACCCTGTTAGGTAGGTCAGTATTGCAGGAAGTGTGCTGAAGCTGAGAGACGATGACTTGCCTAAAGCTAACCAGTGTAAAGAGAGACATATAATCAGTGAGCCCATGTCTGTGGCAAAATCGGAACCAGAGACTTCCTCTTAGCAACCACACTATGAAAGCCTGACACTTGAGCAGAGCAAAACTAATTAATGGAGTGTGACAGAAGCTAAATGTGGATGTCATCTGTTTAAAGTGTAGTAGCATGCATGGAGTTTAGCCTGGACATGGCTTCAGCCGCCTGCTTGGACTGTCAAAAGGAATTTCAAATGAAGAACATCGGGCAACCCTACTTGGGCTCAGTGTCTGGAAATGTTATCGTACACGTAGTATCTAACCCAACTGCACCTCTTCCTGCCATATGTCCTGGGTAAAAATAGTTCTCAGAGCAGTCCACAAATAGCCATAAAATAGTCCCTGTCCTCAGCCTTACAACCCAAAACAAAAGGAAAAGGGATTAGGAGGGAGGGGGGGAATAAAGTAAATCCAGCCACTGGTTCTTAGTTATAAAGTTTGTATGAATGGCCAGCTGGAATAGAAAGTATTTGAAGAGAAGAGGAGCCAAAAGTTGCTGGCCTTTGGGCGGTGCCGAATGATGATGTCTTGGCTTGCAAAGACCTATGTGTGGTTTGTAGGGGAGTGGGATAGAAAAGGACCTGGCCCACTGACCAGATCCTGTTTCCCCATTCCTGGATTAAAATGAGGCCATCCATGCCCACAGACTTACAATCTACAAGACAAGACACGAAAGGAAAAATGGACCGGGAAGGAAGAGGGGGTGAAGCAAATGCAGGCACCAATCCTTAATGTTAAACAGTTTTTTTTTGTAATGGCCACGTGGCAATGGAAGCAGTTCAGGGGCAGGAGACACCTGGTGGAGATGCTCTTTCAAGCAGAGCTAATGGCATGTCCTTAATTGTAATTCTCACTATAATGGATCCAGGTTGGTGTTTAGCTCACTGTTCACAAAGAAAAGAAATCCTTCTTTCTTTTCTCCCCCAACCTGCTTTGAATACGCCACGAAGAGGATTCTTCCGTCCCTGTTCCTTTGGCTCAGTTTCAGGCTGTTTCTTCCCTTTCTTCCTCTGTTGCACCATTCAGTATGCAGGAAAGCGCCACCAATGTTCATGTTCATTGAAAAGATTGGCAGAGAAACAGGCTGGAGTCTGGGCAAGCACTGCCACTTGCATGCAAAAGATCTGCTCCATTTCTCTTTGCTTCTTTCCTCCTCCATAATGTGGAGGAGCCTAAATAATGCACATTTTACCGTGTTATCCACCTGTCTCTCTTTAATAGGTATAGTGCTTGTTTTACCTTGCCACTGGTAAAAGCCGTGTCACTACTTGACAGGTAAACATGCCATCTTTCTTTCTTGGATCCTGGATAGGGGAACTTCGTCATGATGTACTCAAGTGCTGAGATTCTGAAAATGTAAGAGCTGTATTTGTATGGCATACTAAAAATAGAGATTTCAAAAGTAGTGCAGCATCATTTATGTCTTCTCGCTGGAGGGAAGTGAAGATTTTAAATGTTTCCAAAATTCTTGGAGGATGGATGGGACTTGTGGGCTACAAGACACAGTTGACATTATATTAGTAATCTGCCTTGTTTGTTCTGCTTAATATAATGCAAAAGCATGTCTTTCTCATGCTCAAATAATATATATTTTTGGTCATATGGCATGGATGGGGAACCTATGGCTTTCTAGATGCTATTGGACCTCAATTCCCATCAGCCCCAGCCAATCTGGCCAATGGTCAGGGTTGATGGGAGTTGTCCAACAATATCTGGAAGGAAAGTCCAGAATCACAAGAACACATCTCTCTCTATGGAAGGGCTCTAGCTCAGTGTTAGAGAACCTACCTTGCATTCAGAAGATCCCAAATTCAGTCCCAGGTAGGGCTGGGAGACAAGGCTAGATTAACCCTTCAGCAAAATAAGCACATGTTTAGGGCATCAAGGGAATGGGGGGCACCACCATTTTCCATTGCCTGATTTTTAACATTAATGGTCACAAATTGCTCAGCTGAGCGTTCGTTTTCTCAGCTGAATGTATATGAAAAATCCCAACAGAACAACTGTGCAATGAGGCAGGCTGGCGGCCTTATCTCTACTAAGTATAGAAGTACAGTAGATGTGTTGTGTAAGATTAGTTTCGAAAATCTGATCAAAGACTTTGCAATTAGAAAAAGCAGGAGGAAAAAATCAAATATAAATAAAGTGGAAGTATACAAAAACAAACATTATTTTCCATCTTATTGTAGATTTTGTTTCATTTAAAAAATTGTATTTTACAATTTATTACTGTTTATGTTTTGAAAATATGAAAATTTTGTTTTGAAAAATATATCTATATCTATCTATCTATCATCTATCTATCTATCATCTATCTATCTATCTATCATCTATCTATCTATCATCTATCTATCTATCATCTATCTATCTATCTATCTATCTATCTATCTATCTATCATCTATCATCTGCATGCTTCTAAAGGTCTTCATCTGGCCTTGCTGTGGGAGACTCCTGCTTTAAACCCTGCAGAACCACTGCTGGTCAGTATAGACTGAGCTTGATGGACCAACAGACTGTCTCAGCTTCCTATGTTTCTAAGGGACCAAAATTCTGTTTCCATGAGTGGCTGGCCCAGGTGCATCCAAGAAAACTCACAGGCAGGTGCACTTGCTGAAGACAGCAAGCAATGAGTCAGTGACAGATGCAGGACATGAACTCAGATCTGTCCAACTTTCCATTTGCTATGTTACTGCCTCATGAAGGAGATTCCCGAAGCAAGCTCTGAAGAATTCCTAAGCATGGGGAGAACTTCTAGGGTGTTGCTTTTGTTACCGCAGTCCCATCTATGGTTGATCGGGAGGTAGGGTGTGTGTGCGCACACACACACCAGGTCTAGGTCTTATTTAGAACATTTCACTAATGATGGCATTCCATTCCATGATTAAATATTGTTTTAATGCACAGTCTGTGCAATGGGAAGGGGAGATGAGGGATACACACTCAAACACATACACAGCGTCTCTCTCTCCTAATGTGGGATTCTCTTGTCATCTACCTCCATGTAGTCAAATTGACATATCTTGTTAAATCTTACCTGGTGGCAGACATTAAATTGGAATCGGTTTGCACAGTGACTTAGTTACAAAAAGAAAGAAGCAATGTGATTTTTGTTGTTGTTGCAAACCCGTAATCAAGCATCCTTGTTCTCTAGTTTCTTCAAAACCGCAAAACTGTCACTTGCATAATGTTTCTGACTTGAGGGAGAGGATACAGTTTCAATTTTCATACGTTGAGGCATTGTACAGAAAGATTTCGTTTCTTCTCATGATACATGCTGTTCCCGGAGCAATAAATATTACATGCACTTAATGCATTTATCAACTCTGCGGTATACAAAAAAAAGGATTTTTAAAAAAGGTCCTATGAAGAGGTATCAAAAACATCTCATCCATTCAAGAAAACCAGGAAACCTCCTGCATGCTTTTCCACCATGAAATTTAACTTTATATTTTATCCATTGAATGAGTGAGGAGTAACCATAGTTCCCTTATCTCAAAGGGACCCTGCATGCTACTGCCTGAGTAGAAAGGCAGCCCTGTTAAAGGTTATAAGATATATATTTCAACTCATTCATCTTCTGGAAAAATATTCTTTTCTTAAGCAGCCATAAAGAATGAAGATTCAAAAATGTTACAGGATATTTCACAACTCCCTACTAAGGCTGAAGACAAATGACAGGGTAAATCCCAGCCCCCTGAGATGAAAGAATTTTTCTTTTCTTTAGCAATTGTTTTCAAAGTGAAAAGTGACTGAAGAGGAGAGAAGTTTCCCCCACAAAAAATCCCCAAACCTTACTTATTACATTACATGCCACTTCTCAGCTGTGACTGGGTGTAGCTTAAGTACCACATCTCATTTCAAACATAGCGCATCTTTGTAAGATTGACACCATCATGCAACCCATCAGGTTTGGATGTAATGATGTCCCTGGGGACAAACAAAACTAATTCAGAGTGAGGGCAGTGCTTCCTGAATAGGCCTTTTCCTCCCAACTAGCTTTGTTTGTCTTCAGTGATGTCATCATAGGTACACACCTGATTGGCTACATTCCTGCAAATTGGGACCCTGAAGAAGCTCACAACATGACAAACTCCCATAGCATGTACAAGGGAAACTGAAAGTATGATAAGAGGCATTATGCATCTTTTCTTTGCAGGCAAATTAGACTCTGCAGGAAGAGAAAATGTTTGTGAAACGCACACAATCACCCACACCACTTTGGCTCAGTTTTGGAAAGCTGTATGATAGACTTGGTTGGGTAGATGCCAGAAGCTTTTATATACGTTTCAGTAAATGTACAGGGTTATTTAAGAAGGGGGGGGGGATACAAGAGCAATTAAAATAACTTCTGTGCAACGTTAAAGAATAAAATTAAGACAAGAATAAAATATCATCTCCATTCACATATTTTTGTAGCGCTTCAAAAATCTGTAAAGCCTCATCAAACAGGAATGGCAGTGAGACAAGGGAAACAGATTTATCCACCAAATGCAATGGATTGGCTTTATCTAAAATACGCTATTGCCCATCAACCAATCTTAATAAGAGAAATTCTCTTCCCAATGACCTTCCTTCCAGCCACCTGTCAATTGTGATGAAAATTCAAGGTCATATTTCCAAGCATATTTCAGACTTTGAATTTCAATAGAGTATAAGGGGCAACCAATATTCTAATGAAATCTCATCAGCGTTTTGAGAACATCACCTTTATCATGCAGAATAAAAAACAAAACAAAGCCATCTTCTCATCCCGGTCCTTCAGCTAAAACATGAAAAGAATGTTTAACCTGCTATTCAAAGTCATGTTTGTTTGTTATTTTCAACAGGTCTGGCAGTAGCAGCTTATAGAAACCAAAATAATGCCCCTGTTATGCTCACTTCACTTCTCTTTGTGGTGAGAACTCCTAGGGGCAAACTCCTCACCCAGGATTTTTGTTTTATTTCTTTTAACAAACTCTGCATACCACTTGATTGCAACAATACTCTAAGAGGTCTACAAAAATTATTAAAAGTATCAATGAAAACACTTAACAACAAGTAATTAAATACATTTTAAAAAAACAATTAAAATCAGCAGTAAACTAAAAATAAATTAAATCATGTCAACACCTTTGGGTCTGGAGAGACTTGCCTAAACAAAAGAAATGTTTAAGCAGGTGCCAAAAAAATACAGTGAAGGAGCCTGCCTGTTGTCACAAAGCTGTGGAATCCAAGGTGTGTCACATTAATAGAATAATTTCTTATGAGTGTGGAATAGGTATTGTGTGCTGCCTGCAACAGTACCAGGTCTGCAGATCGAAGCGATCATATGGGTGCATATTTATATAATTTCTTACTCACCTGTCAGAGGCTGGACTGAGGAGGAATGGTGGGGACTGCCCTCCCCCTTCTCCTGATCCATTCATGAGAACAGGAGGACAGTATAGATTTAGAACAGTGGTTTGCAGAAGGTCATAGTTCAGAGGCTGCAGAGGAGAAAAACTGGGGAATAATGGGAGAGGAACAGCAGGAAGAAGAAGCACCAGGGGAGAGACAGCTGACAGACTCAGTGTCTTTGGAAAACATTCCTGACCCCCCTCCTCCCAGGTCAAGTCGAGAATTGAGGGTACTAGAACAGAAAGCTCAGAAGCGGAAAGCTCAGATTAGCCCATGCAGGGGTGACGTAGAATAGGAGAGATGGACGAGGTGGAACTTTACTTGGAGCAACGCCATTATCTACGGCAGACTCCATTCCTTCGTCTCTCTGTGTGAATATTAATAAATTACATGTTAAGAACTTTTACTGTTTTATCTACTTCTTGGCTGCTACCGTGGGAGGGATCGGATCCCTCGAAGTCTCACATCATCAGGGCAGCTCACAACAATACAATTTTAAAAACAGGTAAAACCAGGTAAACCCATTCCAACAGAACAATATAAATTCAGCAAATATGTGGGTCCCTTCTACCACCCTGCAAAAAAACAAGCAAGCAAGCAAACCAGCCAGGCCAAAGTGGATATGGCATATTTTCAGCAGCCAGACCCATGCTGGGTCAGCATCCTCTAGGCCTTGCAGTTTATGGCTGGGTAAACAGATTGACAGGGGATGCCCTGTTGTGGTGTCACTGCTGGGTGCTACTCAATTAGCTGTAACTCGTGACAGGGCTTTCTTGGTAGAAGTTCCCCGTTTATTGAGTGCCCTCCCTGGCGAGGTGTGCCTGTCTCTCGCATTATTAACATTCAGCAGGAATCTAAGACACATTCTTGTTCACCCAGGCATTTGATGGCTGGAAGATACTGCTCCTGACAACCTTGAAATTGTTAGCTGCGAGGATATGTGGCTGTTTTTAGATGTTTTTAATTGTATGGTTATCTTGTTTACCACCCCGGGCTCCCTTTTTGAGGAGCAGCAGGATATAAATTTAATAAATAATAACTGAGGGCAACCTCATAAAGCTGTCGCTTGTAAAGTCACGGGCTCAGCAGCACTTTATCTGTGGATAAAGGTCCTCCATAGTATCTATCTTGCACGTTTTGCTAATGATCCTGTTTTGACTTATCGATATTATTTAAGTGCAACCTGTGTAGAAAAATGTGAATGGGGTAGGAGAGAAGGCCACTACAGTGGTACCTTGGGTTACATACGCTTCAGGTTACATACACTTCAGGTTACAGACTCCGCTAACCCAGAAATAGTACCTCGGGTTAAGAACTTTGTTTCAGGATGAGAACAGAAATTGTGCTCCGGCGGCGTGGCAGTAGCGGTAGGCCCCATTAGCTAAAGTGGTCTTCAGGTTAAGAACAGTTTCAGGTTAAGTACAGACCTCCGGAACGAATTAAGTACTTAACCTGAGGTACTACTGTATATGAAAGACTGGCAGAGCACTTCATAGACATTTCTTGAAGTTTCCCACAGAAAATAACTCAAACAAATGGCAACAGGGAAATGTGTTTCCTGCAATGGAGCCAATGTTGGAATGACAATGACCTTTTAGCCATTGGTAGAGAAGTACTTTGGCCACCTCATGAGAAGAGAAGACTCCCTGGAAAAGACCCTGATGTTGGGAAAGATGGAGGGCACAAGGAGAAGGGGATGACAGAGGACGAGATGGTTGGACAGTGTTCTTGAAGCTACCAGCATGAGCTTGACCAAACTGCGGGAGGCAGTGGAAGACAGGAGTGCCTGCAATGGAGCCAATGTTGGAATGACAATGACCTTTTAGCCATTGGTAGAGAAGTACTTTGGCCACCTCATGAGAAGAGAAGACTCCCTGGAAAAGACCCTGATGTTGGGAAAGATGGAGGGCACAAGGAGAAGGGGATGACAGAGGACGAGATGGTTGGACAGTGTTCTTGAAGCTACCAGCATGAGCTTGACCAAACTGCGGGAGGCAGTGGAAGACAGGAGTGCCTGGCGTGCTCTGGTCCATGGGGTCATGAAGAGTCGGACACGACTAAACGACTAAACAACAACAACAGAGAAGTACGGGAACAGAAGAAGAACGAGCACGCTGGTGCATGTGAAATGTGCAGGAGCAAATGCGCACTTGTAACCCAACTCCTCAAAAACTAGTTTATGAACCTACTATGGAAGATTTAGGAATTCACTGGGTATGAAACATGCCAGACAACAACTCTGTGCATTTGCAGGAGAGGCACACACAAGATTGGGGGTTTTTCAATTCTTCTTCCACCTGAAACTTCCCACCCTAGAAATTCCTACCTCCAAATACTTTCCCCCACTTGCCCCGCATTTCCAACACCCCCACCATCCAGGTTGCACAAGAAAATGGTGGTCCAGGAAAAGCCAAACACCTCCTCTTCTGCTGCTCTGTGGGTATTCCACAGTTACCCCAGAAACTCCTCTCCTCATTAGGCTCAGCAGTGGGCCATTATTTGACACTGCTACCACCTGCATCTCCAAATTAGTCTTACATTATTTCTCTTAAAGTTAACAGCCTACGTAAACTCTTATTCCTCCTTGATAAAGTTTAGCTGGAAAGCAAAAGCAATTAATATTTTTAGAAACCAACACACTAGACCTAAGCATTATTTATGCCTCTAATTATCTCATTCTAGTGGGTATTTTAGTCCCTGTCTGGTCAGGACATTAATTATTTTCATAACTACAGCAAAAGTTAAATAATAAGCACTCAGGGCTACAGAACCACTGTAGTGCTCCTGCTTAAATGAACATATAAATTTTATTAATGGATGCTTTATACAACCCCATACATTATAAATCAAACAAGGAGCCTATTTCCATCTTTTAAGGATGTTGTGAAAAAGCTGTAACATTATTGAGGATAATTTTTATTAAGTTTAAAATTCCTCTCTTTTTTTCACAGTAATGAGACTGTTATGAGGATAATTTAATCTGGTTTGTCATGAAGCACCTCAGCTTGTTAAATAAGTTAATAAATGACTATGCATTAATCAAAGTGACAAAGCTATGAAGAGCTGGGGATGGGAGACAATTCTGGTGATAGTATTAATTAGTATTTAATTAGAAATTTAGGGGCCATAAATAAAAAAATCACAGTATAGACATTTATGCAAATTGCTCTGAAGCTGTGGCAGAATTAAATTTGCTTTTAAAGAAACATTTCTCTCGTTCTATATAAAAGAGCTTCAGACTCTCATATGGCTACGTATAAGTTACAATACTTTTTGGTACATATTCACATTTCCAGATCTCCAGATACAAATCGTGCTTTTAAATTGTGCTAATTCAGGCAGAGTGTTTGGGGGACATCCAATGGGACTTTTAAAAAAAATTAAGAAGAAGGATTTAGATCATCCTGTTCTTTTAATTAAGGTGGAATCGCAATCTTTTTTCTTTTCTTAAGGACAGATTTTTCAAATAATGATGTGCCATAATTCCTATACATAGCAACACCTTCCTTTCAGGTAGCAGACTGGCATTGGGTTTTGCTAGTCGCTAAATATTATATAGACAAGCATATCTGGAAGTGTGGTCAGGGGTATATTTTTCTAATGATGGTCCGTTTTTGCCTTTGCCCATTCTTAACAGAGCAATTTCTGATCGCCAAAGAGATAATACATCATCCTGTTATATGCTTCAGAGTGTTCTTTCTAAGGAACACAGGCTATTTTCAGGCCTTATTATTTGTTGCATTTATACAAGGAAAGGTTATCCACAGTAAAACTGCTTTTTCTATTCAACAGTCTATCTCTGTCACTGCTCATTTATGTGTGAACATGACAGACTGAAACCAGCATTATCCACAACTGACAAGTGTCAGGCCTACGGTTCAATCAGCCTCTTCCTTAAGATAATGCCAAGGGCTTGGTGTTTGAAGTAGACGGACAATAAAGCGAAAAGAGACAATCAGGGTCAAATTGATCCAATTCCCTGTATATAAAAGGGATTCTCCCTAATAACGGGGAGCTTTTTATTGCTCTCCAAACACATTAGTCCTTAAACAGGGACATGGCCCTCCAGAAAATCTGTGAGTGACACAAAAATGTGGGCATTTTAAGGTCATTTGTCTAGAAATGTTCTCCTTTGGCCTTTTTCTTTTTTTGTACCTCTGTGTTTTAAAACTTGAGGTGCGAAAAATAAAGCTACTTTCAGCATTTAGCAGCCTTTGTAACTTGACGAGGCAATCATGTCAAGGAAGAAAATGTTTGTACAAATATTATGCTCTTTTACCTCACAAATAATTTGTTTCCACTGAATCTGAAAAATTAAATGGAACCATCCTTCAGTGAGATTCTCATTTCTTGTTGCTAATGTTTCTGATTATTTTTATTCCTGTCAATATATGTACTGGGCTTGAAATTGTTTTTAATATATGTAATAGTTTTAACTGTTTGTATAATAGACAGTTGTGAAATCACTTCAAGATGAAAACTATAAGAATGAAAATGATGAGGGGGATGTTAACAGACTAATCCACAAAAATGGAACAAGGAGACCTTCGATAATCACAATCAGTTCGTAGAACCAAAGCCCAGGCTGCCTTGGTCAGCAGGGCATGAGACTTTTAATCTCAGGTTGTGGGTTCAAGCCCCACCTTGGGCAAAAGATTTCTGCATTGCAGGGGGCCGGACCAGATGTTCCTTGTGCATACCCTCCAACATTGCTCTGATGAAAATAGCGACATCCCATTCCATAATGCTAATTTTACTGTCTATACCCCACACACCTTGTTGGGTTGCCCAGCACTCTGGGCAGCTTCCAGCATATATAATAACATAATAAAACATTAAACATTTTTTAAAAACTTCCCTATACAGTGGTACCTCAGGTTACATACGCTTCAGGTTACAGACTCTGCTAACCCAGAAATAGTGCTTCAGGTTAAGAACTTTGCTTCAGGATGAGAAGAGAAACCGGGCTCTGGCGGCACAGCAGCAACAGGAGGCCCCATTAGCTAAAGTGGTGCTTCAGGTTAAGAACAGTTTCAGGTTAAGTACGGACCTCCGGAACGAATTAAGTACTTAACCTGAGGTACTACTTTACAGTGGTACCCTGGGTTACAGATGCTTCAGGTTACAGACACTTCAGGTTACAAACTCTGCTAACCCAGAAATAGTGCCTCAAGTTAAGAACTTTGCTTCAGG
Source organism: Podarcis melisellensis (assembly GCF_964234715.1). Lineage (NCBI taxonomy): Eukaryota > Metazoa > Chordata > Lepidosauria > Squamata > Lacertidae > Podarcis > Podarcis melisellensis. The sequence goes on from NC_138543.1 coordinate 38,954,287, forward strand.
ATGAGAACAGAAATCGCTTGGTGGCAGCACGGCAGCAGTGGGAGGCCCCATTTGCTAAAGTGGTACCTCAGGTTAAGAACAGTTTCAGGTTAAGAACCAACTTCCAGAACGAATTAAGTTCTTAACCTGAGGTACCACTGTACATGATTGCCTTCAAATTAGATAACTCCATACCATCCAGCATTTCTCCAATGAAAATACGGACAACCTAAAGAAAAGCAGGACATTCCAGGATCAAATCAGAAACCGGGATGGCTTCTCTAGATCAAGGATGTCCCTGGAAAATAGAGACTCTTGGAGATCCTGCTTTACAGCTCTACAATTCTATGACTGTATGATTCTAAAGACTGAGGATGGGTGAAAAATTTGATTCAGTTCCCATTTAAAGGTGGACCTATGTAACTTGCATGATGTGAAACAATACATGAACAAAGAAACAACAACCATCCCTCAAAATTCACATTCTTCCAGATTTTGCAAGGCCGTTCTCCAGCCAAGTAATATGTACAAAGATGCATTATACTAGAAATGCATATATTAGTGAAATGCATTCCATTAGGGGAAATTGCTTTGCAAAAATGTACAGGGGATGAAGAGGCAGCTGGAGAGGGAATTTGGACCCTTTTCCAAAAAGTAGGGTGGGAGGGCAGAAGGCACAATTTGGCTGCCCCTCTACATGCATTCTGCCAGAGTGTCAGGATTATGCCTCAGTTATTTCCTGGTGCAATTCAGTATTTCAGAAAACACAACATACCTATGGTAGCTTTCTGTAGCATGAGATTCCTCTCGAGATAAAAGGTGCCTGCTACCTGCACTTTCCGGAAATGTTTTTGTTCCAACAAGCTTTCCCAGCTGAATGAATGAGTCTCTGCATAAGTGACGATATTGGATTGCTTCTGTTGGTTTCAAAAATATATGCTATTTTTATGTTTAGTTGTTGTTTACTGTTTTTATTGTGCATCACCAGGAGACGATTGTGTAGAAAGCTAATAGTCATAGTAATAGTAGCACCTTATGTGCATGCTTTTGGCTCTATCTACCATAAGAGACAATGCTAGACCCACTAAGGTTCCTCGTGGTAACAAGTCTACCAGTCTTGCTGGAAGTAAAAAAACAACAACAAAAACAAAGCAAAGCCCCTAGTGCATTTAAAATGTCATTGTTCATAAGGAAGGAAAGAAAATGCAGTCAAAAACAGCCAGTGAGCTTGGACATTGATTGCATTTTACACTTATTTTCAATCTAGATTTGTACTATTACTTCGTTCCCTGCATCACCGCTTGCTTTTCATCCTTCTGCAGATTAATATGCATTCAGTTCCCTTCCCTCATGTGTGCCATGAAAGTGACAGTGATTATCACAGCTGGGAACTTATATTTTTCCAGTGTAATCAAAGTCCATAAGCAATCTCACAGCAAAATATAGTATAGCAAGGTTAAAGGAACCTCACATTCTTCTCTTGGTTCTTATGAAGGAATAATTACCCTTCTCAAAAAGGATCTTTAATATTTTCAAAGTTATTCCTGGTCTCAATGTTTTAGAGTTTCACAAGAACAATGATTGCAGAATCATAGAATTGTAGAGTTGGAAGGGACCCTAAGTATCGTCCAGTCCAGCCCCCTGCAATGCAGGAATATGCAGCCATCCCATATGGGGATCAAACTTGCAACCTTGGCATTATCAGCACCACACTCTAACCAACTGAGCCTTCCAGGCTGACAAAACAAGTGAAAATTAAAATTTCTCTCATGAAATATGTTTGCAAGAAAGGAAAGGCCTCTGGGCTCATTGTTTTGCTGCATGCAAAAGTCTTCAAGTCCTTGGAGACAAGGTGGGGAGGGGAGCTGAATACAGCAGGACTGGGAGGGGAGCTGAATACAGCAGGACTGGGAGACTCCTGTGAATCTGTTGCAACCTCAGCTCCCTCCTCCCCTTCAGCTATCTGTCCTACGTCTGCGGTGCTTTCTGCCTCTTCTTCCTCTCACTCACTCAAGCCTGTTGCTTGTTCAACATCCAACCATTCTATCCCTCCCACTCCATCCTTTGACCTGTCTTCTGTGTCCCCCCACCATTCCCCTGGTTCTGAGTCTTCCTCTTCTGAGGCTTTCCTAGGGGGCTGGAGTTGCCCACCATTCTTCATTGTCCAACCAGCCCCTGACATTTGTATGCTCCTTATAACCTGCCCTGGTAAGCAATCAACAAACTTGCTGCAACTCTTTGAGCCAGTTGCTTTGCATGTTTTTATAGAAGAGGCTTTCAAATGCCTTTGAACCACTCTTCACCCATATGGACATCTCAGCATTTTGGATACAGAAGAGGGAAGTGGAAGTGAAGCAATGGTGATACGGATGAGCATTCTCAGGCTTTACATTTGCACAAGCAAGCTGAAACTGTAGCAAAGGGTAGTTTGCTCAGATGCTCATGCCCTGCCCAAAGAAGGCACCCAGCTTTAATTCCTGACATCTCCAGGGACATCTTCCTGTCTGCAACCCTGGGAAACCCCTGCCAGCCAATGTAGATACTAAGGAGCTAGATGGAGCAATAGCCCAAATCATAATAAGCCAGTTTCCTATGATGTGAGAAATGTTTTGAGCTTCTCGTGTGAAAAGACCTTGAGGGAAACCACGAGCCTTTGCTGTTTTTAGTCCTGTTACCAAAAAGGCATGCAAAACAGTTTGCACCTTCCCACACCCTGATGTCCGGTACTAGAGAGAAAGCTTGCAAGAAAAAAGAAAGCCTAACAAAACAGCCATCTGCAAGGCCAACACTTGCAAGGAAGGAAATTATTTTGCAGCTGCTGAGAAACAGCAAACGCCACACGGGAAACTGACAAATGGAAAGTCTTCAGCACAGGGCAGGACTTCAGAGCTATTTTGGAAGCAGCAACTCAGCATGCAAGTCAATAAGACCTGTAAATCCATCGACAACATCTTTAAGATCAATTTCCCTCCTACCTTCTTGCCCAACAAACGCCAAGAGATGCTTATTCTGTGTTAGCTTTAAAATAAACTACTTGATCACCACAAAATACTGTCTTGCTGTCCCACAGACACACACTGTGGCTCCTGCTAGAAAATTTTGTGTCCTGTTTGCATTGAATATTAGGAATAATATAGGTAAGGACATATTCCTGTCTTCTTTAGATGAAACCCAGGAAAACTGCTGATGCAATGTCTTTTAGTTATTATTTATCATTAAAGTAGAAGAGTGCTTTATTAATCTCTGTTGTGTTCATTCTCTGAGAGGAATCACAGCCCAGTTCAATCCCTGGCAACTCCGCCTGAAAGATGTGATTCTGCCTGAGACTCTGGCAGGCTGCTGTCAATAGTCATCAGTGGGTCTAGATGGATGAATAAAGGTAAAGGGACCCCAACCATTAGGTCCAGTCGTGGATGACTCTGGGGTTGCATCGCTCATCTCGCTTTATTGGCTGAGGGAGCCGGCGTACAGCTTCAGGGTCATGTGGCCAGCATGACTAAGCCGCTTCTGGTGAACCAGAGCAGCACATGGAAATGCCGTTTACCTTCCCGCTGGAGCAGTACCTATTTATCTACTTGCACTTCATGCTTTGGAACTGCTAGGTTGGCAGGAGCAGGGACCAAGCAACGGGAGCTCACCCTGTCGCGGGGATTCGAACCACCGACCTTCTGATCAGCAAGCCCTAGGCTCTGTGGTTTAACCCACAGCACCACCCGCGTCCGTAGATGAATGAATAGTCTGCATAAATATAATGCAGCTACCTCTCTTCACAATCCTGCTCCCCACCCACCCATGTTCTGTCCCATGCAGTGTTCCAATCTGAGCAGGGGGTGCTAAGCAAACATTGAGGTTCTAGGAAGGTAATGTCCAACAAGGCAAGGTTCTAGTCCTGGTAAGGCTGGCAAAGCAAAGATTGATTGATGGGGTCTGTGTGGAGAGGGTAATAACGTTCAGATTTTTGGGCATTGAATTACAAGAGGATCTGTCCTGGAATGTCAACACAAGGGGGCTTGTGAAGAAGGCACAGCAGAGACTGTACTTTTTGAGAATTCTAAGGAAAAACCATCTTCCGCCGAAACTGCTGCTTGCCTTCTATCACTGTGCCATTGAGAGCGTGCTCACTTATGGCTTATGTGTGTGGTACAGAAGCTGTACTACCCAGGACAGGATGGGGTTGTGCAGAGTTGTTAAGGCAGCAGAGAGCATTGTTGGCTGCCCACTCTCCACCTTAGAGCAGATTTATGCCACAAGGTGCCATAGGAAGGCACTGGACATAGTAAAAGATCCATCGCATCCTGGTCACTGTCTCTTCGAGCTCCTGCCGTCGGGACGGAGATACAGGACAATGAAGACAAGAACGAGCCATCTTAAGAACAGCTTCTTCTCCAGAGCGATCTCGGCCCTGAATGGGAAGCCTGGACTTTGAAAGTCATCTAATCTTCCTTGCTGTATTATACTGTATTGTTTTAATTAGTGTTTTTATAGTTGTTTTGATTTTGTGTGGAGGGCCCTACCTGGGTGGATGGAGCAGCCAAGTAATTTCGTTGTCCCCGAGAGGGGGCAACGACAATAAAGATATTATTATTATTATTATTATTATTATTATTATTATTATTATTATTATTATTATTATTATCAGGCAAAGCAGGCAGCACCCCTCGATGGCTCCCTGTGAAGCTCAATTCAAATAATTGTTAGGCTGCCATTTTAACCCCACTTACCTGAGGGTCAGCTCTATTGAATTCAACAGGATTTATTTCTGAACAGATATTGTTCAGACTGTGCTGCTGTTCGTTTCATTCATATACCACCAAACTAATCATGTCCTCTGAATGGTTTGCAAATTAAAATCAATAAAATGCAAATATAATAAATGTAAAATTTAAATACCATAGGCACAGGCTGGACTTTGGCTTCAGGAACAAGGAAACCCAGACTGCTGTCAATAGAGATGCAGTTTTCTTTGGATGGCTAGTTCTTGGATGAGTCCAGCTGCTTCATTTATACAAGTTTAAGCCCACCTGAACAGGTGTTGACGCCAAGGGCACATGGGAGAGCAAGGTTCCGCTGGCCCTTTCAAACCTTATTCATACATAAAGAGCTACCGTGTTAAAAAAGAGAGAAAGGCTGTACCTCCTGGCCCCAACCCAGATGTCTCCTATGTGCAGCTCCACCCCTTTGACCACCACGCATTCAGTGAAGGTCTAAAGAGAGGACCACTATGTTTGCATAGGCTCCTCCTTATGCAGCCCTCCTGCATGGAGGACAAATGCAGGAATAGGTCTCAGGTTTGCTCCTAATCCTGCTGGATGTGTGCAGCTGCATAGTCTTATGAAGCCACAAAGAAGATGTAGCAGCAGCTCATGCAACTGGCCCTTAAGCCAGACACTATGCTGCCCCCTGCTTTTGTCCTTTTTGCCATCTGGAAATTCTGCTCTAGCACTGGAGCCGTGTTTTAATCACGGGTATTTCCTATTTGCTTTGATGGCTTGTCTTCCCACAACCCTGAACACCACATGTATTTTGCTGGTATTAACGATGAAGGATTAATTAAACAAATTGCCACACAGAGATTGGCCTGGATCCTAAGACCACATTAACTAAGGAATTTCACAGAAAGAAAGTTCTTCACCCCTTAGCCTCTGGAGAGCAATAAGGGGCCCTTCAAAACTACCACTTAAAGTATAATAAGTTGGCATTTGCTACTCACTTATCATGGGGAATTCAGTTTTCTGCAGATAACACTTCTGTTACCAGGGTACTGCATCCCCCAGCAGTACTGCAATGTTCTCTTGCTGAGGGAATGTCATTAACCATGTCCTCAACCACTTGGCTAGCTCATCTCTTGCTATTGTGACTGCAGGGTGGAGGCCATTCCTGTGCAAAGGAAAGCAAAGGTCAGCTCACCTACTATGGTTACCAGATTTTTTTCAATGAATCCAGTGACACTTTTTTTTTAAGCTGAGTAGTAACAGAGTTTTTTTAAAAAACTGGCAACCTGCCCGTGACTCCCAAGCCTTCCCCAATCTCCTGCCCCCTTCCCCCTTTGTTTTGACAGATAGGGAGAGGCTCGGGAGTTGCGGGCAGACAGCCGTTGCCCAGGAGGGATGCAAGGTATGTGGTTTCTTTGCCAGGCAAGGTGCAAAGCCCTTCTTTCACACCCTGTGAAACATAAATGTGCAGAGTTTTTTAAAAACTGGGCAACGGCCGCCCGCCCACAACTCCCGAGCCTCCCTCAATCAGTCAAAAAAAGGGGGCAGGGGGCAGGAGATCTGTATCTCCGGACGTCCCCGGTTCCCCTTCAGCAGTGGTGGCGGCAGCAGCAGTCAGCAGCCTGGAGCCAGCCTGGTAGTGCAGTTGTCTCTGGCTGGCTTCAGGAGCTGCTCGTGGCCCTGGCACCCTCCATTTTTCCTTGCCAGAAGTCCCCTTATGATGTGTTGCACACAAGACACATCATATGGGGACTTCTGGTGAGGAAAAATGGCAGGCGCCATGGCAGCGAGCAGCGAGAAGCTCCTGAAGCCACCCAGAGCCAGCTGCACTACCAGGCTGGCTCCAGGCTGCTGAGGCTGCCGCTGCCATGTTTCCCAGGGACAGATTTGCAAATCTGGGGACATTCCGGGGACGGAATTTGTCTGAGGACAGATTTGCAAATCTGGGGACTGTCCCCAGGAACTGGGGATGTCTGATAACTCTAACCTACACCAGGAATGACACTGTGAAGTAATAACTATATGATAGTCCAGATCTTTATCATGATAGGAATATGTTAAAAGTGTGCACAGAACTAACATGTCCAAGGTCAAATGATATTTTTTCCAAGGGCAGCCTTTCAACTATGCTGAGCCATTGTTGAAAACATTATACATCTTCTCTTCGATATATACAGTATAGAGCTCCCTTAGGCCATGTATTCTTCTGTGCACATTCCATGTCTGTTGTGGAAGTATTGTTAAAGAGTACAATGCTGCCACATATTGTAGAAGAACCTTTCAAAACAGCCTTCTTCGGGCATTTGGAGTGAGGGGAAGGTGTGCCTGCAAATGCTGCCCTCCAACAAGACCAGCCCTTGCAGTCCCACTCACCCCACAAAAGGAGGACAAGGTGAGGACAGGGCTGCCATCTGTGGAATGAAGACAAGAAATCCCACTGTTACTGCCTAAGCAGAAACAGTTGCAGTTCCTGCTGTATAAATGCTGTGGCTGATTCACTTAACCAGAAGGGAAGTACTCAGGGAATATATAAGCCACATTTCCTTCAGCTCTAGAAATCCCTTCCAGCCACATCTTGCCCTCTCAGGATGCCTGGTAGACAGCATTTCCCCTCCTACTTTGCTTTGTTGAAAATGGCTCCTGCACCAAGATCGCAACAGCTCATCAAGGCAATTAGCAGGCTACAGTACTCGCTAGGGGGAGATGACTTCCAAAGCGCAGACTAAACAGCCTGCTGTGTTTTATGCCATTTCCTATTTTGTCTCACATCCCTTAAGAAAGTCCTTGACTAGGATCCATGTAGAGCAAGAGAGAAGGATGTGCCGCACGCTCTCCAATTACTTTGCGTATTTGGTGACGTGTAGCAGCTGATGCACACTAATGTTTCAGAAGATCACCCCCCTCAAGGTTTCGAGTTTGAAGGTTGCTTAGTGTAGGGGCCTGTTTTCCATCTGTGCTGGAGAAGGCTCCAGCCACAGAGAGGTTGAGAGAACAGCAATAAACACTGAAATTAAAACAGCTCGGGGAGTGAAGCACCAAGCTTCAGCCTAACAACCTATCGCCATGTGCTGTTGAAAGGGAGATGTGGTTTCCATTAGCCACCTTGGGTTATTTGCTCCAAGAATTAGCTAAGACTAGGAGCATTGGAGAAGTAATGATCTCAGGCCTCCAGGGAGTGAAACACAACACAACAACACAACACAACACAACACACAGCATCTTTTAGCACCTTAACCTTGAGAACACTTCGGCATCTTGTTTTCCGCTAAGCCAGTTTTATACAAGTTTAGGGAGGAAAGGCAGGATAATCAGATTAAACAGAGAACAGTGGGGAAGAATGAGTCTCTTAGATCTTGAAAGCCATATCCTGAAAGCTGAAAGGAAGGGGGTCGTTTTTTGCTTGGGAGTCATATTGTCACACTCAGGGGCCATTCACAAAACCAGATTGTGGCCCATTGAGAATGCGGCTTGAATGGATGCCTGCTGGACTGGACCAGCTGCATGAGCATCTGAAGAAGCCATTAGCAGTGGCAATATCCTTTGGAGCACCAGTGAAGCTAGTTATGATCCAAAAGGTGCACATGCACACAAAAACATGCAGAGCCCTTGCAAAGTTGCAAAGCATGCTGGGCCATGCCTTCCAAATTACACAGTGAGGCAAAATGTCTCCATTCATGGAGATGAAAGAATTGTGTGATGACCTCACCACAAGTGTGGCTCCTTAGTCAAGCCACACTGATCGTGGCACTGTTCCGCAGCAGTTTTTGGTGGTGTGCAGAGTTTTGTTTGCCTTGTCATTTCTGACCTTCTCTTGGGAGTTGTCATGGTGGCCCAAGAAACCCTAAGCATTCCAAGTGATGTTGAAATCTGGGAACAGAAGAAGTGCCTGTACGTGTCCAAACACAGCTATACACTTAATGAGTATTCCAATCAATGTCCAGGGTCAAGTGAAGACCAGTGCAGCAGACCATCTTAGGAATGAGAGAGGATCCAAAATGGGAAGTAATGGCCAATGCTTATTCATATAATTTATTGTCAGGTGATGCATATAAGAGAGTGGGATGGGGAGTAATTTTGCATAATTGCTGACAGGGTCTGAGCTGGCAGTGTCTGAACAGGAAAGGATCTTGGAGCCATGGTGGAAAACTCAACATCATTTGGAGGCCTACAGATTGTCCACCTTCTACTGAAGACAATGCTGAGCTATATGGAACAATGATATGGCTCAGTATAAGGCAGATTCTTACGTTTTCAGGACCGGTTCTAGTTTTGAGGGGCCCTGGGCCACCTGGTGAGCTTCCTTGGTGGCAGTGGCAGGCAGCCACAAAGCACCACTTTGCATTTCCCACAATATGCCTGACATAGCATCGCGCCAGGGCAAGACAGCTTCCCAATGGGGTGCCAATTCCCAGTGGCAAATGTAATGTCTAGACTATTTCTCCTCCCTCAGCATTCAGTGGCTATGCAGAAGATCAAAGGAGCATCTAGGTGTGGTCCTAGGCTATAGCTGGAAGCCACATGAGGCTTGCACCTCGCTGAAGCGAAGCAGATCTGGGTAGGGTCTGTGCTGATTCCCTGGCAGAAGGAATGTGAGATATGAACAGTGGTTTTTTTTTTCCAGGGGGTACTCAAGGGTACGCAGTACTGACACCTCTTTTTGTTGTTGTTAAAAAGTGTGGAATTCATTTAATGGTGAGCACCAGCACCTATTTTTCTAGAAAAAAAGCACTGGATATGAATATAATAAAATGGAAAAGGTAGAGCTTCTGCCAAAGACTGCTTTGTGCTAAAGATGGCGATTCATCTTGCCAGGTTACAATTTATTTACTTCTATAATATTTGTTTACATTTAATTGTGTTCTATTTGCATTACATTTAAATACCTTTATGCATTTGCATAATGCATCGCCTCTCAGTTTGTTGTGTAAGTTCTGTGTGTGGTGCTGCTTGCGTCTAAAAGAAAAAACGTATTTGCTGCAAGTCCCTTTCTTTGACCCTGATAAATCTAGCTGTCTTTCCCCCCAAGCAAAACTACTTCCCATCCTTGGCATTGAGGTGTTTGCCAGTGGCATGCACAGATCCTGCATAGCAAAACCTTGTGTAATCAGCCCTGGAGAAAACCTGGAAAAGTCAAGCAGAAAAATACCAGATTTAAAGTGAAATCTCCGCATCCTTGCCTTTGCTGATTTCCTCTTTTTTAAGAAAAAGAAAAAGCTTGTTTTCACAAGATGCCAGCAATTTTAATTTATTCTTTTTTAAAAAGCACCTTGCCAGATTTGCTAGAGTCCCTTATAGCTTTGAGCAAGATGCTCAGGAAGTAAGTCCTTTACTAATAAAGAATGTCTAGCCACAATCAGGTCGCAAGAGCTAAATTACATACGATTTTCTAGAACAAGCAGTTCTCTGCTCAAAAGTACACTGGGAAAAGAAAAAACATCCTAGAAATCAGGTGGTTTAAAGCAGCATTTCTCACATTTTTTATACAAATAAGCACTTTTTCAGGATCAAAACGTTTCTTCTGGACAACTTGGTTATTGGGCATTCATTTGGCTACACAAAGTTTCTGCAGAGGTTATTAAATGCCTGGTGTTCCTTGGGCATTCTGATTTGGAAATGCAGCAGTTATGTACAGTAATCCCATGCTTTCCACCGTATTTTCCCCTCACTTTCCTTACCACAAAAAGTCCAATGTCTCCCTCAAAGGGGGGTTGTTGTGCAAGAAAAATCAAGTGCACAACCTAAATTTGCTGAATCCTATCCATAAAATAGCTACAGCCTGGAAGCTGTCTCAGAGACATACAGTGGTACCTCGGGTTACAAACTTAATTTGTTCTGGAGGTCCGTTCTTAACCTGAAACTGTTCTTAACCTGAGGTACCACTTTAGCTAATGGGGTCTCCCACTGCCGCTGCGCCGCCAGTGCGCGATTTCTGTTCTCATCCTGGGGCAAAGTTTGTAACCCGAGGTACTACTTCTGGGTTAGCGGAGTCTATAACCCGAAGTGTTTGTAACCCGAGGTGTTTGTAACCCGAGGTACCACTGTAGTTACATGCTCCCCTGCATTATTGTCTTTTCTAATATTTAAATTTATTTACATATAGTAATTATTACAGTCATACCTCATGTTACGTTTGCTTCATGTTACGTTCTTTCAGGTTACGTCCCGCGGCAACCCGGAAGTACCAGAAAGGGTTAATTCCGGGTTTCGCTGCTCACGCCTGCGCTGAAGTGCAAAATGCTGTCACACGCATGCGCAGAAGCGATGAATCGCAACCCACGCGTGCGCAGACACACCGCTGCGGGTTGCACTCTTTTCATGTTGCAAAGGGGCCTCCGGAACGGATCCCGTTCACAACCAGAGGTACCACTGTATTGTTGTTATTATTATTATTTATTTATACCCTGCCTATCTGGGCAGCTTCCAACACATAAAAACATAATAAAACGTCAAACATTAATAATAACAATCTGATCCAATAAAAATATGATGTGTATAAATGGAGACAGCCTGCTCACCCCTTTGTTCCTGATGTAGATCTTCACTCACCCCTTCTTCCCTAGAAAGGAGCATTTTGTGGTTCATGTCAGATGCCAAAATGTCTTGGGCCAATCCTGATTACAATACATAGATCAGGTTACAAAGCATCCCAGTTAACAGGTGTTGCAGACACTGAAGTACATGACTAGGCATAGGCTAATATGTTATGCCAACACCATAACTTGGCTATGCATGTGGTTGGAGTCCCAAGCCATGGGACTGGACAAGCAAACAAGCCCTCCTCCAAGTTGGTTGGGTTTGCTGAGCCTATCAGTTCTGGCATATTCTTCTCCATCTTTTTGGTAATGAAGGTCCATGGGGTTGGCTTATTGTCTGACCTGTGCCCAGGCACCTTCCCAGGAAGGCTTTTCACTGACAGAAGGCAACACTCGAGTCATGTTAGTCTTCTGTGATGTGGCACTGAGGCAGGTTTCTCCCTTGATTGTCCTCTCGTCCCTTCCTCTGGCTCTGGATTGGCACTTCCCAATGTGCTGGGCCTCTCTTCTGAATCCACTTTCTCCAGTTCCACATTCTCATCCCCCCACCACAACTAATCCTGCCAAGATTGGTCACAGGAAATGAAATGTATGTGTGAAAAGACAATACATATTTGCCTGGAAAAGAAAGACATGGTGCTTTCTGCAAAATTAGGGGAGAGTGTTTCCCATTGCAAAAATAGTGTACAGTTTGGGTTTTACATCTCACAAAGCTGAAGGCCAGTTTTAGATCTAAACGTTGAAGTAGAGATTGCCCCACAAGAGCAAGAAAGAGTCTCCCAGCATTGTTTTAAAGTCCTGGAATACTGTGTCCAGTTCTGGGCACCACAATTTGAGAAGGATATTGACAAGCTGTAACGAGTGCAGGACAACCAAGTTAATCAAGAGTCTGGAAGCCGAGCCTTATGAGGAATGGTAGAAGGAGTTGTGTATGTTTAGCCTGGAAAAGAGGAGACTGAGAGGAGATATGATAGCCATCTTCAAATATCTTAAGGGCTGTCACATGGAAGAGGGAGCAAGCTTGTTTTCTCCTGCTCTGTAGGGTAGGACTCGCACCAATGGATTCAAGTTCCATGAAAGGAGATTCCAACTAAACATCAGGAAGAATTTTCTCACAGTAAGCACAGTTCAACAGTGGAACGGTCTCCCTTGGGAGGTTGTGGACTCTCCTTCCTTGGAGGTTTTTAAGCAGAAATTGGATGGCCAACTGTCCTGGATGCTTTAGTTGAGATACCTGCATCACAGGGGGTTGGACTAGATGGTTCGTGTCCATTCCAACTCTATGATTCTATGATTCTTTGAAAAGCAGTGATGGGTGGCTTAGAGTTTGAGGAATGGTGGGGATAGGGATCTGCTTTACTCTTTCCCCACCAACTGTTTGTCCACTCTCAATCTTCTCCCCAAACTGTTTTTCTACCTGTTGGGGAAATGATATGGCCAGATGGACAATAACTAAGCAGCTTCCCTCTCTCTCCTACACACAAGCACAATTTCTTTACACAGTGGCTTTTCAATTAGGAAAGGAGGGGAAATACTCTGGGAGACTATTGCATGCATCTGCCGTGTAATGACTAGTTTGGCACTGAATCACTCTCTACTGTTTGTTAAATAGTAGCAGAGAATTTCTTCGCTCGCCCTGTTTTTTTCTTCCTTTAACTTGTTTTGCTTTTCTAAAAAGGTCACCATGTAGCTGTATGAACTTCTAGAAATGTTCTTAAAATGTGATTAGGCGAAAAGTGTTTGATAACAGATGGTTTATAAAAGAAATAAGCACCAGTATCACATCTCTTGTTGGTGTACATCCGAACAGTAACTGCAAGTACATGTTGTACCCTGGCATGCTTCTGAGCCAAGACACCAACAGATCTTTTATGAAAATGGGAGTCGGAAGGTTCACTGTGGAAAATAAAAAGGAGCCTTGAGAAAATCTGAAGATGGCTGGCTTTTAGGGGAATGTGTTGAGGATGGATGCTTTTGAATTATGGTGCTGGAGGAGACTCTTGAGAGTCCCATGGACTGCAAGAAGATCCAACCTATCCATTCTGAAGGAAATCAGCCCTGTGTGCTCACTGAAAGGACAGATCCTGAAGCTGAGGCTCCAATACTTTGGCCACCTCATGAGAAGAGAAGACTCCCTGGAAAAGACCCTGATGTTGGGAAAGATGGAGGGCACAAGGAGAAGGGGACAACAGAGGACAAGATGGTTGGACAGTGTTCTCGAAGCTACGAAGATGAGTTTGACCAAACTGCGGGAGGCAGTGGAAGACAGGAGTGCGTGGCGTGCTCTGGTCCATGGGGTCATGAAGAGTCGGTCATGACTAAACAATGTTAAGGATGGAAATAATGGTGATGGTGGCTTGGAGACAATAAATCCAAAGAAATAATTATTTTATAGTGCAAAAGCCAATGGATAAAGATGAGAAACAGAGAACGCAAACTAACACAGAGAACAGCCCTGTTCCAGATTATCTGTTTAGTGCAAACTCAGCCTGATTTATTTGCAGAGAGATTAGACAATGTTGGCTATTTAATTAACATTCATTCATCCTGATTTGCATGTGAGAGATTAGACGGTGTCGCATGTGTTGTCCCACATTTCCCAATGTATTTTCATGTCACTTTCCTTATTGCAAGAAGTCTGGCCTTTTTGGGAAGCGGACTTGTTTCCCAAGAGCTCCAAATCAGCTTTAATGATGCAGCCTGAATTTGTCGTGGAATCCCACCCCGAGATAGTGACAATCTGGAATCACTTTCTGTTCATCAAATCAGTGGCCAGACGTGCCTGACTTTTGAAGCACAAATTTCCATACTTAGAAATCATCTGTTAACAGATGAGTAACCAACATCAATGGCAGGTGAGATGTGAGTGGAGAAGCACCAGGCCCTATCATATTCCTGATTATTATGCAGTGTCTTGGTGTTTATCACAGGTGATTGTGGTACAACAAATATCCAGTAAAGACAGAAGCTCTCTTCATGCAAATGACAAATGTCTCAGTGAATGCATAAGGAGGAAGCAGGAGACCTCCAGCTACCCAAATATATTTCTGGCCAAGGGTTAGGGGTGTGGCCAGAGGGCAAATGTTGGGTATGGTTAGCTGGTGCAGTCATAGGCTAAGTTATTGGGGAGGTTTGTTTGTTTGTTTGTTTGATTGATTGATTGATTGATTGATTTCTTATCTGCCCTCCTCTGTGAGGTCTCAGGATTGGTTATTATAATATAATATACCATTATAAAAACAGATGAAATCATGACAATTCTAAAACAAGAAAACTGTTTCAAATGCACCAGAAAAATGCAGGGGGGGGGTTGCATTTCATTTTCTTCCTGCTTTGTTGATTACATTTTCTCTCTTTACATGACTTGCACTGTCTGTTTGCTTTCACCCATATATTCCAGCTATCCAGCTACTAGTAAAAAAAAAAAAAAAAAAAAAAAGCAGTCTTGATCAAAATGGTTCAGTTCTTTGTGAACATTTTTGACAAGGTTGAAAGAAAAGAATGCTTTCCCCCTTCCTTTGAGGTGGTGGAGTGGAGAGTAGCATTCCTTATTAAACAGTATTTACTCCTACACACTGCCTTTTCTTGCCTGCAGATATAAAATTGCATCACATAGCTTTGTGATGTCATCCTTTCCCGTTTGTAATCATTAACCGGGTGGAATCACCCATGTGACTAATCCAGCAAGATGGAAGAAGCAACAGCTGTGGGGTGGAGCAGGGAGATGACAGTTCTGAAGCAGCAGCCACCAGAATCGAAAAACACAGAAACACCTAATAGGATAAAATAACATCATCTTAGAATTTGGTGGTGGAAAACATCAATACGTCAACCTGGAAATAAGCTTAGGGTATAGAATCATAGAAATGTAGAGTGGGAAGGGACCCCAAGGGTGATCTAGTGCAGTGTTTCCCAACCTTTTTTGGGCAAAGGCACACTTGTTTCATGAAAAAAATCTCGAGGCACACCACCATTAGAAAATGTTTAAAAAATTAACTCTGTGCCTATATTGACTATATATAAAGTAACTCTCTTTAATAGGAATCAAATAAACACAAAGAAAGTATTTTATAATTACTTTATTATGAAATAGTAAGTAAACAGAAATATGAAAAATTATAAAATACTTTATTCATTTACCTTTGAGGTTTGTCTCATGAAAGTTGCCTGTTTCTCCGTGTTTTCACGCAGGCGAACAAAATAGTCCGTATTCTTGTTTTGAAGCGAAGGGTGTTTCGTTTGGAGATGGCGTTTAAGTTTGCTTGGGACCATAGCACTGTTAGCTAGCTTTTCACCACACACCACACACAGTGGAGTTGGTTGGTTTGCATCTCCGGTGAAAGTAAATCCAAATGAAATATAGCTTTCGCTATATTGCCTTGTGCTGGAGAATTTGCTTGAGCTAACCATCTTTGCTTTCTTTTCATGCCCACTCATACTTGGGCTCTCATCTGGCTCCAAATTTTGTTCAGAGTCCAGTTCTTTTCTTTTCAAAAACTTTTCCATCACTGCAGTATCCGGCCATCCAATTGCCACTGACAAACAGATACAGACCCCTTTTTTTTACAGCACAGCTCGCACAAATGTACACGGAACACCCTTTTCGAATTAAAACACACAGTCTCACGAGAGCAAGGAGCAGCGATTTTATATTTTACAAAAAGAAATCGCTAGTCCTCATGGTGACAGGGTGGAAAATATTTAAAAGCAGAACCACCTTGAGGAAGGTGGAGCCATATCACATCCGGGCAGGAGGCCTAAATTGGTGGAACGCTCAGGCCCCGCTTATTCAAAGAGGACACCAGGCAACGTCTCAGGGTATTAAGAACCCTGAGCTAGATTAATGTCCCCAAACGTCATGGTTTGTGCCAACCTACTGACACTCCACAAAGCTTCTTAACCATGTTTGTATGAAAAAAAAATGGGGTGCTGCGGCTCTCCCAACCCACTAACTACCAGCACGCTTCAACACAATGCCGCGCGCGGCAAGAGCCCAGGCTTTCTGATCCAAGCCGCTTTCCTTAGCGCTTCCGGGCAAAGCCGAGCACATGCTACGAAGCGCCCACACGTGTACGAAAAGTCCTGGCTCAGCCGCGAGTTGGCGCAGGCAGATGCCGTCCTGGAGGCAAAAGCCGTCACATGGGGATTTTCTTCCTCCCTCCTTTAAATTTGGAACGTACGGCGCGCGCTCCCTTCACGCCTAGGGGGATTCCCCCCTCCCCTTCCCGCTCTCTCTCTCTCCCTCCCTCCTTTGGCGTGCGCTCCCTTCACGCCTAGGGGGATTCCCCCCTCCCCTTCCCGCTCTCTCTCTCTCTCTCCCTCCCTCCTTTGGCGCGCGCTCCCTTCATGCCTAGGGGGATTCCCCCCTCCCCTTCCCGCTCTCTCTCTCTCCCTCCCTCCTTTTCTCCACCCACACGCCTCCCTTTACGGCTGCTCTGCGCGTGCGCGTTGCTGCGACGCTCTTCCAGTCTTTCCCTGCACCGTGGGAGGTAAGTGCTGGCTCCTGACGCGGGTGCGTGCGGCGCCCCCTCCCCCCCGACCGCCTTCCTCCCACGGCACACCAGGCAACGTCTCGCGGCACACTAGTGTGCCGCGGAACACTGGTTGGGAAACACTGATCTAGTGCAACCCCCTGCAATGCAGGAATCACTTAATTAATAGAACAATGCAGGAATCATTTAATTAATACATTTAATTAAGAAATAAAAATAAAAATAAAATGAATTAATATGCAGTGATCTGAAACAGATTTGGAAAGCTTTGCTGGCTGATTTGGGAGAGGAGGAAATACACAAGCCACAAAATTCCACTTGTTGGTAATCAGTGATAAGAATATATCCAAGTTCCAGGCCATCTACATTTTGATAGAATCAAAAGAAACAGCATACACTGTCATCAACTTCCCAGTGAATTTGAAAAAAAAGGATCCAGCCCTATCCATCCACGAGCATTCAGGAAAATCCCTAAATACTCCTGGTCTGTGAGTGGTCCAAGGTCATCTGGTGCACTTCACAGCTGAATTGGCATTTGAACCCGGGTCTCTTCCCAGTCTGAAAGAATCCTGGAAACTGTAGTTCTTTAAGTGTTCTAGGAGTTGCAGCTTTGTGAAGGCTAAATTACAGTTCCCAGGATTAGTTTGAAATGTGTGGTGTGTACACAGCCTTTGCTGGATATTCTAACTGTTATACTATACTGACTCCGTATACCCATTCAGCAATGTAAAATTAGAAATAAACAGAGATGAAATTAAGAAATGTTAAATACTGGTTTTCCTTTTAAAAAATGAGATGGTAACTGATGGTCAGAATACAAGGCAGAGCTTTAGCACACTTGACTTTCTCTGGGATTGTGGCCAATCCATTTCCAATGCTGCAATGGAAAAATGACATATTTTGTACAAAAAAAAGTACAGTGAAAAAAACAGCAGAGCTAATCCTGTCATGACTGCCTGCAGGTAATAAATTTGGAAGTTGGTGGAAATTTTCAAATTGAGTTTGAAGGTTCATTCCCATCCAGGACTTAAATGTAACAGCCTAGAGGGAGTGTTGCTTGAAATTTCAAATCATACCAAACCTAATGAAGGTCTAGACATGATCCATGGGAAAAGGTCAGAAATGCTGTAAATGTTTATTTCAATGGGATCAGGAGAAAGCTTTTCAGTTCTTGTTTCACAGTACCATGTATATATCCTATTTCACAGGGCATAGAGAACATTTCTAATTCAGTTCTGTTTCAGAGAGTGCAGCAACTATATCCAGATAATTGAAAGAGAGCGTAGATTGCAAGCTCTGCTATAAGGGGCCTACGTGAGAGAAAATGTTTTGAAGGTGACAATGTATCAATTGTTAACCCCTTCTGTCCCTCTGCCGTGCAATGACAACCACCTTAGGGTTTTTTTAAAAAAAGGTTTAGCCACATCCACAGAGAACCAATGCAATCTTATGCATGTTTACATAGAAGTAAACCCCATGCTCAATGTAGGCATATGACTAAGGTCAAAATGTTTCTTGATGGCTATTACCGGTACCTATATGGAGCCTGAGAGCTAGCATGCTGAGATTGTTATAGTGCCTGACCAGGATGGGTGAGACATGGGTGCAAATTCCCACATTACCACTAAGTTCATCTGGTGACCTTGCAGTGGTCTCTCCATCACTCTTTTAGCCAGACCTATCTCATAAGGATGTTGTGTGAGGATATACTGAAGGAGGGGAACCATGTGTGCTGACCTGATCTCCTTTCGTTTGCTTTCTGAAGTGAATGACAAGAGGACACTCCACGCCACATACACACACCCCAATTCAATGCACAGAAGATGGCAGTTGAATCTTACTCCAGTGCTGTGGGGTAACCAGTCTCCTATAACCAACATGCTTAAGTCTAACTAATGCATGAAGGGATTAATACCATAGAGTAAGCTGTCCTGAGAAGCCTAGCTAGGTCACTTCTCCTTACTTTGGGAGGAAATGGGTAATTAAACGTATTATCCCCAACTCCCTTAGTCTAACTGCAAAGCTCAGCATGTGAAGACGTTTGAGCCGGTTGCTCCAGCTCAGCTGTATACCTCTCACAAGCCTCTCTAGCATACTACACTATATATATATATATATATATATATATGCTTTCGTAGATTTTCACGGGTACAGGAATGCAGGTTTTGGTGTCCTCGGGTGTCTTCCCGTGTAAAAGTTGGGGTGTCTAGGCGACGTTTCGACGAGGTCTCACTCGTCATCTTCAGGCTGGTGCTTTCGGCTTCTTGTTACTGGAACAGAGCAGGATCTCAGTGTTTGAGTTCCTATAAATACTGTTGAGGGGGTGTGGTGTATAGCCTCCAATGTTCTGGGCAGAGAGGAAGTTCCCAGGCTAGTGTGCCTTTTCTTCGTTTGTTCCTTAATTACTTGAGGGATATCTTGAGTGATTTCTTGAGTGATATCCTGAGTACCACTTAGGTGGGTCATTAGGTGTGGATTAGTTGCTAAAGTCTTTGTGTCTTGACCTCTTGAACTTTGTGAAGAGTTTTTCTGAGAAGATGGCTGTACTGCACTTAGTTGTGCTCTGGCTTGGCTTCGTGTATAGGGGCGAGCTGTGGTTTTGTGGCCTGTGTCAGCCAGATCTGTGTAGACACCCCAACTTTTACACGGGAAGACACCCGAGGACACCAAAACCTGCATATATATATATATATATATATATAACTATGAAAATCTACGAAAGCATATATAACTATATATATATATATATATAACTATATATGGTTTTGGTGTCCTCGGGTGTCTTCCCGTGTAAAAGTTGGGGTGTCTAGGCGACGTTTCGACGAGGTCTCACTCGTCATCTTCAGGCTGGTGCTTTCGGCTTCTTGTTACTGGAACAGAGCAGGATCTCAGTGTTTGAGTTCCTATAAATACTGTTGAGGGGGTGTGGTGTATAGCCTCCAATGTTCTGGGCAGAGAGGAAGTTCCCAGGCTAGTGTGCCTTTTCTTCTTTTGTTCCTTAATTACTTGAGGGATATCTTGGGTGATTTCTTGAGTGATATCCTGAGTACCACTTAGGTGGGTCATTAGGTGTGGATTAGTTGCTAAAGTCTTTGTGTCTTGACCTCTTGAACTTTGTGAAGAGTTTTTCTGAGAAGATGGCTGTACTGCACTTAGTTGTGCTTTGGCTTGGCTTCGTGTATAGGCCACGTACATTGGACAAACAAACAGACGAATAAATGCACGTATCGCAGAACACAAGAATGCCGTCAAAAAAGAAGAAAAAACTTCCTCTCTTTTCCAACACATGAAAGAAACAGGACACGAAATTAATTTTGCAGATTCCAAATTGCTCTTTAACATGGAACATCACCACAAGAGAATAATCATGGAAGCCATCGAGATAGAGAAACACCCTCACAACATGAACAAGCGTGACGACACATCCCGCTTGCCAGACATCTGGAAATTAGCCCTCCCCACAAAAACTGACACCAGATCCAGAGGCACACAGAACGCTATCACCAATCAACCACACCAGACCCAAACCCAGACCCTCTCCACAGATAAATTACAGACACCATCCAGTAGCCAAACCATGGTGGCACCTCCGGATGCTGCACCCCCCTGCAATCCCTACACAGATCTGGCTGACACAGGCCACAAAACCACAGCTCGCCCCTATACACGAAGCCAAGCCAAAGCACAACTAAGTGCAGTACAGCCATCTTCTCAGAAAAACTCTTCACAAAGTTCAAGAGGTCAAGACACAAAGACTTTAGCAACTAATCCACACCTAATGACCCACCTAAGTGGTACTCAGGATATCACTCAAGAAATCACCCAAGATATCCCTCAAGTAATTAAGGAACAAAAGAAGAAAAGGCACACTAGCCTGGGAACTTCCTCTCTGCCCAGAACATTGGAGGCTATACACCACACCCCCTCAACAGTATTTATAGGAACTCAAACACTGAGATCCTGCTCTGTTCCAGTAACAAGAAGCCGAAAGCACCAGCCTGAAGATGACGAGTGAGACCTCGTCGAAACGTCGCCTAGACACCCCAACTTTTACACGGGAAGACACCCGAGGACACCAAAACCTGCATTCCTGTACCCGTGAAAATCTACGAAAGCAAATAACTATATATATAACTATATATATATATATATATATATATGCAGGTTTTGGTGTCCTCGGGTGTCTTCCCGTGTAAAAGTTGGGGTGTCTAGGCGACGTTTCGACGAGGTCTCACTCGTCATCTTCAGGCTGGTGCTTTCGGCTTCTTGTTACTTGTAACAAGCCTGAAGATGACGAGTGAGACCTCGTCGAAACGTCGCCTAGACACCCCAACTTTTACACGGGAAGACACCCGAGGACACCAAAACCTGCATTCCTGTACCCGTGAAAATCTACGAAAGCATATATATATATATATATATATATATATATATAAAAAACTATATATATATATATATATACTGTATACTGTACTGTATACTGCCTGTGCAGCTTTTCTGAATGCTATATGGAAAAGCACATGAATCTGACCTTTGGAGAGTTTGTAAGTAAACCATTTTAAACTTACCAAACATGTGGTCTTTTTGTATGCTAGGGAAGAGGGAAACTTTGGACGGAACTTGGAAGGGCATATTTTAAAGTTCTAGCAGCCTATATTTCCACACTTTACTCTGCTTCATATTTGGTGACTCTGTATCTCTGTTGGGGTTATTTCACCAAAGAGTACTTGGATCTTGGCATCCAGGAATTCTCCTTTTATACCTATTTTTTTTCTTCAAACCAACAAATGCTAGCTAGCTTATGGGACACAGGGCACCCACATAGCACCCACAGCCTTACATAAGAACAGCCCTGCTAGGTCAAACATCCTGATCTCCCAGTGGCCAGCCAGATGTTTGCAGAAAACACGCAAGCAGGACCCAAGTATCTGAAATAACACCTGCTTCCCTACAGGTGTTAAGATCAGCATGAGAGGTCCTCACAGTTGTTCCATTGCCCTCAGAAGCTTGAGGGCATAGCCTGGGAGAGGGCTTTTTTGGTGGTAGCCCCTAAGTTGCAGAACTCCCCACAGAGGTGCAGCTGGCAACTTCACTTTACAGCTTTCAGCAAATGCTGAAGATGCCCCTCTATACCCTGGCATATTTTAAGAGCCACCATGTTGTTGTTGTAAGTTGTTTTAAACTGTTTTTAGTGTTATATGTTACATTGTGGTAACCTGCTCTGAAGCCTTAGGGTGACGAGCAGGTAAAATTATTGTTAATAATAATAATAAGAGGAGGAGGAGGAGGAGGAGGAGGAGGAGGAGGAGTGGTTTGTAGTGGTTTGATTGTTGGACTAGGACCCGGGGAGCCAGAGTTCAAATCCCCACTAAGCCATGAATCTCACCTTGGGCTAGAAGCTTTCAATCCCATCCTAACCTACCTCACAGGATTGTGGGGGTTAAATGAAGAAGGAAAATTGTGTCTGCCACTTTGAGCTCCTTGGAGGAAGGGTGGTATATAAATGTTGATTGATGATGATGATATATCAAAGATTACCACCAATTAAAATAAGGTATTCACATCTTACCACCTTTTCCATAAGGAATTTATTAATTTATTTAACCATTTCCTACATTTCTATCCTACCTTTTGGCTCACTAGGAGCCCCTAAGGCAGCTAATAACAATATACATAAAGACAATTAAATCTGATCATTAAAATCCAATAAAAAGAATCATAAAACCGAAAGCGTAATAGATACAAGCCCAACAATAATATAACTTAGCAGGCTCCCAAATCAGTCAGCTAATCACCCCCCGCTGTTCTTGTAAACCAAAAGGTCTGACAGAATAGCAATCTTCTCGCCTGTTTCAAACCTCAGAGAGGCGGCTGCATCCTCTTTGTTTCCTAGCAGATTTCCACGAGAAACCTCTAGTGTCCTTCATCTGTGAATCCATGACAAACGTTTTGCTAAAATGCTACGAAGGAGAAAATGAAGATGGCGGCACCAGCAAGGGGGAAAAAAGTTGTTGAAATGCTTTTCCATCTGTATGTAGATACTGAGAAACAAGCATGAATCTTTTGTTACCATTAGCTAGCTTTTGCACGTGTTAGTAAGTTTGACAGTGCAAACTTATAAATTTCTACTCAGAGGTAAGTCCTATTGCATTCAGAGGCGCTTACTGCCAGGCAGGTTGGTACAGGATTGCTAAAATATTAGCCAGCAAAGAACTCTTTGCCATTTTCTTAAGGACAGTTCACATGATTACTTTTTATAAACTATGTACGTATGTAGTCTTATGTAGTCACCACTGGTACAAGTCAATATACAACATAAATCCTTGTACACATGATGTCCCAGTTTTATTTTGTTTTTCATCCTTCCAGATGCTTAATGGGTTTGAAAGGCAAGAGGAGCTTTGTAACATTCTACTCTTGGTAAGCAAATTCATGTATTTATTCATTTTTGTTTATTTAGAAAATATCTACACTGCTTAACTTTTTTTAAAAAATTGAGTTGTAGGCAATATAAATGAAAACATAATGTAAGAGCATGGCAAAAAATATATATCATTAAACGCATCATAAAAACAAACAGTAAAAAATACAGGAGGATTTTGAGAAGAGGTAATATTTGAAACAATAGGTGTACTGGTGCCTTTAAACCCCAAACCGTGTCTTTATCAATTTTTGATGAGTCAAATAAGGACTTAATATGTAAACCACATCATTTTTCTATTAGCAGCTGCTCGTTTGACCGTATCATGGTCAAAGAGTCCTCGGGTTTTTCTTTAAATATTTAGTTCTATGAGGAATGTTTATTCTTATTTCTGAGGAAGTGACATAAATTGAGGAGAACTCAGAGTGCCACTTAACCTATGAATTTTTCCCTATGAATGTGGTGCCCATTTGTTACATATATCCTGTACCAATGAGGGGCATGGCAATCCCAACGAAAAATGACTTTATTTGGTATTCATAACATTTGCTGTGTATTCTCTCTGCATCATGTGTGTTTTAGTCTCTTGAGAACGTACCGTTGCATGCCACCACAATCTCTGAACAGTGAGGGGCTCCAGGGATTGTTCAGTTTCCTTGGAATAAGGTCCTTTATGATATATCATGGGTAGGAAAACTAAGGCCTGGGGGCCAGATCCGGCCAAATCGCCTTCTAAATCCGTGTTGCGAACGGTCCGGGAATCAGCATGTTTTTACATGAGTAGAATGTGTGCTTTTATTTAAAATGCATCTTTGGGTTATTTGTGGGGCATAGGAATTTGTTCATTTCCCCCCAAAAAAATACAATCCGTGCCCTCACAAGGTCTGAGAGACAGTGGACTGGCCCCCTGCTGAAAAAGTTTGCTGACCCCTGTGATATATGACTTATTGGCACATATATACAACCTGAGCTTATGATAGCATTAACACCCCAGAATGTCTTGTTTCTCCTGTAGCCTCAGAAATCAAGCATGGCTCTCACTCTCTGGCTTCTGCCTCCTTCTGGCTTGTAGCCCACTCTCACACAACTCTGGCTATTGTCCTTCTCACCCACTTGCCCTCTGGCACAGAGCAGCTTCCTTTCTTATACTAATGACCCATACTTAGGGGCCATTATGGACCTTGCCTGGCTACTTCAGCAATGGAGTCCCCCAAGCTCACAGCAGTACAGTGGTACCTCGGGTTACAAACACTTTGGGTTACAGACTCCGCTAACCCAGAAGTAGTACCTTGGGTTAAGAACTTTACCTCAGGATGAGAACAGAAATTGCGCAGCAGTGGCACAAGGCCCCCATTAGCTAAAGTGGTACCTCAGGTTAAGAATGGTTTCAGGTTAAGAATGGACCTCTAGAACAAATTAAGTTCGTAACCAGTTCGTAACCACTGTACTCTATTTTATGAGGTAATGGCTGTAAACCCTGGTTTGGGGTGTGGGGTATTACTGGGGTTTTTATTTATTTTTTGTTTCCTATTGGACTGCTATTTTAACTTCACAATAAAGTCTTGAAATATTTTGAAAAAATACAGGAGAATCAGTCTTGTGTCTTATTTTCTGCCTTTCCAAAAAGTAAATTAAGCTAAAACGATATACCACACTCCAGCAATGTAATGTACATTGCTTTCAGTGGAACTGGTCTTATAAAATACCACAAATATGATGATAAATTATAATTAAATAGCAGATCTCATACAATGTCTGCCTTTAGACTATAGCATAGCATAGGAAAATAATATATATGTGAATCATAGGTCAGCATAATGGGGAGGGTCTTTATTATCATCCCTGCTGCCAAACTCTTTGGCTCCGTTTTTTAAGCTTCCGTGAACTTTGGCATTTATCATTTAAAACTGGAGGCAGTATTTCTGCATTTGAGGACTGAACATGACTGTAGTCTCTTGGCATCAAACAACAAAGAATGCCATTTTTCAAAAAAACAACAACCCCAGGTTCAACATTTGCCTCTGTGTGTATTTTATCTAAGTCCGAGTGTTTGCAGAGAGAGCAAAGTAAACCTTCCTTGGGGGATTATGTTGTTATTTGGCTTTATATTTCTCTCAGTGCTTCCAATAAATCATGAACTTCTTTGGAGATGTCAGAGAGCATCCCTTTTCCTCAACCTTATCAATAACATACACTGCTAAACTCCTTCCCACCCCCCACTTTTCACATACAATCTCACTCCAAAGAAACATCACGAATCACGTCTATGGTTAACACCTCATGCTGTATTTTTAGAGAGATGCATTAGGAATGTGTCATGTTGTTTTTCTTCCATCATCTTCCAGGACAAGAGGTTTCAGGGTTGAGAGTGATCACCCACTCAGGAGAGGTTATTCTTTGCTTCTCACCTTTGGCCCACACCACCTGGGATGTAAGAAAGGGTTCTGTTTGTTTTTTCATTTCACCCTTCATTCATCGCATGCAGCCATGTTTCTATTCACCTGCAGTTCCTCTTCTGCCAAAAACTTTGTTACTTGTCCACTGTGGTGAAACTACATATTTTATGCTATTCTACTCTGAAAGGAGATGCAATGCAAATGGGGAGTGGTATAATTTGCAGACTGAAAGCAACAACAGTGAATACCAATCATATTTGCTGGTTTGATTTCTGTTCCGGACATGGGACAGATAAGCTGACACCAGCAATTTCTGCTTCCATTTCTGTTTTCTTCAGAATTGTCTAGCATCCCTACTCAGCACTAGCCCAGACGCCTGACGTGTGAGAACAGATGCCCAAAGAGAAGAAGTAAGCAAGTCAGGAGATGACCATGGCATGAGCCAGAGTTGTAGTTAATAAAACGGGAAGGGCAGACTAGGATCACACTCTTGCCATACGTTTAAATCACAAGGCTCCCTCTGAAGAACCTTGGGCACTATAGTTCCTAAATTTGGGATATTGTCGATTTCTCCTGGTCTGGCGCATGTAATGTCTTTTGTTTTGTAGCTGTATAACACCCATCCTGAAAGACCTACATTGGCTCCCAGTATGTTTCCGAGCACAATTCAAAGTGTTGGTGCTGACCTTTAAAGCCCTAAACAGCCTCAGTACTGTATACCTGAAGGAGCGTCTCCACCCCCATTGTTCTGCCCAGACACTGGATCCAGCGCCGAGGGCCTTCTGGTGGTTCCCTCGCTGAGAAAAGCCAAGTTACAGGGAACCAGGCAGAGGGCCTTCTTGGTAGTGGCGCTCGCCCTGTGGAACGCCCTCCCATCAGATGTCAAGGAAATAAACAACTATCTGACTTTTAGAAGACATCTGAAGGCAGCCCTCTTTAGGGAAGTTTTTAAGGTTTGATCTTTTATTGTGTTTTAATATCATGTTGGAAGACACTGGGCTGGGTATAAGTAATCTATTATTATTATTATTATTATTATTATTATTATTATTGGCTATAAACATTATTTTAAATTTAAATATTATTTTTACAAAAATATAGTGTAAGGTGCTGGGTACTGTAGCTTCATCATAAGGAATAAACTAAAGTTCCCAGGATTTGTTGGCCATGTGCTTCAAATGTAGGGTTTGTACAGATTTGGTGATAGGCTGGATATGGGAAGCAAAGCAGGTTCACTAACAGGACAATGTGCTGGGGTAGGGAAGAGGGATGGAATTCCACTTAGGAAGCATTTTGCCAGAAGGGGCAATGCTTAGCAATTAGGGATGGACCATAGTTCTGTGGTGGAAGATGTTTTGCATGTTGAAAGTCCCTGGTTTTTCCACCCTGCCTCCCCACTTAAAAGGCTCATGTAGCAGGAGAGAGGAAAGACCTCTGTCTGAGACCCTGAGAAGCTTCTATCAGACAAAGCAGACAAATCTAGAT
Source organism: Podarcis melisellensis (assembly GCF_964234715.1). Taxonomy (NCBI): domain Eukaryota; kingdom Metazoa; phylum Chordata; class Lepidosauria; order Squamata; family Lacertidae; genus Podarcis; species Podarcis melisellensis. Next base: position 38,981,305 of record NC_138543.1, read on the forward strand.
GGTAAGGTAAAAGGTAAAGGACATCTGGATAGTTAAGTAAAGTCAAAGGGTTGCAGCACTCATCTCGCTTCAGGCCAAGGGAGCCAGTGTTTGTCCACAGACAGCTTTCTGAGTCATGTGGCCACCATGACTATACCACTTCTGGCACAACAGAACACCATGATGGAAACCAGAGCGCACGGAAATGCCATTTACCTTCCCACTGCAGTGGCACCTGTTTATCTACTGGCACTGGTATGCTTTCAAATTGCTAGGTTGGCAGGAGCTGGGACAGAGCAACGGAGCTCACTCTGTCAAGTGGATTCGAACCACCGACCTTCTGATCGGCAAGCCCAAGAGGCTCAGTGGTTTAGACCACAGCGCCACCCCTGATATAAGGCAGATTCCTGTAGGCTGGGCTTTTTTTCCCCAGCCAGAACTCACTGGAACTGAGTTCTAGCACCTCTCAAGGGGGCCCCATTACCATTACAAGAGAACAAGGGAGGTGTTCATTGTGAGTTCCAGCACCTCTTTTTCTAGAAAAATAGCACTGCCTGTAGGTATCCTCAGTATACTTCAGAGAAATCTGCGTGTTTGCAGAAGGAATCACATTTCCATGAACTGAATTCTCTACCATGTGAGATTTGCACCCAAACTGACAAGATAAAGTAGATACAATTGCCCTCACCTCATCAGGAGCCGATACCATTTGGCTAACATGGTGTGTGCTGCATTTTGCCTTTGCATATCTTAGTATGCGCTCCAGGAAAACAGTGCAGGTTGGAAGATGCTGAATAGATGCCTCAAATTGGCCCTGACCCACAATAAACCACTAGCGCAGTCATGCAATAAAAGACAGATTCTGGGCAGCGGCATCTGGAAAAGGAAGATGGACGTGCTTATTTAGGCTATAATTCTCCTGTGTTTTCATGCTACAGAAAAAGGGAAATGGCTTCTTGAGGCTTTGCCAAGGAGTTTCCACAAAAGATACTGCAGTATGTGCATGTCTGTGTGCGTGCACATGTATATATGCCTTCCAAGAGCCTTTTCTGCAGAAACACAATGGAAGTGACAGGCATTTTGAAATCTTGGAAGAAATATTTTGACAGAAGTTCAATACAGAAAACCTCAAGAGATTCATGATGTTGCCCTGGCCTAAATGACTGTATGTTCATTCAGTCTGCAAAAAGTACACAACTTAGTTGACCAATGATGCTTTAAAGAAATTAAACAAACCATCAACAAAAGTTATAACCTTCCAAAGTGGCAGGATTCCACCCCCACTCCCACCCCGTCTACTCCAATGATAGCCCCGACGTGTGACTCCTTTTTATTGTTATGGTTTTTAGGATGCAAATAGGAAGTGTGTGTTTAAGGCAACATGCAGTTTGGTTCTTAGTCTGCCATGGTCTAGGTTGCGTTGCCCTTGGAATAAAGTTTGATGTTTTGTTAAGGCTTTGGCATATCTGCCCAATTCCCAACTCTGAGAGCAGACTTTCTATGGGCGTCCCATTCCATAATGATAATTTGAGCATTTATACCCCACACATCTTACTGTGTTGCCCCAGCCACTCTGGGCAGCTTCCAAAATATATAAAAACATAACAAAACATTAAACATTAAAAAAAACCACCTTCCCTATACAGGATTCAGATGGCTCAGGGATCAAATAACTCCCTACCCTCCAACATTTTCCCAGTGAAAATAGGGACATCCTAAGGGAAAGTGGGACATTCCAGGATCAAATCAGAACCCGGGACAGCTTCGAAGAAGAAGAAGAAGAAGAAGAAGAAGAAGAAGAAGAAGAAGAAGAAGAAGAAGAAGAAGAACTCCCCCACAACAAACACTCTGTGAGGTGAGTGGGGCTGAGAGACTTCAAAGAAGTGTGACTGGCCCAAGGTCACCCAGCAGCTGCA